>NC_136057.1:687861633-688461633 GCF_964261635.1 Lissotriton helveticus | reverse complement strand
CCAAAGCCCCTCTGAGACTGATTGGAATTTGTGAACATCAAGAATCAGTCTAACTGCCTCATTCTGGGTCCACTGCAGTTTAGCTAGTACAGTCTTATTGATAACCAAATACCGACATTGCAGTAATGCAATCTGGATATAATAAGTGGCAAGGCCACTTGCTTACACTCGGGGAAGGGGATGTAAGGAAGCCCTTTATTGAGAGTTCCTTAAAACCAATTCAGGAAATCGGGTCTCCTTAGACGCTCTGATTGTCCAGCAGACCCATATCATTAGAAATAAGCACTAACACATATGCAACCCTTCTATATGTAGTGAGACTTTCCAGATGAAGTAATATCCAGGCACTCATATGGTACCAATCATGCAAATGTAATAGCGAAGGTTCTAACCATCATTTTAACTCTACAAAGATAGGATGTACTTCTCAATTCCTTCTCTTGCCCCCATTGCTTTCATAATCATTCCCCTCTGAATTCTTTTCACTCATGTTTTTCTTTCAACGAAAAAATGAAAAGTAAGAACGCAAATACACAATGTAATCAGGGAACTGATTAAAGAAATGTGGTAGTGCAAGCTGAAAGTCAAGGAAAGGATTATTGGAGATTTGCATTTTAAGATTTAAACTAAAAGCGAATATAAATAAAGATCTTTTTAAAATGTTAGTGGAAGCATAGGGCAGTCAGCTATCATTATTCTAAGAAGGAGGGGTCACCCTTGCACACCTTTCCTTTGGACAAGCTTGTACATGATAGCAGATTAAAGTCCTTTCTGAACCCTATGTACTGTGCTGCTCCATTCAATTCTGATAATTTGTGATGACTATATGAAACCTTTACAGAAGCACAGCAGCAGTCAAAAGACATATAATGCCGCAGCTCTTCCACCTATCTGTCCCAGAAAGCCTGTGCTTCCAATCAGCTTAGTTTCATTAGCTGTTTGATTTATTTCCTAACAGTTCTTTAAGTCATCATTCACATTAAACTTAATTACCCTGCATGTAATTTTATAAAACAAATGAGTCTATCGGAAAAGACTTAGCCCCCTAATCCGCTGCCACATTAATTTTCATTTATGTTGAAGTATCCTACGATTTCTACTGACTCATCAATCAAAATAAGGTGCACGTGCCTACAACATATTCCATACACCTAACAGAGATAGCAGCCTCTTTCTCATTTAAGGGAACTCATTTAGGGGCAGATTTATGAGGCCCTTGCGCCACGTTTACGCCGCTGTTGCGTCACGCAAGGCGGCGTAAACGTGGCGCATCCCTACGAACGATTTACAACGTGACGCATCTAGGCAGATGCGTCACGTTGTAAAGCCCTGCGCCGCTTGTGGGCGTTCCGGCGCAGGGTGGGCGTTCCGGGGCAGGTGCGCCTCGCAAAAGTGGCTGAGTGAAATCTATAAGATTTCACTCAGTCACTTTCAGGCCAATGCTGCGTCAAAAGCCTGCGCCTGCTTGAAGCAGGCGTAGGTCTTGATGCAGCATTGTTAAGATGGGGCACCCCCGAGCCTTGCTGGAGCTGCGTCGCGCTTGCGACGCAACTCCAGCAATGCGCCACCTTTACGGCACAGATGCGTCACGCATCTGTGCCGTTTTTGCCCCATGGTGCGCCGCATTATAAATGCGGCGCACCATGGGTGGCGGAGCTGTGGCGCACTGTGGCGCACATTAACTGGCGCATCCCTGGGGATGCGCCAGTTAACATAAATCTGCCCCTTAATCTCTAGTCCCTAGCAGGAAGCCAAACTAACATCGAAACATACGGGTCCTAATAAATCACTTATGAACCAAGTAATATATCCCCCGAGTACTTATGTACAATAGAAAAATAACAATTGTAAAATACAGTTAGGACCCTTAGGAACATTGGGGCAGATTTATGTTAACTGGCGCATCCCCAGGGATGCGCCAGTTAATGTGCGCCACAGTGCGCCACAGCTCCGCCACCCATGGTGCGCCGCATTTATAATGCGGCGCACCATGGGGCAAAAACGGCACAGATGCGTGACGCATCTGTGCCGTAAAGGTGGCGCATTGCTGGAGTTGCGTCGCAAGCGCGACGCAGCTCCAGCAAGGCTCGGGGGTGCCCCATCTTAACAATGCTGCATCAAGACCTACGCCTGCTTCAAGCAGGCGCAGGCTTTTGACGCAGCATTGGCCTGAAAGTGACTGAGTGAAATCTTATAGATTTCACTCAGCCACTTTTGCGAGGCGCACCTGCCCCGGAACGCCCACCCTGCGCCGGAACGCCCACAAGCGGCGCAGGGCTTTACAACGTGACGCATCTGCCTAGATGCGTCACGTTGTAAATCGTTCGTAGGGATGCGCCACGTTTACGCCGCCTTGCGTGACGCAACAGCGGCGTAAACGTGGCGCAAGGGCCTCATAAATCTGCCCCATTGTATGCAATCAGTATGTTAAGTCAAAGTGATGTTGTTTTCAAAGCACATATGTAATAACAGCAGCAGCGGCTGGTGCAGGTAAGCATGGTGGGTGGTGGTGCAGGTTAGGGCAGATATCAACAGGCGACGGAATAGGATTTATTAATTTATTTAATTTCCCCAATTCCATTGTCAGTCAACTTCTCCCCTTCCTGTCTCACTTCCGCCCTGCTGTCTCGCCGCTCCTATCTGCACCTGCCGCTGCTGAATAACAGGTTTTTCAGCACTATCTAACATCAGGTTTGAGGACCAGCCGATGTTAAAGTTCAGGAAATAGGTGATGTAGCGTTCTAGTGGTTTGCCCGGCCGGGCAAGACCCCGGAAACACTACCGCACTTTGTATCACTCTCTGGCCAGGCGTGGCCAGAGAGCTATAAATAAATGGGCCGGGGTCGCTCGTGGCTTCCGGTCCCATCTAGCAATCTATGTGTGCGTTTAATGTGTGCTCTTGATAGCGTGGGACATGTTGTAAATGGCCATATTCTGCGCCTAGTCATATCTCCTGTTGCTGACCCTCTCACCCGTCACAGCTATGTTGTAGGAAACAACAGAATCCAGATGGATCTTAATTGTTCTGATTTGCAGCTGGGTAGAGCCAATGGCGTGACTGCAGGCACCTTGAAGTCTCAACCTCCAGATTGAATGGGTCAACAAGGCATTGATGAGCAGAAAACGTAAATGTACGACTCATTTAAAAAAAAAAGAATCTTCATGATTAAAATTCACTGACTATAAAGATATATATATTTGCATATGCCAGTTGGGTTCCACACATGGCATATTAAAGCAACATCACACACTTTCATACAAACATTTGAGTAGAACCAAGAGTACTGTTTTCTTTATCATGAGCATTTCTCAAATGAGAATTAGTACCTGGGAATCACGGCTATGCCATATTAAGTATCCCTCTTGTTGACTACTTTTAAAGTGATATGTTCAGAATTGTTCACACATATCTTTGGCCTATGTTTGAGATGTGCCATTTGGCAGTAGCCATATTGCATTGTGCTATGCAGGGACATCTTAAGGATTTCAGGGGCCCTGGACCAAACATAATTTGGCGCCTTTTAGACAGAACAACTCTGAATTTATTATCCATTTTTTGCTCCTTACAGCCCTCTGCAACAATGGTCAGATCATTGGCAACTGTGTTTGTTGGCAAGCATTCATCTGGCGCAACCCTGGAACAAACAGTCTCTCTCTCTCAGGACATCAACAGAGAAACCAAAAGACTAGGGCCCTTATTTATGAGGCCATGCTTCAGTTTTGCGCTGCTGTTGCATCACTTTTTGTGACGCAACGGTAGCATAAACATGCCCACATTGCGTTCTATTTACCAAGTGACGCACCTAAGCAGATGCGTCACTTTGTAAACCCCTGCGCTACATTATACCTGCGTCAGGTATAATATATGCAGGGGGGGCGTTCCCACTCAAATAAGCCTCGTAGAAGTGACACAGGGAAATCTATGAGATTTCACTGCGTCACTTCTAGGACGCCATTGCGTCAATATCTTACGCCTGCCTCACAGCAGGTGTAAGACTGACGCAGGCCCTTTCACATGGGGCTGCGTCACTTTGGTGACACACTCCAGCAATGAGTCACATATGCACCTACAGATACGTCAGAAATACTGATGTTTCTGTAACTCCTTGCAACATGATGCGTCATACTGTAAATATGACGCATCCAGCATGTCGCAAGGAGGGTGCAATGAAAAGTGATGCATAGCTGTTTTAAAGCAGCGACGCGTCACTTTTCATAAATGAGGCCCTAGATGTGTGAACAAATAGCTGCTTGTGGACAGGACAGGTGCCTCACTTTTGGGACAGTGCATAAAAATTATGCTGACTGCACTCCTTTATCGGTTCAATGATGTACAGGGACTCTAGACTGTGATTGCAGGGACCCAAAAGCTGCGCTGGATGACTACCGTAGTCATTGAGAGAGCATAAAATATCACTATGCACTACGACACACAGCCTGCCCTTTGGCCCTACCTTGGTGAAGCAGTCTCCAGCTGAATAGCACCAGAAAAGCAGTCAGACTAGTGATCTGACCAAGCCTTCTACCCACAATGTGTGGTGTAGATAGTCTGTCAGCATCATTCAGGCATATGTTGATGATTAGTGCTTTTGTTTGCTGTACTGGTAAGGATGCCTTGGAATGGTACTCAAAGTCAGATAGAACTGGGCAGCAGCTCTACAGGGTTGATGCTGTCATTAAGGGAGCACTAAAAGCCAATTTCAACCTCAAATTAAATAGCATATGCTGCATAAAGGTAAAGGCCTTTGCAGTTGAACCGGGATTATGAACTCTAAAATAGTAGGGTGCTTACTGAATCTAACTGAGTCAGCCTCAGGTGGCTAAAAAAAGAAAGTTAGCTAACAAATATAATATTTGAAAACTCTATACAGTCTGGGACTGTTACAAAAGGTTAACAAGGGAAGTGAGAAGTGGGTGCCTTGGGCCGAAGTCCTCTTTACCCATGCCTTAAAATGTCTCTGATGCTACACATCACAGGGTGAGAGCTTCACATCTAATTCAGAGAAATTGTTCTTGTTCTGTTTTTACCTCAATTGTATCTATTTTACCAACTTACAATAATATTGGGAAAATACTGGGGTATCTGTCAAAGATACCACCAACCTTTAACTTGAAAGATGGCTGTTGGCTTGATTATTTGAGCATCATCGATTTAGTATTCATTGCGATAATCTGCTAATATCTAGAATGTTTTTAATGCAACAATTCTTTTCATTTTCATAAATCAAATTTTAAATGCACCTGAACAAGCGGAGTACCTGAACCAGCCAGACACCTCCACTCCTAGTTGCTAACTTCCCACACATACACAGGATTAGACAAGGCCAGTACAACTGGTGATCACTTAACTAAGGTCACAAAAAACTTTAAAAATACACTATAAAAACAAAGCTTAAAGCAGAGCTATAAATATGTCATCTACTAATAAAAAAACTAATGTATGATTCCCCCCAAAAATCAGCAATTTACCATTTATATGTAACCACCATAGATTTGAGATGTCATCAGTGATCTAATATGTGAGGGCATATGCACTGCATCGAATTGGTGCAAGGTATACTTAGGTCAGTTACATAAAACTTGCGAATTTCAGCCTTTTTGCTTTTCTTTTGTTTTAAATTCGTTTATTTTTTTATTATCAAAAGACCAACACATAGCTCCAGTTTAACCTTACTTTTTTAATGTTAATGAATATATATATGTCTGTGCCTTTGTGACGTGTTTCGGCTATTTCCTCAGCCTTCTTCTCAACTGGAAAGTGTGCCGGAAGTCATTTAATTTATAAGGTGCACGTGAGTTCAATCCAACTATTTTAATATAATACTTCTAAATCTCATTTCCATTTAAAAATATATCTTCTTTAGTCCTGACATGTGTCATTAATCTTTTTCTTCCTGGTACGAGTAGTTTTAAAACTCAATATGTATACATATGTCCTTTTTAAAAACACCAACTGCCATTACTTTAAATGTGATTCAGTTCTTATTTCAAAATTGCATACAGTCTATACACATCGTTTTTACCTTTGCACTTTCGCCTCACCACTAGGCGGCTGCCATTTGCGGCACCCAACTCCGAAATTTCTTCTGTCCTCAGAAAAGGAAACAACGCAGGTTAGCATTCCTGCCTCGAGAGTTTTGACTTTTGACTCTCTGCCGTTTCCATTCTTCAGTGATGGCTTCAGGGGCACTCCGGCTACATACGTCATGACCAAAACACAGTTGCGGTTTTGCCAAATGCACCAAAGAGCTGAGGGTGCATAACTCTGACTCCACCTCTGACGCCTCAAAATTACAATTGTTTCTCCATATACATTGAAGAGGATCAAATGTACATATATTTTTAAGGAAAAAAACAAAGGTTAAAGATAAGTTAAAGTTAGGAAAACTTAATATACTATTTTAACACAAATCCAACTGAAACTACACACAGTTTAAAAATTAAAATGTTATAGTTATAACATAAAGTTATAATTTCTGCAATGACAAAGGTTTTCTATAACATACACACCATTGTATAAAGTGTTGCAAACTTACTAGGAAGACTGAATCAACCATACCTCGCCCTTCTACCATGCACAGTGTTCTTAAAAATGTAATTTGAGATGTCATGACTGTTGTTATGAATGCTATGATTTTACATGCTGTAAGTGATATATTTTGAAAGGGTATGAGCAGTGCAAGGTGAAGGCATGAGTTATAGCTGATTTAGTCTGCCTTGTAAGTTTACAACACTCTATATGAAGATGCATGAATTATAGAAAGTTTTGGTCAGTGTGAAACGTTTGTTTTTTCATTGAATTTTTATATTTTTTTCGTTTGGAAAAATGGGAGGTAATCATATAAGTTCGTTAATTTTGGTATTAATTATTTCACATAGATTTTTTTAAAAAGTTTGAATATTACCACAGTACTTTTTTTGATAATGTCTCATGGAGTGGCATACAGTGGACTGGGGTGGCATACTGTGGTGTGGAGTGGCGCAAAGTGGAGTAGAGTGGACTGCAGTAGAGTGGGGTTGAGAAGAGTGGCTTGGAGTGGCATGGAGTAGAGATGTGTAGAGTAGGGTTGAGTAGAGTAGCTTAGAGTGGCGTGCAGTAGAGTGGCGTAGATTGAAGGAGCGAAGATTGCAGCAGTGTACATTGCTGCGGCATAGAGTACAGTGGTGTACAGTGCGCTGACGTCCGGTGCAGTGACATACGTTATAGTGGTGTAGTGTGTTATATAATGCACCTGTCTACTTGCTACCCTTCATTTAAATAAAAAAAAATCTAACTACTGGTGTACTTTCGAGGGAACACTGCGATGCTTTGAATTATTTTTTAAATGTATAAAGCAATATAAATCAGGGTTTAGGAGCGGGCATAGTACTGAATCCACGCTCCTTCACATCATGGACGACATCCTAAAATTGTTAGACCATAATGAATCCTGCCTACTAATGCTCCTTGATCTTTCCTCTACATTTGAAATGGTTAATCATGATATTCCCTTAGCCATTCTGGAACACAGGATTGACCTTTCAGGTCAGGTACTGCAATGGTTTGTTTTCTTGCTTCACAATAGATCCCTAAGAGTTAAAGTGAACCATACTATATCCCAAATATCCACAGCCTCCATGCGGGTCCCGCAAGGGTCAGCACTCTCTCCCATACTCTTCAATATTTTTCTGGAACCGCTCTTAAATCCATGAACATTCTTTTTCATATGTACGTGGATGACACGCAATTTTACCTGAAAATCAACTCTTCTGAAGACCTCATCTCACTCAACTCCTCCATGAGGATTACCCAAAACTGGCTAACTGAGAACCATCTCCTGCTCAACACCACCAACACTGAATTCCTTTTCATATCCACTCCTAATCACACCCCCAGGATTGACCTCTGAATGAAGCACCTCACTACCTTCAACATCGATTCTGCTAAATCTCTCAGAATCATCCTAGACTCCCCCTGAACATGAAGAAAAACATTAGAGTGATGTGTAAGGGGACCAACTACCAAATGAGGCTACTTAGAAATTTAAAACCATTCCTCCCTCAATAGGGCCTCAAGATGGTGGTTCAAACGATTGTCCTGCAAAGACTAGACTATGGTAGCATGACGTTATGTAGCCTCCCCAAACATACCTTGACCCCGCTCAGGGCTTCATTGAATGCAACTGCCAGACTGATCATTGACACAAAAAGAACTGATCAGATCTCCCCAGCTCTAAGATCTCTAAAGTGGTTACCCTATGAAGCAAGAATTCAACCAAAGATTGCCTGTTTAACGCACAAAGTTCTCCACTTTAAAACCCCAGGCAACCTGGCTCAAAAACTAGAACTATCAGGGGGGGAGGCAGACCATCAAGAAGTGCAAATGCTCTATTTAGGAAAAACCCAGTCTTTTCGCTAAAAGAGAACTAGACTTCAAGCCTTCTCAGTTTCGGCACCGAAGATCTGGAACTCCCTCCCTCCGGACATACGCAGAATTCCTTACACAGCTGCTTTCAAACATGAAGTAAAAACACTCCTAATGGACACGTTCCTGCCGTAAATAACCATTGGTCATCTGTTTTCTTCAAACGATGTATTATCCAGGATTGTCTACCTTACTGTACCAAGTAATTATCGTGCACATCTTTGTACATTTTTATTACCTTATTATGTTATCCTCTACTACCGCCTTACAATGATCCATTTTACCGTGTTCTCCTCTCCTATCACTGTGAAGCGCTCTGATACCTCACGGGGTCTTGTTCGCGCTATACAAAACTTTTTAAATAAATAAATAAATGTATCTATCTTGCTCAAACCATAAGAATAAGCTATATCTCGTATAGAAACCTACAAAAAAGCCAAAGTGTGGTCTGTACAACATGACTACCTTTTTATTTTGTAAAGGGTTTCAATATTGAATAATATAGTTTTTTGTCATATATATATAAAACATTTACTTGCACTTACCTGCAATGTAATGCCTCCTACAAAGTAATAAAACGAAAATGAAAAAATCTCAAACATGGTCCCGTTCAATGATGTATCAGCCCAGGGATATGTTACCTGCTGTTCGGTTCAGAAGATGTTGCTGTAACAGCGCATGCTGCGTTGCACCCAGCGAATTCTTCAATCTGCAAGGCTGAATCTCTTGCAGGGCCTCCTACCTGCCTCGAACGTGAGGTGAAGGGAGCACAGCATGTAAAATAATAGTCCTGCCACTTCCTCCTCGCTGAAACTATTGCAGGGTGTCTCCTCTGTGCAGCGCCATCTCGAGTGGAACTTGCTGCCTTTCCTCTGTCATAACTGGAGGCCGTGAGTATCAAAAAATAAAACAAGCAGTTAAAATATGGAAAACTAAAGCACATACATTAAATAAAATTAAACTATTTTTTGAAGTATAAATAAATAAATTAATCTCTTACCGAAGCAAAAAAAACATTTTAGCCACATTGATTCTTTATTAGAGTACAATTAATTAAAATGAATGTAAATTATTGTTCATAAAATTCACTGGTATATTACTTTTTAATTTCAAAATAGGTTATTAATATATGTTATAATAAAATGATGAACATGTACCATATTTATATAATTTTTTACATTCATTCATATTTTTTATGATTTTTAATAATTTAATTTAATTTAACATTATTGCCTACAGAGTATTTTGTTTAAATCCCTACCGCTATTATTTTCTATGTGAGGGTGTTTAAATACTAGTAGTTGGCCTTCTGTAGTGATGGACTTACTAATATTTCTCATTTTTTATAGTAACTTACACCCAGAGTTTGTTAATACCGAAAACTATGAAACTGTCTCAAAAGTGTAAAATTACTCAAAAGTACGCCACTTTTGTGAAACAAGCCCTCTGTTTCTACCTTGAGAGACATATACTCTACCATAAATAATATATTCCCAAACATGGGCCCTAATTACGATGGCGGTCA
The DNA here is from genome assembly GCF_964261635.1 of Lissotriton helveticus. Lineage (NCBI taxonomy): Eukaryota > Metazoa > Chordata > Amphibia > Caudata > Salamandridae > Lissotriton > Lissotriton helveticus. The sequence continues at coordinate 688,451,704 of NC_136057.1, read as the reverse complement.
GACTGCCTCAAGAGGCCGTGGTGGAGGTCCGCCCGACATCCAGGACAAATCGGTCTGACCACCCCATTTCAATGCAGCTGGCAGACCGCTGAGGCCGGGGGCAGGACCTCCGCCTTCGACAGGATCTAAAATCCCGTCGGCCTGCGGTCGACTGCCATGAAAAGGCAGACTGAAAAGTACTGTGGGGGCCCCAACACATACATGCTCTGTGTGCCAGGCACCACATGGTGCCTGGCACACACATGGTGCACGGTTGTTCACAAAATGCCTTTTTTTATTGTGGCTTGTGCTGTGGCCCTTTTCCTGGGCTGCAGCACAAGCCACAGTATAAAAAGGACTTTCCGACAACCTGCACGGCGGTCTGATCATAATAGGTGGGCAGGACCACTGAGTCATTGTCGTCAGGTCACCTGCTCGATACGATGGCAGTCCAAGGTCCAACTGCCCACCATCGTAACAAGGGCCATGCGGCTTAGGATGCATTGTATACTACTGTGTGTGGTAAACAACATTAATATTGATGCATCTCTACTGCAATGCTCTTTATGAATGGCAGTCTTCATTGGTGGTGGCTGCTTTTTGAATGGACATCTATGTATCTAGATATGATGCACAGTAAAGAGAAAAAGATCACTTGATAAGGATGAGCGGCTCTTTGGCTGTTTTCAGTTTAGTTTTGTCAGTGTAATTACTTGTTTTGTAGCTCATTTGGATGGTAAAGTGCTTTTAAATGTCACTAGAATTGGTCACTATCTCCCTATTTTTATATAAGATTCTCATGTATAAATCTATGTGTTTAACGCCCTTAAAATCTTTCAAGAAAGAACATGTTGCTGTGTGCCCCTTTTTGACTGCACTAGAAACAGTTAAGAAAGTAGAAACGAACATCAAAGTAAATAAGTAGACTCATTCCTCTCCAATGTTATGAAACTATTAGTTATAGCCTGACTTGCCGCCACCTTGAGCTTCTGTATAGCACAATCTACCTTAGGATGGTCCCTGGAAAGAAATCTCCAGCAAGTTTTTCCATATCATTCTTTGGGAAACTCCTTAGTTTGTGGGGTGTTTGAGCTGCCTTCACACTGGATGGCCTTCATGTTGGACTGGGAGATCACTAGAACATTATTAATTAGAGGAGTATATCAGCTACCCAGATAGGAAAACTGAAAAATGTGTTCCTGCTTTTCCAGCTGAATCCTTGTTGGTGGAACGTTTACCCTTTTTTAGGTCGAACCTAGAGTCAGCGCGCATGCTCTGCTCTGACAGACTTGCTGTACTGGAATAAGGAATAGAAGCCCTGCCCACTCTCCGCCCATTTTTGTCACTGGTGTAATGTTGTCCCCAGTGGTTTAGTCCACGCTGCCACTAATGGGAGGGGTGTTACCTTTGTGGACCTCACTACGTAGTAACAGTAGGCTGGCCCAGCGTACGCTTGACCAGCACATGTGTAGATTAAGAAATAGCCCAAGCTGCTGGGTGTGGTTAGTTAGTTGCTGGCCACCACGGCAACCATACTGTGTGGTTCATTCTGTTTCACAGCAGGGCGAGACATGACTCTGGCGAAGAAGGTGGTCTCCACCAACCCGCCGAACCTCGCTGTACCTGCTGTGCCCGCCTCGACACCCTCGACACCACGTGCCTCCCGCTGCAGCGTTTCACAGGCCCTGCCCATTTCACTGCTTCCTAAAGGCCTGCCTGACAGTCTACGCATGGCACCACGTGGCACCTTGAGACAGCACGCTTCCACCTGGCACTGGCACATGTGTTGGGACCAAGCTTGCGTGAGCCCACCACCATGCGCACTCCAGAGGCTGTGCACGCACACCGGCTGCATCTCGCCCCTGCCAGCCACGTAGCTGCCTCCGGAGCATTGCCGCCTGTGCCACCACACCACGCCCTGCTCGACACTGCACCGGACTTCGTGTTTTGCCCAGCACTACCTCAGTGCTAAGACTCAGCCACCCCAGCCGTGCCTACTGCCGTGCCCACATGGCGACAGTTCCACCTTTGGAACCATTCACCGTAACTGGGCCCCCGCCCTCCCAGGCAGCACACTGAAAAGCATGGTTTGAGCGCGTTGAGACTTATTTCAAACCAGCAGCTGACATCCCAGCTCCACGGAGGAGACCCATGCCCCTCCACTTTGGAGGGACAGAAATCCATAAAATTTCCAACACCATACGAGAGGCAGGGCCCCCAAGAAACTATGTCATGATGCCATCACAACCTATTTCGAGCCGTTTGCAAACCCCGACTACAAGCGTTTTTTGCTCCGCCAAGCTCGCCAACTACCTGAAGAATCCGTGGTTGTCTTCCATGCAAGGTTGAAAGAACTGGCGAGCACCTGCACCCTCCTGGACGAGGACGACAAGGATCGGGCCCAGTTCATACATCCAAACTGCGCGAGCGAGTCCTGCAGGAACGCACATATCAATGAGGGACATCTTGACACTTGGCTGCTCCAAAGAATAGTCAAAGGCCAGGGCAGCGCACCTGGACCCCAAACCGGCCACCATAGTCAAAGAAGAACCGGTGTGTGCCCTTCGTGCCATTGTTCAAGACTCACAGCCGAAGACCAACTGGCTGAAGAACACGGCATCCCAGCAGAACACGCACAGCCGCCCATGCGGGTGGTGTAGAGGCCTATTGCCTCAGGACGGAGCCTGCCTAGCGCAAGGCAAGACCTGTAGTGCTTGCGGGAAGGTGAATCATTTCTCCAAAGTCCGCCGATCAACGCCAAGGAGGAGGCAAAATGGTCCGCCACAGAGAGTTCGAGCAATTGAACCACCCCCCGATGGTCCCGTCAGCAGTGACACGGACGATGACGAAACCGATGCTGCCACTGCCCACGTGGTCAGAATGCTGAACACTCTATCGGCTACCCAACGTACATCAGCTATGTGTAAAGTCAAGATACAAGAGCATGCCGTAGCTGCCCTCATCGACACAGGGGCTACCATCATCCTCATGGCGACCAGCGTCTAGAGGAGCCTGCCAAACCCCCTGCGTTACGCTCCACCAAAGAACAAGTCTATGCCTACTGCACCAGATCTCCACTCAAGCTGTGCTGGGTGTTCCAGACCAACCTCTCGCATGAAGCTGCACACTAACAAGCCAAAGCCTATGTGTCCCAGGAAGGATCAGGGTTTCTGCTGAGTTGTCGAACCGCACGGGACCTCAACCTAATTCATTCTGCATTCACCGTGCTTGCCAATGGCCTAGACCACCTGCTGCAAGATTTCGAAATGCTATTTGAAGGAATCGGATGCCTGAAAGGTCCAGCGGTCCGACTACATATCGACAAATCAGTTGCCCCAATCGCCCTCGGTCACAGGAGGATCACCTTCGATCTATGCCCCAAAGTGGAAGCATAGCTGCGCCTTCTAGAAAGATCAGGAATCATCGAACGAGTGCATGGCCCCACCCCCTGGGTGTCAACCATCTTTGTCGCAAAGAAACCAAAGCAATCCGAAGCAGTCCGCATTTGTGTGGATATGAGGATCCCAAACCTCGCTATCAAACGCGAGCACCACCTGCCTCCAAGGGTGGACAACATCATCGGAGAGCTAGCCGGCTCAAAATGGTTCTCAAAGATGGACCTCCGCTCCGGGTACCACCAGATTCCCCTCCATCTGGACTCCCGCCCCATCACTACGTTCTCCACCCATGCAGGACTCTGGCGCTACACTCGCTTCAATTTTGGAATCTCCAGTGCTGCCAAAGTCTTCCAAAACATAGTCAAGAACATCCTCCAGGGGCTTGAAGGAGTACTCAACATTAACAATGATATTCTGGTGCACGCATCCACACTGGAAAAACATATTCAGCGTCTCCAAGCCGTGTTCTCCCGGATCTGAGACAGCGGACTCACCCTACACCTATAGAAATGCGATTTCCTGAGAAGAGACATCAGATTTTTTGGCTATCGTTTCTCCGACAAAGGCATCGGCCCGACCCAGACAAACTAAAGGACATACAAAATGCCCCCGCCCCGACGTCAGTGTCCAGCGTCCACAGCTTCCTGGGCATGGTCACATATTGTGGATGTTTTATCAAAAATCTATCTGATCTGACCGGACCCCTGCGGGACCTCACCAAGAACACCAGCCAATGGGTGTGGGGGGCAGAGCTTGAGGAAGCATTCCGCATGATGAAAGCGGCCCTATCAGCTGACACGACGCTGGTATACTTCGACCCCCAACACAAGTCCCGTTCCACACGGCCGAGGCACAGGCCACGTTGAAAACTCTACACCAAGTACGCCACGAGTTGTCCTTGTCTGTCGATGCCTGCCTCCTGAGAGGCCCTCACCTTGTCCTACCGGAGTGCCTGACCCACCAGGCCACCCTTTTTGCACATGGAGCGCACCAAGGAATTGTGAAATCAAAGAACCGCCTCAGAAGCAAAGTCTGGTTTACCGGCCTAGACCAACAGGTCGAGTCGATTATCCAGCAGTGCCCAGTTTGCCTTGCAACCAGCCTACCCGGTAGACCAGCACTTATCATCACGGAAGAAGGTCCCAACTCCCCATGGGAGAGAGCCAGTGCAGACTTCGGCAGCCTAGCAGGTTCGGCAGCCTACATGTTGATGGTGGTGGATGATTTCTCTCGATACCGGAAATTGGGATCGTCTCCTCCACAGCAGCAGGAGAAGTAATTCCCAAACTAGAAAAGATCATGGCAACCCATGGCCTAATCGGAGAGCTCCAAACAGATAATGGCCCAATCAATCAATCAATCAATCAAAGACATTTATAGAGCGCACTACCTACCCGTAGGGTCTCAAGGCGCTTGGGGGGGGGGTGCCGCTACTGCTCGAACAGCCCGGTCTTGAGCTTCTTCCTGAAGGAGAGGTGGTCTTGGGTCAGGCGCAGGTCGGCCGGGAGGGAGTTCCAGGTCTTGGCGGCCATGTAGGAGAAGGACCTTCCTCCTGTGGTGGCTCTGCGGATGCGTGGGACGGCGGCGAGGGCGTGGCTGGCAGATCGGAGGTGGCGTTTGGGAGCGTAGAAGTTGATGCGGTTGTTAAGGTAGCTCGGGCCTTGATCGTGGAGAGCTTTGTGTGCGTGGGTAAGGAGGCGGAAGGTGATTCTCTTGTTGACCGGGAGCCAGTGCAGGTCTCTAAGGTGTCCGGAGATGTGGCTGTGTCGTGGGATGTCGAGGATGAGTCTGGCTGAGGCGTTCTGGATGCGCTGGAGTCTCTTCTGGATCTTGGCGGTGGTTCCGGCGTAGAGTGCGTTGCCGTAGTCCAGTCGGCTGGTGATGAGGGCCTGGGTGACGGTTTTCCTGGTCTCTGTGGGGATCCACCAGAAGATCTTCCGAAGCATGCGCAGGGTGTTGAAGCACGACGAGGAGACGGCGTTGACTTGCCTGGTCATGGAGAGGGAGGAGTCCAGGATGAAACCCAGGTTGCGTGCGTGGTCCGTCGGTTTGGGTGCGGTGCCCAGGGCGGGGGGCCACCAGGAGTCGTCCCAGGCGGAGGGCGAGGAGCCCAGGATGAGGACCTCCGTCTTCTCTGAGTTCAGTTTCAGGCGGCTCGTCGTCATCCACTCGGCAACCTCTTTCATCCCTTCGTGCAGGTTGGCTCTGGCGGCGGCGGGGTCGTTGGTCAGGGAGAGGATCAGCTGGGTGTCGTCGGCGTAGGAGATTATGTTGAGGTTGTGTTGGCGTGCGATGGCCGCGAGGGGGCTCATGTAGACGTTGAAGAGAGTCGGGCTCAGCGAGGATCCTTGAGGGACGCCGCAGATGACTTCGGTGGCCTCTGACTTGTACGGTGGTAGGCGGACTCTTTGGGTTCTTCCGTCGAGGAAGGAGATGATCCATTCCAGTGCCTTCTCCTGGATTCCGACGTTGCTGAGGCGCTGCACTAGGGTGCGGTGGCAGACCGTGTCGAAAGCCGCGGAGAGGTCTAGGAGGATGAGGGCCGCTGTTTCTCCGTTGTCCATCAGGGCTCGGATGTCGTCAGTGGCGGCGATGAGGGCGGTCTCGGTGCTGTGGTTGGCACGGAATCCAGACTGCGATGGGTCGAGGGATCCATTCGTCTCGAGGAAGGCGGCCAGCTGTTTGTTGACGGTCTTTTCGATGACTTTGGCTGGAAACGGGAGTAGAGAGATGGGGCGGTAATTCTTGAGTTCGGTGGGGTCTGCTGTAGGTTTCTTGAGTAGAGCGCTGAGTTCGGCGGGTTTCCAGCTCTCGGGGAAGGTGGCGGTGTCGAATGAGGTGTTGATGATGTCCCGCAGGTGGGGTGCGATGACAGCGTCGGCTTTGTTGAAGACGTGGTGAGGGCAGGGGTCGGTCGGAGATCCGGAGTGGATGGAGTTCATCGTGCGGACGGTGTCTTTGGTGCTGATCGGAGTCCAGGCGCGGAGGGTGGTGGTGGGGGGCGGCGGTTCGGTCGTGGCGTGCGTCGGTTGAGTGCTGAAGCTGTTGTGTATGTCCGCGATCTTGTTGTGGAAGTAGGAGGCGAGGGAGTTGCAGAGGTCTTGCGATGGGGTGATGTCGTTGTTTCCGGCGTTGGGGTTGGAGAGCTCTTTCACGATGTTGAAGAGTTCCTTGCAGTTGTGTGCGTTGTTGTCCAGTCGGTTCTTGAAAGCAGTTTTCTTGGCGGTGCGGATCAATTGGTGATGTTTCCGGGTGGCGAGCTTGAGGTTGGTCCTGTTGTCCGGCGTGGGTTCCTTTCTCCAGGTTTTCTCGAGGGCTCGGCAGTTCTTCTTGGAGCTCTTGAGTTCGTCGGTGAACCATGGGGCCTTCTTGCTGCCGGGTCTGCTGGGCGGGGTCTTCAGTGGGGCGAGTTCGTCCGCGCAGTTGCTGATCCACTTGGAGAGGTTGTCGGCGGCCTGGCTGGGGTTCGCTGAGCTGGCCGGAGGGTGCTGGCTCAGGGAAGCGGCGAGCTGGTCGGCTGTGATCTTGTTCCAGCTTCTTCGGGCAACCTGTTGCTGGTGGTGGTGGATCGTCGTTCTTCTGAAGGTGAAGTGGACGCAGCTGTGGTCCGTCCAGTGGAGAGTTGTGGCGTGGCTGAAGGCGATGTCTTTGCTGGATGAGAAGACGGCGTCAAGTGTGTGTCCGGCGAGGTGGGTGGGGGTGGACACCAGCTGCTTGAGTCCAAGGTTGGCGAGGTTGTCGAGCAGGGTGCTGGTGTTGCAGTCGTTGTTGTTCTCCAGGTGGAAGTTGAAGTCCCCCAGGAGGATGTAGTCATCGGAGGGGAGGGCGTGCGGGCTGACGAAGTCGGCGATGTCCTCGCTGAATTGAGTGCGTGGTCCCGGAGGTCGGTAGATCAGGGTGCCTCTGAGGGTGGTCTTCGGGTCGGTGTGGATCTGGAAATGCAGGTGTTCGGCGGAGGGTGGGGTGTTGTCGGTGCTGGTCGTGATGCGGATGGTGTTCTTGTGGGTGATGGCGATGCCTCCTCCCACCTGGTTGGCGTTGCGGTCCCTCCGGGTGATCTTGTAGCCTTCTGGGATGGCGATGGCGATGTCGGGCGCTGAGGAGGCGTTCATCCAGGTCTCCGTGATGAAGGCAACGTCAGGGGCTGTGGTGTCGAGGAGGTTCCAGAGTTCGATGGCGTGTCTGTGGACGGAGCGGGTGTTGAGCAGGATGCACTTGAGGTGGTTGCTGCTGGTGTTCGGCTTGGCAGGTGCTGGTGTCGGGCAGGTCCGGATGCAGGTGAACTTGCAGGTGTAGCAGCTGAAGGGTCCGTGGACGCGTCGTGGGGAGGCTCTGCAGCATCCCGGGACTCGGCCGGTGTTGAGTGCGATGAGGGAGGCGGCGGAGTACGACAGGCTTGGTCGGTCGGGGTCCTCGAGGGCCAGGGGTCCTGGCGCTGGGCGCGGTCCGGTCGCGGACGGGCGCAGACGGGCTTACCTTTGGCGCGCCTTCGGCGCACAATCGGCGCGCCCGCTGCGCGTGACCGCTGCGCGTTCGCACGGTCGCCATATATGGCGAAGTGCACGGGTGGGCGGAGCAGCTGGGAGGCGGGAGCGGGGAGGGAACAGAAGGAAAAAAGGGGCGGGGTCAGCGGTGGTGGCGGGAAGCGGGGAGCGGGGAGGGAAGACAGAGGGCGGTAACAGGCGGGAAAAAACAGGCAATACGGCGGAAAAAGCAACAATTAACACAGATACAATTCTACAGGCAGAACGGCGGAAAACAACAATTAACACAAATACAATCTGCACAGTGAACCAGGGGCACAGGGAGAGGAGCGCTGATCACGGGCCACGCCGCTCGAGGGAGGGGGCGTGGTCACGAGCCGGCAGTCGGGCAGCGAGGCACAAAGGGAGGAGAGGCACACGCAGCAGCTGGTGGCCGTGCGGCGCGGGGGTGTCCTAAAACTAGGACACACTCACCTGCGTCGCACGGTCGCCATATATGGCCAAGTGCGCGGGTGGGCGGAGCAGCTGGGAGGCGGGAGCGGGGAGGGAACAGAAGGAAAAAAGGGGCGGGGTCAGCGGTGGTGGCGGGAAGCGGGGAGCGGGGAGGGAAGACAGAGGGCGGTAACAGGCGGGAAAAAACAGGCAATACGGCGGAATAAAGCAACAATTAACACAGATACAATTCTACAGGCAGAACGGCGGAAAAACAACAATTAACACAAATACAATCTGCACAGTGAACCAGGGGCACAGGGAGAGGAGCGCTGATCACGGGCCACGCCGCTCGAGGGAGGGGGCGTGGTCACGAGCCGGCAGTCGGGCAGCGAGGCACAAAGGGAGGAGAGGCACACGCAGCAGCTGGTGGCCGTGCGGCGCGGGGGTGTCCTAAAACTAGCCCACCATTCACCAGCGCTTAACTACTGGATTACCTGTTGTCCCATCGGATCAAACACCACCGGGTAACCCCCAGGTTGCCCTAGGTAAATGGGGAAGTAGAGCGCCTGATGAGGACATTAAACAAGATGATCTAAATAGCTCTAGCCGATGGTCACATCCTGGAACAAGCGCTATACCAGTTTCTCAGAGAATATTGCCTTACACCCCACTGCACTACCGGCATCTCCCCGAGTCGCATGTGTTTTGGTTGAGCAGTGACAGACACCATCCCGCATCACCCGGCGTGGGCAGAGCACCTGAATCCTCCGAACCATTCACTAGAAAGGCAGACGTAGACCAACCAAGAGGCATCCCAAAGGAGGCATGCAACTGAAAGCCCGATCACCGTTGGCAAATTCGTAGTAGTGCGAGACCGCCACCCGGGCGGGAAATTCAGGATGCCTTTTGAGCTGGGTCCGTGGACTGTGACCAAGATCAAAGGCACGATGATAACAGCATCACAGGAATGTGAGAGTGTCACCCGCAATGTATCATTCTTCAAAAGGGTCCCAACTGACAACACAGAAGAATTCCCACTACCCGGCGAGCCAGGGATGACAGAGCTGGCCAGTCCTCACAGTTCTGAAGGGAGTGGTGACCGTCCCACAGCTGTCGGCGCGGAAGTTGACCGAAGCACCTCTGCTCCAGAAAAGACCCCTGATCAGGAACTTCGAAGGGGTCAGCCAGCATGAGAGACTGACATCCAGGCTGAGGTGTCTCCGACTCCCCCTGCCAGAAGCAGTCAGAGTCAGTACAGCCTGTGGCACTACCCCAAGCAGTCTCAGGACTTTGTAGCCTGCTGTCAACTCCCCTCAGGCAGAAGACCGGAGGACACTTGCAGACCAAGTAAGTCTGTTCCATAAGCACACCGTTTGTCAGACACTGATGTTTACAGTTGTTGTTTATTTCTCCATGCCCTGTAATGGTTTTGTTCTTTGGGTAAAGGAGGAATGTAATGTTGTCTCCAGTGGTTTAGTTCTCGCCACCACTAATGGGAGGGGTGTTATCTTCGTGGACCCCACTGCGTAGTAACAGTAGGCTTGCCCAGCGTATGCTCGGCCAGCATGTGTGTAGATTAATAAATAGCCTAGGCTGCTGGGCGTGGTTAGTTAGTTGCTGGCCACCACTGCAACCATACTGTGGGAATCATTCTGTTCCTCCGCAGGGCCTTGATGCGAGACACAACAATTGGCTTCTGTCTTTGTCCTTCCTAAATGCAGGCTTCTGATTCAGTTCTCGTATTGTTAGTCCCTCCTTAGTACTGCCTTCTCTGGCTACTGGCCCTATTACTTCTGTTGTTACACGGTACGTGTTATTTAGTCTGTAAGCACTATTTTCTTAATTGAGTTTTTCCTACTGCAGCCACGACATTGTTTTCTGCAACATTCAGCACCCCATGAACACTTTCACTTTCTAAGCAGCCTGTCACTTGTTTTTTTTAACCAGTGCAACTCACCTAACTCGATCTTTACTGCACACAGCATAAAAGCAGTGCGACTAGTTTTGCCACAGGAACCAGCAGCCATGTTTGGCCTGCCCCCACCACCCTTCCAAGATCGCTGTTTATTCCTTACAATGCTCACACACCACTTGTTAGAAAGGCGATACCTATGCCGTGTTTAGACTTCCATCCTGTGCCACCCAGCCCTGAAGTGCTGGTTTGTGGCTGCCCGATGCCACCATCAGTGGCCACTCAGGAGGGCGGCCCTCTAGTAACAGAGGGCTTCCCCCGCCCCCCCTTTTCTCCTCCCTCGGGAGACAGGAGGAGTCTCCTAGGGGTCGTGGGCACGACGTCACGTCCGGTGCACCAGGCAGGGCGAGGGGTACTTAAGTCCCCCTCACCATGTTGCCTGCCTCTTTGTTGCACCGGACGCGTCATGGTGGCCTCTCTGGGGACACGCAATCTTGGATAGGCCTAGGATCTGAAGCTGCTCATGGTGAGTTTGGATCCTACGCCACCCCCTCGGCTCGCTCCCTCCCCTCTGGGGGTGGACGCTGGACAGGGCGGCCTGCTTAGGTGCGGGCTGCCGAGGGGGGTGAGTGTTCCGCTGTGGCCCAGGGTTGCCTACGGCTTTCCAGCCTTGGATAGCTGTGCCCCCCCCAGCCTGGTTGCTGGGCACGGGGTTGGGGCGGGGCTCCAGCTGGGGACAAATGTTACCACGCCCCCTCAGCTCGCTCCCCCCATTATGGTGGTCGATGCTGAGCTGGGCGGCCGGCTTAGGTGCGGGCTGCTGTGGGGGGGTGAGTTCCCTACAGTGCGTGAGTTCCCCTGGGCTACCCTCGACATCCCGTCCTTGGGCAGGAATGTTCTCCACCCCCCCTTGTGGCCATTGGATACGGGGTCCGGTTAGCAGCAGGGCAAATGGCTTAATATTGAACACCGTGCATCTGGGCACACGTCCCAGGACCGTCCCGGGGGTCAGAGTATCCCCCATTACCCCCCAAGAGCTGCAGGTTTGAGACGGGCTAAAGTTGAAATATTGATTGTTTTGGCTTTGCTGCATCAGGCGCGGTGCACCCGGCCGGTGGGTAGGCATGAAAATGGCAGCCGCTGGGAGGGCCCGAGTCTCCCCCCCCATCTTTGTGCGGCCATGAGTGACAAAATGGTGCCAACCCCCCCACCCCCGGTACTCCCGGCATCCGAGCGGGCGCCACGGGCATTCGCAGGCCCGCTCCTGGGCTATGGCGGAAGGTTAAGGGGATGAGTAAATTAAAGGCATTTTAGTCACGAAAGGCACGCGGCGATCCCAATTTTGTTAATTACAAGCGGAGTCTGTTTTAGTTCTTTTGAACGCTGTGCAAGTGCTAGTTTAATTGGTCAGTGTTACTCCATGAATCACAGCCCTGACGGGTGACTTCACTATATGTTTTATGGTCGCATCACGCTCCTTCACAGTGTGCGCCATGGCACCGCTCCTGCGTGATTCGATAGTTCTGATCAAATTTGTCACAGATGCTGCAGATTTGTGCCCGGGAAGAAAGTAAGAACTGGCGCCAAGGGAAAGGTCATGCGGGGCTTGCTGGCATTTAATTAAAAAAAAAAAAAAAAACAACAAAAAAAAAAGATAAATACTCGTTTTGGCTTTCGGCAAGCGCGACATTCATGCAGAGTTGCAAGTAGCACCCATAATGCCATGCGGGCTTCGCTGGCAGGATAAAAATACCCGTTCTTGCCTTTCTGCAAGCGTACCAGACTATGCTCCATTAGGAGAGACCTACAGGAAACTCAGCCCAGATAGCGAAACGGCGCTTGGGTGTATTAGGATGAGAAGGCAACCTCGGGGGGCGTGAATGTGTGCACTCACCTATGTCATCTTCTGTGCAGGTCGAGGACGGTGGAAATTTTCATGCGAACAAAGAGCAGCACTGATGCACATGGTCCAGGTAATTTAGGGGACAATGAAGTACATGGTGAAGTGCACGGCACAGTGGTTGCGACCACCACAGGCACGGGAGGTGAAGGGTTGAGCTTAATGACTTTAAGGAAGGGGAGGAGACATGGTCCTAGCTAGTGGGCAACATGCGGGTTCACCTTGCCGTGAGTAGCTCCATCGCCAGGACCTGCCAGAGATGCACAAACCAGGAAGCTATGGGTGGTGCCTCTGCTCGCTTCCAGTATAGGGCGATGAGCTGCTTAGCTGCACCCAGCATTTGGAGCGTAAGGATCCAGTCGTTGCGGGTAAGCGCCTTGAGCGCGGTGGGTTGGATGCCGAGGAGGATCGTGTGCACTTCCTCAGGCAGGGGGAACCCCAGCACCCTTTTGATGTGGCTAAGCACCTCCTTCCAGAAAACAGCCAGGGTCGGACACGTCCACCATATATGCACAAAGTCACCAGTCGCAGAGTCACATCTCCAACACGTCGGCGAAGCGGTGGGAAACATTTTGCTAAGACGTAGAGGGGTCTAGTACCATTGCTTGCGCAGCTTGTAGGCGTTTTCCCTTTGTGGGATGCTACGGTACACCATGGGTATATCCCGCCACAGTCTGTTCCATTGGGGGGGGTCAATGTCTTTTCCCGACGCCAATTGCCATTGTCTCTGATAGGGGTGCACAGGCATCAAGGTAGGGTGTTGCAGTATGTAATATATTTGCGAGATTAGCCTCCTCAGCCCCCCAAGGGAGCGCGCCAACTTCTCGAAGGGCGTGTATGCCCGGGTGGCCGCTTGATACATGTCGTTGCTCGCTGTCCAGTGGCGCAGCTGAGCGTGCTGCAGACCAGCCGTCTCAGGTACCCTGAATTCCTCCCTGCAGTCCTTCCAAGTCTTGGGCGAGCCCCCAAGGAAAAGGTCCCCAATTACTCTGCAGTCCCCTTGTGTCCATTTGTCAAATGCCCGAGTCTGATGGGCCGGGGGAAACTGCGAGTTCCCGGCTATCGGGGTATGCGGGGATGGGAATGTGGTGAGCCCTCTAGACACGGCTATGCTATCCCAGATGTCCAGAACCGTTTTGTGGGGACTGCAAGGTATGCACTTCTGGAGCGTGCCGCCCTCGGGAGCCAGGGCAGGTCCCATATGGTACGCCCAGTGACCGCTCGGTCCATGTGGAACCAATGCTTGTCGCTCTCACGTGCGCCCCATTCCACCACAAAGCGGAGGTGTGCAGCCCAGTAATAGTGCACCAAGTTGGGACACGCCAGGCCCCCTCTATCTCTCGGTTCCATGAGAACCTTCTGCGAGAATCGGGGGCGCTTCCCACCCCAGATAAAAGACGTGAGCTCACATTGAAGGCTCCGAATGCAGTGGAGCGGGATAGGGGTGGTAAGCATTGGAACAGGTATAGTATTCTAGGGAGGATCGACATCTTAACCGCGTTAAGGCGTCCCAGCCATGAGATCATCAGAGGTTTCCACTTCCGAAGGTCCTCTAACACCGCCTTGCGACACTCCGTCCAGTTTACCGAGGACCAAGTGGGGGGTAAGGGTAAGGCCCAAGTACCTGATGTGGTTCTCCGCCCATTGATAGGGTACAGCCTTCTTCAGGGATGGGATGTCCTCCGCGGGTACAGTGAGGTTGAGCGCCCAAGATTTAGTGTGATTTATTTTAAGGCCCGACGCTTGTTCAAATAGGCAAAGCACCTCGTGGACCTCTGGGAGGGATTCGCGAGGGTGCGTTAGGGTGAGGATCAGGTCGTCCGCGAATAGGGCCACCTTGTTGTCCCTCCCCCCATGGGCTATTCCATGTATTCTAGGGTCGCGCCTTATCAGTGCCGCAAGGGGTTCTACTGCAAGGGCGAACAGGAGCGGCGAGAGTGGGCACCCCTGTCTCGTTCCTCTGTGGATCGTCAGCGGTGGCGTTAATTGACCATTCACCCTGATTCTGGCCTGCGCCCCTAGGTATGGGGCCATAATGCTCGCTACCATTTTGGGGCCTAGACCCATTTTCTGGAGGACCTCTTTCAGGAAGGCCCAGTCCACCCGGTCAAAGGCCTTCTCCGCGTCGAGCGAGAGAAGGCAGGCCGGAATGTCCCAGTGTCGCACCTTGCCCACCAAGTGCGCCAGTCTGCGCACATTATCAGCCCCCTGCCGATCCCGGATGAACCCCACCTGATCCGGGTTCACCAGACCCAGCATGTAAGGGTCAAGTCGCTTAGCCAGTATCTTGGTATATATCTTCAGGTCAGTGTTTAGGAGGGCAATGGGGCGGTAGGAGGGACAGAGCGCGGGGTCTTTCCCCGGCTTCGGTATCAACGCAATCTCTGCCATTCCCATATCAGGGGACGGACCAGATGTTTCTGAGAAAGAGTGGAACAGCCTCAGCAAATGGGGGCGAAGGTGAGTCTGAAAGATTCGGAAGAATTTCAGTGGCAAGCCATCTGGCCCCGGAGTTTTCCCGGCGGGGAGATCCTTAAGAGCTGCAGAGACCTCTTCCTCCAGGATGGGCTCCTCCAGCTCCATCGCACATATCGGCGGTAACGGTGTCCCCTCGTACTCAGCGAGGACGGCCGCTCGCGCCTCCTCTGATGTGGATTCGCCCGCGTACAGGGAGGTATAGTAGGCTACAAAGGCATCCTGCTTGGCACTTTCAGTGACGGCACTAGAACCATCCTGGCGTCGTACAGTAGCAATGTGGGCTCTGGCTGCTCTCGCCTTCAGTCTTCCCGCTAGCAGGTGGCCCACCTTGTCCCCCCCTCATAGTATTTTTGTTTGAGCGCTAGTAGGGAGTGCTCCGCTTTGTTGGTGCGTAGGAGGCGAAGTTGTCCCCTAAGGTTTGCCAACTTCCTCCTGGAAGCCAGGGAAGGTCGGTCCTTGTCCTGCGCCTCCGTGCGTTTGATCTCGCCCGTTAGGTCGGCCTCCAGTTTGTAGGCCGCCCGACTTCTCGCTATCGCCAGGGAGGTAATGTGACCCCGTATGGTGGCCTTAAAGGCATCCCACACTACCGGGAACGGCGTTTCCGAAATGTCGTTGATAGCGAAGTACGAGTCTATGGCTTCTCGGATGCTGTTAACATCCTCTGGGTCTCGAAGGACACTCGGCGGGAGGGTCCATCTACCTTCCCGGGGAGCTTGCGCCAGGGGATCCTGCAGAGTCAGCTCGACATGCGCGTGGTCCGACAGCGAGATATCCGATACGGCAACCTTCAGCGTGTTCCGCATCAGGTCTAGAGAGATAAAGAAGTGGTCGATGCGCGAGTAGGTGCGGTGGGAGTGCGAGTAGAAGGTGTAGTCGCGTATTCCCGGGTTGTGATAGCGCCACGCATCGACGAGTCCTAGGTCCGTAATCTGCTCCCTTAGTGTGGCCGACATCGCGCCCGTGCCGCTAAACGCATTGTCCCCGCGGTCTATGTCAGGGTCCCACACTAGATTGAAGTCCCCGCCCAGAATTGTGCGCGGTTCGCCGGTCCGAAACTGTTCCCGCAGCAGCGACTGGAGATATTTATCCTGCGACTGGTTGGGTGCATATACATTGCCTAGCGTGAACTGCATCCCTCCCATCTGTACCGTGGCCCGGAGGAAGCACCCATCCCCACTCTTGTAGGGTTTTGTGGATCCCCGCCTAAAGCCAGCTCTGCACAGAATCGCCACCCCCGCCGTATTAGTGTCAGCCGAGGCCCAGAATTGCGTGGGGTATCTGGGATGTGCCATGCGCCTAGTGTCCCCCCGCAAAAGATGTGTCTCCTGAAGGAAGACAATGTCAGGGGAATGATGGAGAAGGTAGCGCCATACCTGATTCCGCTTGTTGGGGGAGTTAAGGCCTCTGACATTAAGCGTCAGGATTTTTAGGGGTGTAGGGACATTCACCGCCATGACACTAAGGGGAACGAAGCCGCCTCATCACCCAGCACCTCCCAACCCGTGGAGCGGAGGGGGTCAGCCTTCCCCACCCACCGCAGGCGCGCAGGTGGCACTAATAATCTCCGAACTATCACTCTACACCAAGAGAGAAGAGGTCTAGTGCAGAAAAGGCTCAGATGAGAAGTAGGAAGTATAGTACAAGTAGGAAGAGAAAAGGTACATAGAGAGTATATAACCACAACAGGCCAACGTGGCCGCAGAATAATGTCCCAGGTTCCGGGCATCCTCTACCCGAGGGTTCGGATGAACTCAGGAATGTCACTTCCTAAGGGACAAAGAGGGGGGTGTTCTGCTAGAAGGGTGGGTCTCGGTTGTCCCGAGGCCCGTCTGCCCCGCTGCCCAGGGCGGATTCGGGGGTCGTTAACACAAGTTCAGCGCAATGATAGTCATGGCTCATCAATCGGCTCAGAGGCGCCAGACCCCATCGGTGAGGAGGCCACTCCCGGACTGTAGGACCTCCGGGATCGACCCCCATGGTCACCTCCAAGAGAACAGCCGCATCCCACGTCGCTCCCCCTCAGCCCCTTTTCCCGCTGGCGATCCAGCGAGGCCGCCACCCGTGTCCAGCTGATCCCACTCTCTGGGGTGGCAAGGTCAATTCTGGGGGAGCACCCCGCCCGCGATGTCTGAGGGTGCTGTCTCATGGGGGCCGCAATAGTGTGGGGGTCGGCTTATCGTCTTGCAGGGGGCACCCAGCCACTATAGATGTCCAGTACAATAACATGAATTGGGGCGGGGATCCCCTCGCTGGCCGTTGAGTACCTAAGGTCGGGCGTCAGAACTCTGCACTTCACGGTGTGCGGGGCTTCGTGGGTTGACCCTCGCGGTCTTCTTCGAGGGAGCGGATGTGCTCAATGATATCTCGCTTGGCCTGTAACGTGGAGCAGGCATCCACTGGGGGTGTTCGGCGACGGCGAGTCACCGTGGTCCAGTCCGGCCGGGCCGGGATTCTCTCTTGGCGCTTGGGGCGGGAGGGGCTGCGCTCCGGGAATTCCGAGAGTCCAAGTAGTTGTGCCGCCTCGCGGTAGAAGCGGATGGTTCTGCGCTTGTCTTCCCAGCGAAAGATGAGGGCGAAGGGATGTCCCCACTGGTAGGGTATGTCGAGAGCTCGCAGCTTCTCTGTCACCGGGCGGAAGACCTTCCTTCTGTGCAGCGTGTTGGGGGCCAGGTCTTAAAAGATTTGGATCTTGTGCCCTCCGTAGCGTAGGTCCTGCTTGTCCCTCGCCGCTTTCAGTATGGCCTCTTTCTCCGTGATGTAGTGTACTCGGGTTATGATGTCCAGGAGGAGGCCCGTCCTACCTCCCACACCGAACATCCGGTGGGCGCGGTCTAGGAGCGGCGGGGGGGCGTCTTCATTTCCCCACACCTCGTGTAGGAGTAGGGCCACATAGGCTATGGTGTCAGTCCCCTCTTCCCCGAGTGGCACACCCCGGATACGGAGGTTGTTGTGGCGCCCCCTATTTTCAAGGTCCTCCTGCTTGATCTGGAGCTCAATGTTTTGCTCCTCCAGGGCCGCAACTCTCTGCTACAGCTGCTCCATGTCTTCCGTGCGCGTATCGACGGTTTTCTCGAGTCCGTCGACCCTGTCTCCCAGCTCGGTCACTTCTTTGCGCAGCTCTTTGATGCACGAGTGCACCTCCGATCTCAAAGACCCTATCTCCGATTTTAGGTCTGCCATGAAGGATGACATGAAGGCCTGGGTCACCGGAGGGGAGGAAGCAGGAGTCGGCGGCGCCTCCTCCGTCGGCGCTGATGCTCCCGCTTTGCCCCACATGGCAACCACCGAAGTGTCCTTGGACGCCGCCGCCGAGTCCGCCTTGCCCCCTCTGCCGCGGGTCATCGTTAGTCCGGAGCGCAGGGCCCAGCCACCCGGAGAGTCGACCGTCTCAGTGGGCGCAGGTCCTCGATGGCGCTGCAGTAGCTTGGGAACAGTTCAGCAGACCACCAGTAGTCTCCTCTCCTCCCGAGCACCCACTCACTGGCAGACCCGCTTCGGCCAAGGGGTGGGGCCCGTGTCCTCAACAGGCCATACAGGGGCACCAATGCGTGCGTGGATCGCTATGGGGGCCGACTCCCCCCTTGATTTAATTTAATTGTGGGTTTATATAGCGCTAGGAATCGACTCCCGGAGGAGTATCTCCACGCTTCGACCGCTGGGGAACCCGTCCTGGCTCACCCTGAGAGATGGTCCCAGATGGGTATCTCTAAGGTGCGACCAAGCATCCCCGGTGATCTGGGGGGGCCGTTGTGAAGATGAGGCAAGCTGATGCCCAGAGTTGCCGCGTGTGGTCTCTGACTAGAGTAGGCACCGAGGTGAGAATTATCGAGTCAGCTGACCTTGGTCCACGACCCTGCCGCGTCGGGAATCGAACCCTGGTCCCGGGCCGTTCTCTGCTCACGGGTCTGCCGCCTCTAACCAGTGAGCCACACTTGGGCCAAGGACGCTTCGCCACTCGCCCCCGCGGCGCGTGGCAGTCTCTCACGGGGGTCGGCGAGGTGCACCCCTCTCCCCAACTACGGCCGGTCCTCCCGGGGGGGCAAAGGAGCAGTGCGCAGATCACCCCAGGGCCCCTGCAAAAGTGGAGGGGTACTCACGCGGTCTCAGTCGTTCCTTCCCCTCGTCCCAGGCCGGCCAGCCAGGCCACGGGGGCGCGGGCACCAGTGGATGGAGCAGCCCGCCCAGCCAGCTGACAGCAAAGTTCTCTCCAGGCAGGGGGGCCGCCGGCAAGGGGAGAAGCGCGTGAGCCGCCTCTGCAGCCACCCGGTCAGCATCGCCTCCCCCGAGGACCTCTCCGAGGCGGAGGGGTGGAGGATCCGGTCCAGCGCGTGTGCCCAGGCAAGGGTGGCAGGGCCGGGCAGCGGCCAGCAATCGCCCCTCAATGCAGGGCTCTGTAGCACTCACCGGGAGCCCCGAAGGGCAGCTGGGCCAGGCACCCGGGTCAGGGTGCCGGTGGGGGCAGCGAAGATGGCGGCTGCGTCACAGTCCGGGCTTGCGAAATGGCGGGCAGCACCTGCGGCAGTCTCAGTCTTGGTGCAGGAGCCCAAGGCGGCAGGTAGAGTGGGATTGTGGTTGGGACAGGCCACTGGGGCGCCCCCGCGCTCCCGTGGCAGGGTCCCCAGCAGTGAGTCCGCCGGCGGCTTTCCCGCGTCAAACGCGGCCTTGCGTCACCTCCAGAGCCGGGTCCTCACGTAGGGCCGGCAGCCGAGCGACCTCCACACCCCCGCCCGGGGGGGCGTCCCGACACCGGCAGCTCCGTCCTCTCCCTCCACCGGCCACAGCACGCCCTGTCCGTGTGTAGGGGTACACCCCCAGGGGTCCGCTGGCAGCTCCGATCACCCCCACAGCGTTGTAAACCGCCAGCAGGGAGAGTGAGACCGAGGCCCCAGCCGCCAGGCACGGTGAAGAAATGGCGGCGGTGCACCAGCAGCGGAGCGTCAGGGTCTCAGGCGCCCTTAGCTGGGTCTCTCGCACCGAAGCGGCCGCTCCGAGGATCGCCTCACGTCCAGGGTCCAGGCAGGAGACGGGGTCCCCCAAGTAGCCCCCCGAATGTCGCTTTAGAGAGCTTATGAAGGCAGCAGGGCAGGGGAGCTCACTCGAGGTGCGTCTTTTCACATCGCCGCCTTAGCCACGCCCCCTAGGCAGTCCTTTAGAGGGGGCCGCGGATGGGGGCAAAGGCAAGGTACGAAAAGAAGCTTCACTGGCACATGCAGGCTCTTCAACGGGGGGACTTGCACCTGGGGTAAGGCCTCTAGATTCACCCACACCTGCAGCAAGTATGGTGGTCCCCATCCGGCCACCTCGTGTGACAAGCGGGAGTCCTCAGGGCCCGCTAGACTGGACAAGTAGTAGCCTTGCCTGCCCGACTTGGGTTAGGCCCCACCCCCGACCAACTCAGACCCCCTTTGCTCACCCCCCTATCACCACCAAACGCATGCCGGTAATTCCCCCCCTTGGGGCCCCCCAGACCCCGCCTGACCAAAGGTCCATCGCCCATTGCCATTTCTAACCTGCTGCTGCTACTGCGGGAGTATCCCAATGCTAAAGACAGGGCCGTGCTAGCCGAAGGCTGCCTGGAAGGTTTCAGAATTCCATATCAGGGCCCCAGGGTTAGCAGGGATTCGGAGAACCTCAAGTCAGCTAAGGACCACCCCGAGGTAGTAGGAGCAAAGGTGGGGAAAGAAGTCACCTTGGGGAGGGTGGCGGGCCCTTTCCAGCATCCTCCCCTCCCTGACTTTGTCGTCTCGCCCCTGGGCGTGGTGCCTAAGAAGGAACCAGGGGCTTTCAGGCTGATCCAGCACCTATCCTACCCAGAGGTCGACTCTTTGAATTCTTGGCTGGAAGAGGGCTCCTGCTCTGTCTCGTACTGCTCCCTCGACATGGCCATGAACATCGTTAGGAGGGCAGGGAGGGGAGCTTGGCCAAAGCTACCACTGAGTCAGCATTCAGACTGCTGCCTGTCCACCCGGAGAGTCAGCACCTCTTGGGCTTCAAGTGGCGAGGGGAATTCTTTTTTGACAAATGCATGCCCATGGGCTGTGCAGTATCTTGTGCCTTTTTTTAGGCCTTCAGCTCATTCCTGCAGTGGGTACTCTCGTTGAGGTATAAAGTCAAGGTGATGACCCACTACCTGGACGATTTCCTGTTCATCTGGTGAATTGGTTTGCAGGAATGTAGCGAGGGTCTCCAAAGCTTTAAGGATTTGGCCCGACACCTGGGGGTGCCTTTAGCACCCAGCAAGACTGAAGGCCCTGCGCAGGTTCTCACTTTTGTGGGCATCGAGTTAGACACGGTTATGGGCATGTCGAGACTCCCTGCGGAGAAGGTGCAGGCCCTGCAACAGGACATCCGGTATCTATTGGGGAGAGACAAGGCGCCCCTAAGTGTCATCCAGAGCCTGCTGGGCAAGCTCAATTTTGCAGCCAGAGTCATCCCGGTGGGGAGGATCTTTGCCAGGAAATTGGCTAGAGCCAGCGCAAAGGTTGTCAAACGACACCACCTTGTCAGGTTGTCCCTAGGTCTGAAGAAGGATCTGGCCATGTGGGGAGAGTTCCTGGCTGGCTATAATGGGACGGTGATCTGGAGGGCCCCCTGGGTTGACAATCCTGAGATTAGCATGTTCACAGACGCTTCAGGGAGGTAGGGCTTTGGGGCAATCCTGGGCGAACAGTGGTGCGCGCAGGAGTGGCCCAACGCCTGGGGCAAGCGCAGCATTATGCCCAATATCACGGTACTAGAGCTCTTTCCAATCGTCATCGCTCTCCACCTCTGGCCAGAGTCCCTTTCAGACAGAAAGGTACTATTCCGGTCAGACAACATGGCGGTGGTACAGGCAGTAAACGGGCAGACAGCTAAATGCCCGATGGTGCTATGCTTACTGAGAGAGCTCGCAAGAGGGAGCCTGTGCTGCAACATAGAGTTTAGGGCCAGATACATTGAGGGGGTAAATGTGGCAGCTGACGCTCTCTCTCGTTTCCAGTGGGATCGTTTCCGGGCGGCCTGGCCGCAGGCGAAAGTAGAGATGACCCCCTTCCCACCATCCCTCTGGCGAATCTTGGAGTGGCAAATGCAAAACAACAGTTGATGGACAGGATGCAGAACAATGTCATACATTCACCCCAGTACAGAGATATGGGCCTAATTCCATCGTTTTTTTGCACTCCACACCACCCCAGTTCAGACATGGCCATATGCAAATCAGCCCTGACCCTGTGCCTCATGGGAACAGTCCAGCCCGAACTGCCAAGCCATGTCTTTCCTAGACCAGAATCAAGCATCCTAGGACCGGTTTCTGGCTATCAGCCACTTTCAGCCAGGATAGCTTGAATCCAGTGGTGTAGAGAGCATGGGACTCACGTCTGAACATACCCATCCCACTCAGGGTGACAAATGCAAAACAACAGTTGATGGACAGAATGCAGAACAATGTCATACATTCACCCCAGTACATAGATCTGGGCCTAAATCCATTGTTTTTTTGCACTCCACACCACCCCAGTTCAGACATGGCCATATGCAAAAAAACAATGGATTTAGGCCCAGATCTCTGTACTGGGGTGAATGTATGACATTGTTCTGCATTCTGTCCATCAATTGTTGTTTGTGCATTTGTCACCCTGAGTGGGATGGGTATGCTCAGACGTGAGTCCCAGGCTCTCCACACCACTGGAGTCAAGCTATCCAGGCTGATGACGGCTGATAGCCAGAAACCGGTCCTTGGATGCTTGATTCCGGTCCAGGAAAGACATGGATTGGCAGTTCGGGCTGGACTGTTCCCATGAGGCACAGGGTCAAGGCTGATTTGCATATGGCCATGTCTGACCTGGGGTGGTGTGGAGTGCAAAAAAACGATGGATTTAGGCCCAGATCTCTGTACTGGGGTGAATGTATGACATTGTTCTACATTCTGTCCATCAATTGTTGTTTTTGCAATTGTCACCCTGAGTGGGATGGGTATGCTCAGATGTGAGTCCCATTCTCTCCACACCAATGGAGTCAAGCTATCCAGGCTGATGACGGCTGATAGCCAGAAACCGGTCCTTGGATGCTTGATTCCGGTCCAGGAAAGACATGGCTTGGCAGTTCGGGTTGGACTGGTCCCATGAGGCACAGGGTCAAGGCTGATTTGCACATGGCCATGTCTGACCTGGGGTGGTGTGGAGTACAAAAAAACGATGGATTTAGGCCCAGATCTCTGTACTGGGGTGAATGTATGACATTGTTCTGCATTCTGTCCATCAATTGTTGTTTTTGCACGAATCTTGGAGTGGAGCAGGAGTTGAGAGCCCTGGGGGAGCGGTCCTTGGCCCCAGGTACAAGGAAACGCTATGGGAGCCACCTGTCTTCTTTCGACAAAGTAGTGAAGGACTTCGGTTTAACGGGATTACCTCTGGAAGACAGAGTGCAGGCGTTTGTGGTCTGGGCAAAGAGACAAGGCAAATCCCCTTCATGGGCCTGCGGACACTTGGCTGCAGTCAGCCACGATGCGAGGTTGAGAGGGGGTCAGGACCCAGCAAAGACTTTTGTGATCAGGGCAGCATTGAAATGCTGGGCTAGGGATGAGCCCAGGGTCCCTGACGGGAGATCCCCCATTGATTTTCCCATACTACAATCCATGCTGGATGTACTAGAGGCAGTAACCCATTCGCATTTTGAGGCTTCCCTGTTTGTGGCAGCTTTCTGCCTAGCCTTCTTCGGCGCTTTCCGCATCAGCGAGTTGGTGGCACGCTCCAAAACAGACAGTTCAGGGGACGCCTTGGGTTTAGCAGATATCAGCCTAGACCGCAGTTTGACCATCCACCTCAGGAAATCCAAGACAGACCAGGTGGGCAGGGGCGTGGATATTGTGTTGAGTCCATTGGGGGACCCCAAATACTACCCGGTCTCCATAGTCAGGGAATACCTCCCGCTGCGCCCACCTGCGCCCGGTTACCTACTGATCCACGCAGACCACGAGCCACTGACTAAATACCAGCTGGAGAGGATCATGGGGGCGTGCTTATCCAGGGCTGGCTTACTAAGCCTGGGTAAGAAGTATTCCAGCCACTCTTTTAGAATAAGTGCCGCCACCGCTGCTTTCAAAGCAGGCATGCAGCCGGCAAGTGTTAAGAAAGTGGCCCGCTGGGAGTACCTATGCTACAGGCGTTATATCCGCCCTTAGAGGCGTACATGTAGTTTGTCCAGTTTGCAGTGTTGCGTGATCTACCGTTGCAGGTTTTGCAGTGTGTTTGAAGTGTTGAACTATTTGCATAATGAAGATATTAATAAATACAACAAGTTTGAAACGTGTCCTTTGTCCTATCAGGGTCCAGAGTGTGGGTCTTGGGGCATTCAGCCATCTCCAGGTTAGCACGTTGGGCATCGATCAGGAACTGGACACGAGGATTCTCAAACACAGTGATTGTGTGGTTGGGGTTCCCGGGCATGCGCTGGAACAGCCTCATGAACAGACTTGAGCACTCGTTAGCCTCTCTGGGAGCCCCACCCAATGACCGGGTTATACATCTGGGTGACAATGACCTCACAAATTCAGAAAGGACTGTACTACTGCACAGGATGAAAGCTGATCTGGGGGAGGTCTGCAAGCGCATGGGGCAATGTGAGGTTTGGTGGTCAGAGATCGTGCCGCGTAGGGTGTGGCATGGGGCTAAATCCTGTGAGGCGGTAGAGTGGTCAAGGAGACGCGTCAACTGCTCCATGCACAAGTTCACGGAGCAGAGGGGACTAGGCTTCATCAGTTACGAAATGATTCAGGATAGGATCAAGGGGTGCTATGAGGTCGACGGTGTTCACCTCTCGCCTGTAGGGATGGACCTATTCCTCTTAGACCTACAGGAAGCCTTGCAGTTGAAGGGTTGCAGGTAAGACACAGAAGCTAGGGTAGTGGGGGGCCCGGGTGGTGACAGTGGCTGCCGCCAGGGCTGTGGCGGAGTTACAGGGCGATATGGAAGCAGATAGGTGCAGAGGTGTACCTCAGTGTGGCACATAGGGGTGCCGGAGACTAATACCAGGGACGTCATGGGAGGTTCCTGGAACCTGTGTCGGCGCCCCAGTAGTCCTTCAGGTGGTTGTGGGCCTGTGCAACCGGGAGCTTGCTAGCTATGCTCCGCCCCGAAAGGGGCGTGAGTACAAAAGACCAAGGGTCAGGTGATCCAGGAGGGTTATCAGAAGGGGTAGCACATAGGTGGTTCGCCACGGTGCTGCCTGGCTCATCAGGTGGGCAGGTGGCGAGAATGCGGCCTGCCCTTGGATCGCCCGTAAGCTAACCCACAATGATTACATAACGTTGTATGTAATAAACCTGCAGCAGGTTTTCCCAAGTTAACACTGGTGTGTAGTGTGTTATTTGCGGGATGCATGATATGAGGGGTGGGGGCCGGTTGCCATGATGTTACTATGCGGCTGCCCGTGGCCACCATTGGTGGCCTCTCAGGAGGGCGGCCCTCTAGTAACAGAGGGCTTCCCCGGCCCCCCCTTTTCTCCTCCGGCGGGAGACAGGAGGAGTATCCAAGAGGTCGTGGGCGCGACGTCACATCCGATGCATCAGGCAGGGCGAGGGGTACTTAAGTCCCCCTCGCCATGTTGCCTGCCTCTTTGTTGCACCGGACGCGTCGTGGTAGCCTCGCTGGGGACATGCAATCTCCCACCCTACCGTTCTCCCTGCGTGTCGGCGTGGGGGACAAGGCAAGAACTTTTTTAATGTTTGTATTTCTAGTTGCAGGCGGAGTTACAGGGCGATCTGGAAGCAGATAGGTGCAGAAGTGTACCTCAGTGCGGCACATAGGGGTGCCAGAGCCTAATACCAGGGGCCTCATGGGAGGTTCCTGGAACCTGTGTCGGCGCCCCAGTAGACCTTTGGGCGGTTGTGTGCCTGTGCAACCCGGAGATTGCTTAGCTACACTCTTCCCCGAAAGGGGCGTGAGTACAAAAGACCATGGGTCAGGTGATCCAGGAGGGTTAACAGAAGGGGCAGCACATAGGTGGTTTGCCACGTTGCTGCCTGGCTCATCAGGCGGGCAGGTGGCGAGAATGCGGCCTGCCCTTGGATCGCCCGTAAGCTAACCCACAATGATTACATAACGTATGTAATAAACCTGCAGCAGCTTTTCCCAAGTTAACACTGGTGTGTAGTGTGTTATTTGCGGGATGCATGATATGAGGGGTGGGGGCGGGGGCGTGGCTTGGGCGCCAATGTAGACGGAAGCGGGACTCCGGAGCTCCTCCGCAACCGCCCCTCTCAACCATACATCCTGACCCCCGAAATCGGACCTCTGGCCCCCATCTAGTGTCGGAGGGTCTGGGGAGCATAGGGGTAAAGACTGAGGGAGCTGGGTGCCCCCGAGACCGCCAGGAACGACTTTTTCCCCCCTGAGCGGTTGCCGCGGAGGGAGCACAAAATGGCGGCTGGAGTCCCAAGTCGGGCTGCCTGACGGAGGCGGGCTGTCGACGGTGGTGGGCTGACAGAGGCGGCAGATGCTACCGGAGCCGGAGCGGAGCGTCCTGCGAGGTCCCTGAGGTGGGGAGAGCAGATTAAAGTCACGGCTTTGGAGTGACCCCGGAGCGGCGACCTTGTGAGCTGCCTGACCCTAAGATGGCGGCGCCCGTGTGAGTACACCTGGCCCCGGACGCCTGGCCAGACACGCTAGGGAGCCTGCAGATTATCCCTGTGGAGGAGTTTCCAGGCTACTGGAGCGGGGGCACCGGCGACCCCAGTCCCGGGGGGGGGGGTGCGACGACAGTTGGTTGTGGCTGAGGGCTTCTGGCTGCCCGGCGACCCCTCACGAGCGGACAACAGGAGGACCAAGGAGCGCCTTCACGGGAGGCCCATAAGACTCTGGCACGACCCGAGGTACTACCCATAGGATCTCGGGTGACCCGGGGCCGACGGTGCCTGTTTTAGCTGCTTCTCTGGGTGCCCCCGGTGGGGGGATGACCCGGGGGGCCCCATCTTCCTCCTCATACTTGGCGGGCCCATGATCGACCTTCAGCGGGAGGACCTGGGACTGCAGGAGACTGCCCCTTGAGCCGGAGCGCACCCCCTGCTGCCCACGAGCCGACCGCTTCGGGCGGGCTCTGGAACCCGGCCTGGAGACCCTAGTGGGAGCGTCCTTCCTGCGCTGACCTTGCCCCTGCACCCACTATCAGTGGAGTGGGTGTGTTTTTTGCCACGGGAGGCGGAGGGGTGCGGTCCTAGTGCTGGGGGCTCCCCTGTGGAGGCGACTGAGGGCTGACGGGCCCGGTGCACTGATCCTGAGTGGGCGGCTTGGAGCAAACTCTGGAAAACTACCGCAAGATGGTCCGGGGGACCAGAAAGAAGGGATTTGAGGTCCTGAGGCATGATGACCCGGGTCACACGATGGCGGGTGGCGAGGAGGCATCTGGCTCTGGGAGCTCAGCCCCGCCACGGGACCCCTCCCTGAGTGACATTATGCAGGCCATTGTGGCATCGCGGGAGGCCCTGGAGAAGCGAATGGACACCATTGGATCTGACCTGTCCCTCTTGAAGGATGACCACAGGATGCTGAAAGAGCGAGTAACGACCTCGGAGGCGAACATGAAGGACATTCCAGGTGACGTGGCCACCCTGAAGGCCTCATTGGCAGAAGTGGCGCAGAAAGTTCGGTGCTGGAAGTGAACTCAGGGCCGAGGACAGTGAGGGATGCTCCAGACGTAACAACCTCCGCCTCGTGGGAGTCCCGGAGAGGGAGGAGGGCCAGGATGCGGTGTCCTTCTTGGAACATTGGTTGCGGACGGAGGTGGCACCGGAAGGGCTCTCCCCATTTTTCGCTCTGGAGCGCGCCCACAGAGTCCCGACGCGCCCGCCTAGAGCTGGAGGACCGCCTTGCCCGATGGTGGTGCGCCTTCTACACCACCGGGATCGTGATCACATTCTTCAAGCTGCTAAGGGCCTGCCGAACCTGCGCATTGGTAACAGCAAGGTCATGATTTTCCCGTACTTCACCAGGGACGTCCAGCGTCAACGATCATCCTTCCTGGCGGTGAAGCGTAAGCTGAGAGCTTTGCAATTGCCCTATGCTATGTTGTTCCCCGCCCGCCTGTAGGTCATTGCTGGCGGGAGCACTCACTTCTTTCTTACACCGCAGGCGGCTTGGGACTGGATAGAAACCAGGGGGGCAGATGGTGGAGACACCCCCACTGCGACCACACCTAGACGTGGCTCCACTGATTTGACACCGACGCGGCGACCTGGCTCCCCCACTGGGTGGCGACAGGAGAGAAACAAGGCGGTGTTGGCGGTGGCAGCCATCAGCCAGGGGGAGGTCAGCCCCTCCAGTAACGGCTCGGATCACTCGAAGAATGCTGAACTGAGTCCAAGCTCCAGCAGCGCTCATGGTCTCTCCGAGGTGGATCTCCTGGTGGTCACCCCACAAACGGCGGATGGCATCTTTGGCTGAAGCGGCTGTGAGGACATGGGACACTCTGTTATACAGTTGTGAGACACGGGGAGGGTCCTACCTGCTGTTACGAGGGAGGCGGGGGTAAGCTGCCTTCTGTTGTTCATAACTGTGCTATTGAGGGGGGAAGAATGGATGATATTTTGAATACCTGGGAGGGGGGGGAAAGCTCCGGATCTGAATGGCATTGACGATCCGTATAGCCTAGCCCGCACTAGTTGATTAACGCTAGTTTTATAGGGTTTGGATGGGGTTACCACGTTGTTTATCTGTCCTGGGGAGAGGGAGTTGGTTAGGACTGTTTGATAATGGTTATGTGGGATGGGGGGTGGGATCCGGACGTGTCAGCGGCTCCCATGGGGGACCATGTGTACTGCAATGTGGGCTGCCATGGGACCCAACTTAGGATACAAATGTCTCACGTGGAATGTGAGGGGGATGCATACCATACATAGACGCCACAAGATTCACTCATACTTAATTCGAAGGGGCATCAATATTGCCTTCCTCCAGGAAACGCATCTCTTAGCGCAGGAGGGGAAAGCGTTGCAGCGGAGATGGAGGGGACAAGCCTACCACACTGATTACTCGGCCTACGCCAAGGGGGTGGTCATCTGGGTAAGGGCTGGGGTACCCTTTCAATGTACACAACAGCTTATTGACCCGGAGGGTAGGTATGCAGTGGTGAGGGGCAAACTGGATGGGAGGGACCTAACGTTGGGTTGCATATATGCACCGAATGTGGACCAGCCTGCCTTCTTCTCCTTGCTGTCCCGCACATTGGCCCCATTCTTGATAGGCCCACTGCTCCTTGGGGGGGATTTTAATTGTGTGACTGACACTGTCTTGGACCGCTCACATCCCCTTTACCAAATGCACCAGCGAGCAGACTGGAGCTTGTGCATTCTGACTGGCAACGGCGTTGGGGGCTAACTGATGCTTGGAGGGCTCACCACCCATCAGACAGGGACTACTCCTTCTTTTCCTCCTTTCACAAACTTCACGTCCGCATAGACGCCTTTGTGTGCTCCCCAGATGTGCATGGGGAGGTGTGCCATAGTGAATACCTTACGCGCACGATTTCCGACCATAACCCGTTGCTGGTGCACCTGCGATGGTCGCAGTGCCGCCCATGCATTCCCACCTGGAAACTACGCCCGGAGGTGCTAGACGATCAGGTCTTCTGGACCGCGATAGCCTCGGAGATAGAGTCATATTTTCAGATCAACGCGGGGACCGCGGGGTCGGCAATAGTTGAATGGGACGCCTTTAAATCAGTGGTGCGGGGACGATGCATTGCGACGGTGTCGTGGGTGCGGAAGACCTTGCTCAATGCAGTTGACCAGGAAGACGCGAAGCTACGCTCGCTGGAGAGGGACCGACCTGAACGGCCAGACATTCAGGAGGCTCTACTTGAGGCGAGGGAGTCAATAGCGGCGACGGTGGAGCGCCTCAGGTGCTTCGATCACAAAGCCTACCTCAGACGTGCGCATTCGGAACGGGATAAAACGGGGGCGCTCTTGGCCTGGCTAGCTAATCCGGCTCGCCGAAGTTCGGTCATTCTTGAACTCAGAGATCATGCGGGAATAGCGCGGTTCGACCAACAGGGGATAAATGAATTATTCCATGACTATTACACGGAGCTCTACCGTAGTCGGGTCCTTCCGTTGGAGACTGAGTTCCAGAGATTCCTGGAGGGGTTGGATCTGCCGGAGCTGGAAGAAGAGGCTGCAAAACCTCTAGGAGGTAAAATTGATTAGAGGGAGGTGAGAGTCGCCATCAAGAGTATGGCGCGGAATAAAACACCAGGCTCTGATGGTCTACCGACGGAATTCTACCACACTTACGTCGACCTCCTGGCACCCCGACTGGCATGGTTATACAATGAGGCTAAACGTCTGGGCAGCTTACCGAAGACCACTGGCGAGGCACTAATTGTCCCACTATTGAAACCTGGCAAACCGCCTTGGGACAGATCGGCGTACCGCCCGCTGTTCATGCTTAACCTGGACTACAAAATTTTGAGCAAAATGTTGGCGACGCGACTACTTCCCCACATGTCCACTCTGATCCACGTGGACCAATCTGGCTTTATCCCGACCCGCAACACCGCGCTTAATATATGACGTCTTCTCCACGTTCTGGAGGCTGACACTTAAGAGGTGGACGAGGCGGCGGTGTTTGCCGTTGACATGGAGAAGCCTTTGACAGCCTGGAATGGCCATACCTTTTCCATGTTATGCGCGCCATGGGATTGGGTAAGGATTTCGTGGATTGGATGGCACTTTTATACAGGAACGCTACGGCGAGAGTCAGAACGGGAGGTGTGGTCTCGGAGGCTTGCGCAGTAGGGAGGGGCACGCGTCAGGGTTGCCCCCTCTCACCCCTGTTGTTTGCCATAACGATCGAACCTTTAGCGGCGTGAGCCCGATTGGGACGGGCATATCAGGGGTTGGACGTCTATGGACAGGTACATCATATCGCATTATATGCTGATGACCTCCTGCTGTTTTTGGCAGACACTGCTGCCTCCCTGCGGGGAGCTAAAGCCCTACTCCAAGCATTAAGCAAGGTGTCAGGCCTCAGGGTGAACTGGGCGAAGTCTTACCTGTTCCCGACTCGGGCGTGTGGACCATGCCTGCACTCTTCGGAAGGGGTGACCTGGGAGGAGAGGAGCCTTCGATACTTGGGCACTTCGATCTACCATAATAACCTAGACATTCTGGAGGGTAACATCGGATCGGCGATCCGACTCACTAAAACGAACTTTGACTTCTGGGGTAAGCTTCCCCTATCTCTGGCGGGAAGGGTGGCACTCCTCAAGATGGTGACTCTGCCATGGCTGCTCTATTTTTTTCGGACTCTTCCGGTCTGGATACCGGCGAGCTACTTTCGTCGTCTACGAACCATGGTGACCGGTTTTCTATGGGGCTCGGGTAGGCGCAGAGTGGCAATTACCACGCTTCTACGGCCTCGCGCTGAGGTTGGTCTCGCGGTGCCGGACTACGAGCTGTACTACCTAGCGGCCCAGCTACAGTGGTTGACACAGTGGGCAGCGAGAGCCGCGAGGGAAGAGGACGGATCTGGTGAACCAGCGGGGCCGGTGCAGGTGATCTCCCGGATCATACTGGGCCTCACGATGGGGGACCTACATCTTACGCAGGAATTCACGACGGTTCGGAAGTGTTGGAATAGATATCTGCGGAGAGGTCACATTGCGGTGCCATACGCACCAGAGATCCCGCTCAAGCTCTGCAGGGCGCTCCCGCACGGGGCCACATGGCGCTGAATTGAGAACTGACCATTGGAGATCTATATGTCGACGGAGCTCTAATGCCTTTCGACCTCTTACAGGATCGCTTTGGACTGCCGAGGGGAGACTTCCTCCTTCATGCAGCACTGACTGCGGCGATCCGTAAACACTGGAAGGCGGGTGTAGTGGAACCTCCGCTGTCCATGGGTTGTCAATACGTGTTGGTGACTGCGGGGACGGTTAAGGCTATAATGTGCCTCTATAAACGCATGACCGCGGAGGCTCAGGCCCCGCTCGCAGCTCTGAAGGCGAAATGGGAGGCGGACTTAACAACGGAGATCCCTGAGACGGCGTGGTCTGGTATAGTAGAACAGGCCTGGAAAGGGATGCGCAATGCGAGGTTTCAGCTGGTGCATTTTTACGTCCTACACAGAGCGTACCTGTCCCCTGACAAGCTCCATAGGTATTTCCCGACACACTCGGCGACCTGCCCGCGTTGTCCGGCAGGAGTGGCCGATTTCCAACACATGTTCTGGTCCTGCCCGGCTCTGGGCTCCTTTTAGCAAGGGGTGGTGGAGAGTCTGCGGGAGGTCACTGAGAGGGATTTGCAACCCACAATGGCGCACTGCGTTCTCCACTATTTCCCACACACAGCAAAAATCAAAATCACTAGTAAATTCCTAGATTTGGGTCTGCTGCTAGCGAAGCGAGCCATAGCGTCCCAATGGAAGGCAAATAGGGGTCCCACGGTGTAGAGATGGCGGGCGGAGCTCACTAAATGGGCCCGCTGTCAGGGGGAGGTACGTCTGCAGCTAGCACTTAGGGCAGGCACTGATACTGCTCTGGAGCAGGCCCGGGCCTGGGAGCGGTTGGTACTCGAAATCACGCTTCCGGCTTCTGACAGCGAAGGCTCCCCCGCAGGTAGTCCTGGTCCTTAGACACCCTGGCTTAGGTAGGTGCTGGGCCCGTTTCTTTCCTTGGGTCGCCCCCCGCCCCCACGTGTTGACTGCACTTTCCTACTGGTTACTCCTGATTGTTGGTCTCGGAACTGCAATGCCCGCGAGGGATTCTGGCATGCTCTTGTGGACCTCTGACACGCCGGGGGGGGAGGGATGGGAGTAGGGGGGTGGAATAAGGGGGTAGAGGGGTAGAGGGGTAAGGGATGGAGGAGGTTAGAGGAGGGAGTTTAGGAGGGGGGGTGAGATGTTTGATTTTGTTCGGAGCTCACTGGGTCGGGTGCGGGGGGAACTGGATGGTGAGAAACGCAGCCCTGTGTACTGCCTAAGAAGCAGTTATATGTGAGTACTTATGCATCTCTTGGCGAATAATACTCTCCTGTCTACTGCCGCTTGACCTCCGGGGTGTGAGCTAAATGGCCGTGTTAGTCTAAGTTCACTATTTCAGACCTTTTGTACCACGACTGCAGGATGCTGCCCTGAACGGCGACTTGATTGTACACATGTTGGTGCTGCAATAAAAATATATTTAAAAAAAAAAAATGAGGGGTGGGGCCGGTTGCCATGATGTTACTATACATGTACCGAGCTGCAGCACCCTCCCTTTCCCCAATTCGCTCTGCTTGTTGTCGGCACTTACCATGGACTCTGCTCTGCAGCCACGTAGGCCCATCGCCACGCTGCCTGCTAGGTAATAATGACTGCTGCCTGGTCTGGAGTACAATTTGCCCGTTTACCAGAGTGACCTATGAAGAGTCTTCAGCGCATTTCAGCATTGCAAGAAGAAAGGAATCAAGCAACCTTGTAACCATCGCCCTTCCCTGAAGACCGGGGGATTCCCAGGAACCGCAAACATAAATAAACACCGGCGAGCCGAAACATAACAAACCATAACTTATTTATTGTGTACAGTGCTAGCTTGTATTAAGAGGCCACTGCGTAAAACATAACATATAGCATAATACATAAAACCAAACAGCAAAATTGGTCTTCGTGGAGACATTACATTGACACCAAATGTGAAAAATGGAAAGCGGCTTTCTGAGACTCTGTGGTAAATGGCTTTTCTATTATCCAGTGTCAAAACGTGAGCAGAGGAATGGAAATAGAAAGAGCCTTGAAAACGCTCTGTGTTCAGCTACTGGCACTCGCCTTCCTTTCTGCAAGATGACTTTCTCACAGGTCCGGGAAACTGTGAGAGCTTCTGGAGAATGCAGAGTAATGCGTAGGAAAGTTTGCGTAATCCATCTGAGAATGGTCGCATTTTTTTAGTGAGAGCTGTTTGGATACTCCGAGAGGTAAACATGCAACTATGAGGCCACAGCAGCAAAAATCAAATGCAAATGTCGCCAGTTAATGGCATTCAATGTATTTTGAAAAGCTGACTTAGTTTGCTTATGTTTTTGTTTTTGTGCGGAGGGTATGCTCATGGAAAACTTAGCACAATTAGTCAATTGTGTGCCAGCTTGGATGTACAGAGGAAATGTAATTTTAAACTCAGCAAGGTGTGTCTGGTTTCATGCTAACTTTCAGATCATTTCTTGTGATTGTAGCTTAAGAGGTTTTTTCCAGGATGCTAAAATAATGCCCCTTTGCCTACCCCATTCTGCATTGGCGTGCAATTGTCCTCTCCAAGACCACCACCGTCATGTATAAGGTGCTCAGAAAGGGCCCGGGAACATATCCGGTGGAAAACCTACCCATCTCAGGAGCATAGAGCCACGCCAGAAACCAGGACATCACCAGACTGAAAACAAAAATGACAAAAAACAAATAGAAGACAGGCCTTATCCATCTTTGCCCCATCCTCGGGACAAAGACCAACAAAAACCCTGTTAACATTAGAACTACCCCAACCCTTTTCAGAGAACACATCTCTGCGCAATATGGAGGGAGTGCTGTGGCCCAAAGTTTTGCTCACAATTCTGCGGCCGGCACTGTCAAAGGTTGGTGTACCTGATACCAATGCTGCATTGACATGATTCCATCTAATGCCACTTTAATCCACCACTACACACTGTCTGTCTCTTTATCTCACTCTAGCAGACTATTTTTCATCCCAGCTTTCTCCCTCTGTCAGCGTTATTCAGTTTTCTTTTTCCCCACTTATTGTTTTTCTCTCGCTACCTCTGAATCAAAATTTGTTGAGGAAAAATAATTGCCAATCCCAAAAAGGAGTGTTGGTAGACACCACCTACAACCACCAGCTCAAATTAAGCAGTGAATAAGTCTTGTCACACATGAATGCTATTCTCCATTGTAACAATCTAAAAACACATCTTAGAACTCCCCTTGTAAACTGCTTTACAAACACATTTGTATACATTTACATTTCCTGTTGATACTAGGACATGACACATTTGGGGTCGATGCACTAACCCTTTTCAAGTTATTTCAATTATACTTATGCATAGACATGCTGCATTGAAATAATACAAGAATGCACACAAATCACAAAGGTTAAATATATGTGTTTAAGCATATTCTCTATGTGTGTAATGTACTTTAACTCTTGGTACATCATGAACATGCCATGTCGTAAAAGGTGGGCAAAATATGGCAAACCCATAGAATTGTCAAAACAAGGCAGGCTGCATGCCATCTGGCGAAGTATTCAATTTGGGCTGATGTATTTCTCCACAGGGAGGCAGGGGCATTGGTTGGTCGCCTTCTGTTGAAGTTACGTTAAACCTCTTCGTTAGTACAGTCCAGCTTCTCTCAGGGTCATCAACAATAGGCATTCAGAATGCTGCTTGTTTGATGAAGTCAGCTTCAGTTTTTGTTCTTTTCTGACATTCAAAAGTGCACCTTTAAAGCTGGCTCTTCTCAAAGAAGGCAACAGCGCTTGATTTACTCTCCATGGGTGTACAATTTTACTTTACATTAGCCGCCCAACTACCACATGGTGTAGAATTTTAGAGGTGACTGCATCTGATTATTTAATGAGCGCTTACACAGTGATGCATTCGTAGCCACGGAGTGCACTAATGTGAGATAATATGCTGCATTACTAAATAGTTATAAGATCCCAAAGGCGAGACCGACTGCATTCCAAATGCTAGTTTTTTTTGCAAGTTCCCAGGTCATGAGTTTTGATTTCCAGTAGTTTATTCCCATCGGATTGTGTTAGAGATGGGATCTCTTGTTGGCTAAGGCTTGCGCCAAAGCCAGGCAGAGACCACCACTCTAGTCAGGGCTTGGGAGTTACACGCCAAAGATTACCCTTGCTCACCCCATTGGTAGCTTGGCACGAGCAGTCAGGCTAATCTTGGAGGCCATGCGTAAAGCATTTGTGCACACACACAACAGCAACAACACCCCAGGCACACTACAAAAGGAACACCACACAAGGTTATATAAAACATAGACTTTGTATTCTCAATACACAGTAGAATAGTAAACACATATTATACATTGTGCCAACTGGCACTGGGCCATATTTACAAGGGAATTATTTACACATGACAGGGCCACATGGACCACTGTCAGAACCATCACAAAGCGAACTTGGTAAAAGTAAAACAGATCATAAACGTACAACCAGTAAACATTGGTAATCACTGTACTTAGCATCAACCTGTAACATAAATTACATTATGCACAGTCTCACATCAGGCGCGATTTACATTCTGCGCCAACCTCACCAGCATACACACATTATGCAATCGTCTCTCAAATCTAAACACATTAGGCCCTAACCTCCGAAGCATAACTCACATTAGGGGCATCCATCACACAGTGAAACATAATCTCACTAGCATAAACCATAATATGCAGAACAACCTCATAATCATAAACCACAGTTTAGAGGTATAAAACATACTTCATGAATCACATTTCCTAGCACCAATATCACCTTTATTACATAAATGACATTAGGGCCTGGCGCCCTAAAAATTGAACAATCCCCCTGGCCAACTGGCCTTCGAAAAAGGGGCTCAAATGCCCTGTGTCCAGAATGTCAGGGCGCGCTGCCAATGCAGCGAAAGTCAAGGGTGCGCACTATGCGCAAACCTAAACGTTGCAGCTGCCCACTACTTGCTGGGCAGCTGAGAACCATAACATGAGGGCCTAAACGATGCAGCTGGCACTAATTGCTGTGCAGCTGGGGAAGGCCTGGCACCTCTTGTACCACTTCTGTCCCTCTCAGGGACTCTCTCCAGAATTGTGCACAAACGTTGCAGCTGCCTGTGCTGGTGCGGCGCAGCTGTGGAGATTACAAAAGGGGGCCCTGCACAACTGTGCCCTCTGGGCCTTGCTGAGGCTTTCAATAAACTGTTCCCCCTGTTGAAGCCACTAAATAAAACAAATGCTGCGGAGAGTTGGAGCAGTCTGGCTCTGAGAATAAATCTGCCCCCATGGAGCGCACTGGCTCTGGAAATAATCATGCACCCAAGCATTGCAGCTGACGTCTGCAAAAGTGGGTCAGCTGGAGAAAAATGCCCAACATGGGCGGCACAGGTCCACGGGGGCCCCCTAAGCACCTATGGCCGCGTTGGAGCCCTCTAGGCTCTAGAGATCATGGGGCCAAAGGTTGGAGCAGCCCTTTGCCAAGTGGGGCTGCTCTGAAAGAGGCACCGGCTTGGTGCCTTGACTTCACCCCCCCCCAACCGGCTGTACTCACCGGCTCTTCCGGGTGGGGACTCCTTCTCTGTGGTGGCAGCACTTCCCCTGCGGGGCTTCCCTGGACACCTGGGAGCCCTGCATTGCCATTGGCGGCCTCGGCCGCCATCTCCGATTCACCAGGGTCCCCCCCTGGTAACCGGGGCTCTACTCCATCCGGCCGCCACTGCAGGGCTTTCCCCTCCGCATGGGAGCCCCGCATCAGCACATTGCGGCTTCACTTCCGCTTCCGTCCGGTGGCCCCGCCCACAACCAGGTGGGCCACGGACAGCGGCGGCAATCTTGGTTCTCGGCCACAAAATGAGGGGTAGGCTTCCTCCATACCTCGACCAGCATACAGCAGGGTGGGCACCCGCCTTGAAGATGGCACTAGAAGTGGGGTGGGCACCCGCAAGGGAAATACAAATAAGCAGCCATAAGCGGGGTGGGCACCCACATTTAGATATGACGATAAACGGGGTAGGTTTCCGCAATTAGGCACACCAGCGAGGTGGGCACCCGCTCGGTTCTGGGGCAAAGTGCGGGGGAATCCCTACATTGGGATTCCCGAAAAACAGATTGCAGCTTTGCATTGCTGAGCAGACACACTCCTCTCTTTGGCCACAAGGTGCCCTGTAGGCATAGAAATAAATCGCTCACAGGGCGCTAGGAGCACAGCAAAAAGTCCTTTTTAGATCCAGGAAAAAGCAAAATGGTCCAGAAGTACTGGAGGCATCAGGGGGGCAATGCAAGACCCAGGGGCCAGCACACAGGGCTCTCCAGCACGGAGGCAATCCCCATGGTGGTCCATCTTGGGCCCCACCAGCAGCATGCCCCCCTCTGTCAGGATCCCATAAAGAGAACTTACATGGGGTCACATCCCCTGCTTTTATACAGCATTTTCCTTTGTCTCCAACTGTAGGGCAAGGGGAGAACCAGATACAACTGGTTAAGGCGCACTTTGTTTTGCTCAGCTCCCCTCTCTATTCACAAGACAGGCCAGGGACATCAGACGCACCGCAGAAGGTGGAGCCAGCATT
This sequence comes from Lissotriton helveticus, assembly GCF_964261635.1. Taxonomy (NCBI): domain Eukaryota; kingdom Metazoa; phylum Chordata; class Amphibia; order Caudata; family Salamandridae; genus Lissotriton; species Lissotriton helveticus. The sequence continues at coordinate 688,413,852 of NC_136057.1, read as the reverse complement.
GTGGAGGGAAGGAACAGTTCTATTCAGGTCCCAGGTGCAACTCCTCCCTCCTATGTACATGCACATCTCCCTATTCACCACCGGGAAGACCCATCCTGGCTCCTGGAGCCAACCACACCAGCCAGCCTGTCAATCACAAGCCAGACATGCAATTCACATCAGGCAGGCAGACACACTGCACACAGAAATGCTAACTTCTAAAAGTGGCACTTATCCACTAGTCACAATAAATCTGCGCACACCATTGCGCAGCATTTATTCTCACGAGTTCGCACATACTAAACTCGCCTTGCGCGCCTCTCACACCAGGAACTACCGGGGACACACATATCCCCCTTGCATTCCTATGGGAGGGCAGGCCCATCTCACCCCACATACACAGAGAGCGCACACACTTTACACTGGGCCACAGTACTAAAGTGCGCAGAGGCCTGAAATCACCAACAGCAGGTTACAAAAACAGGCTAGGAGAACGCAAAAAGTTTCGGGTGAACCTGCCAAAAAGGCCAATTCAAACAGATTGTTTTTGCGATTAGTGGCCACAGCATTTAGCAACTTTTGGAAGGCGATAGGTGTGCTTGCCATTAGTGCTGAATCATTGACTTTGTGTGAGATTCCCTTTTCTTCAGTTGTTGGGGTGCCTTTGGAAGTCAGTTTATGGCTCTCTTTGAGCACATCAACATACATGCTAAACTGGAGAGAGGCCAACATTCAGACTAGGTTAGCACTATTTGAAATAATGGATTTATTCGAAACCTAGTCTTGGGCCTAGTATCACACATAAATTGTGTGTGTTAAAACAGAGCTGTTTTACCATATTGGCGAGATGAGGACTCCTTACCTTGGCCATAATTGCAGTGCTAACATACAAACGTGGTGTAGAAAGTGCCACAGTACAGTACTAACTTTGATAGCATAAGTTGACATATTAATAATTTTAAAATGCTAAAGCTGAATCCCTTAGAGACGAAAGTGGACCTGGTGTTCTTTGAGTGTAACAAATGAAGCCAAAATGTTGCCAGTGTATTAAAAGTATCTGGTTTCCTGATGTGGTTTCTCTTTCTGCAATAACAACATTACAGAGGAAGTTTGATCTCTTCGCGATTGTCAGCCCTGTGTGTGTTTACAAGTAGGTGCGTTTCCAGCTGCTGAGCAGCTTTGCATGTAAACTATTATTAAAAGTTACATTTGTATTCCCCTGGTGGATATAAAATGCAGGCACATAGAAATGCAAGTCTTGCTTTTTCATAACGAGCCTGTTTTTGACATTGGGTACCTTCGTTTTTTGTTTTAATAGAACAACTCTATTTTCCACCGTTAAACAAAATCAAACAGTGGTCTTTTCAGAACCAATGGTGTCAGATGCAAAGCAACACAAAAAACAAAACCAGAACCACATATTATCACAAAAGCAAACCAGCCGTACATAGGATTAGAAGTGCTGATCTATTTGTGTTTATTATCTACTAAAGGCAAATCCTGGTTGCTAAGTAACAGCACAATCCAAAATAAAATCGATGAATTTTCTGCAATTGTCTACAAAACAGGCTGCCCTGGTTAACATACACTTCTTGACATGTGAATATATACTGTGCACTGCATTTCATTTAACACTACAAACATCTCGTGAAGGTTTTATGTACGAAACACTCTTTCAGTGTGAAAAATTGGAAGGTAATATTGTTTATGCACTAAACCCCTTTTGCAAGTTTGAAAAGTATGTCTGAGTATCAAAAGAGGTTCTGCAACTCATTACAAATTGCTACCTAGAGGGTCGTGTGAAAGGGGCATCCATTTCTATTTGCAGGCTGCGATAAAACGTAAAAATGCCTTGTGATCTGTGCCTAATTTGTACAAATGTCGGTGTCAGGACCCAAAGTATATTGAAGGAGTTAGCTGCAGTTGGCACTGATCCAACGGAAGTGGTGTAAAATTTGTGGGCACAAACGTGAGTTACCCACCACACCATAATCTCAATCCACAGCAACACCATTCATTACATCACAGAGTTTGGCCCATAGAAACTCTACAAACATACACAACCAATAAGGTCCTCCGATAGATCTTTGTATGAGCTAATAGGGACTCAGATAACTAGAGACGGAAAGCCACTCCTTCATGAGGACATGTAATAACAAGCATTTACAATGCAATAGGTTTCGAATTATTGAACGTTTCACCAATTGGCATTGAAAATAATAATGCAATGCCAATACATCAAACTTTCAGTAATGCAAGATCTATTGCATTGCAAATGCTTGTTAAAATGAGCAAGGGCACAGAGTAATGGGGAAAGGGAGAAGGTGAAAGAAAACAACGTGATGTGAGCTGAAGGGCAGATTTCAAAGGTGGCATTAAGAAACAGCACTTGAGAGAGTAAGGAAAAGTGCACTCCAGTAGAGTGTTGGAACAAAAAGAGAATGTAGTTCACTGATTATACGCAACATCAATAGTGGAAGGATACAAATCAAAAGATTTAAACTTTGCAGTACCAAATTTCACTGGGCTCGACATATGAATGGGCCATCAAATAGGCAGTAGGGATCTAAGGTAGATAGCAAACCCATCAAATCAGGAGAAAAGGGTTGACCCAGAGCTCACTCTAAGCAGTGTTTCATTTGAGCTGGTGGTTGCAAGTGGAGGGCACAGCATTTATTTGTCCGAGTGCAAGAGACGAAAAAACACATAGATTGGGAAGACGGAGGAAGAAAAAGACTGCAAAACCATCACAAACAGTAAGCAAGAGCGAGAATAAGGGACGGGGAGTGATTGGTAGCAGATGAAAGACTACTGGCCTATGTGTTCAGTGCTGATGTTTAGTTTCACTTACCACCGGCTTCTGAGCAGAGCTTCAGGCACTGGCTCTCTTTTATTAACAAATTAAGCACTGACTCTAAGTATACGTAATGTAGTGCAAACAATAGGTCTACAAAAGAAAGCCAAAGCTGAACAGGCTTCCTTAACACAGTTGAGGTAAATCCACAAGTAAGTGTTATGACATCGAGACAGAAGATGTTTGTGTTCGAAGAGTTGAACATAACAGGCATACACAGGAAAATGTTGAATGATAGATATTTTTGACAAAGTGCCAGTATTTCTGTGGCATCTTTAGAAAGCTTGCCTGCACATCTTTATTCGAAGAACCAAAATGCAACAACGTTATCCTGACAGCAATGTGAAACAAAAGCACAAGAATGATTATTATATAGGGCCTGTATTTTTGGATAGGATTAGGCATCCGAGTAGTAGGCGGCGAAGATATGAATCAGTTGATATACATGTGGTGCCAGCGAAGTAAATGCATCAAAGATGATATCAGGGCCTCAGATTCGAGCTTCATTACATGTTTAATCTGCAGCCTAATACAAGCATTTGCGATGCAATCGGTCTCGCATTTAAGGGACTTTGTGCTATTGGCATTGTAAAGGATAATGCCTGTAATTTATGTGTTGTTTTTAAAACAGATAAATGTGAGACCTATTACATTGCAAATGCGTTCAACGCCCGTGCTATAAAAATGTTTAAAAAACGTTACCAACGAGCCTGTCCTGCATGCAACAGCAGGCGGGACAAAGCTATTTGAGAAAATAGTGGTTGGAGGCTGTAATGAAAGCCTACCAAGTAACAAAACACATAACAGGGGGTGCCGCCATGGGCGGTTACAAAATGAGATAAGGCGGTAGGTACTAAGGAGGTACTACTAAGATTACTGACCCATGAACAGCCACAGTTACAGTGGACAATGACACAAGCCACTGAAAAATATGAGCAGAGAGTGGGCGGAGCTTCAGGTCCCCACCCGAATGCAGCATGCCTCGCAGAACAGCGCATGTGCTGCCCAGGCTCAGCCTAAAAATACTCCAGTAAATAATATAATCACATTTTATTGTAAATAACAAATTTAATATATGTGTAAAAATCAAAATGACGGACAAAGGAGACACAACAAATGTTGTCTACACCAGAACCCAGACACTGGAACGCCTTCCACTGGCTACTCAGACTTGGTCCTTCTTTGGTGCAATTAAGGAAAGTTTTCAAACCCCATCTCTTCCCAAACCTTCTACCAGCCAGGTCACCTGGGATGCTGTGTGGGTCATCCATCCATCCATCCATCCATCCAGTTCCAGTGTATTTTCTCCATCTCTACCATGGTGCAAAAAGCTTTCAGTAAAATGGACTGCAACAAATTCAGTTTATTCCAATCCAGATTTTTACACCAGGGCAAACTGATGTAATCCGGTCCTGATGTCCTGCACCAACTCGCCCCTTTGAACGTGAGAACATATTGTCACTTTGAACATTGACACGGCTAGACAGTTTTAAGACTAGCGCCAAAAGATCCTCAGGGGTAGAGGCGCTTTATATATAACGTGAGTCCGGTGGCAAAGATGGAGGCTCATACCCAGTCTGCAGTTTTTCTCATTCACACACACACCTTAAAGCTTTCTCGATTTACACATTTGCCCCGTTTTCCTGACTCCAATCTCAATTATGAGGGGCGGGAAACAGTAGGTAAAAAACAGTGCATGTTCAGAAGTAAGTTCTGAGCACAATGCAATGCATGTTCGTCAACATGTTACATACTTGATAATTATAATACAGCCCATGGCAACATGCTAAGTGCAGAGGGGCGGCAAAGTGACAAATCCGCCCCTGGGTATAAGGTTGTTGATAATTTCACATCAGAGTGACAGCCAGGCTGAGCGTGACGCCCCCAGAGCAGTAAGTGCCGGGTGGAGGAGTGCATTCCACGACCAGCCCAGATGCTAAGCAGGTGTCTTTGTGCTGCGATAGTGCTCCACGTGGATCTGGAACAGTTCTCGGTGACTAAGCCATCCCTGCGAGATGGCTGCCACTCAGCCCGCCGCTGACATTTCTATAGATATCTAGCCAAGGCACTTGCATCTCACAGCTGGATGAAGGGTTTCGCTCACCAGGCCCCTCCCGGCATCAGTGAACTGGTTCCGGCAGCGCCTGGGCATTTATTTGCTATCTTATAATTTAACACTTCACTCAATCACCGCACCATGCATTTATATATATGTTTATCCCCCTTACCAGATGTCAGGAAATTAGACAATTTGATGCCAGGGCTGGCTATTCAAGCTCTTTTGAAGAGAGTTGTAAATTTGTTGGCCCGGAGTCGGGTAAAATCATAAACAAGCACGCAACTGGTGCGCGTGCGCGCCACAACAAACCATGTATTTTCAATTATCGTGCCCGTGTCTGGCCACGATAATTAAAACCACATGGCAGCGGTGCGCGTAATAGACACAAATAGGCCATGGGTGGAGCAATGCGCCCGCCTTTGGGCAATTGCGTGTCATAAAAAGACGCACGCAAAGGCCAATAGTGTGGGCCAAAAGGAAAAGCACACGCACAAGAGTGTGCGATTCCTAGGTCCTTTTTCAAACCCCGTACAAGAGATCTCTCGCTCCGCTTGCTGTGCTGTGCACTGCAACGCTAGGCGCGAGACCTAAAAAAGTGCCTATCAAAAAACAAATTCACACAAAGTCAATGAAATCCTCAATAAGTAAAGGATAAACACATGAACTAGTTATAAAAAAACTTTGATCTAAACTTCAAGATGAATGGTCAAACCACAAAAATACATTAGAATAATTTAATAACAGTTATCCATTTGTTTACAGGTAAATCACAAAACATTACAGTTCAGAGCAAGTACATTACAAATGCAATACCTGGTGAAAAGGCGAGAGGGGGAGAGAGAGAAAAGCAATGTATATATTCCAATTACAGTATGCAATATAGACCTGGCTCTATGGAGGAGTGGGAGGGTGTGTGAGTTCTGGTATGGGTTTGTGAATGGGTTTTGTGAGTGATTGTGTGGGTGTGTGAGTGGTCATATGTGAGGTTGTATGGGGATGTGAGTGGGTGTGTGAGTGGTTCTGTGAATATCTTCAGTGATGTCATCAGTGATGTCATTTGAGATGTCATCAGTGATGTCACCGACCATGTCTGGAGTGATGTAATATGTGAGGTCATGAGCAAATGTAATGTAATGTAATGTAGGGGACACTTTTATAGCGCATCTATCACTCCATGGAGTATCTTGGCGCTCAAACCAGATGGTAACGGTTTAAGGAAAGGATTAAGCAATGGAGGCGCTTACGCTTTACACCAGTGCTATGCAGGCTGCATCTGTAAGAGAAAACACCCAGGTCTTTAGCGCTTTCCTAAACTGAGTCTCATGGGACAGTGACCTAAGGTGAGGTGGGAGCTTATTCCAGGCTCTAGCTCCCAGGACAAAAAGAGATTTTCCTCCTTTGGTGGCCAATCTAAATCTGGGGATGGTTAGCAGATTCTGATTAGCAGACCTCAGGTAGCGAGTAGGATGGTTTCGTTTAAAGCCGTTACACAGATATTCAGGCCCTTGCTGTTGAAAGGCTCTAAATGTAATCAGCAAGATTTTGAATAGGATCCTTTTGCCAACTGACAACCAATGCAGCGCTTTTAGCGCAGCTGACGCAGATGACTTACGAGGCCAACGTAGCACCAGCCGGGCAGCAGCATGTTGGACCATCTGTAGCCTATGGAGTAAGGACTTATTAACTCCAGCATATAGGCTGTTACAGTAATCCAGCCTTGAACTTATTAAGGCAACTGCGACTGATTTCCTGGCTGACAGAGGAAGAAGATCAAAGAACTTCCTCAAAGATTTAATTGTGTGAAAACACATACCGGCTACGGCCACCGCTTGCTGTTTAAAGCACAATTGGTCGTCAAATTTAATGCCCAGATTTTGAGCAGATGAGATGGTATCAGGGGGAGATTCAGCGTCGTCCGGCCACCAATTTTTTGGGGAAAACAGATTTTGATTTCCAAAAGGCAAGATCTCCGTCTTGCCAGAATTGCATTTAAGATGATTATCAGTCATCCATTTAAATGTAGCTGTTAGGCAATTCTTCAGGTTTTCCTCCGCCCCCAGCAGTTCTCCATCCAGTACCAGAATTAGCTGGGTGTCATCTGCATATGATATTGTACTGATGTTAAATGATGCAATTAGCTCAAGCAGGGGTACCATATATAGATTAAACAGAACCGGGCTTAACCTCGAGCCCTGAGGAACCCCGGAGCTGATGACCTTAGCTTCTGACTGGAATTTGCCCAGGACTGTAATTTGGCGTCTGTTGTTCAAAAAGTTCCTAAGCCAACCCAAGACCGTCCCTCCTATTCCTGCAGCCACCAACCGGTCCACTAAGATGTTATGTGAGACCGTGTCGAAGGCTGCCGACAGATCTAATAATATCAAGACAGCCTTCTTACCCTGGTCTACAGCCATTCGTAGGGTCTCTGCCGTGAACAGCAGGGCAGACTCGGTAGAGTGTTTCGACCGGAACCCAGACTGGTTGGGATGTAGGATGTTATTCTCCTCAAGATAGTTCGTAAGTTGGCTGTTGACGAACTTTTCCACCAGTTTGAATACCACGGGGAGCAGGGATATAGGTCGCATATTGGAGAGGATCGTTGGGTCAGCGAGGGTCTTTTTATGGAGGGGCTTAACTGCTGCGAGCTTCCAATCAATGGGGATTACTGCTGTGGCTAGCGATGAGTTTATGAGGTCATTAATAATAGGATTAACAACCTCCACTGACGCCTGCAGAACCAAAGGTGGGCATGGATCAAAAGGAGATCCAGATTTACTGGCCAAAATGACTTTAGAGGTCTCCTCAAGGGGGACAGGTGTAAAAGACTCAAAACATGGAGTCCTCCTAGCTGTCTCAACTCCCTCAGCCCGCTCTAAGCTGCATGGAGAAGAGGATGGCAGAGGAAAAGTCTTCACAATGTCGGCAATCTTATTGTCGAAATAATCGGCAATTAAGTTACAGAGGTCCTGTGAGGGAGGAATCTCTTGTGACAGGGCTGATGGGTTGGTGAAGTCCTTTACTATTTTAAAGATTTCCTTTTGTCCAGAGCCCACTATGGATATGGCCTGTAAGTAATGGGCTTTCTTAGCTAGTTTAATCCCAGCATGATAGTGCCTTTTTGCTGATTTATAGACATTACGAGCAGCCCCCTCGTATTTCCTACGCCATCTCCGTTCGAGTGCTCTCACTTCTCCCAGCTCTAACTTCAAGGCCGGTGAGAACCACGGGGCATTCCTTTTGCCCTTTGTGGCAGATGGATTTTTCATACCGGCTGGTAATAATTGCAGGGGCATAAGTTATGGTTAGCTAAGGTAACTATTATTGCTGAATTGAACTAGTTGTGAATTTCTAAGGTTTTTCAAATTCTATTTCCTAACTATAAAGTCCCTGAAACTTTTTTTAAGTGAATTCGTGTTGTTTTTTAACTAGTGGTTTGCAGAGTGGTGGAGAAAAGGGAGCAACAACTTTAATGTCCTCTCAGCAATCCTGCTGTGTGTGACCAACTGGAGTTGACAGGAGGGGTTGTTGGCCTCAAAGGACCCTTAGCAGTCAAGAGGACTTCATCCCCCAGCCAGTAGTGCACCAGGAGGCTCATTTGCAGATTGGTGGAAAAAAGGGGCATGGCTTCCGGAGACCTCTCAGCAATCCCGAAGTGCGAGGTATATTTTTGTAAAAGGGGGGACCCCTACAAGTACAATGTGCTTGCTAGTCGCAGGGAAAAAGCTATTAGGTAAAGAAAACAATAGCAAGCTTTCAATTTATTATGGGGTTACAGCATTCTAGGCATCATAGAACCAAGTGTAACCACACAACAAACCGTTGGTAACAACTGACTAAGACACGTTCTTTTTGTTTATATTATATAAATATTTTTATTTTACTATTGAATCTCTTTTTGTTATATATTTTATATACTGAATCAATTGGATATACATAAATACAAAAGGAATACACACATATAGTATATACATAAAAGACAAAAATCAGTCCAATTAGTACAATCATTACTTGTGTCTTTCCTCTAGCCTTCATCAAAACTGACAAGTCCTTATGAAAGACACAAGTATTGATTGTACTAATTGGGCTGGGTTTGTCTTTTATGTATATACTATATGTGTGTATTCCTTTTGTATTTATGTATTGCTATTGGTTTTCTTTACCTAAGGACCTACTGGAAGTAACAGGTGGGATGATTCGCCCCCAAGGACACTCAGCAGCCAAGGGGAGTTCATCCCCGAACCAGTAGTGTGCCAGGATGCTCATTTGCAGAGTGGTGAAGAAAGGCGGTATTGGCCTACGAAGACCTTTCAGGAATCCTGCTCTGTGAGATTCACTGGAGGTAACAACATTGGTTTGTGGTCTCCCAAGGACCCTCAGGATCCAAAGGCACTTTGTCCCCCAACTAGGAGGCTCTATTGCAGAGTGGTCAAGAAAGGTGGTGTGGGCTCTGACACCCTCTCTCAGCAATCTAGCTGTGTGGGTCTTACTTGAGGTATCAGGAGGGCTAGTTGGCCCCCAAGGACCCTCAAGAGGCAAGGGGACTTTATCCCCCAACTAGTAGTGTGCCAGGAGTTGCATTTGTAGAGTGGAGGAGAAAGACGGCATGGTCTCCTACCAGGTCTCAGCAATCCTGCAGTGTGGTACTTACTGGAGGTAACAGGAGGGGTATTTCATTGCCAAGGACGTCCTTGGTGGCCAACTACCCCTCCTGTTATCTCAAATAAGCCCCACACAGCAGAATTGCTAAGAGGTAATCGGAGGCCATGCCCCTTTCTCCACCACTCTGTAAATGCAGCTCGTGTTGCACTACTGGTTGGGGGATGAAGTCTACTTTACTCCTGAGGGACCTTGAGGGCTAGCTGAGTTAACTATAACTTGTACCCCCGCAATCCACTGCTTATGACCTCACATATAAATTACATCACTCATGACATGGTCAGTGGCATCACTCATGACATCAATCATGACATCTCAAATGACATTACTGATGACATTACTGATAACATCATCCAGCAACTCTGAGTGTTTGTAAAAAGATAATGAGTGTTTTATATATATATATATATATATATATATATATATATATATATATATATATATATATATATTCACTGAAAAAACCATAGGTTATAGACCATATATAGTTAGGAATTAGCATTTAAAAAACCTTATTTTACTCACACAAAACCATTGAAATTCCATATATAGTTAGTTGTACTAACTATATATCGCGCACCCGCAATCCACTGCTGATCATGTCACATATTACATCATTCATGACATGGTCAGTGACATCACTGATGACATCACTGATGACATCTCAAATGACATCACTGATGACATCACTGATGACAACATCCAGTGACTGTATGTTTCTGTAAAGTTAAAATATGTCTTACATATTGAAGAATGAGTGGATGTATAAGTGTCTGGATGAAGGATTTAGTAGGTGCATGACTGACTGTATGAGTGAGTGATTAAATGTGTCTCACTGAGTGCATGGGTTAGTGACTAAACTGTCTTAATTTGTGCATCAATATGTCTGTTGTTCTGTAAACTGCTGCATGTGTTGATCAGTAGCTATATGAGTAACTATATGGGTTATTGATTGGTTGCCCAAGTATTTGTATGGGAGACTGAGTGAGTGTGTGGGTGGCTGGGAGGTGTATGACTCTGTGCATAGATGTGTGAGCAGTTGATTCACTAGATGTATGGGTTCAAAAGTGCATGTGGAAACAGCTGTATGGGCGGTTGACTGTGTGCATGAGTGTATTGGTGAGTGAATGGATATCTCAGTGCTACATGTTAAAGTAAGTACATATGTAAAACACAGTACATGTGAGAGTTGACATATATAAATAACTGTGCATAAGAGCCAGTGAATGTGTGAGTGGCTGTATGGATCATTGTGAACTTGTATCCAGGATTGTATAAGTGAGTAAATATGTTTTAGTATATGTTTGAATAAGTAAGGTGTGTATAACTGTATAGTTGAGGAAATGGAGGTGTGATTGATTCTTTGTATGACTGACTAAGTGTCTGAGTAACTCCATGGATGAGTGACAGTCTATGAGTGTCTGTTTACACTGATTGTATCTAAGGTTATATTAGAGTCTGAAGAGGTTCATCGTATTATCACATGAATGATGTCATCAGTGATGTGATCAGTAATGTCAAATGAGATGTCATCAGTGATGTCATCAGTGATGTCATTTGAGATGTCATCAGTGATGTCATCAGTGATGTCATTTGAGATGTCATCAGTGATGTCATCAGTGATGTCATTTGAGATGTCATCAGTGATGTCATCAGTGATGTCACTGACCATGTCATGAATGATGTAATATGTGACATGATCAGCAGTGGATTGCGGGTGCGCGATATATAGTTAGTACAACTAACTATATATGGAATTTCAATGGTTTTGTGTGAGTAAAATAAGGTTTTTTAAATGCTAATTCCTAACTATATATGGTCTATAACCTATGGTTTTTTCAGTGAATTTTCAAGGTTTTGTAAATGCTAATTCCTAACTATATATGGTCTATAACCTATGTTTTTTTCAGTGAATTTCATTGGTTTTTTAAAAGCTAATATCTATAGCTGTAAAATGTATTCTTCTTTAAATCCAAAAATATATTTTATATGTTTATTAATAATTTTTTTAAAATATTTTTTTTGTTTCGCTCCCGGTCCGCGAACCGGGAAGCTTCCCGTTAGCTCAATTTAATTCCGCGACCCGGTCCGCGAACCGGTAAGAAATCAACATAGTGACGGTATCGCGTTGCCGCGTAATGCGTCTTATGACGTACTGCGTTAGCGCACCCGGAAGTGCCCCGGGGCGCGGACCGAGGCGCGAAACGCAGCTCCCCGGAAGCGATCCGCGGCGCGAAAGCGCGACGTATCGCGTTGCCGCGAAATGCGTCTTGTGACGTATCGCGTTAGCGCACCCGGAAGTGTCCCGGGGCGCGGACCGGGGCGCGAAGCTTAGCGACCCGGAAGCTAACCGGGGAGCGTTCCGCAGCGCGTAACATGAGCGTGAGAGGTCATGTGACTTGTTAATAAAACTTTTCATTGGTTCATTTCACTTTTGGTTTCATAATGATGGAAGGCTAGGTCAGGTGACTTAAAAATAACACTTTTCATTGGTTGAGAAGTATTGTTTTTTCCCAAATGATGAAAACCCCTCCTTCTTTCCTCACTCTGACTTTCATCATTGTGAGAGGAAGACCTATTTTGCTTGTTGGAAAATGGCTTCATTGGTAGCTTCAGCTGTTGGACCCCCACCACCACCACCACCTCCACATGGGAAGAGAGGACCACCTCCCCAGGTCCTGACCAACACTGAGGAGGAAGAGGAAGAAATGGATGAGGAGGGAGAAGAACCACAATTTTTAGAAGAGTTGCCCCGGGTTTCCAGAAAGAAAGCCAGTTTCATCTGGCATTTTTTTTCAATACCTCGTGGCCAAAAAAAAGTCAACGCGAGGTATGTCACCTGCCTGATATGCAAGGAACAATTGTCCAGAGGGACGGACAAAAAATATAGCTTTGGAAATCATACAATGCACAGGCACATGACGAGGAAACATCCCCTAAATTACAGCCGGGCGGAATTAAGGGATATGCACGACAATCCAAGACCAACTCCTGTGGCCAGACCAACAATACCGGTTTCTTTAACACCAGAAGAGGCACGGGAAACTGTGCCAAATATTCAAGAAAATTTTGGGCACATGATTCACTTATGTATGCACTGTCGTGCATTATTAGCTTGTGGCAACATGAGCATCAATGCACTCAACCTGGCGTATGAACACCATGATTGCCCTAACCGCCCCCAGTAATTTTTTTTGCTCCTGTTGAGCCCTTTTCAACGCCTGTTTTTTGTTAGTTCCCCCCCCAAAAAAAACCAAAAAAAATATAAAATCGTTCAAAAAATACAAAAAAAACAAAAAATGTTAAAAAAAAAAAAATATATATAAAACAACAAATATATAAAAAAAAAAGTTCTTTTCAGAACTACCTTCCCTTTCCCAAAAAATTGCTAGAATGTTTAGCACTCTGGCAAGCTCTATTTCTTTTGGTTCGCTTCCGGGTTAGCTTCCCGGTACGCGGACCGGGAGCTAACCAAAAAAAAAAAAAAAAAAAAAAAGTGTAAGTATAAGGAAAGGAAACAGAGAGTGATGTTAAAAGAAAGACAGCTATAGGGAGTAAAGAAGAGATACTGTTTAATAGATCTATTTACCGAAGAAAAGACAGAAGAGGGTATAATTGTGAAAAACAAAATAGATAACGAAGTGAAAGAAAAAAAACAGAGAGTATAACATTAACAAAGAAGAGTTTCTTGGAGAATGTGAGTGAATGTTCAAAATAAGATTAAAACATGAGGAATAACAGAGAGAAAAAATAGAAAACAGAAAACAAAAAATAACAGAAAAAGATTAATTGAAACAGCAAAGAAATGTAAGTAACATAGAGCCATATCATCAACATAGGCAATAAAAGTTTTGCAGCTTTTATTGGCAGAAATGTGTCGCTAAAGCTGCTTTTTTGGCAGAAAACTGCCACTAAAACCACTTTTGCACCAGTTTTCTGCCAATAAAAAGAGCAATAATTTTATTGGCTGTGTTCATAATATTCCCCTAGTGTGCTTCAACTACACAGAGAAAGCATTATGAACAAGTAGTGATAGAGTGATCAGTCAAAGACACTAAGAGTAATAGAGACGCAGTGAGTGAACAAGAGTGAGGAACTATGAGAAGAGAGGAACTGAGAAAAAGAGTGGAAGGAGTTGAGTAAGTAGGTAATAGAGAAAGGAATGAGGGAAGTAGCAAAGGCAGGAAACTGAGGGTTAAAGAAATGAAGCTGTCAAACTACTAGTAGGTGAATGTGATAGAAATGTAACGAAAAGAGTACAAAACATTTACCTTATAATTGTCATTAACTTACTCACTTTTTGTTTTTATACTTTCAATCTGTGAAAGAGAGAACAAACATTTGAAAAATATTAAAACATGTATTTAAAAATTAGAAAAGACAAGGGAAAAGATTGAAGGACAAACAGTTTTTCAACAACTTTGACACTTACAGAAGCTTCTGCTTCTCCAGGCCCCCTACACAGTCCTAAAGATATACATTTTAAACTAACAGTATCTTGATGCAGATGAAGTGAGGCCTATCTTAAAACATGGTGCATCTTTTGCATTGCTGTTGTTTCAGAAAAGTGTCACAAGACACTAAAATTTTAAATAATTGCTTCAGGATGCCAATAAGATGTCTACTATCCAGAGGTTTGTTTCAGGTGAGGCCTACTCAGGGTTGCAGATGAGATTTACACTTGTTGAAGAGTACAGAGGAGATAATACATGTGAAGGTCTACCAATGAAGTGAGTCATGTCCACTGCACTCTTCAACAAAGTTCAAACCTCCTATGTTTCCCTGGACAGACCTAAACTTGATCTGCACAATGTGATTCGTAATGATAGGAAACACAGGTGATGTAAATGAAATACGTGCAATTTATTTTGCTCATTTCACAATCACATCACTTGTGTTTCCTTTGCTTAGGTATCTCATTGTGCAGATGTAGTCTATCATATGAAAGAGTACGCAGAAGTGCAGCACTGCATGCAACAACTTTGACACTTACAGAAGCCTCAGCTTCTCCATGCCTCCTACACAGTTCTACATATACATCATAAATGCAAACAGTACAGAATTAATTATACATGTTAAATGGTTTATTTTTGCTGTTCTCAGAATGTATCAAAATTCACTAAAAACAGTGACTTGAAGGTATTCATCATATAACAGCGGGGAAAAAAAAACACAATCAAAATGATTGTGTTTAAAAAACCCATACAACATAAGAAATGAAAATTCAGAACTCCTTAAAGTTAACTTACTTTCCATGACGTCCAAGGATGTCCTATGAACAGCTTACACTCTTTTGTGCTGTTATTACTTTCAGCCCGCCACTTTCTGAAAGAAAATCTCCATCGTTTTTAAAAACACGTTACATGCAATAAATGACTTCTTGCTCTCTACCACAAGTTTCCACAAGGCCAAATCTGGTCAGAGCCATTTATAACTCTTGGATTTCTTGTAAGCCAATCCCGTCATTTGGCATTTCCGCAACTTTCAGAATTAAAATGTTGAAGATCATTTTCACAATCCTGGAATAGTAATATCTTCCCCTTCTTGCTCAGTCATGTTCTACATTTCCTATGACACTGATACTGCTTACTATGAAGCAGACTTACACTACCTCTATGACTACTACAATTATTTAATTCTCTACATCACTTTTAATCACAAAGCAATGTAAAACAGTAGACAGCATTGCAGACTTACATTCCCTCTACTCCATGTTTTGATTGGCTGCTTCAATTAGCTTATAAAAAGAAACAGTTTTTCTGAACTCATTCAAAGTGCACATATTTCTCCATGATGTCCAGTCCTATGGTTAGAAGTTATGTCTCTGAAATACACTTATCCTCAAGGCCAAATTGTGTAGGAGCCATTAGAACTTCTTGAAATTCCACAGAGCACATCCCGAGATTATTTCCCTAAAATTTTGGTTTTAAAAACACCAGGTAAGAGTTTTTAAGGTCATACGGCAATTTTTTTTTGAAAATTAAAACAGAATCATTGCAGAATGACCAGCCATTTCTAGACTTTAAATAAGCTGTGTAATGTCCTGATGTTATTGAAGGGCCATCATGATATATAATTGCTGCAGTTACAAAAGTCCTTCCTGATATTGACAACTGCGAAGCTACAAAATTTTTAATTAAAGTTGTCAATTTTGTTCCATCAGGCCTACATCGTTGGAACATTAAAATGACATACTGGCCATATGTTCGTATAAATAATGTGGACATCATTTCAGATTTACATTGGCTACACTCCATGTTGTGATCAGCTGCTTTTACTAGCTTATTAAAGGAAACTGATTTACTGTCTGGCAAAGTTAAATATATAAATCTTTCTGAGTCTACACTAGTAGTACTTGATACCATACAGTTCTCGCAGTCATGCTGCCATTGATAAGAAAGCCCAAACAGCTGATCTACATCTACACCTTCAGCATGTAATACATCAAGCATATACATTAAAAACTCCTGACAATCTTGCTGAATATTTTGAGAGAATTGTGTTTGGCCTGAACATCTGTCTAACAGATTTCGAATTTCAGACACACTTTCTATGTTTCTTCTATCAGTGGTACATTTCTCTAACACAGAATTTAACAAACTGCAAAATCTTTGATCAGAATTGACCACAATCTCTTCTTTTACATTTTGTAGAGAAAACAAAACATTAACCACTACATTAGCATAGCAGTTGACACCAGAACTGTTTTCAAACTGAAAACCAACAACATCTTCAACAGAATCCTTTTTGTTTCTGCTTGTAATTTTAGGTTCATTGACTTTTTGTCTTTTTGCTACAACCTCCCCAGTATTGTTCTCATTTCTTCGTTTCCGGCCTACCACACGTTTCTCAAACAAAGGATACTGAGGCAAATGTGGCGCATACTCTCTTCTTAACCTATTGTATTCCTTAACACAATCTAGATCCGCACAAATGTTTGTGACATCACACTCAATCAAGTACAATCCCGATAAAGTTCTAACTCGTGACAATGCCACATATGCCATACCCTCCTTGAACACAGAACTGCCAATATTCACCAATGCACTGTCTACACTTAAACCTTGCGATTTATGAATTGTCACCGCATATGCCAAGCAAACAGGAAACTGCTTACGGCGAACATATAAGTCTTTTACAAGCAAAAATCTAGCAGAACAACGAGCAATTAGCTGTACTTCCTCAATGCCATCAAATTTAATTTTTAAAAATTCAATTCCATCTCTATTTCTGTATTTCACAAAATCAACAACATTACCCATTGATCCATTTACCAGACCTCTTTCAACATGTAAATTCCTTCTTAAAATTATACGGCAGTTCAAGCACACATTCAGAGTCTTTTCAAAACCTGCAGTTTTAGATATACTCTTCTCTAATGAATCCAATTTTGTTTTCAGATTCTCAGACAAAATAATTGTTGATCCCATATGCTCTACTCTATCAATAGCTTCCAGTTTCACAATCTCTTGCTTTTCTAAATGCAACATTTTGTTGTTAAATTTGGCACATTCTGCAAGAGTTGGCATCAAACATATTCCAGATTTCTTCTCAGTAATTTTCTGAAAAATATTCTCAGGCACAACATCTTGTTCTGGATATAAATTTGACAGTAATCGTGCATGTAAAGCTTCTTTCCCATGCTCGGTCACTTTTCCAATTCTAACATCTTGTAGAATAGTCTTGTAAACTTCATCCTTCGCCTGACGCATATTTTCATGCAGTTCAGCATAATTGAAGTTTAACCATATATTGACGTTGCCAATGCTGCCTAGGCACTTCCTGGTATCTTCATGCGTGAGCATTTTGAACACAGGTTGCCCTTTCACTGGTGTCAGCTGCAGAAGATCTCCGAAAACAATGATGTGTTTGCCACCAAATAACACATCATACTCTGTTTTGAGAACTTCTTGCATCCTCAAATGCACAAAGGCAAGCATGACATTGGAAACCATGCTTACTTCGTCAATGATAAGAAGTTTCATTTTCCTCAAGATTCTTGAAACTTCAAAACAAGCATCTCCAGATAGCTTGTGATATTGTAATTTGTTGTCATGCTCCACTGGCAGCATCAGTAAACGATGTAAAGTAATCCCTTTAATATTATGTGCTGCCAGTCCAGTTGGAGCAGTGACAACACAAGACAGCGATGACTCTGTCCTTTCCTGCAAATAGCATGAAATTGCTTTAATGAGGAAACTTTTTCCAGTTCCCGCTTCTCCACTCACGTACAGTCGGACAGGATTCAACGACGTACATGAGCACTCTTTCTTATCATGACTTAATCCATGATCAATTTGCATGGTAACTTCGTCATATATTTTCCTCTGCTTAACGTTGAGTTGTCTTTCCAACTCTTCTAAGTTAACCGCATCCTCTTGAGCATGTGCCATGGCTCTTTCCACTTCATTCATAGCAGTGGCAGCTTCATTTTCAATAACAGGTCCTCCTAGTGGATCCTGACTCAATGAAGCAGAACTCTGACTGTCCTGAGAACTGTCTCTGGCAATCTCGGCTGCAATCGTTGCTTCCTGCTCAATTTCCGCATTCAACATTTCTACATATTTGGGAAAAGCAGGACATTCTATGGTCTCCTTGGCGGCATTGAAAGAGTCTTCGTAACAGAGGAAATCTCCAAGCAGTTCCTCTTCTGCACGCCAAGGCTTGAAAAGTTGCAAAAGTGCTAAATAGAAAAACTCCTTTTTTTCAGGAGATTCGCCACTCAATTTTCGATGGTTTACCAAGTGGCATTTTCTTTGCTTGACCAGACATCCCTCACTTCCTATTACAGCATACACTCTTTTCTCAGTATCTTCTTTGATGTTCCTCTTGAATATGTAATTTTGCAGAACCTCATACAGACAAACATTCTCGAGGTGACTGCTTCGATTTGGATAATATGTATCCAACATGTTTGTCTTCAAAATGTCGGTACTGTTTGGCTCCTTTTCCGCCAAATACTCAATTTCCCGCACAGGTTTGAGAACTCGATTACGCGTTGCTGCAAGACCAAGACTTGCCCAAACGATACTCCTGGACTTGGCATAGAGACTTGCTGAAGACAACCGGTCAGAACATTCGTACGCTCCGATTTCTCGATGCGACAACATCTTCAGACTGAAACTGTACAACTTCTTGCTGAGGCTCTTTTCATGGGAAATGTCCTCCCACATATCCTTCAATTCTGTCTTCTCTTTTTTGGTGATGTAAGACGTCACATACCGAGCCACAGCCATACAGTTATCAGCCACAAACTGTATATCCATGTTAGCATTCCACATGGACAAAATCACCGGGTTGTAGTCGTTGATGTACTTGGACTCTTCGTTCCTCTTCAAATTGTAAGTGTTTTTAGGTGATTTCTTCATGACATTGTGTCGCAGCGAAGACATCAAACTGTTTACTCTTCCTTTAGAAATCACCGGTCGTGGAAAGCCGAAACGACATTTAGTGTAGAACTTGTCCTTGTTTCGGAATTTACGACGGCAGTACTTTCCACATCGATGGCTTTGGAAACGCAGAACTTTTTCTCTTAGGCTTTTTTTCTCCTTTGCGTTTGGAACAGCACACGTAGAATACTGTTGGATGAAACTCATCACTGAGTCTTCTGGATCCGTTCCAAATTTAGGTGCATCCTTGATCCACAGCAACATATGTATATGAGGAGCACCTCTTGCTTGGTACTCCTTTCTCCAGAAGAAATCCAACACCTCTCCAAGAGGTGGATTCTTCTTATTCATGATGAAAGACATCATAGCTTCAAATCTATGATTGAAGTACCTACATACATTGACTGGATCCAAAGAGCACAGTTCTCCGGGTGTCTTGAATTCGATGTTATCTACGTTAGCATTTGCCTCTCGTAGAAATTCAAGTAAGTCTTCCCAGCCATACTCGGCACAGCTCAGAGTGAGGAACCATGTGGGAGTACCTAAGTTCCTCAACATACATTTTAAATCACCATGACGACGGTACCAGTACTCATTAGTACCACGCTGACACGCCATGAGATTAATCAGGTGAGAATCCAAAATACTGTCTTGGACATTGACTTTATCCATAAAGTCACTTGCCGAGATGTTTTGCATGTGTATACCACTTTTCAAGATGTGGTTCACTGCATATGACAGTCCAGACAGATCGCTTTCAAACAGGAGATGAAACAAATAGGGAATGCATTGTCGAAACCTAGCATCTCCTGCATACAATCGCAAAGTCCGGTATTCAGAAGCAGGAATTTGATGAGGTCGCTCATCATATCTTCCTCCCTGACCTGTTGGAAAAAGCTGTGGGAAACACCGAGCTTCCAAACTTTCCTCCCAAACACTAATGGGACTCCCTTTGGCTTGTTTCATTTGAAACAACTCAATAGCATTCCCCATGACTTCCTTGGAATGCAAAGGATGAACACTATAATGTTCATATATTTCTTCACTAGTAGAGGGTTCTACTTTCTCAATTTGACCAGCACACAAATCGCTATCCTCTTCCTCACTTACTTCCTCTTCTGCAACATATACATTCTTATAGTACTTATTATTTTTTTTCAAATACAATGTTGCCTTTTTAACTTTCCTAACATCTACTAAATCTTGCCATATTTTCTTATTCTTTGTCGGAACCCCATTAACTAAGATAACCCGAGGTTCCTCTTCCACTTTTTCTACTCCAATTGTGTTAATGTTTTTCTTCAAATCTAGAGGCAAATAAACAACTCTTCCCTTTAATCCTCTCTGTAAATCTGATGGAGGCAATTTCCCTGTCTTTGGCTCCATTCTTACAATAGCCTGAAAGGGATGGATACTTTGAATCAAAATAGATTCATAAGTATTTAAATCCTTCAATTCAGAAGGAATCTCAATCGATTCCAGATTATTATGAACTGCTCTAGCAGGCATCTGGTTTTGATTTAATTTGTTACAACAATAAGTACACACACGTTGATCCAATCCCAAATCAAAACAATTTTCTACCATCAAGTATGTTGCGAAATCCTTCCATTCACTATTATTTTCCCTTTCACTTTTTGCATATAAATCCACTAACTTAGTCTGATTCTTATAATAAGTGCGTCGACAACACACACAAGTGAAATTTGGCCTCTCACTTGATTTGACCTGAAACGTCGCAATTTCCCTCTGGAAATTATCTGTACTGGAAACCTGTACACTATCTTCCACATTACCCGCTTCTTCTTGGTCAATTTCAACATTCTCCTCTTTACTTCCAAAGTAACAAAACTCAATTTCTTCACATATATTCTTCACATCTATTTCAGAACCATGCAAAAGAGCAGCGCATAATTGTTTAAGCATAATTGCTGGACTCTTAGCATAATACAACATTCTAACTAATTTCCTCACTTTATTATGATGCACTGCTAGCATCCTGAAATGATGAAAAACACTCTGGCATACTCTCCTGGAAAGACAAGCCAGTGAATGACCATGCAAACCTGTCACTTCTCTCACTCTGCAAGGATCTAATTCTTGCAACAACATCATTTTCTGCTTCAAACTTTTCTTATTAAATGACCGTACAAAATCACAAAGCAAATTGATGGAATCCTGTCGCACACTGCAAATACTACTACACTTCCAGGTGTACACAGGACCCTTAGCACGTCTTCCTAAAACCTCATTACCTAACACCTCTTCTGCCTCTGTTGTCACAAGTTTTTCTTTTTCAACTGGACAACCATCTTTCACTTCATAAGCACGACCACTGGTGTCAACTGCATGCACCAAATCATTATCCTGGAAATAACTCTCCTCATTAAAAAATGCCTCACAGCTTGAACTATGCATCCATTCTCCAGAAAAAACTTCACAAAAATTACTACGATTAACTATTCTCTTCCATCTACTATTTCTTTTGAAATCATAAATTGCCTTGTTTAGCTTCCTAATTCTATTGATTATCAAAATAAATAACTTACGTTTAATTTCAAATGCCTGATCAATAACTTTCTCAACTTTTTTTTTTCTCTTATAAAAAACCAGTTTCTGTTGACCTTTCTTAATATTTTTTAACAAATTGCCAATTATCCTGTTGCGGAACATTCGTTTACGAATCTCCCTAAACTGTTGTTTCCTTCTACTATCATGCACAGAGTTATCTCTTGCTCTAGCAGTAACATTTTTCATTGGCCTTTCCTTTCCATTTGAATTCCTTCTCGTTTTATGTAGTAATATTTTTTTTACTACACATATTTCTTATGAAATATTTTGTGCTCTTACCCGGTGCATTCTTCGTGACTTGACAAATCTTTTTGTTAGAGGACTGCTGCTTATTTTGTTTCACCTGCTGTCTTTGACGTTTTGCAGCCTTTCTCTGTCTTTCTATTGTTGGCATGGTGAAATCTTGAAATGATCTGCAGTTGAATCTGTGGTAAAATATAATAAAAAATGTTATTAACCATTATTACCAAACAGTAAAACAATAACAGTGATCAAAAACTTAACACACTACTTGACATTTTAAATAGAAGATTTTTTAGTCCTTGCAAATTTACAATACAGAAATAGCAGAAAAGAAATGACATTTATATTTATGTTACCTGTGCTATTTTATATGTGAATCTGATCTAATTTTATGAGCATATTTTAATATTTTATTGAAGACACTACACATAACCTGCTTTTGAAGGTGTCTTTATTTTTAAATTAAACGGTTTACCTTTTTACTTTTTATTAATTATAAATTTTAAAAATAAATGTTTATATTTCCATAGGCTCAAGCAGGTCAGCTTCCCATCCTATGTCATATAATTCGGACAAATCTGCATCCTCATCACGCTCTTCTTCATCCTCAGGATTTAAATCATCCAAGGGATCAACATCCACTGATGTTTCAATTACAAGTTCAATGATGAGGTCAAAATCAACTGATTGCAGATTGTCGCTCATGTTGAGGTTGTCTTTATCTTTAAAGAAAGATAACAACAATGAGATGTTGCAGAGTAAGAGACAAATCTCAGAGATTATAATAGTAAAATTGTTTAACAAGAGTAATATTTTGCAGCTATTATTTAGCCATGTCCAGCAATGCTGAGCAGGTGAAGACTATGTCTAAATTTTCAGTGAACAGGACTCATCTCTTCTTAACCTTGGATAAGCCTCACCGACTCTGTGTGTCCTGCACATACTTAAATGTAAAGGGGCAGATTTATGTTAAATGGCACATCCCCAGGCATGCACCAGTTAACGTGCACCACTACTCTGCCACCCATGGTGTGCCGTATTTACAATCAGATAGGAGAAAGCTTCGTCAAAACCCTTCGCCTGCTTTAAGCAGGCATAGGTCTTGACGCAACATTGTGGAGATGGGGCACCCCTGAGCCTTGCTTGAGCTGCATCGCACTTGCGATACAACTCCAGCAATCACTACCTTTACAGCACAGATACGTCACGCATCTGTGACATTTTTGCCCCATGATGCCCCGCATTCTAAATGCAGCACACCATGGGTGGCGGAACAGCGGCGCAGGATGACTGACACATCCCTGGTGATGCACCAGTCATTATAAATCTATCCCTAAGCTTCTTATCTTGTTACAGATGAACCGCCATATGTAGCATGAAACTATTTTGCGTTTCCTAAATAGCGAATTTTAAGGAATAAATAGCAATTCTTTACCATTCCTAATTTGCAATGAGCAAATTGCTAATTGCAAATTAGCACCGCCGCTGCATCATAAAAGTGACGGACAGTGGCACAAAAGAGGCATACACCTATCATAAATCTGTCCCTAGCATTTTAAATGATTAATCCAGGATGACAATAAGGTGTGGCCTATCCAAAGGTTTGTTTAAGGTGAGGCCTACTCAGGATTGCAGATTAAAGTTACGCTTGATGAAGAATACAGAGGAGATAATACATGTAAAGGCCTACCAATGAAGTAAGTAATGTGCACTTTATTGCGCCAGTCATCATAAATGTATCCCTAAGCTTCTTATCTTGTTACAGATGAACCACCATATGTACCATCAAACTATTTTGCATTTCCTAAATAGCAAATTTTAAGGAATAAATAGCAATTCTTTACCATTTCTAATTTGCAATGAGCAAATTGCTAATTGCAAATTAGCACCGCCGCTGCATCATAAAAGTGACGCACAGTGGCACAAAAGAGGCATACACCTGTCAGAAATCTGTCCCTAGCATTTTAAATGATTAATCCAGGATGACAATAAGGTGTGGCCTATCCAAAGGTTTGTTTAAGGTGAGGCCTACTCAGGATTGCAGATTAAAGTTACGCTTGATGAAGAATACAGAGGAGATAATACATGTAAAGGCCTACCAATGAAGTAAGTAATGTCGACTTTATTGCGCCAGTCATCATAAATGTATCCCTAAGCTTCTTATCTTGTTACAGATAAACCACCATATGTACCATCAAACTATTTTGCATTTCCTAAATAGCGAATTTTAAGGAATAAATAGCAATTCTTTACCATTCCTAATTTGCAATGAGCAAATTGCTAATTGCAAGTTACCCATTCACTTCCATGGGCTAGGAGGCTCATAGGAATGAAGGTTGCAATTTGCGATTAGCAATTAGCTCATCACAAAATAGGAATTTTTTCAAGCGTGCAGGGGTATCTCAAGAACACCCTGCTACACCCCTGAAAAAGAAATTTGGGGGCATATGGCACACATACATGCCCTAAGGACATGTATAGGCGTCATATGGCACCTTTTGTTTTTTGGAAAAAAAATGCTTTTTGAAAAGAATTCGCAAATTACCACAAACTAGAAGTTGGTGGTAGTTTCCAAATCCTTAATATCATTTTTTACATATTTTTTGTTTGATACATTGCATTTAAGGAATCGCAAAATTTGCAAATCCTTCAGTGCAATCGCAAAATAAGGAATAGCAAATTTAAGAATTAAGGACATTTTAAGTAATTTCCACATGTGCAGTGTTTTCAAATTATGATTTGAAAATCGTTTTTGGGGAAAAGTAATGGTTTGCAAATTTATGACAAGGACATAATGGTGTATGCTTCTCTATAAGGCATTTCAGTGTCTCTGATGTCATTTTTCCCATATTACATTATAAGACCTTTCCCCATAGAGCACATTCCTTGTAAATATGCTCCCACCTGTGCATGGTGAATTTAGATTTTGACTGTTTGAGTCACATAGCCATGTTAAAAGTCACCCCAAAAAATTGCAAACGCTTTAAAAAAACACATTCATGTGTCTTAAGGACATTTTAAGTCATTTCCCCGTGGACAGTGTTTTGTAAGTGGCGCAAAAGAGGCATACACCTATCATAAATCTGTCCCTAGCATTTTAAATGATTAATTCAGGATGACGATAAGGTGTGGCCTATCCAGAGGTTTGTTTAAGGTGAGGCCTACTCAGGATTGCAGATTAAAGTTACGCTTGATGAAGAATACAGAGGACATAATACATGTAAAGCTCTACCAATGAAGTAAGTGATGTCCACTTCATTGCGCCAGTCATCATAAATGTATCCCTAAGCTTCTTATCTTGTTAGACATCAACCGCCATATGTATCATATAACTATTTAGCATTTCCAAAATAGCGAATTTTAAGGAATAAATAGCGATTCTTTACCATTCCTAATTTGCGATGAGCAAATTGCTAATTGCAAATTACCCATTCATTTCCATGGAGCAGGAGGCCCATAGGAATGAAGGTGCAATTTGCGATTAGCAATTAGCTCATCGCAAATTAGGAATTTTTCCAAAGGTGCAGGGGTGTCTCAAGAACACCCTGCTGCACCCCTGAAAACGAAATTTGTGGGCATATGGCGCACATAAATTTTAACAACATTCCTTTACCTCAAAAACGATTTTCAATTCATAATTTGAAAACACTGCCCACAGGGAAATTACTTAAAATGTCCTTAAGACACATGAACGTGTTTTTTTATTGCCTTTCCAGCATGGTTGGGTCACTTTTAACATGGCTATGTAACACAAACATTTAAAATCTAAATTTCCCATGCACAGGTCGGAGCATATTTACAAGCAACTTGCGCCACAGAGAAAGGTCTTACATTAAAATGGGAAAAATAACATCAGGGACAGTCAATTGCCGTATAAAGAAGCATACACCATTATGTCCTTGTCATAAATTTAAAAACAATTCCTTTTCCCCAAAAACGATTTTTAAATCATAATTTCAAAACACTGCACATGGGAAAATTACTTAAAATGTCCTTAAGACACATAAAAGCGTTTTTTGATTGCCTTTGCAGCATGTTTGTATCACTTTTAACATTGCTATGTAACACAAACATTCAAAATCTAAATTTTCCATGCACATGTGGGATCATATTTACAAGCAATTTGCGCCACATAATTCATAATTTTCTCCTTAAAGCACACTATTCTCTATCTAAATTAAAGAAATATTTTCTCACCTTAGCAAATACTTTGAGTTTGAAAACAGTCTCAGAAACACACCAATTTGTCTTCAGCAGAGCAAAAGGTATGCACTCCAGAGTCTGCAGCTATCAAAAGCACAGAAATGCTGTAAATCTTCACACATATCTCTCATGTCACCCAATCAAAACTCTTCCCTCACTTTTTTTCAAATGAAAACCCTTCCCCCCTCTGCCATTTCATGCCTTTTCTGCATGGCAACCACCTCATTGGAAGACTTCTGGTGTTTGCAAGTTCACACAACTTTGTTGCAATTGAACTCTGAACTCTCAGTGCACCTGCATATCCAGTGCATTCTTTCATTTAATGATTTTTTATTGACCATTCAAAATACATCTTTCAAAGAACACATCCGTGCACCCTAACTTTCTGTTTTCAGCAATCAAAATCCACCAATCACTGTTACTGCTTCATGAACACAGAAACTCCACAGTTTTTTTCATTTTAAACTCTCATTTTTTCAACTGCCATTTCATTGCCACACTTCATCTGACTGCAGGAGAACCTTCTCTCACCATGTTTTCTGTCTGGATTGTTGGACATAGTTATATTCACTGGGCTCAAAGGTACGTTGAAAACAGGAATTTACCTAACCTCAATTTACAAGATGTGGAAATTAAGTGGTTTGGCCACAGAGGATTAAAATGTCACCAATTGATACCATTGGTGAAAACCTTTATGCATTTGCCCAAACCTGACCTGTTAATTGTGCACTGTGGAGGTAATGACTTGGGCACTTTGACTGGGGTAGGTCTGGAAATGCTTTTAAAGGACACCTTTGAGCAATTAATGGCACTTTTTCCTCAGACTGCCTTGGTATATTCAAATATATGCCAAAGACAGAAATGGAGGTGGTCAAACCAATTTTGTCCACAAATTGAGAAGTCGAGGAAGCATGTAAACAAATCTGTTTCAGCTTACATGAGAGACCATGGAATGGGCTCCCTGTACAACAATAACTTGCGTTACTACATGCAAGATATCTACAGAGGAGATGGAGTTCACTTCTCAGATGAGGGCAACAGAGTTTTCACTCTGAATTTAAGAATGTGCATTGGTACCTACTTATAAGTACCTAAATGTACCATAAACCCAAAAGCTCTTCTCAGAGCTACCCTACATCTAATCACTCACAATTATTATTTTACTCTAACATTTTTCACTAATTTTCAACAAAGTACGCTCCCCGGGGCGCTACCCGGTACGCGAACCGGGAGCTAACCTCGCGAAATTTTTAAAAAAAATGTTTTTTTTCCGCACATATAAGCCTCCTCAGCCACCCTCACAAAACCTAGGGTGTCAAGATAAGTCTACCGTGCCCCCTTCTACCCATTCTGAACATTATTTGCCCTCCATTTTGTATCTTAATTCGACCGAAACACAAAATGTTGGACTCCCGTAACGCTTAAGGTTCGCGTACCGGGGCGCTCACCGGTTCGCGTACCGGGTCGCTCCCTGGGAAGCGCACCATCAAAAAAGGTGGGAAAGTAGTTCACAGAAAAGCCACTGGAGACAATTTCACCAAATATAGATTAGCTCATACTACATACCAATCCCTACCATTTTCACAAATTTGATTGGAATTCCATTTAGTCATTTAGCCTGTAGACCTCTCTAAATACCCTGAGGTAAATTACTTCACAAAACACATCTGAAGTGTTGGAATTGACAACCAATGAAAATGTTACTTTCATTTTCTACTTTTTTTACCTGACATTTCATTGGTTATATACCTGAATATATATAAAGGAAGAGAAGAAAACACAGCCATTTTGACTACTACTTCTTGCTGTACATTTCAATAGTATTTTCACTAATTCCTTCAACTTCTTTCTAAAGGTAAGTTTTTATTTTTAAAACTGAAGTATATTGTGCACTATAAGTTAATATGGTAAACTTTTTCTGATAGATATATACTATCCCTCTGTAGTAGTTATAGATTTAGAGAGACTTCTCTGTTATAGTTATGGATGGAGTTAGGCTTCTCTTGTATAATTATGAATTTACTTACGTTAAATCACATACATTTTTTTAAATTCCTACTTCCACTCTGATACTATACACTGCCCAAAGATAAATTCACTGATAAAAAATGCCTATCTAAAATTATTCCCAACATTGTCCTATCTCTACTAATATATATTTTTTTAATCCAAATTTCAGGCAAAATGGAAGGCGAAAACCAAGTTTCTTTTGAAATGGACCTGCAAGAGAGCAGCCAAGAATTGATTGATACAATTGATCAAATTGACATTGAATTTTTCGATGAAACTTGGGACAATGAACTACTGCAATGTGTACAAGCAGTAGATAACCTCCTTGCAAATGAGGACATTTTACACCCTCAGAGACTACAATGTATATTCCATGATAATTATGAAATTTCTGACAATGAAATGTTAGAAAGTTTAATAAATTATGAAACACAATCACAATAAAAAACAAATGCTTAAAAAATAAAGAAAATAAAAAATAATCAACAAAACCAACAATCAATTAACATACTGCATTTGAAAAGTCTCTCATTCTTTTTTCATTGTAGTACGCTGCCCAGAACGCTTCCCGGTTCGCGTACCGGGCGCTACCCACGCAAAAAAACCAAAAAAAAATTATTATTTTTTTGCCCCGCGGGGCTCCTTTAAAGCCTCCACATTAAACCTAGGGGGTCAGGGAGGATCTACTATGCCCCCTTATGGTCATTTCCCCCTTTGTTTTGGCCTCCTCTTGTCTCTCAATCCTACCGAGAGACAAGATGGCGGCCGCTACGGACTGTTTAGAATGTTGACAGACACCGGAGAGCCAATCAGCTTCGCTACGCGAAGTTCCGGTACGCGCCCCGGTCCGCGAACCGGGGCGCGGACCGGAGCGCGCTTACAGATATATATCTTTTTTTAAACGTTAATTTCTCAAAATCCACTGGAGCACATATATTGAGACCTACAAAAGGCACATCGGGCTACCAGTCCCTACAATTTTGCCAAGTTTCGTGCAAATCCATTCAGCCGTTCGGGCTAAAAGTGAGGCCAACCGCCCTATGGAAAACTCAATGTTAAAAACACGTTTTGGGACCCCCCTTTTTTCTAGGCCCCCCCTTGACGAACCCCCCCCAAATTTTCAAGGGCTGCTCAGAAACAAAATGTTCCATTTTCCAGAAAATTTCAGCCAATTCCGTCCACAAACACCAAAGTTATTAGACATAGAATTTTCAAAAATCCCATAGGGAAAAAATCCTAACTATATATACCTACTGGCGACCGCCAGTAGGTAATATATATATATATATATATATATATATATATATATATATATATATATATATATATATATATATATATGTATATATTCACTTAAAAAACCATAGGTTTCAGGCAAATGATGTCAAATGAGATGTCATCAGTGATGTCATCAGTGATGTCACTGACCATGTCATGAATGATGTAATATGTGACATCATCAGCAGTGGATTGAGGGTGCGCGAAATATAGTTAGTACAACTAACTATATAGGAGCAATTTCAATGGTTTTTTAAATGCTAATTCCTAACTATATAAGGCCTGAAACCTATGGTTTTTTAGGTGAATTTGCAAGGTTTTTAAAATGCTAATTCCTAACTATATAAGGCCTGAAACCTATGGTTTTTTAAGTGAATTTGCAAGGTTTTTTAAATGCTAATTCCTAACTATATAAGGCCTGAAACCTATGGGTTTTTAAGTGAATTTGCAAGGTTTTTTAAATGCTAATTCCTAACTATATAAGGCTTGAAATCTATGGTTTTTTCAGTGAATTTGCAAGGTTTTTTAAATGCTAATTCCTAACTATATCAGGCGTGAAACCTATATTTTTTTTCAATTAATTTCAAAGGCTTTGTAAATGCTAATTCTGTTAGCGGATAACGTTTATATATGTTATTATCCTTCTGGGACCACCTGAGCAGCCATCTTGTTTCTCAGGAGAAGTGAGGCACAAGAGAGCACAAAACAGTGGAAAACACGAAAAGGGGGCAGGGTTGAGACCCCCCGACCCCCTAGCCCTTCTCAGGGGGTCCCAGAAGGACCAGCAAGTGCAAAAAATATATATATTTTTTTAAATCGTGGGGTACGGGCACGGTACGCGTACCCCACGATTTCTTTTCATTTTTCTTGTTTTTTTTTGCCCTTGGGGGTCCTTTTGGGACCCCCTGAGAAGGGCTAGAGGGTTGGGGGGTCTCTACCCTGCCCCCTTTTCGTGTTTTACACTCTTGTTTTGGGCTCTCTTGTGCCTCAGTTCTCCTGAAAAACAAGATGGTGGCCAACACTTCCTGGTTTGGACAGTTTGGAATGCTGACAGTCGACTGCCAGCCAATCAGAAACTCGCTCGCGCACGTAAGGGTACACGCACATACGCGTACGGTACGCGTACCGTACGCGTACGGTGCGCGTACGGTGAGCGCATATAGATATATAATTTGCTCAAATTACATTTTCTCAACAACTACTGGAGGGATTTTCACCAAATATAAAAAAGGCACTACTGCATACCTGTCCCTACCATTTTGCCAAGTTTGGTGTAATTCCGTTCAGCCGTTCGGGCTGTAGCCGTGTCTAAAGGTCCCATAGAAAATGCCATTTGAAAAATTTTAAATTCAATTTTCTCAAGAACTACTGGAGGGATTTTCACCAAACATAGCAAAGGCACATCTGCATACCAGGTCCTACCATTTTGCCAAGTTTGGTGTAATTCCATTCAGCCGTTCGGGCTGTAGCCGTGTCTAAAGGTCCCTATGGAAATTAACATTGGGAAAACATGTTTTGGGACCCCCTTTCGGCCCCCCCTTGACAAATTCCCCTGAAACTTTCAGGGAAGGAGCGGAGCGGGCCAAAATTCTGGAAAATTACACACAGATTCCTCAATCGGCGCCAAAGTTATTCCCAATAGAATGTTGAGCGCATATAGATATATAATTTGCTCAAATTCTCAACAACTACTGGAGGGATTTTCACCAAATTTAGAAAAGGCACTACTGCATACCTGTCCCTACCATTTTGCCAAGTTTGGTGTAATTCCGTTCAGCCATTCGGGCTGTAGCTGTGTCTAAAGGTCCAATAGAAAATGCCATTTGAAAAATTTCAAATTCAATTTTCTCAAGAACTACTGGAGGGATTTACACCAAACATACAAAGGGCACTGCTGCATACCAGTCCCTACCATTTTGCCAAATCTGGTGTAATTCCGTTCAGCCGTTCGAGCTGTAGCCTTGTCAGAATGTCCCTATGGAAATTAACATGGGGAAAACACGTTTTGGGACCCCCCTTTTTTCTCGGCCCCCGGTTGACGAATCCCCCCGAAACTTTCAGGGAAGGAGCGGACGGAGCGAGGCAAATTTAAGGAAAATTACAGGCAGATCCCTCAATCGGCGCCAAAGTTATTCCCAATAGAATGTTCGGGATTTCCTCTGGTAACAAGGTCCTAACTATATATACCTACTGGCGAACGCCAGTAGGTAATATATATATATATATATATATATATATATATATATATATATTTATATATATATATATATATATATATTACCTACTGGCGGTCGCCAGTAGGTATATATAGTTAGGATTTTTTCTCTATGGGATTTTTGAAAGTTCTATGTCTAATAACTTTGGCGTTTGTGGACGGAATTGGCTGAAATTTTCAGGAAAATGGAACATTTTGTTTCTGAGCAGCCAGTGAAAATTTGGGAGGGGTTTGTCAAGGGGGGGCTGAGAAAAAAGGGGGGTCCCAAAACGTGTTTTTCCCATGTTAATTTCCATAGGGCGGTTGGCCTCACTTTTAGCCCGAACGGCTGAATGGATTTGCACGAAACTTGGCAAAATTGTAGGGACTGGTAGCCCGATGTGCCTTTGCTAGGTCTCAATATATGTGATCCAGTGGATTTTGAGAAATTAACGTTCAAAAAAAGATATATATCTGTAAGCGCGCTCCGGGCAGCGCTCCGGTTCGCGTACCTGACGCGTAACGGAACTTCGCGTAGCGAAGCTGATTGGCTCTCCGGTGTCTGTCAACATTCTAAACAGTCCGGAGCGGCCGCCATCTTGTCTCTCAGTAGGATCGAGAGACAAGAGGAGGCAAAAACAAAGGGGGAAATGACCATAAGGGGGCATAGTAGATTTTTTTTTTGTTTTTTTTGCATGGGGAGCGCCCGGTACGCGCACCGGGAAGCGCTCTGGGGAGCGTACTATAAGGAAAAAAGAATGATAGACTTTTCAAATATTGTATGTTAATTGATTGTTTGTTTTGTTGATTTTTTTTATTTCTTTATTTTTTAAGCAATTATTTATTATTGTCATTGTGTTTCAAAATTTAATAAAATGTCTAACATTTCACTGTCTGAAATGTTGTTATTTTCATTGAACATAGTTTGTAATGTTTGAGTGTGTAAAATGTCCTCATTTTCAAGGAGGACATCTACTGATTGCACACATTGCAGTAGTTCTTCGTCCCAAGTTTCATCCATAAAATC
Source organism: Lissotriton helveticus (assembly GCF_964261635.1). Taxonomy (NCBI): domain Eukaryota; kingdom Metazoa; phylum Chordata; class Amphibia; order Caudata; family Salamandridae; genus Lissotriton; species Lissotriton helveticus. The sequence goes on along the minus strand of NC_136057.1, from coordinate 688,381,389 downwards.
AATGTAATTTGGATCAATGATTTCTTCGTTGGTCTCTGGAAGGACAATTTCAAATGAAATTTTCTGTTCGCCTTCCATTTTGCCTGAAATTTGCATAAAAAAATATATATATTAGTAGAGATAGGGCACTGTTGGGATTAATTTTAGATAGGCAGTTTTTAACAGTGAATTTATCTTTGGGCAGTGTATAGTATCAGAGTGGAAGTAGGAATATAAAAAAGTGTGTGATTTAAGGTAAATAAATTCATAATTATACAAGACAAGCCTAACTCCATCCATAACTATAACAGAGACGTCTATCTAAATGTATAACTACTACAGAGGGATAGTATATAACTATCAGAAAACATTTACCATATTATCTTAAAGTGCACAATATACTTCAGTTTTTAAAATAACAACTTACCTTTATAAAGAGGTTGAAGTAATTACTGAAAATCCTATTGAAATGTACACCAGGAAGTAGTAGTCAAAATGGCTGTGTTTCTCTCTCTTTTTTTATATATATTCAGGTACATAACCAATCAAATGTCAGGTAAAAAAAGTAGAAAATGAAAGTAACATTTTAATTGGTTGTCAATTCCAACACTTCAGATGTGTTCTGTGAAGTAATTTACCTCAGGGTATTTAGAGAGGTGTACAGGCTAAATAACTAAATGGAATTCCAACCAAATTAGTGAAAATGGTAGGGATTGGTATGTAGTATGAGCAATTCTATATTTGGTGAAAGTGTCTCCAGGGTTTCTTTTGTAAATTACTTTCCCACCTTTTTTAATGGAGCGCTTCCCGGTGAGCGCCCCGGTACGCGAACCTGCAGCGTAACGGGAGTCCACCATTTTGTGTTTCGGTCGAATTAAAATACAAGATGGAGGGCAAATAATGTTCAGAATGGGTAGAAGGGGGCACGGTAGACGTATCTTGACCCCCTAGGTTTTCTGAGGGTGGCTGAGGAGGCCCATATGTGCGGAAAAAAAACATTTTCTTTTTAAATTTCGCGCGGTTAGCTTCCGGTTCGCGTACCGGGTAGCGCTCCGGGGAGCGTACTTTGTTGAAAATTTGTGAAAAAAGTTAGAGTAAAATAATAATTGTGAGTGATCAGATGTAGGGTAGCTCTGAGAAGAGCTTTTGGGTTTATGGTACATTTAGGTACTTATAAGTAGGTACCAATGCACAGTCTTAAATTCAAAATGAAAACTCTGTTGCCCTCATCTGAGAAGTGAACTCCATCACCTCTGTAGATATCTTGCATGTAGTAACGCAATTTATTGTTGTACATGGAGCCCATTCCATGGTCTCTCATGTAAGCTGAAACAGATTTGTTTACATGCTTCCTCGACTTCTCAATTTGTGGACAAAATTGGTTCGACCACCTCCATTTCTGTCTTTGGCATATATTTGAATATACCAAGGCAGTTTGAGGAAAAAGTGCCATCAATTGCTCAAAGGTGTCCTTTAAAAGCATTTCCAGACCTACACCAGTCAAAGTGCCCAAGTCATTACCTCCACAGTGCACAATTAACAGGTCAGGTTTAGGCAAATGCATAAAGGTTTTCACCAATGGTATCAACTGGTGACATTTTAATCCTCTGTGGCCAAACCACTTAATTTCCACATCTTGTAAACTGAGATTAGGTAAATTTCTGTTCTCAGCATACCTTTGAGCCCAGTAGATGTAACTATGTCCAACAATCCAGACAGAAAACATGGTGAGAGAAGGTTCTGCTGCAGTCAGATGAAGTGTGGCAATGAAATGGCAGTTGGAAAAAAAAGAGTTTAAAATGAAAAAAACTGTGGAGTTTCTGTGTTAAGGAAGCAGTAGCAGTGATTGGTGGATTTTGATTGCTGAAAACAGAAAGTTAGGGTGCATGGATGTGTTCTTTGAAAGATGTAATTTGAATGGTCAAGAAAAAATCATTTAATGAAAGATTGCACTGGATACGCAGGTGCACTGAGAGTTCAGAGTTCAATTGAAACATTGTTGTGTGAACTTGCAAACATCAGAGGTCTTTCAGGAGGTGGTTGCTATGCAAAAAAGGCAGAAAGGCCAGAGGGGGGAAGGGTGTTGATTTGAAAAAAGTGAGGGAAGAGTTTTGATTGGGTGACATGAGAGAAATGTGTGATGAGTTACAGCATTTCTGTGCTTTTCATAGCTGCAGACTCTGGAGTGCATACCTTTTGCTCTGCTAAAGACAATTTGGTGTGTTTCTGAGACTGTTTTGAAACTCATAAAGTATTTGCTAAGGTGAGAAAAGATTCATTTAATTTAGATAGAGAATAGTATGGTTTTGGGAGAAAAGTATGAAGAAAGTTGTGTATTTAAAATTTTGCTTGGTGTCAAGTGTTTTACAAATAGATTTTGTTTCTTTGTGTTACATAGCCATGTTAAAAGTGATGCAAAAAAAGTGCAAGGGTCATATAAAAATGCTTTCATGTGTCTTAGGGTATTTTAACTCACTTCCTCATGAATGTATGAATATAATTGCTTTAAAAGATGTGTTTAAAAACGTTTTTTGAAATCAATTAGGTTTCTTGATATGTACTGCTAGAGTTTCATAGGTTGCTTGGGGCATATTTTCAAGGCTTTTGAGTTCCTTTTGATGTAATTTTTCCCATTTGCATTTAAGACCTTTCCCTGTGGTGCAAGGTCCTTGTAAATATGCCCCCATCTGTGCTTGGCAAATTTAGATTTGAATTCTTTGACTAACATAGCCATGTTAAAAGTGACCCAAAAATGTTGCAAGGGCCTTAAAAAAACGATTTCATGTGTCTTAGGCCATTTTAAGTCATTTCTCCTTGAATGTAGATATATAATTCATTTAGATGATGTGTTTAAAAACGATTTTTTAAAACAATTAGGTTTCTTGATATGTACTGCTAGAGCTTCATAGGTTGCTTGGGGCATATTTATAAGGCCTTTGAGTCTCTCCGATGTTATTTTTTTCATTTTAATTTAAGACCTTTCCCTTTGGTGCAAGGTCCTTGTAAATATGCCCACATCTGTGCTTGGCAAATTTAGATTTTAATTCTTTGACTAACATAGCCATGTTAAAAGTGACCCAAAAATGTTGCAAGGGCCTTAAAAAAACGATTTTATGTGTCTTAGGCCATTTTAAGTCATTTCTCCTTGAATGTAGATATATAATTCATTTAGATGATGTGTTTAAAAACGATTTTTTAAAACAATTAGGTTTCTTGATATGTACTGCTAGAGCTTCATAGGTTGCTTGGGGCATATTTATAAGGCCTTTGAGTTTCTCTGATGTTATTTTTCCCATTTTAATTTAAGACCTTTCCCTGTGGTGCAAGGTCCTTGCAAATACGCCCCCATGTGTGCTTGGCAAATTTAGATTTTGATTATTTGACTTACATAGCCATGTTCCATACAGTTCTAACCTTCTGCGTAGTCTTTGATATGCTAGACTCCATCTGCACTATGAGATACCTAAGCAAAGGAAACATAGGTGATGTGATTGTGAAATGAGGAAAAGAAACTCCACATTTTTCAATTACATCACCTGTGTTTCCGAAGTTTCCGAATGAGATTGTGCAGATGAGGTTTAGGTCTGTCCACGGACATAGAAAAGGTCTGGCCTTTGTTCAAGAGTGAAGTGGATATGACTTACTTCATTGGTAGGCCTGCACATGTATTATCTGCTCTATACTCTTCAACAAGTGTAAATCTCATCTGCAACCCTGAGTAGGCCTCACCTCAAACAAACCTCTGGATAGGTCACACCTTATCGTCATCCTGAATCAATCATTTAAAATGTTAGGGACAGATTTATGATAGGTGTGTGACTCTTTTGCGCCACTGTGCGTCACTTTTGTGACGCAGCGGTGGTGCAAAAGATTTCCTATGTGGTGACATATTTACAACTTGATGCATCTAGGCAGATGTGTCATGCTGTAAAGTCCTGTGCCACATGAAACCGATGCAGCAGTGATGCAAAAGATGCACCATGTTGCAAGACATGCCTCATTTCATTTCCAACAAGATAAGATGCTGAATCTTCTGTAAATGTCAAAATTGTTGTATACAGTGCTCAACTTATGTGTACTCTTTGATATGCTAGAGTCCATCTGCACTATGAGATACCTAAGCAAAGGAAACACAGGTGATGTGATTGTGAAATGAGGAAAAGAAACTCCATATTTTTCAATTACATCACCTGTGTTTCCTAAGTTTACGAATGACATTGTGCAGATGAGGTTTAGGTCTGTCCACGGACACAGAAAAGGTCTGGCCTTTGTTCAAGAGTGAAGTGGACATGATTTACTTCATTGGTAGGTCTTCACATGTATTATCTCCTCTGTACTCTTGAAGAAGCGTAAATTTAATCTGCAACCCTGAGTAGGCCTCACATTAAACAAACCTCTGGATAGGTCACACCTTAATGTCATACTGAATTAATCATTTAACATGTTAGGGACAGATTTATGATAGGTGTATGACTCTTTTGCGTCACTGTGCGTCACTTTTGTGACGCAGCGGCGGGGCAAAAGATTTGCTATGTGGCGACATATTTAAAAATTGATGCATCAAGGTACATGTGTCATGCTGTAAAGTCCCATGCCACATGAAACCGATGCAGCAGTGATGCAGAAGATGCACCATGTTGCAAGACAGGCCTCATTTCATTTCCAACAAGATAAGAAGCTAAATCTTCTGTAAATGTCAAAATTGTTGTATACACTGCTCAACTTATGTGTACTCTTTGATATGGTAGAGTCCATCTGCACTATGAGATACCAAAGCAAAGGAAACACAGGTGATGTGATTGTGAAATGAGGAAAAGAAACTCCACATTTTTCAATTACATCACCTGTGTTTCCTAAGTTTACGAATGACATTGTGCAGATGAGGTTTAGGTCTGTCCACGGATACAGAAGAGGTATGGCCTTTGTTCAAGAGTGAAGTGGATATGACTTACTTCATTGGTAGGCCTGCACATGTATTATGTGCTCTATACTCTTCAACAAGTGTAAATCTCATCTGCAACCCTGAGTAGGCCTCACCTCAAACAAACCTCTGGATAGGTCACACCTTATCGTCATCCTGAATCAATCATTTAAAATGTTAGGGACAGATTTATGATAGGTGTGTGACTCTTTTGCGCCACTGTGCGTCACTTTTGTGACGCAGCAGCGGTGCAAAAGATTTGCTATGTGGCGACATATTTACAACTTGATGCATCTAGGCAGATGTGTCATGTTGTAAAGTCCCGTGCCACATGAAACCGATGCAGCAGTGATGCAAAAGATGCACCATGTTGCAAGACAGGCCTCATTTCATTTCCAACAAGATAAGATGCTGAATCTTCTGTAAATGTCAAAATTGTTGTATACAGTGCTCAACTTATGTGTACTCTTTGATATGCTAGAGTCCATCTGCACTATGAGATACCTAAGCAAAGGAAACACAGGTAATGTGATTGTGAAATAAGGAAAAGAAACTCCATATTTTTCAATTACATCACCAGTTTCCAAAATTTACAAATGACATTGTGCAGATGAGGTTTAGGTCTGTCCACGGACACAGAAGAGGTATGGCCTTTGCTCAAGAGTGAAGTGGATATGACTTACTTCATTGGTAGGTCTTCACATGTATTATCTCCTCTGTACTCTTCAACAAGTGTAAATCTCATCTGCAACCCTGAGTAGGCCTCACCTCAAACAAACCTCTGGATAGGTCACACCTTATCGTCATCCTGAATCAATCATTTAAAATGTTAGGGACAGATTTATGATAGGTGTGTGACTCTTTTGCGCCACTGTGCGTCACTTTTGTGACGCAGCAGCGGTGCAAAAGATTTGCTATGTGGCGACATATTTACAACTTGATGCATCTAGGCAGATGTGTCATGTTGTAAAGTCCCGTGCCACATGAAACCGATGCAGCAGTGATGCAAAAGATGCACCATGTTGCAAGACAGGCCTCATTTCATCTCCAACAAGATAAGATGCTGAATCTTCTGTAAATGTCAAAATTGTTGTATACAGTGCTCAACTTATGTGTACTCTTTGATATGCTAGAGTCCATCTGCACTATGAGATACCTAACCAAAGGAAACACAGGTAATGTGATTGTGAAATAAGGAAAAGAAACTCCATATTTTTCAATTACATCACCTGTGTTTCCAAAATTTACAAATGACATTGTGCAGATGAGGTTTAGGTCTGTCCACGGACACAGAAGAGGTATGGCCTTTGTTCAAGAGTGAAGTGGATATGACTTACTTCATTGGTAGGTCTTCACATGTATTATCTCCTCTGTACTCTTCAACAACTGTAAATCTCATCTGCAACCCTGAGTAGGCCTCACCTCAAACAAACCTCTGGATAGGCCACACCTTTTCGTCATCCTGAATCAATCATTTAAAATTTTAGGGACAGATTTATGATAGGTGTGTGACTCTTTTGCGCCGCTGTGCGTCACTTTTGTGACGCAGCGGTGGTGCAAAAGATTTCCTATGTGGTGACATATTTACAACTTGATGCATCTAGGCAGATGTGTCATGCTGTAAAGTCCCGTGCCACATGAAATTGATACAGCAGTGACCCAAACATGCACCATGTTGCAAGACAGGCCTCATTTCATCTCCAACAAGATAAGAAGCTGAATCTTCTGTAAATGTGAAAATTGTTGTATACACTGCTCAACTTATGTGTAGTCTTTGATATGCTAGAGTCCATCTGCACTATGAGATACCTAAGCAAAGGAAACACAGGTGATGTGATTGTGAAATGAGGAAAAGAAACTACATATTTTTCAATTACATCACATGTGTTTCCTAAGTTTACAAATGACATTGTGTAGATGAGGTTTAGGTCTGTCCACAGACACAGAAGAGGTCTGGCCTTTCTTGAAGAGTGAAGTGGACATAACTTACTTCATTGGTTGGCCTTCACATGTATTATCTCCTCTGTACTCTTCAACAAGCGTAAATTTCATCTGCAACCCTGAGTAGGCCTCACCTTAAACAAACCTCTGGATAGGCCACACCTTATCGTCATCCTGAATCAATCATTTAAAATGTTAGGGACAGATTTATGATAGGTGTATGCCTCTTTTGCGTCACTGTGCGTCACTGTTGTGACGCAGCGGCGGTGCAAAAGATTTGCTATGTGGTGACATATTTACAAGTTGAAGCATCTAGGCAGATGTGTTATGCTGTAAAGTCCTGTGCCACAGGAAAGTTGCGTCAGGTTTCATATAGGTGTTTTGTTGCAGGGTGGGCATTCATTTGCATGAAAGCCCTGTAAAACTAACACAGTGAAATTTAGAAGATTTCACTGAGTCAGATTTATAGCATTGCTGAATCAAATCCTTACGCCTGTTTGAAACAGGCATAAGGAGATAAGCACCATGCAATGTGTGGCTTCCTCCTGTGCATTGCAGTAGACATGTCGTGTTTACGACGTGATTCGTGCAATGTGCTGCTTTTGCGGCACAGATGCATGACGCATCTGTGCTGTTTTTACTCAATGGTGCTCCACATTGTAAATGCGGCACACCATGGGTGGCAGAGCAGCGGTGCACGTTAACTGGTGCATCCCCGGGGATGCGCCAGTTAACATAAATCTGCCCCTTTACATTTAAGTATGAGCAGGGTAAAAGAGTCGGTGGACATGGCTAAATAATAGCTGCAAAATGTTACTCTTGTTAAACAATTTTACTATTATAGTATCTGACATTTGTGCCTTACTCTGCAACATCTCATTGTTGTTCTCTTTTTTTAAAGATAACCACAACATCAAGCATGAGTGATAATGAGGAATCAGTTGATCTTGATCTTATCGTTGAACTTGTGATTGAAACGTCAGTGGAAGTGGATCCCTTAGATGATTTAAATCCTGAGGATGAAGAAGACTATGATGAGGATGCTGATTTGTCAGAATTGTATGACATAGGTTGGGAAGCTGACCTGCTTGAGCCTATGGAACTATAAACATTTATTTTTAAAAGTTAGAAGAAATTAAAAGTAAAAATGTAAACTGTTTAATTTTAAATTAAACACACCTTCAAAAACAGGTTATGTGTAGTGTCTTCAATAAAATATTAAAATATGCTCATTAAATTAGATCAGATTCACATATAAAACAGGACAGGTAAAATGAAGAAGAATTCCATTTCTTTTCTGCTATTTCTGTATTCTAAATTTGCCAAAGCACTAAAAAATATTCTATGTAAAAATGTCAAGTAGTGTGTTAAGTTTTTGATGACTGTTATTGATTTACTGTTTGGTAATAGTGGTTAATAACATTTTTCATATATTTTACCACAGATTCAACTGCAGATCATTTCAAAATTTGAGAATGCCAACCAAAGATAGAATTAAAAAGGCTGCAAAACGTCAAAGACAGCAGGTCCATGAAATAATGCAGCAGTCCTCTACCATAAAAAATCGTCAAGTCACCAAGAAAGCACCGGGTAAGACCACGAAAACATTCATAAGAAACATTTATAGAAAAAAAAGTAGTACTACAGAAAATGTTTTTGTCCAGAAAAAGAGAAGCAATTTAAATGGAAAGGAAAGGCCAATCAAAAATGTTACTGCTAGAGCAAGAGATAACTCTGTGCATGATAGTAGAAGGAAACAACAGTTTAGGGACATTCGTAAACGAATGTTCCGCAACAGGATAATTGGCAATTTGCTAAAAAATATTAAGAAAGGTCAACAGAAAGTGGTTTTTTATAAGAGAAAAAAAAAGTTGAGAAAGTTATTGATCAGGCGTTTGAAATTAAACGAAAGTTATTTATTTTGATAATCAATAGAATTAGGAAGCTAAACAAGGCAATTTATGATTTCAAAAGAAATAGTAGATGGAAGAGAACAGTTAATCGTAGTAATTTTTGTGAAGTTTTTTCCGGAGAATGGATGCATAGTTCAAGTTGTGAGGCATTTTTCAATGAGGAGAGTTATTTCCAGGATAATGATTTGGTGCATGCAGTTGACACCAGCGGTCGAGCTTATGAGGTGAAAGATGGTTGTCCAGTTGAAAAAGAAAAACTTATGACAACAGAGGCAGAGGATGTGTTAGGTAATGAGGTTTTAGGAAGACGTCCTAAGGGACCTGTGTACACCTGGAAGTGTAGTAGTATTTGCAGTGTGCGACAGGATTCTATCAATTTGCTTTGTGATTTTGTACGGACATTTAATAAGAAAAGTTTGAAGCAGAAAATGAAGTTGTTGCAAGAATTAGACCCTTGCAGAGTGAGAGAAGTGACAGGTTTGCATGGTCATTCACTGGCTTGTCTTTCCAGGAGAGTATGCCAGAGTGTTTTTCATCATTTCAGGATGCTAGCAATGCATCATAATAAAGTGAGGAAATTAGTTAGAATGTTGTATTATGCTAAGAGTCCAGCAGTTATGCTTAAACAATTATGTGCTGCTCTTTTGCATGGTTCTGAAATAGATGTGAAGAATATGTGTGAAGAAATTGAGTTTTGTTACTTTGGAAGTAAAGAGGAGAATGTTGAAATTGACCCAGAAGAAGAGGGTAATGTGGAAGATAGTGTACAGGTTTCCAGTACAGATAATTTTCAGAAGGAAATTGCCACGTTTCAGGTGAAATCAAGTGAGAGGCCTAGTTTCACTTGTGTGTGTTGTCGACGCACTTATTATAAGAATCAGACTAAGTTAGTGGATTTATATGCAAAAAGTGAAAGGGAAAATAATAGTGAATGGAAGGATTTCGCTACATACTTGATGGTAGAAAATTGTTTTGATTTGGGATTGGATCAACGCGTGTGTACTTATTGTTGTAATAAATTAAATCAAAACCAGATGCCTGCTAGAGCGGTTCATAATAATCTGGAATTGGTTGAGATTCCTTCTGAATTGAAGGATTTAAATACTTATGAATCTATTTTGATTCAAAGTATCCATCCCTTTCAGGCTATTGTAAGAATGGAGCCAAAGACAGGGAAATTGCCTCCATCAGATTTACAGAGAGGATTAAAGGGAAGAGTTGTTTATTTGCCTCTAGATTTGAAGAAAAACATTAACACAATTGGAGTAGAAAAAGTGGAAGAGGAACCTCTGGTTATCTTAGTTAATTGGGTTCCGACAAAGAATAAGAAAATATGGCAAGATTTAGTGGATGTTAGGAAAGTCAAAAAGGCAACATTGTATTTGAAAAAAATAATAAGTACTATAAGAATGTATATGTTGCAGAAGAGGAAGTAAGTGAGGAAGAGGATAGCGATTTGTGTGCTGGTCAAATTGAGAAAGTAGAACCCTCTAAAAGTGAAGAAATATATGAACATTATAGTGTTCATCCTTTGCATTCCAAGGAAGTCATGGGGAATGCTATTGAGTTGTTTCAAATGAAACAAGCCAAAGGGAGTCCCATTAGTGTCTGGGAGGAAAGTTTGGAAGCTCGGTGTTTCCCACAGCTATTTCCAACAGGTGAAGGAGGAAGATATGATGAGCGACCTCATCAAATTCCTGCTTCTGAATACCGGACTTTACGATTGTATGCAGAAGATGCTAGGTTTCGACAATGTATTCCCTATTTGTTTCATCTCCTGTTTGAAAGCGATCTGTGTGGACTGTCATATGCAGTGAACCACATCTTGAAAAGTGGTACACAGATGCAAAACATCTCGGCAAGTGACTTTATGGATAAAGTCAATGTCCAAGACAGTATTTTGGATTCTCACCTGATTAATCTCATGGCGTGTCAGCGTGGTACTAATGAGTACTGGTACCATCGTCATGGTGATTTAAAATGTATGCTGAGGAACTTAGGAACTCCCACATGGTTTCTCACTCTGAGCTGTGCCGAGTATGGCTGGGAAGACTTACTTGAATTTCTACGAGAGGCAAATGGAAACATTGAAAATATCGAATTCAAGACACCCGGAGAACTGTGCTCTTTGGATCCAGTGAATGTATGCAGGTACTTCAATCATAGATTTGAAGCTATGATGTCTTTCATCATGAACAAGAGAAATCCACCTCTTGGAGAGGTGTTGGATTTCTTCTGGAGAAAGGAGTACCAAGCAAGAGGTGCTCCTCATATACATATGCTGCTGTGGATCAAGGATGCACCTAAATTTGGAACGGATCCAGAAGACTTAGTGATGAGTTTCATAGAACAGTATTCTACATGTGCTGTTCCAAATGCAAAGGAGGACAAAAGCCTAAGAGAACAAGTTCTACGCTTCCAAAGCCATCGTTGCGGAAAGTATTGTCGTCGTAAATTCAGAAACAAGGACAAGTTCTACACCAAATGTCGTTTCGCCTTTCCATGACCGGTGATTTCTAAAGGAAGAGTAAACAGTTTGATGTCTTCGCTGCGACATAATGTGATGAAGAAATCACCTAAAAACACATACAATTTGAAAAGGAACGAAGACTCCAAGTACATCAACGACTACAACCCACTGATTTTGTCCATGTGGAATGCTAACATGGATATACAGTTTGTGGCTGATAACTGTATGGCTGTGGCTCGGTATGTGACATCTTACATCACCAAAAAAGAAAAGACAGAATTGAAGGATATGTGGGAGGACATTTCCCATGAAAAGAGCCTCAGTAAGAAGTTGTACAGTTTCAGTCTGAAGATGTTGTCGCATCGAGAAATCGGAGCTTACGAATGTTCTGACCGGTTGTCTTCAGCAAGTCTCTATGCCAAATCTAGGAGTATCGTTTGGGCGAGTCTTGGTCTTGCTGCAACGCGTAATCGAGTTCTGAAACCTGTGCGGTAAATTGAGTATTTGGCGGAAAAGGAGCCAAACAGTACCGATATTTTGAAGACCAACATGTTGGATACATATTATCCAAATCGAAGCAGTCACCTCGAGAATGTTTGTCTGTATGAGGTTCTACAAAATTACATATTCAAGAGGAACATCAACGAAGATATTGATAAAGGAGTGTATGCTGTAATTGGAAGTGAGGGATGTCTGGTCAAGCAAAGAAAATGCCACTTGGTAAACCATCGAAAATTGAGTGGCGAATCTCCTGAAAAAAAGGAGTTTTTCTATTTAGCACTTTTGCAACTTTTTAAGCCTTGGCGTGCAGAAGAGGAACTGCTTGGAGATTTCCTCTGTTACGAAGACTCTTTCACTGCCGCCAAGGAGACCATAGAATGTCCTGTTTTTCCCAAATATCTTGAAATGTTGAATGCGGAAATCGAGCAGGAAGCAACGATTGCAGCCGAGATTGCCAGAGACAGTTGTCAGGACAGTCAGAGTTCTGTTTCATTGAGTCAGGATCCACTAGGAGGACCTGTTATCGAAAATGAAGCTGCCACTGCCATGAATGAAGTGGAAAGAGCCATGGCACATGCTCAGGAGGATGTGGTTAACTTAGAAGACTTGGAAAGACAACTCAACGTTGAGCAGAGGAAAATATATGACGAAGTTACCAAGCAAATTGATCATGGATTAAGTCATGAGAAGAAAGAGTGCTCATGTACGTCGTTGAAGCCTGTCCGACTGTACGTGAGTGGAGAAGCGGGAACTGGAAAAAGTTTCCTCATAAAAACAATTTCAAGTTATTTGCAGGAAAGGACTGAGTCATCGCTGTCTTGTGTTGTCACCGCTCCAACTGGACTGGCAGCACATAACATTAAAGGTATTACTTTGCATCGTCTATTGATGCTGCCAGTGGAGCATGATAACAAATTACAATACCACAAGTTATCTGGAGATGCTTGTTGTGAAGTTTCAAGAGTCTTGAGGAAAATGAAACTTCTTATCATTGACGAAGTAAGCATGGTTTCTAATGTCATGCTTGCCTTTGTGCATTTGAGAATGCAAGAAGTTCTTAAAACAGAGTATGATGTGTTATTTGGTGGCAAACACATCATTGTTTTCGGAGATCTTCTGCAGCTGACACCAGTGAAAGGACAACCTGTGTTCAAAATGCTCACGCATGAAGATACCAGGAAGTGCCTAGGGAGCATTGGCAACGTCAATATATGGTTAAACTTCAATTATGCTGAACTGCATGAAAATATGCGTCAGGCGAAGGATGAAGTTTACAAGAATATTCTACAAGATGTTAGAATTGGAAAAGTGACCGAGCATGGGAAAGAAGCTTTACATGCACGATTACTGTCAAATTTATAACCAGAACAAGACGTTGTGCCTGAGAATATTTTTCAGAAAATTACTGAGAAGAAATCTGGAATATGTTTGATGCCAACTCTTGCAGAATGTGCCATCTTCAACAACAAAATGTTGCATTTAGAAAACCAAGAGATTGTGAAACTGGAAGCTATTGACAGAGTAGAGCATATGGGATCAACAATTATTTTGTCTGAGAATTTGAAAACAAAATTGGATTCATTAGAGAAGACTATATCTAAAACAGCGGGTTTTGAAAAGACTCTGAATGTGTGCTTAAATTGCCGTATAATTTTAAGAAGGAATTTACATGTTGAAAGAGGTCTGGTAAATGGATCAATGGGTAATGTTGTTGATTTTGTGAAATACAGAAATAGAGATGGAATTGAATTTTTAAAAATTAAATTTGATGGCATTGAGGAAGTACAGTTAATTGGTCGTTGTTTCTGCTAGATTTTTGCTTGTAAAAGACTTATATGTTCGCCGTAAGCAGTTTCCTGTTTGCTTGGCATATGCGGTGACAATCCATAAATCGCAAGGTTTAAGTGTAGACAGTGCATTGGTGAATATTGGCAGTTCTGTGTTCAAGGAGGGTATGGCATATGTGGCATTGTCACGAGTTAGAACTTTATCGGGATTGTACTTGATTGAGTGTGATGTCACAAACATTTGTGCGGATCTAGATTGTGTTAAGGAATACAATAGGTTAAGAAGAGAGTATGCGCCACATTTGCCTCAATATCCTTTGTTTGAGAAACGTGTGGTAGGCCGGAAACGAAGAAATGTGACCAATAGTAGGGAGGTTGTAGCAAAAAGACGAAAAGTCGATGAACCTGAAATTATAAGCAGAAAGAAAAAGGATTCTGTTGAAGATGTTGTTGGTTTTCAATTTGAAAACAGTTCTGGTGTCAACTGCTATGCTAATGTAGTGGTTAATGTTTTGTTTTCTCTAGAAAATGTAAAAGAAGAGATTGTGGTCAATTCTGATCAAAGATTTTGCAGTTTGTTAAATTCTGTGTTAGAGAAATGTAGCACTGATAGAACAAAAATAGAAAGTGTGTCTGAAATTCGAAATCTGTTAGACAGATGTTCAGGTCAAACACAATTCTCTCAAAATATTCAGCAAGATTGTCAGGAGTTTTTAATGTATATGCTTGATGTATTGCATGCTGAAGGTGTAGATGTAGATCACCTGTTTGGGCTTTCTTATCAATGGCAGCATGACTGCGAGAACTGTAGGGTATCAAGTACTACTAGTGTAGACTCAGAAAGATTTATATATTTAACTTTGCCAGAGAGTAAATCAGTGTCCTTTAATAAGCTAGTAAAAGCAGCTGATCACAACATGGAGTGTAGCCAATGTAAGTCTGCAATGTTGTCAACATTATTTATACGAACATATGGCCAGTATGTCATTTTAATGTTCCAACGATGTAGGCCTGATGGAACAAAATTGACAACTTTAATTAAAAATTTTGTGGCTTCACAGTTGTCAATATCAGGAAGGACTTTTGTAACTGCAGCAATTATATATCATGACGGTCCTTCAATAACATCAGGACATTACACAGCTTATTTAAAGTCTAGAAATGGCTGGTCATTCTGCAATGATTCTGTTTTAACTTTAAAAAAAAATTGCCTTTTGACCTTAAAAATTCTTACCTGGTGTTTTTAAAACCAAAATTTTAGGGAAGGAATCTCAGGATTTGCTCTGAGGAATTTCAAGAGGTTCTACTGGCTCCTACACGATTTGGCCTTGAGGATAAGTGTAGTACAGAGTCAAAAGTTATTTTTGAGTTTTAAATAGTTCCTGGAAAAAAAGAAGATTTTCTTACAGAAAGTGGTGGGCAGAGATTAGTTGAAGGACAATAGAGTATTTCCCAAAGCAAACGGTGTTCTTACCATAACACTTGACGTCATGGAAAAATAACTGCACTTTGTATGAGTTCAGAAAAACTGTTTCTTTTTATAAGCTATTTTCAAGCAGCCAATCAAAACATGGAGTAGAGGGAATGTAAGTCTGCAATGCTGTCTAGATTATTGGTCCAAACTTTTGATTATAATGTCATTTTGAAAATCCAACTATATAAACCTGATGAAAGTAAGTCTTCAACTTTAATTACAATACACAGTCGTTGATTTTAGGAAGAACATTTGTAACTGCAGCTATTATATGGCATGATGGTCATTTGACAGATCCGCTTATTACACAGCTTAAAATGTAAAAAAATTTGCTGTTTCGGAAATTATTCCCATTTGACTACGATACAATGTTGCCTTTTAAAAATATTCTTACTTTCTGTTTTCAGAAAAGAGAATTTAGGGTAGGTAACTGGCGTATAATGATTCTAGGGGTTGATATAATTGTATCTACTGTTTTATATTGCTTTGTGATTAAAAGTGATGTAGACAATTAAATAATTGTAGTAGTCATAGAGGTAGTGTAAGTCTGCTTCATAGTAAGCAGTATCAGTGTCATAGGAAATGTAGAACATGAGTGAGCAAGAAGGGTAAGATATTACTAGTCCAGGATTGTGAAAGTGATCTTGAACGTTTTCTTTCTGAAAGTTGCGGAAATACAAAATGACGGGATTTGCTTACAAGAATTCCAAGAGTTATAAATGGCTCTTACATGATTTGGCCTTGTGGAAACATGTGGTAGAGAGCGAGAAGTCATTTATTGTATGTAACATATTTTTCAAAACGATGGAGGTTTTCTTTCAGAAAGTGGCGGGCTGAAAATAAAAACAGCACAACCGAGTGTAAGCTGTTCATAGGACATCCTTCGACGTCATGGAAAGTAAGTTACTTTTGAGGAGTTCTGATTTCTGATTGGTTATGTTATATGGGTTTTTTAAACACAATCATTTTGATTGTGTTTCTTTTTCCCCGCTGTTATATGATGAATACCTTCAAGTCACTGTTTTTAGTGAAATTTGATAAATTCTGAGAACAGCAAAAATAAACCATTTAACATGTATAATTAATTCTGTACTTTTTGTACTTATGATCTACATTTAGAAATGTGTAGTAGACATGGAGAAGCTGAGGCTTCTGTAAGTGTCAAAGTTGTTGCATACAGTGCTCACATTCTACATAGTCTTTCATATGAATGACTACATTTCCACAATGAGATACCTAAGCTAAGGAAACACAGGTGATGTGATTGTGGAATGACCCAAAAAAATTGCACGTTTTTCAATTACCTGTGTTTCCTAACATTACACATCACATTGTGTAGATGAGGTTTAGGCCTGTTCCAGGAGACAGAGGAGGTCTGACATTTGTTCAAGAGTGCAGTGGGCATGACTCACTTCGTTACTAGGCCTGCACATGTATTATCTCCTCTGTACTCTTCAACAAGCCTACATTTCATCTGCAACCCTGAGTAGGACTTACCTGAAACAAATCTGTGGATAAGTTACACCTTATCAGCATCTAGAAACAATCATTTAAAATGTTAAGGGCAGTTTTATGAAGGCTGTGTGCCTCTTTTACGCCGCTGTTCCGTCACTTTTGTGTAAAAGATGCACCATGTTGCAAGATAGGCCTCAGTTCTTTTCCAGCAAGATACCGTCAGTTTAAAATGTATATAATTAGGACTGTGTAGGGGGTATGGAGAAGCTGAGGCTTCAGTGAGTGTCAAAATTGTTGCATGCAGTGCGTACTCTTTCATATGCTGGACTACATCTGCACAATGAGATACCTAACCAAAGGAAACACAAGTGATGTGATTGTGAAATGAGCAAAAGAAATTGCACATTTTTCAAATACATTACCTGTGTTTCGTAACATTACGAATCAAATTGTGCAGATGAAGTTTAGGCCTGTCCAGGGAAACAGAGGAAGTCTGAACTTTATTGGTTGGCCTTCACATGTATTATCTCCTCTGTACTCTTCAACAAGGCTAAATTTGATCTGCAATCCTGAGTAGGCCTCACCTGAAACAAACGTCTGGATAGGACACACCTTATTGCCATCCTGAAACAATCATTTAAAATGTTAGGAACAGTTTTATGATGATTGTGCACCTCTTTTGCGCTGCCATTGCATCACTTTTGTGAGACAACAGCAGTGCAAAAGATGCACCATGTTCCAAGATAGGCCTCACTTCATCTGCATCAAGATACTGTTAGTTTAAAATGTATATCTTTAGGACTGTGTAGGGGGCCTGGAGAAGCAGAAGCTTCTGTAAGTGTTAAAGTTGTTGAAAAACTGTTTGTCCTTCAATCTTTTCCCTTGTCTTTTCTAATTTTTAAATACATGTTTTAATATTTTTCAAATGTTTGTTCTCTCTTTCACAGATTGAAAGTATAAAAATAACAAGTGACTAAGTTAACGACAATTATAAGGTAAATGTTTTGTACTCTTTTCATTACATTTCTATCACATTTAACTACTATTAGTTCCACTGCTTCATTTCTTTAACCCTCACTTTCCTGCCTTTGCTACTTCCCTCATTCCTTTCTCTATTACTTACTTACTCTACTCCTTCCACTCCTTTTCTCAGTCCCTCTCTTCTCATAGTTCCTCACTCTTGTTCACTCACTCCGTCTCTATTACTCTTAGTGTCTTTGACTGATCACTCTTTCACTACTTGTTCATTATGCTTTCTCTGTGTAGTTGAAGCACACTAAGGGGCATATTATGAACAGAGCCAATAAAATTATTGCTGTTTTTATCGGCAGAAAACTGCTGCAAAAGCGGTTTTAGCGGCAGTTTTCTGCCGCAAAAGCGGCTTTAGCGACACATTTCTGCCGATAAAAGCTGCAAAACTTTTATTGCCTATGTTGATAATATGGGCCTATGTTATTTACATTTCTTTGCTGTTTCAATTATTCTTTTTCTGTTACTTCTTCTTTTCTGCTTTCTGTTTTTTCTCTCTGTTATTCCACATGTTTTAATCTTATTTTGAACATTCACTCACATTCTCTAAGAAACTCTTCTGTGTTATTCTTCTACTCTCCTTTTTTTCTTTCATTTCCTTATCTATTTTGTTTTTCACAATTATATCCTCTTCCATCTTTTCTTCGGTAAATAAATCTATTAAACAGTATCTCTGGTTTAGTCCCGATAGCTGTCTTTCTTTTAACATTACTCTCTGTTTACTTCCCTTATACTTACTCTTCTTTTTAAAAAAAAAAACATTTTTGGTTCGATCCCGGTTCGCGTACCGGCGAGCGAACCGGGAAGCGAACCAAAAGAAATAGAGCTTGCCAGAGTGCTAAACATTCTAGCAATTTTTTTATAAAGGGGAGGTAGTTCTGAAAAGAACGTTTTTTTTAATGTTTTTGTTGTTTTATATATATATTTTTTTTTTCTGAACATTTTTTGTTTTTTTTTTATTTTTTGAACAATTTTATGTATTTTTTGGTTTTTTGGGGGGGGACACAACAAAAAACAGGCATTGGAAAGGGCTCAACAGGAGCAAAAAAATGTTTTCTTTTTTGGGGCGTTTAGAGCACTTGTGGTTTTCAATAAGGGTGGGCGCCCGATTCGGCTACGCCCACGGAGTAGGCGTAGTGTTGCCTTCTACGCATTTTGCGTAGACAGCGTAGCCGGCAACACTACGCCCACTCCGTGGGCGTAGCCGAGTCGGCCGCCACCCGCCTCCCTCCCGCCCTCCCCTAGATACATTATTTAAGCTATTACAGTGATTAAAACAATATTAAAGCACTTACCTTGTCCGGGGCTCGTCCGGGGCTACCTCTTTGAATAGCGTCCTTTTCCTGGAAACAAATGCGCATGCGCGGCAGCCCGCGCATGCGCATTTCTCGGGAGAAATGCGCATGCGCGGCCGCCCGCGCATGCGCATTGGTATCCAGGAAAGGACGCTATTCAAAGAGGGAGCCCCGGACGAGCCCCGGACAAGGTAAGTGCTTTAATATTGTTTTAATCCCTGTAATTCCTTAAATAATGTATGTAGGGGATAGCGGGAGGGAGGTGCGTAGTGGGGCTACGTGGAGTGCGGGAGTGGGCGTAGCTTCTCGCCCTCTCCGCGTAGCTCCGCGGAGCCCCACTACGCCCCACTACGCCCAGGGTTAGTTTTCAAATGCTCTGTTTATTAAGTTAATGCTCATATTGGCACATGAGAGTAAGGTACCGCAATATAAACAGACAATCTTCATGTGGACAAAGTTATCCTGAATGTTTGGCACTGTTTCCCGTGCCTCTGGCCCCGACAGAGATACCTGTGCCGATGTCCTGGCCACAGGAGTTGGTGGGTTGTCCTGGAGGTCACGCATCTCTGCCCGGCTGTAATTTAGTGGATGCCACCTCAGCATGTGATGGTGCATAGTATAGTTGCCGTAACTATACTTCTTATCTGTGCCTCTAGATAAGACCTCTTTGCATATGAGGCACGTCACATACCGAGCATTAACTTTTTTCTGTCCTTCAGGAAAAGAAAAAAACTGCCAAATGAAACTATTTTTATGATGAGATACCCGGGGCTCCTCTTGTAAAAACTGTGTTGCCTGTATTTCCTCTTCCTCTTCTTGATCCTCTTCCTCCTCTGTGTTGGGAAGGAACTGTGGAGGTGGTCCTCTCTTCCTATGAGGAGGTGGTGGTGGTGGTGGTGGTGGGGGTGCACCAGCTGCAGCTACTAGTGAAGCCATTTTCCACTGAGCAAAATAGGTCTTCCTTTCACAAAGTTGAAAGTCAGAGTGAGAAAAAAGGTGGGGGCTTTCATCATTTGGGAAAAAAAATAGTTCTAAACCAATGAAAAGTGTTATTTTTAGGTCACCTGACCTAGCCTTACATCATTAGGAAACCAAAAGTGAAATGAACCAATGAAAAGTTGTATTAACAAGTCACATGACCTGTTACGCTTATGTTACGCGCTGCGGAACGCGCCCCGGATCGCTTCCGGGGAGCTGCGCTTCGCGCCTCGGTTCGCGCTCCGGAGCACTTCCGGGTGCGCTAACGCGGCGCGTCATAAGACGCATTACGCGGCAACGCGATACGTCGCGCTTTCGCGACGCGCCCCGGATCGCTTCCGGGGAGCTGCGCTTCGCGTCTCAGTTCACGTACCGGAGCACTTCCGGGTGCGCTAACGCGGAGCGTCATAAGACGCATTACGCGACAACGTGATACGTCGCGCTTCCTAAATCAAATCCTGAAAAGAAATTGGAAAATTCTTCAGTTGGATCCAGTGATAGGTAAAAAAATGGGAAAACATCCTACAGTCACATACCGGAGGGCAAAAAACCTACAGGACCAACTTGTCCATAGCCAATTTCAACCAACAACAAAGAAATCAAACTGGCTAAAAACTAAAGGATTTATAAAATGTTACAACTGTAAAGTCTGTGAAATTGCCAAACCTACAACGGAAATAACTATGCATAACAACAAGATCTGGCGAATCAGGGAATGTATAACATGCAACAGCAGATACACTATATATATGATTGAATGTCCATGCAAACAAAGATATATAGGAAGTACCATTTGCGAATTGAAAAAACGCATACTGGAGCATGTCCGAGCAACGGTACACAAGGACAGAAGTAACGCGGTTGCTAAACACATGGAGTCAAACCATGATGGGGACTGGAAACAACTGCGCTTCTGGGGCATTGAAACTATGAACTTATCAGCAAGGGGTGGCCACAATGAAAGATCACTAAGACGGAAGGAGTCAAGGCACATCTTGAATTTCAGAACTATGACGCCCTTTGGTCTTAACCAATCAGAGGAACTGTACACACATCTGTAAATACTGATTGATTTCACTTCAGCATCCTGCTTGCCATACTATATTTTAACCAATTTGTTTCCCCCTAATATATAATTTTTAACCAACACACCTTTTCTCACCTTGTAAAATAGCTCACACCATCACTAGAATTGCAAAATATCAGCCTTAGCCCACTGGAGGGCAGTATCATTTGTTTAAGCCTTAATCATGACTTGCCTCACAACTGGCCCACTAGAGGGCATTATTTGTTTATCTCATCCAAGAGGCTCTAGAACGCACTAGAAAATGTTTAGAACGTTTAAATTGCCTTAAAGTGATAATAGCCTTAATTGATTAAATTGAGCAGGGTGAATAATGATTTACTAAAATAATTAAATCATGGAATGTACAGCCATAGGCATTTATTTGGTTCAAATGTTTTAAATGCTGATCTAGTGAATTGTTATGGAAAACTACGAGTCCCAGAATTCCCACACTGAAATGGTCAAACCCCAAGGGGCGTGTTTTGGACTATTCTGAAATGTTTCAAAATGTGTGAGTTGTATACACAAAACTGACCGTGACCAAGGCAGCGGACGCTGCCGAAACGCGACGGTTGTTTTGTTTTCTTTGAACCCCCCATGGATTATGAATAAAATAACAAGAACTTGAAAATCAGCGATTGTACTCCGTTTGTTCAGCGACCCCACCCTCCCCGACACCGGGGAAACTGTTGTAATTTACGAGCGGCTGGCTCATCCGCAGGGGTAACGCGATCAAGCAAAGCAGCGCCTACCGAGGGGAAAGGGAGCCAAGTGTCAGATATATATATATATATCAAATGGAAACTCCTGAAGTCAAATCGCAGACCACAAAAACAGGTACGGGCCACTCGGTGCAGATTTTCAAAGTGAAGTGCTTTATTCCGATTTACTCCGGCAGCATGACGCATTTCGACCGGGGCAACCCGGTCTTGATCACATGGTGCTTTCAGAGATCACCAAGTTTAAGTGCAGAAAGTCTACACATGCTCCTCCTCCTCAGGCATAGATAATGAAGACATACTTATAAATAGCGAAATTCTGTTTTAAACTCTTATCTTCAGAGATGACATATTTGATATATTTACAGTGAGTGGATATATATCACAAAACAATACAATGTAAACTACATTAAATTGGATAACCACACTTAAAGATATATATAAATAAATAAATAAAGGGCGAGTGCCCAATTTCGTCAGGTCTAAAATTTCCCTTTTTTTTAAAAAACAGAGAAAGCTATTGACACAGTCTATAATGCCAAAAGAAGCTGAAGGGGCAATGTGCAAATAACAATTGTGCAAAAGTGAATTAAAATTTGAGTCTCAAATGTAGTTAATCAAATGTTATAATAGCGGAAGTCAAAAACATCTTTAAAGTGCTAGTGCCTAGAATATCTACTAATGAACCTTAAACGCTCAGTATGGTACTGATTCCAAACATTGTAAACAAAAGCTTATCCATAATAACAAGTACATGGTTAAATCCATTAATAAACCAATGCCCAATGGTCAATCATAATAATCAATATTTGTATTCATCATTGCAAATACCACCAATCAATTGATGTCCCCTTATTTATCTGCAAAATCCCCTGCCACTCATAATAATATAGAATTATACGTTACAAATACATTCAGTAAGGAAAGCAGCAAATCATGGTCAAACTGCAAACAGTTAAGATAATATCGGGGAGCAAGCCTGCTCCCAACAGATTAAATACTGGTTACAGAGATCCGAATATACAATAAATAATTATAAACTATTATAAATATTCCATAAGTATTCATAAAAATTCATAACAAATTATATAAATCCTCCCCTGTGTTCAGACCGTTTGGGATATATATCCACATGAAAAGCATACAAAGTTGAAGCACCACACACAACGTGTAAGACACCTTCTTTATTGGTAGGTTCGCGGGGGCAAACAGCGTCACCTTCACAGCCTCAGTAGCGACCAAACATGTTTCGGGCTGAGATATAATCCCGCCCTGTGGGCGTATGCTCTAGTGGCATTGTGGTCTTAGTAGTCTGTTTTATAAAGTTCCATAGTGGAATGCAGCACAGCCCCGCAGTCAATTGAAAATCCTGTAGTAGGTTGCTGTGTAAGGCAGCCCTCTGTCCCCGCTACAGTACCAAACCAACATCGGTCACGTTGTTCCATGTGTGCTGCTACCTTCAATGTGCACTGAATCTGCTTTTGCAGGGGCAAACAGCGTCACCTTCACAGCCTCAGTAGCGACCTACCAATTTAGAAGGTGTCTTACACGTTGTGTGTGGTGCTTCAACTTTGGGTGCTTTTCATGTGGATATATATATATATATATATATTTCCAATACGAGTGCTCAACACTTGAGGGTGCACACGCGCAGACTGCAATCTGTTTTTTCTGGCATCCAAAGCACACCAACCTCTGAGTGTTTATGCCTGACGCGTTTCGGTTAATCCCTTAATCATAGGCTGACTCCACAATTAGCATATCAGCTGACACTTTATTTCAAACGCTCCAATCAGCTCATTACTTGCTTGCCCCAATGCCTGCTGGGACTTGTAGTGTCACACCGCTGCCTCCTGCCCAATTGGGATAGGTAAGTAAATAGTGCTTCAGCACTGTATGCGCCGTGATGAGCCTCTCTCTGCCCATCTCGAAATCAGTCTCACCACAAAAAGCGACAACATGAATTGTGCGCCATGGTCCCCTTTGACAATCCAGGGGTGGTGCTTCCCTCCTACGCCTAGAGCGAGGCGTGACAACAATTCCAATACGAGTGCTCAGCACTTGAGGGTGCACACGCGTAGATCGCAATCTGTTTTTTCTGGCATCCGAAGCACACCAACCTCTGAGTGTTTATGCCTGACGCGTTTCGGTTAATCCCTTAATCATAGGCTCACTCCACAATTAGCATATCAGCTGACACTTTATTTCAAACGCTCAAATCAGCTCATTACTTGCTTGCCCCAATGTCTGCTGGGACTTGTAGTGTCACACCGCTGCCTTCTGCCCAATTGGGATAGGTAAGTAAATAGTCCTTCAGCGCTGTATGCGCCGTGATGTGCCTCTCTCTGCTTATCTCAAAATCAGTCTTGCCACAAACAGCAAAAACATGAATTGTGCGTCGTGGTCCCCTTTGGCAATCCTGAGGTGGTTCTTCCCTCCTACGCCTAGAGCGAGGCGTGACAACAATTCCAATCCGAGTGCTCAGCACTTGAGGGTGCACACGCTCAGACCGCAATCTGTTTTTTCTGGCATCCGAAGCGCACCAACCTCTGAGTGTTTATGCCTGACGCGTTTCGGTTAATCCCTTAATCATAGGCTCACTCCACAATTAGCATATCAGCTGACACTTTATTTCAAACGCTCCAATCAGCTCATTACTTGCTTGACCCAATGCCTGCTGGGACTTGTAGTGTCACACCGCTGCCTCCTGCCCAATTGGGATAGGTAAGTACATAGTCCTTCAGCGCTGTATGCGCCGTGATGTGCCTCTCTCTGCTTATCTCAAAATCAGTCTTGCCACAAACAGCGACAACATGAATTGTGCGTCGTGGTCCCCTTTGGCAATCCTGGGGTGATTCTTCCCTCCTACGCCTAGAGCGAGGCGTGACAACAATTCCAATCTGAGTGCTCAGCACTTGAGGGTGCACACGCTCAGACCGCAATCTGTTTTTTCTGGCATCCGTAGCACACCAACCTCTGAGTGTTTATGCCTGACGCGTTTCGGTTAATCCCTTAATCATAGGCTCACTCCACTATTAGCATATCAGCTGACACTTTGTTTCAAACGCTCCAATCAGCTCATTTCTTTCTTGCCCCAATGCCTGCTGGGACTTGTAGTGTCACACCGCTGCCTCCTGCCCAATTGGGATAGGTAAGTAAATAGTTCTTCAGCGCTGTATGCGCTGTGATGTGCTTCTCTCTGCCCATCTCAAAATCAGTCACGCCACAAACAGCGACAACATGAATTGTGGGCCGTGGTCCCCTTTGGCAATCCTGGGGTGGTGCTTCCCTCCTACGCCTAGAGCGAGGCGTGACAACAATTCCAATACGAGTGCTCGGCACTTGCGGGTGAACACGCTCAGACCGCAATCTGTTTTTTCTGGCATCCGAAGCACACCTACCTCTGAGTGTTTATGCCTGACGCGTTTCGGTTAATCCCTTAATCATAGGCTCACTTCACAATTAGCATATCAGCTGACACTTTATTTCAGACGCTCAAATCAGCTCATTACTTGCTTGCCCCAATGTCTGCTGGGACTTGTAGTGTCACACCGCTGCCTCCTGCCCAATTGGGATAGGTAAGTAAATAGTCCTTCAGCGCTGTATGCGCCGTGATGGGCCTCTCTCTGCCCATCTCAAATTCAGTCTTGCCACAAACAGCGACAACATGAATTGTGCGCCGTGGTCCCCTTTGGCAATCCTGGGGTGGTTCTTCCCTCCTACGCCTACAGCGAGGCGTGACAACAATTCCAATCCGAGTGCTCAGCACTTGAGGGTGCACCCGCTCAGACCGCAATCTGTTTTTTCTGGCATCCGAAGCACACCAACCTCTGAGTGTTTATGCCTGACGCGTTTCGGTTAATCCCTTAATCATAGGCTCACTCCACAATTAGCATATCAGCTGACACTTTATTTCAAACGCTCCAATCAGCTCATTACTTGCTTGCCCCAATGCCTGCTGGGACTTGTAGTGTCATACAGCTGCCTCCTGCCCAATTGGGATAGGTAAGTAAATAGTCCTTCAGCGCTGTATGCGCCGTGATGTGCCTCTCTCTGCCCAACTCAAAATCAGTCTCGCCACAAACAGCGACAACATGAATTGTGCGCCGTGGTCCCCTTTGGCAATCCTGGGGTGGTGCTTCCCTCCTACGCCTAGAGCAAGGTGTGACAACAATTCCAATGCGAGTGCTCAGCACTTGAGGGTGCACACGCGCACCGCAATCTGTTTTTTCTGGCATCCGAAGCACACCAACCTCTGAGTGTTTATGCCTGATGCATCTCAATTTGAAGATGGCCGCCCGGTAGGAGCTCTCATCCGGAGCTCCTAGTGCTCGGGATCCCTCGTTGGGATTTATCCCGGATAGCACTCATCTTCCTGCGGGAAAAATAATTACGAGTAACTGGATTTTTAACGAGTAACTGGATTGGCTTTTGAAAGTAACTGGAGTGGACAGCAACATCGAAAAAGACACCTACCTGTATCACTGGCGGCTGGCGGGACCCTTGCGACTAAAATCGGAGCATCGCCAGAGCACGAGACAGCGGGGGAGGGCCACAGTGAATGCTGCGGTTGCTGCTGGAGGCTGGTGGCGGCTGGGGACCGGGAGGCTGTGGGCGTCGGAGAGGCACTACTGTCTGGTGCTCCGGCGCGGCCGTGGCTGCCAGGGCTGTCTGCTGCGATCGCCGATCACTGGCGGCACAGGATCAGTCATCTCATCCGCTCCGGTTTTCCCCCTGCTGACGGTGTGAGGACTGTGGGGACAGTCTGCCGGGACGCCAGCCACTGACGGGCACTGTGGAGGTGATGTAGGCGAGGCGGGCAGTCTGTGGTGGTTGAGGAGGTGCCTCAGCACAGTGGTGCGGAGCAGGACGACGGGGCCGACCCTCCTGCTGAGAGAGCCTGCGTGGAGAACGACGAGCGCGACGGAGGCACTGGAGGATTGGTCCCCGCACTAGAGCCCCGGTCTAGAGGAATCCTAGCGGACAGCTGGCACCAGGACCAAGGCGGGAGGAACATCGGACCCCCTTCCCACTCACTCACGACCTGAAGCAGGGACCACCTCCCGACGGCAGCAAAGGGCACTGAAATCAGCACCGGGACACGGCAACGCAACCCCCCCCTCTCCCGCCCATCCCGCAGCTGAGGAATACTAGCGGACTGGAGGGCTGAGAGGGACGCTGATTGCTGGCAAACACAGTGGTGTCACCATCTCTCGAAGCAAACCCATGATAGCTAAGCACAGCTCAACTTCAAAAAGATCTTTTTAATAGGAGCAAGCGAGTGAAGTGATCCCGGAGTCTAGCAGGAGCTGTAGGGGCGACAGAAGACCGAAGCCTGCCCCCTTCGACACCGGTGGATACCTGGCAAACGGCTGAGCCGCTTTTCAGGATAATACAGGCTGGGAGCCCCGATTTGAGATCAAGGACATACAGTACATACAGCCACATACTTCTACGAAGCGGAAGGACTGAGCCAATCATGGACTAAAGCAGTGCTTCTGTAAAACTCTACTGGCAATATTTACAGGCACACAGAAACTTAAGGTATTTACTTCTCCCACCCGCCTGCTCTCTTTTAAAAAATCTAACTCCTTTGTTCAAAATGGCTGGGGCCATAAAACTGTAGCAATAAATCCCCCCCGTACCTCTGTTGTCCACGTGGTCCCTCAGCTTAACTCCCCCACACAGAGATAAGAATTCCTCCCAGCTAGCCTTGAGCTCTGCTTGCTTAAACAGAAAGTGTAATCTCTTCCCCTGTGCTTAAAGTAATAGCAGCAGACAGAGGACTAATATCTCTATCTCCCCTGCCGGCACAGCAACAAACAGAGGACTACTGTCTCGATCTGATCTATTTGGCGGCCATTTTAGACTAGTCTCTATTGGAAAGAATGTCTGCCTATTATTGCAGTATTACACTCCTAGCTTTATTTTGAACTTTTGTAATACACAGATTGCTACCTCATATGTGAAAGAGTGTTTTGCCATCATAGCAGTATTACACTCCTAGCCTTATTTTGAACATTTGTAATGTACAGATTGCTACTTTATATATGAAAGAGTGTTTGCATATCATTGCAGTATTATACCTATACCGGTATTTTGAACATTTGTAATGCACAGTTTACTACCTCATATATTTTGGTTCCTCACTAGTGCCACTTTTACCTGTATTTTGAACATTTGTAAATGCACAGATTGCTACCTCATATTTTTTGGTTTGACAACCAATGTCATTTTCGACTCCTGAGTTTTGACTCACGCAAATTGCTGTATCTGGATCCTATCTCTATACTCTATCAGTATTAGACCTGCACTTGTATTCTGCACTACTCTGCTCATTTCTGTAACCTACTCCCCTTTCCTACCTTCTCTCCTGTTAGGCACAGACTGCTACCTCATACTTAATATACACCTAACGTAACCTACTCCTATTCCTACAGACTGCTACCTCATACTTAATATACACCTAATGTAACCTACTTCTATTCCTATCTTGACATCGTACATGTCATATCCTGCACTATTGCACAGTTATACAACCTGCATCCATTTTCACTCTTCTCTCTAAGGCACCGACTACTATCCCATATATCCTTGGTTGCACACGAGTTTCACCCCTGCCCCCTAGGGTCACTCTTGATCCATATATCTCTGGGTGATCACTAGTGTCACTTCTGCCCCTTAGGGTCACTTTTGATCCGTGTAACTTGATATTTGCATCTGTACCCTTTCCCAGTATTTTACTTCACTTTTGTACTTTGTAATGCCGTATATATTTGCTTTACTTTGTAATATCATATGTATTTGCTATACTGTAATAACGTATGTATTTGCTATACTGCACACTCGTATACCCTGGTTATGCTGATTGATCACTAGTACCACTTTTGTACTCTATAACCTACTGTATGTATATGTCTCTCTACACACTCTTACATTGGGGCTATGCTGATTGATCACTAGTACTACTCTTGCACTGCGTAACCTACTGTATGTATTTGTTTCTCCTGCACATGTGTACCACTACACTGCACTCCCCCATTCCCTCCTAAAACATCATCGCAACATGGATCCGATCGGCAATCACACATATAAAATCAACTACCCACCGTCACTCACCAAAAAAGCCGCTAAACGCTTTAAACACAACTTCCTTAGGTCACACCCTGAAACACCCTTTGCTGACACCTACTTCTCACCGGTCACTGGATCCCAGAACACTGATATCATATTCCATACCACACGCAGAGCTCAATGGAGAAAAGCGTTCCTCGCCCTACTCACCGTCTCCTCCACCAGGAAATCCGCTCACAGCCTAACTTTCTCCATCACACCATCCCAACTCTTTCCAGGCAGAGCCACCATCACCATTTACAATAACGGGATTGTCCTAGCTCAATCCACAGACAGGAACCTGGAACTGCTAGACAACTTGTTCCCCACCCTCAAAAAGCACCTCTCCCACTCGCGGTCCAACACCCATATCCCCTCCAGTCCCACCAACCATGACCTCACAGCCACATACTCCTCAATCAGCGACACACCTACCACCCCTGATCGCCCATCTTCCACCCACAACCCCTCTAGCCCAGTTCAGCACCATGCAGCTGTAACACACGCCTCAAACACAGACACAGATCGCTCCCCCTCTTACACCACTCACACCCCCACCCCTTTTAACAACACCCAGACCCCCACCCACAACACCTCTAGCCCAGTTCAGCACCATGCAGCTGTAACACACGCCTCAAACACAGACACAGATCGCTCCCCCTCTTACACCACTCACACCCCTACCCCTTTTAACAGCACCCAGACCTCCACACATACCACCAACACTCCTCTCACACCTACAGCGGGCATCGTCACTCCGCTCACCCCTAACAGCACAGCTCTCACACACAACACACCCAACATAGTCCAGCATCAGAACAACACGCACTGCGACAAATCCCCCCTTCATCACCCCCCATTCTCAGTCCCCATTACCCACTAACTAACCACGCAGAACATACCTCCTCTCTTAATTCAACTCCCCCTCCCCACAACAGGACCATCCCCTATCCCATTTCCCCTCCTACTCTCAGCCCCCATTACCCTTCCTGCTCCCCCACCACGACTATCAGTCTCCCAGCCTACACCCTGACCCCCCCGCCTACCACCAATGCCCTCACTCATACCACCAACCTCCTCCCTACCTCATCCACACCCCTCCCGCCCAAAACATCTCTCCTCCCTAACACCTCCCCGTACACCAACACAACGCATACCTCCTCGAACACCAGCCCACGCACCCACCTACACATGAATTCCCTGGTCAGCCATTCACCTCTGACTGCCGCCCCCACCTCCACCACCTACCTCACGATGGACATCATCATGGCCACCCTTACTCAGATCAAAGAAGACATACACAACATCAAGGAACTACTCGCCACCCACCCCATACACCCTGCACCCACCTCCCCTCTCAACTTGTCCCCTACCCCTCCAGCTGACTCCCTCACTCAACACGCCCCAAACCGGGCGTCAATTACTGCCCATAGGCGCAGCAATTGCTCTCGTCCCCCTCGTCATCCCTACAACCCCTCACACAACTACACCTCCCCGCCCAACGGGTCCCCTCGTCCCCCTCGTCGTCCCTACAACCCCTCACACAACTACACCTCCTCCCCCAACGGGTCCCCCACCCTTCCGACTAACTCTCTCACTCAACTCTCCCCCAACCTGACCTCACTCCCAGCTAGCAATCGCAACAACCGCCCTCGTCGCACCCACAACTCTACTTCTGACCGCGACACACTCACCCTTCTCCGCTCCTATGACCCAGCCCCCCAAAATAACACAACGACCCCACACCTCAACATTCCCACGATACACTCAAATCCCCTTAGACCCCCCACACTAAACAGCAGATTCTCCATCCCCAATAACCTTAGAAAAGTCCCTCTCTCTCTAGAACCGTCTACCACTCTCAACACACCTCGTCTCAAATGCACTCTCCTCAACTGTAGATCGGCCTCAAAACACTCTGCCGCTATTGCTGATCTCCTCTTATCAACGGACCTTGACCTAATCATCTTAACCGAAACCTGGCTAACTGAATCTTCGACACCTATAATGGACATTCTGGTTTCTCCCAACTACCACATTATCAGGCTAGACAGAGTAGGCAAATTAGGTGGTGGAATCGCATGCATCTACAGGAATAATCTCTCTGTGCAGAAAGCCAATTCTACCTCCCTACCATCCCCAACAACCTGGGAATACATCTGCCTTGACATTATCAGTGAGGGCAAACCGATATGCTCTCTTCACAGCATCTACCACCCACCCAGGGACAACTTCACCTTTTCCCAACAAATCATGGACATGATCACAACCAATTCCGGACGGCAGCACACCGAAATATACCTTGGTGACTTCAACCTCCACTGGAATGATCGCAAGGACGCGGTGGTAAATAGTCTTAAAAACTTCCTCGATGCCCTCAACCTAACCCAAATATGCAACAGCCCGACCCACGAGAAAGGTTCTATCCTCGACCTGATCATCTCCAAAGAGGAATCTATCCAACTCGACTCTATCCAACCCTGTGACTGGTCAGATCATCATACTGTCACATTCTTTATCAATGAAAAAGTTAAAGTTAACCCGGCTCAAGTATCCAAACCCAAAGTCTGGAAAAGAGACATGAAAAAACTCAACCCAGGCTCTCTACCCCCTAACAGGTGCAATCTCTTACTGCCACCGACAGGCGATACGGAAGTTCAAACACTGACTGACCACTATCTCAACGCTATGACCTCTATAATTAATGAGGCTGCTCCTATGCAGCTAAAAAGAGCCTCTACTAAAATCTCTAATCCATGGTACGACGGGAGACTCAATGAAGATAGACGAGACATGCGATTAGCAGAGCGTACCTGGAGATCAGCTCCCTCGGCAATGCACCTAAAAAATCTGAAGACAAAGAGAAACGCCTACTTCAGGAAAATAAAACGCTCAAAATCAGACTTCTTCAGCCTCCAGCTCGACCAAGCAAAAAACCGTCCGAGAAAACTGTTTGAGCTAATCAGATCACAATCCAAGGATCAACCCCAACCAATCATCACTGCGCGTGAGGCACCATCCTGTGAAGACTTCGCTGCTTTCTATACCCAAAAAACTGACAACATAAAGAGCGATCTCCTCATTGACGCAAGCCTCTACTCCAAACCCCAGTGCCTAGCAGCCACTGAACCAAAAAACAATGCAACATGGTCAACCTTTGGCACATACTCAGAAGAAGAAATTGGCAAACTGCTCAGCACCCTGAAACCATCCAATCACCTCACGGACCCCCTTCCTGCTGCAGCAGTAAAAGACTTTACCCCCTTTCTTATCCCTCTCTGGACTAAAATTATCAACAGCTCTCTCCAACAAGGAAGCATACCTGACTCCCTAAAAGTTGGTCAGGTCACACCTCTCCTAAAGAAACCTACAGCCGATCCCTCTGATCTCAACAATTACCGTCCCATTACCAATATTCCAACTCTCGCCAAACTGCTGGAAAAATGCGCACAACTACAACTGTCTAAACACATTGAACAATTTGATCTCCTCAACCCGCACCAGTCAGGCTTCCGAGCAGGGCACAGTACAGAAACGGCTATGACTCACATAATTGACGACGCACTTCAAATGCTAGACCAAAACGACACCTGCCTCCTCATCCTCCTTGATCTCTCCTCAGCATTTGATACCGTTAAACATGAGAATCTACTTGAGCTCCTAAACACAAGAATGGGCTTATCTGGAACTGTTCTCAAGTGGTTCACCTCCTTTCTTCACAACAGGTCGCAGAAATTCAAGAGCAACAACCTGATGTCTTCGCCAATACCCGTAACGCTAGGTGTCCCCCAAGGATCCTCTCTATCCCCAACTCTGTTCAACCTAGTCATGGAACCGCTCACCACCTTGCTACAAGCATCCAATGTACACTTTCACATGTACGCAGATGATACCCAACTTTATCTCAAATTACAGTCCCCCAAGGACATCTTGCTCCTGAACTCAATGATCAGATGCACCCAATCCTGGCTGGCAGATAATCATCTCAAACTCAATGCCCTCAAAACAGAGTTCCTTCTGATCTCACCTCCAGTGAAGGTCTCCACCACTCAAATTTGGCTTGAAGACCTAACCGCACTCAATGTCCAACCCACCATCGTGGACTCAGCAAAATCCCTAGGCATAACACTCGACACCAATTTGAACATGCAGCAACATATCAGCAAGGCAACAAAGGGAGCAAACTTCCAGATCAACACTCTGAGGAAACTTAAACCCTACCTCCCAGCCAAAGACTTCCAAACGGCAGTACAAGCACTAGTCATCCCTCGAATTGAATACGGCAGCGTCGCCCTCTGTGGACTCCCCCTAACTACAACCGCACCCCTAAGAGCTTCTCTAAACGCTGCAGCGAGACTCATCACTGGGTCAAAAAAGCACTCCCATATTACCCCTGACCTGAAATCCCTGAACTGGCTGCCATTTGAAGCTAGAATACATCTGAAAATCGCCTGCATGACACACAAGGCGGTACATCTAAACTCACCCGGATACCTCGCTCAGAAACTGACAATCTCTGGAGGAGCTAGAAACACCAGAGGCGCAAACAATCTTCTGTTGAAACCTCGAAGATTCCGGAAGGAAAAAACATATAAGCGCTCCTTCTCTGGAATGGCGCCTAGGATCTGGAACTCTCTCCCGCCCGAAACCAGGCTTATCTCTTCCACCACACTCTTTAAAAATGAAGTAAAAGCTATCCTCATGGCTAAATACACCTGAACTATTATCCTGACCACTGTTAGTACTCTGCACCGATCTATACTACATGTTTGACCCTTTTGATTATTTGTATGAACTGTCTTATGACTCACATGTTTGGCTTTGTAGCCACCGATTTGTACCATTTTGTACTCATGTCATGTTGGGCTTAGTTGCCACCTATTTGTATTAATTGACCTAATGATCTATCTGTTAACCATGCTCCCTCATGTACTTCTCTTTGTAAAGCGCTCTGATATCTGCAAGGATCTTGTCCGCGCTATATAAAACGTTCAAAATAAATAAAAAATAAAAATAAATGCGTTTCGGTTAATCCCTTAATCATATCCTCACTCCACAATTAGCATATCAGCTGACACTTTATTTCAAACAATCCAATCAGCTCATTTCTTGCTTGCCCCAATGCCTGCTGGACTTGTAGTGTCAAACCGCTGCCTCCTGCCCAATTGGGATAGGTAAGTAAATAGTCCTTCAGCGCTGCATGCGCCGTGATGTGCTTCTCTCTGCCCATCTCAAAATCAGTCTCGCCACAAACAGCGACAACATGAATTGTGCGCCGTGGTCCCCTTTGGCAATCCTGGGATGGTGCTTCACTCCTACGCCTAGAGCGAGGCGTGACAACAATTCCAATACGAGTGTTCAACACTTGAGGGTGCACACGCGTAGACCGCAATCTGTTTTTTCTGGCATCCGAAGCACACCAACCTCTGAGTGTTTATGTCTGACGCGTTTCGGTTAATCCCTTAATCATAGGCTCACTCCACAATTAGCATATCAGCTGACACTTTATTTCAAACGCTCAAATCAGCTCAATACTTGCTTGCCCCAATGCATTCTGGGACTTGTAGTGTCACACCTCTGCCTCCTGCCCAGTTGGGATAGGTAAGTAAATAGTCCTTCAGCGCTGTATGCGCCGTGATGTGCCCGCTCTGCCCATCTCAAAATCAGTCTCGCCACAAACAGCGACAACTCGAATTGTGCGCCGTGGTCCCCTTTGGCAATCCTGGGATGGTGCTTCCCTCCTACGCCTAGAGCGAGGCGTGACAACAATTCCAATACGAGTGCTCAGCACTTGAGGTTGCACACGCGCAGACCGCAATCTGTTTTTTCTGGCATCCGAAGCACACCAACCTCTGAGTGTTTATGCCTGACGCGTTTCGGTTAATCCCTTAATCATAGGCTCACTCCACAATTAGCATATCAACTGACACTTTATTTCAAACGCTCCAATCAGCTCATTACTTGCTTGCCCCAATGCCTTCTGGGACTTGTAGTGTCACACCGCTGCCTCCTGCCCAATTGGGATAGGTAAGAAATTAGTCCTTCAGCGCTGTATGCGCCGTGATGTGCCTCTCTCTGCCCATCTCAAAATCAGTCTCGCCACAAACAGCGACAACATGAATTGTGCGTCGTGGTCCCCTTTGGCAATCCTCGGGTGGTGCTTTCCTCCTACACCTAGAACGAGGCGTGACAACAATTCAAATACGAGTGCTCAGCACTTAAGGGTGCACGCGCGCAGACCGCAACCTGTTTTATATTTATATATATTTATGGCCAGTAGGTAGTTATAGTCAGGACCTACTTTCCATAGGAAATTCACAACATTCTATTTGGAATAACTTTGGCGTCGGTGGACGAGTCTTTGTGAATGTCTCCAAGTAAATGGCCTGCTCCGATCCGCTCCCTCCCTGAAAGTTTGGGGGTGATTCGTCAAGTGGGGGTCGAGAAAAAAGGGGGGTCCCAAAACGTGTTTTTGCCATGCAATTTTCCATAGGGACCTTTAGCCAGGGCTACAACCCGAACGGCTGAATGGAATTACACCAAATTTGGCAGAGAGATAGAGTTCGGTTCGCAGGTTGTGCTTTTTGTAAATGGTGTAAATCTGTTCAGTAGTTCCTGAGAAAATCAAAAGTGAAATCATAGTGATATCTAGAGACGAAGTACTGTACGGGTATGGAAATCTGTACAATTACGAGCACGAGCTACATGTTGAATTGATGTCAACTATCTGTCAACACTGCTAACCAGGAAGTGTTGGCAGCCATCTTGTGCCTCGGTAGAACCGAGTCACAAGAAAACAGTAAAACAAAGTTGAAAAATAAGGAAAGGGGCAGGGTAGAAACATCCTGACCCTCTATGCCTGCTCAGGGGGTCCCACATGGATCTTTAGGCCCCATTTCTTTTTTTTTAAATAAGCAATCGCGGGGTACCCATATAGTACGCGTGCGCGGTGGAAAAGGAAAAAAAAACTAGAAGTCCGTTTTATTCTTAATTAACCCCCCGGGGGCCCAAATCCCGGGGGCAACTTTTTCCCATAATTGGGGCTTGTAAGGCCCCCCGCAGCCCCGGGTACCGCCACCCAGTCTGGATTTTTTAAAATTATTATTATTTAAAAAAAGTTTGTTTTAAGCTCCCCCTTGCCCCGTACATGCCCCGGGGACCGCCACCTTCCTGGGCAGTAATATGTAAAATAACATTTCAGCCCCGGTGACCTGCACCCCCGGGGATTTTTAATGTTGGGGGGGGTCACGTGGCCCCCCTCCTGGAGCCTTTTATGGCCCTGGGACCATCTCCTCCCAGGGCCGGCTCGTGCAGTGTCTCGGGGTGCCTACCCCCGGGACACTGCTGTTTGCTATGGTAGGGTGGGAGCGTCGCGGTTCCCACTTTACCACAGCAAACCGCTTTCCTATTTGAAAGAGAGAGCAAGTTAATCTGCTCTCTCTTTCAAGTAGGAAAGCAGAGTTCTTTTTGTCAGAGAGAGCAACATGTAAGCTGCTCTCTCTGACAAAGCAATGCCGGCTCTCGAAGAACCCGGGGAGCCATCTGGGATCGTGGGAGCATTGGGGCTAAAAAAAAAAACTGTTATTTTTGGGAACTAACTTTACTGGTAAAAAAAATAGCTATATTTCTATGATAGTACGTGAAACTTTCAGGTTTTTTTGTGCACCAGTTGTACTCTCTATGCATGCGCAGCCTCATTTCCAAGCCCATGTTTCTTTCTTTTTGTTAAAGTTCGCCAAGCAAAGCTGTCTTTTCCCAGGCCGTGTGTGTCATCCGCTGCTATACTTTTGTAGTATATTAATAATCATTTTCTATCTATATTTATTTGAAACGTATTGCCGAGGTGCCAAACGTTGATTACAAACTCCGTGCGCCACCATTTTAGTAGTTTTCCTCGTTATTTTTAGTACACCTGTTACTTTCATTTTACCCTCCGCCTATCTTCTCAGTGATCGATGAAATTTCCTGCCACAGACACCACGGTGTTTGTCCTTGGCCTCCGATGTTATCAGACTTGGTCACACACATACCTAAAAACTAACTTGAAGCACGTAAGCCACAGCCATTACAACGCGTGTCCGTCATCAGAAAGCCATTATCATGCTTATGCTTTTATCATGGGTGGTAAATGTATACTAGTTGTAAAAGTATGCGTGGTAAAGCCATATGCGTGCTAATGGCTTCGTGGTGATGATCACGCCTGCTTATGACCGCGTTGTAATAGCTGTTTCCTCCCAATGGACACTGCAGCAACCGGCTATGGGCGTCGTGGACTCCAGGGCACTAGGCGGAGGGCCACGCAGCCCCTCTCATACAATATAGAAATCTTTGGGGGGTGATTGTTTCCGTGTTTTGAAGGGCGTTTTCGAGGCCCACACACTTAATTTTGTAGGTTTGCACAGGAAAATGTCGCAAGAGGTTTGTAAATGTGGTACACATTGTTTTGTTTTACTTTGATTTCATTTCTATGTTGTAGTCCATCCAGAGAAAATATAACTTATTGTACATTTAGTACTTTTCAACCCTACTCGTGAACATCTTACTATAGTACTTCAAATTATAAATATTATTTTTATTGTGGACCGTCACCCCCTCTCCCCCCAAAAAAAGAAGTATGTAGTTTTGTTTATTAACTTTTATTAAAACAACAATAACTGTAAACGTAACTTAATGATAACAATATAATAAACAAGTACAAAAATAACTTTAATAAAACATTATAAAAAAATAGTGATGTGGACTCCAAAAGACGTACAATAGGTAATCTGCAAAACAAAAAAGAAAATTAGAGTTTAAAATTATGTAGATGTGAGTAAATGAGGTGAAATATTACAAGTCAAGGTAGCACTACGATTTTACGTGTGCAGTGTGCCTGATACATTTCACTTCTGAGATAGTCCCGCGTTCAAGTGGTGTCCATATGGAAGTGCCTACTGCGTTACTGCCACAAAAGTGGTACAACGGAATTGTAAATACGCCGATTTATTTCTAATGCATTTAATTGGAGGCATTGTATATATAGGCGGCTGTGCTTACCTTGTATAAACATTGCGGCCATCAGTGTTCACAACTTCAATTGAACTCTGGTTGTATACGTCAAAGTATATTCAATACGTTGCGGACAATTCCATTGCTGTTGCTCGATATGCCGTGATTGCTTCTGAAGGATGTTTGGTGAAGCAAAGAAAAGGACATTTGATTAATCACCGTAAACTGAGTTGCGAAACTCCTGTCAAAAGTGAATTTTAATGTGAGTTCTTAATATTGCGTACCTAGACTGTTGCACCTCATTGACTTGCAGAGTCTGGAGTTGAGAGTTTTTCTTGAAAAGTTAGACGCAGATTTACAAGCTCCTTGCACCACTTTTCCCATGTTAAAAGTGACACAAAAGTGGCACAATAAGCTTGTAGATCGGTTCCTCAGACTGTTGTAACCTATCTGTTGTCACTGCTCAGTGGTAATTATACATTTCTACACAGTCAAGCTGCTGCACACTATCGACTCTCTCCTTTCACAGATAATTTGTTGTTGTTTCGGAAACAAGTTTCTTTGCTCACCTAGTGCCATAGACATGATTAAAAGAGAGTTGAAGCAGGCATCACTGTAGCCAAGAGAGTTCGCCACTTAAACTCGGGTCCACTTAAACTCGGGTAAGGTTTTATACGGCACAGTGGAGGCAGCAGCGTCCATAACTGTAAAAAAGAAAAAAAAACGATGTGAGAGAGAGTTAGAAAAAGAGACATAAAAGGACATTAAAACATGGAAGAGACACAGACGACGGGTGGTGCGCTGAAGCCCCGTTAGCCTAATGGGTATTGCGCGCCTGCTGCTTAGTACATATTCTCTCCATTGACAGATATCTTGTCGTTATTTCGGAAACAAGCTTTATACGATCAATTAGAATAGAGGCGTGCGAAGGCCATGTGAGGCAGTAATACATATTAAAAGTCACGGGAGGATTGGGAGGGAGAAAGTACGAAGAAGCACAAAGCATGTTGCGCACAAAAATAAAGTAAAACAGAGCTGGGAGGGGCACATGACGCAGTGAAAAAAGAATACTATTATGAACGCACAATTTATAACAATACAGGCTAAAGCACGTGACACAGTTTAACACGGAAATTCAGGCATGCACAATTTATTTAAAAAAGGCCTAGGAGGGCCCCATGACGCAGTTGGAAATATTCCGATCTGCAATATACGATCAATAAGAATAGAGGCCTGGGAAGGCCACGTGAGGCAGCAATAAATATTAAAAGTCACTGGAGGATTAGGAGGGAGCAAATACGATGAAGCACAAAGCATGTGGCGCACAAAAATAAAGCAAAAGAGAGCTGAGAGGCCCACGTGACGCAGTAAAAAAAAATACTATCATGAGCGTACAATTTACAGCAGAGGCTGATGTTGTGACGGCTTCTCTTACCTTTGCTTCTGTCGTCTCTTGTCTTGTCTTCAAAGGCTGGGGCTTTGGCTGGGCCTGTGGTGGGCTGGGCGCGGGCGCCGCCGCCACCTCGCCTATGGTGGCCTGGCTGGGCGGCAGCAGCAGTGACACCACGTCGAGTGTCACGAGTCTTCCTCCGCTCTAGCAAACAGTTCGTAGTATAATCGATGACAACAGTCTGTCTGTCACCTCAGCACAGGCAGGCAAAAGAGAGCGTGCTCACGTGAGTGCCCGCATTATATGGGAACCGCAGGGGCTGACCAAACCAAGCCCAGGGCCGTCATTGGTAGCGATTTTGCGCTCCACAAGAATGACGGCCCTGGGGACCTCCCATTGGCTAATGTATAGGCTTCCAAGCTTAGTAATAGCAAGAAAGCTAGATGGTGACATCTGGGGAGTGTGGGCAGGCATGCACCGTGCATGTGCAAGTGTGAGTGCGTGCACCAACAATTAATAACAGAGAGAGACGGGGCGGGGTTATCATGTGCTCAGAGGCAGGCCTAGAATCGGATCTCCAATGAGTGACCACTTGTAATCTATCTTGTAGCGCGCCCTGTGCTCTAATTTGACACTGAGAGGGTGATCGCACCAAACTTTGTACTGCAAATCATACTCAGCCCGTACCCGCGCATACGCTACGAATACGCTTTGACGTTACGCGCCGCATTAAAGCTTCCGTGTGACATCATGTACGGTGCCCTGTATGCAAAAGGCGCCAATGTTTTTAATTGTTTAAAAACATATATTTATGTATTTAATGTACATACTAAGGGTTGAAATTATCTGGGATAATTATGAAAATAGTTTTTTTAAACTTTTAACAATCATATATTTACACAAATCGGGGTGGAACGTCATGCGTACCATTGTAAGAGTACCGTAAACCCACGGTAAGCGTTTGCAAAGCCATGTGACTTTAAACGAAGAGATTTGATTGGTTCATAACACTTCCTATTCCAACTGTTGAAAGTTCCATCCCATTTTAATAATTCTACTTTGACTTTCTAAGAAGGTGCATCTCTTCTGAGAATCCTGTCAAATAGAAGGAAGATCACCATAATAACAGCAATGGACTCATTTTCCAGCTATTCTTCAGAGGGAGATTTCATTCCTGAAGAACCTCCAAAGAAGAAGAAAGAAGCTCTAATTTGGAAGTTTTTTTATTTTTCCTGAAGGGCAGAAAATGGTTAATGCTCCAAATGTAACCTGTAAAATTTGCCAAACAATTCTTTCAAGGGGTGATCCATCTAAAAAATACTCCTTTGGCACAGCAAATATGGTGCGACACGTGAAGAACTTGCACCCCAACAACTTTGCTTGAGCTGCAACACGCAAGTTGCAGGACAACTCACCTGCTACTGCACCAAGCACATCAACTGCTGCCGTAGCATTTTCAGCAAGCAGTCCACACTCACAAATTGATGCTGATTTTGGTGAAGTTAAAATTCTATGCATTTATTGCGATAAACTTTTGTGTTATGGGGAACAGTCTATCGACCTGATAAAACGCAGAAAGCAGGAGCATCGCTGTCCTCGACATTAGTTTTTTTTTTCATTCTTTTGTTCCTGTTGGACACTTTTTGGGTTCCAGTTCCATTTTTTTGATTTAAAAAAAAAAACTGTTGAAAAAAACACAAAAAAATTGAAAACTAAAAACACAAAAAAAAGTTATTTTTAGAACTACCTTCACTGGTCAAAGAAAGAACTATATTTCTATGTTAGTGTATAAATGTTTCTCAGAATGAATGTGTAGTTCATAAATGAATGAATGAGTACATTAATAGTGTATGGTGAATGTGAAAGTGCAGAACTATAAGGAACTGCTACAGCATAAATCTATAAGCAGTTTACCTATAGTATACTGTAGTACCTTCGAAGTACTGGAATGTAACATATGCACATAAATATGTTACAAGTCTATGCTTCAATTTGCACTGCTGGTGAAACTGCCTGGATGAATTTCTATGTGTTACAGGTGGATTTACAACCCCCTTGTGCCTCTTTTAACACAGCCGTTGCATCACTTTTGTGATGCACTGGTGGTGCAAATGATGTGCCATGGTGTGTAGTATTTACAAAGTGACACATCTGGAAGGTGCATCACATTATAAAGCCCTGTGCCAGAAGGAGGTGATATCACAGTACACAATAACTGGCATATCTCTGGAGATATACATCTGCTGATTAGTGTTTTAATGTAGTGAATGGATTCTTTTAGAACAGTGTATAGATAAGCACATAGTGCTGTGTGGTCACTACAATACTGAAACAGAAGTGTGATAGAGTTTACTGGAAGTGTAAGGATACAGATTGGGGAACTGAAGATATAAAAGACAAGTTTCCCGGTGCATAGAACACTACATGCATAGTCTGTAGGGGTTTTCTCGGGAACTACTGAACGGATTTACACCATTTAACAAAAAGCACAATCTGCAAACTGAACTCAACCTCTCTGCCAAATTTGGTGTAATTCCGTTACCGTACGCGTACGGTATGATTACCCAAAAAAAAACACCGAAAAAGGAATTATATAGAATTCAATTTTAATATATTGGAGAAAAAAAAGAATTAAACAAAGAATTTGCAATTTAGTTTTGTTATTATTTTACAATAGGAATATGAAATATAATTTAAAAAATAAAATAAATATAAATATTTATATTAAAAATGTAAGAAATTAGTATAAAAAGAAAGAAACCTTTGAAATTCACTGAAAAAAAACATGGGTTTCACACACGTTATAGTTAGGTATTAGCATTTTAAAAACCTTGCAAATTCACTGAAAAAACCATAGGTTTCACACACGTTATAGTTAGAAATTAGCATTTAAAAAACCTTGCAAATTCATTGAAAAAACCATATGTTTCACACATGTTGTAGTTAGCTGGACATTTCACTCATACAAAACCTTTGAAATTCCCCCGTTATAGTTAGTTCAGCTAACTATAACACGTGCGCCCGCAATACACTGCTGATGACGTCACATATTACATCACTCATGACATGGTCAGTGACATCACCCATGACATCACTGATGACATCTCAAATGACATCACTCATGACATCATCCTTGTGACAGAGTGGCAGACCTCCTCTCAGTGTAATATAGCGTTTGATACACATATTCAAAAATAGAAACAAAAATACCAGTTACAACAATCTATTCAGTAGTTCCAACATCTACATACATCCACTCATTCACCAACAGTTCTATATAGTCCGTCATACATGTACTCACTCATCATATGTACTCATACACCTATACATCCTGTTACACACCGATACTCATCCATAGAGTTACTCACACACATACTCACACATGCATTGCAAACTATCAAACATCCATTTACTTGCATATACAGCTATACACACACCACTATACTTACTTCTACAGAAACGTGCATATACTTACTCTCTTAAACAATCACTTATAGAAACACATACTTATTTACACATGAACTCTTCTCAACTCTCACTCTCACAAATACTCACTTATATACATCAATACTCACATATACTAGTTTAAAACATATGTAGTTAGTCATAAAAACACTATTGAGACAGTCATTCACTCACTAACACACCCATACACACACTCATTCACCCATACAGTCCTGCACACATGCTGTCTTCAAAACACATACAAACAGTGTGTCACTTATTCATGCATCTACACGCTAAGTAATATCCCCCACCGAACTATATAGACAGTTATACTGATACTAAAAAAACAAAGTAATAACCCATAAACACACTCATGTAGCTACTCACCAACCCATGCAACCACTTATACACAAAATGAGACACTGATAGAGATATTTAAATATTTAAACATTACTTGTTAATACATAATAAGTCAGTTATACAATCAATTTTACAAAAAAAACATCCATTTAAACTGTGTGAATGTCTGTATCAGTCGCTAAACACTTGCATTAAGTAAGACATAATTAATCACTCAGTTATACAGTCAGTCGCACACCTACTTAATCATCCATCCTGACTCTTATACACCCATTCATTCTTCAATACACTTTGGCATATATATATATAAAACATATTTAAATTTTATAGAAACACACATTCACTGGATGATGTCATCAGTGATGTCGTTTGAGATGGCATCAGTGATGTCATCAGTGTTGTCACTGACCATGTCATGAATGATGTAATATATGACGTCATCAGCAGTGCATTGCGGGGCCGCGAGTTATAGGTAGCTAAACTAACTATAACAGTGGAATTTCTATCGTTTTGTACGAGTGAAATGTCCAACTAACTATAATGTCCCTAAAACCTATGGGATTTTCTGTGAATTTCTAAGGTTTTTTAAATGCTAATTCCTAACTATAACGTCTGTAAAACCTATGTTTTTTTCAGTGAATATATATATATATATATATATATATATATATATATATATATATATATATATATATATATATTCACTGAAAAAAACCATAGGTTATAGACCATATGTAGTTAGGAATTAGCATTTACAAAACCTTATTTTACTCACACAAAACCATTGAAATTCCATATATAGTTAGTTGCACTGACTATATATCGCGCACCCGCAATCCACTGCTGATGATGTCACATATTACATCATTCATGACATGGCCAGTGACATCACTGATGACATCACTGATGACATCTCAAATGACATCACTGATGACATCACTGATGACATCACTGATGACATCACTGATGACATCACTGATGACATCTCAAATGACATCACTGATGACATCACTGATGACATCACTGATGACATCTCAAATGACATCACTGATGACATCACTGATGACATCTCATTTGACATTACTGATCACATCACTGATGACATCATTCATGTGATAATACGATGAACCTCTTCAGACTCTAATATAACCTTAGATACACTCAGTGTAAACAGACACTCACAGACTGTCACTCATCCATGAAGTTACACACATACCTAGTCAGTCATGCAAAGAATCAATCACACCTCCATTTTCTCAACTATACAGTTATACACACCTTACTTATTCAAACACATACTAACACATATTTACTCTCTTATACAATCCCGGATACAAGTTCACAATGATCCATACAGCCACTCACACATTCACTGGCTCTTATGCACAGTTATTTATATATGTCAACTCTCACATGTACTGTGTTTTACATATGTACTTACTTTGACATGTAGCACTGAGATATCCATTCACTCACCAATACACTCATGCACACAGTCAACCGCCCATACAGCTGTTTCCACATGCACTTTTGAACCCATACATCTAGTGAATCAACTGCTCACACATCTATGCACAGAGTCATACACCTCCCAGACACCCACACACACACTCAGTCTCCCATACAAATACATGGGCAACCAATCAATAACCCATATAGTTACTCATATAGCTACTGATCAACACATGCAGCAGTTTACAGAACAACAGATATAATGATGCACAAATTAAGACAGTTTAGTCACTAACCCATGCACTCAGTGAGACACATTTAATCACTCACTCATACAGTCAGTCATGCACCTACTAAATCCTTCATCCAGA
Organism: Lissotriton helveticus; assembly: GCF_964261635.1. Taxonomy (NCBI): domain Eukaryota; kingdom Metazoa; phylum Chordata; class Amphibia; order Caudata; family Salamandridae; genus Lissotriton; species Lissotriton helveticus. The sequence continues at coordinate 688,336,740 of NC_136057.1, read as the reverse complement.
CACTTATAAATCCACTCATTCTTCAATATGTAAGACATATTTTAACTTTACAGAAACATACAGTCACTGGATGTTGTCATCAGTGATGTCATCAGTGATGTCATCAGTGATGTCATCAGTGATATCATCAGTGATGTCACTGACCATGTCATGAATTATGTAATATGTGACATCATCAGCAGTGGATTGCGGGTGCGCGATATATAGTTAGTGCAACTAACTATATATGGAATTTCAATGGTTTTGTGTGAGTAAAATAAGGTTTTGTAAATGCTAATTCCTAACTATATATGGTCTATAACCTATGGTTTTTTCAGTGAATTTTCAAGGTTTTGTAAATGCTAATTCCTAACTATATATGGTCTATAACCTATGTTTTTTTCAGTGAATTTCAATGGTTTTTTAATAGCAAATATCAAAAGCTTTAAAATGTATTCTTCTTTAAATCGAAAAATATATTTTGTATGTTTTTAATACAATTTTTTTATGTATATATATATATATATATATTTTTTTGTTTCGCTACCGGTCCGCACACCGGGTAGCTTCCCGTTAGCTTAATTTGGTGCCGCAACCCGGTCCGCGAACCGGTAAACGTTCCGTTTGCGCAAGTGCCGCGTTAGAAAACAACATCGTGACGCGTCGCGTAAGCTCGACGTATGGCGTTCTCGCGTAATGCGTCTTATGACGCGCCGCGTTAGCGCACCCGGAAGTGCTCCGGAGCACGAACCGAGGCGCGAAGCGCAGCGCCCCGGAAGCGATCCGGGGCGCGGCACGGAGCGCGTAACGTAAGCGTAACAGGTCATGTGACTTGTTAATAAAACTTTCTATTGGTTCATTTCACTTTTGGTTTCCTAATGATGTATGGCTAGGTCATGTGACCTAAAAATAACACTTTTCATTGGTTTAGAACATTTTTTTTTCCCAAATGATGAAAGCCCCCACCTTCTTTCCTCACTCTGACTTTCATCTTTGTGAGAGGAAGACCTGTTTTTGCTTATTAAAATAATGGCATCTGTAGTAGCTGCAGCTGGTGGACCCCCACCACCACCACAACCACCTAGGAAGGAAGGACCACCTCCACAGTTCCTTCCCAACCCAGAGGAGGAAGAGGAAGAAGAAGAGGAAGAGGAAGTAGAGAGGAGGCAGTTCTTACGTGAAGAGCCCCGGAAATCCCACCAGAAAGACAGTTTTATTTGGCAGTTTTATTCTTTTCCTCGAGGCCAAAAAAAAGTGAATGCCCGACATGTGACATGCCTCATTTGTAAAGATGTTTTATCTAGAGGTACAGACAAAAAGTATAGTTATGGTAACTATACTATGCACCGTCATATGCAGAGGTGGCATCCACTGAATTACAGCGTTGCAGAGATGCGTCACCTCCAAGACAACCCACCAACTCCTGTGGCCAGTACATCGGCACAGGTAACTCTGTCGGGACCAGAGGTGAGGGAAACGGTCCCAAACATCCAACAGAATTTTGTGCACATGAAGATAGTGTGCCTTTATTGTGGTGACCTACTCTCATGTGCAAATATGAGTATCAATTTGATAAACAGAGCATTTGAAAACCACAAGTGCTCAAAACGCCCCAAAAAATAACTAATTTTTTTTTGCTCCTGTTGAGCCCTTTCTAATGCCTGTTTTTCGTTGTTCCCCCTCAAAAAATAACAAAAAATTTAAAATCGTTCAAAAAATACAAAAAAGGTAAAAAAATGTTCAGAAAAATAATAAAAAAATATAAAACAACAAAAATAATTTAAAAAAAGTTCTTTTCAGAACTACCTCCCCTTTATAAAAAAATTGCTAAAATGTTTAGCACTCTGGCAACCTCTATTTCTTTTGGTTCGCTTCCCGGTTCGCACGCCGGTACGCGAACCGGAAGCAAAACAAAAAAAAAAGAAGAGTAAGTATAAGGGAAGGAAACAGAGAGTAATGTTAAAAGAAAGACAGCTATAGGGAGTAACACAGAGATACTGTTTAATAGATCTATTTACCGAAGAAAAGATGGAAGAGGGTATAATTGTGAAAAACAAAATAAATAAGGAAGTGAAAAAAAAAGGAGAGTAGAAGAATAATAAACAAGAGTTTCTTAGAGAATGTGAGTGAATGTTCAAAATAAGATTAAAACATGTGGAATAACAGAGAGAAAAAACAGAAAGCAGAAAAGAAGAAGTAACAGAAAAGGAATGATTGAAACAGCAAAGAAATGTAAATAACATAGGGGCATATTATCAACATAGGTGATAAAATTATCGCTGCTTTTATCAGCAGAAATCTGCCGCTAAAGCCGCTTTTGCGGCAGAAAACTGCCGCTAAAGCCGCTTTTGCGGCAGTTTTCTGCCGATAATCACTGCTTTTATCGGCAGAAATCTGCCGCTAAAGCCGCTTTTGCGGCAGTAAACTGCTGCTAAAGCCGCTTTTGCGGCAGTTTTCTGCCGATAAAAGCAGCGATAATTTTATTGCCAGTGTTGATAATATGCCCCTTAGTGTGCTTGAACTACAGGGAGAAAGCATAATGAGCTATTAGTGAAAGAGTGATCAGTCAGAGACAGTGAGAGTAATAGAGACGGAGTGAGTGAACAGGAGTGAGGAACTATGAGAACAGAGGGACTGAGAAAAGGAGTGGAAGGAGTAGAGTAAGTAAGTAATAGAGAAAGGAATGAGAGAAGTAGCAAAGGCAGGAAACTGAGGGTTAAAGAAATGAAGCAGTGGAACTAATAGAAGTTAAATGTGATAGAAATGTAATGAAAAGAGTACAAAACATTTACCTTATAATTGTCGTTAACTTAGTCACTTGTTATTTTTATACTTTCAATCTGAAAGAAAGAACAAAAATTTGAAAAATATTAAAACATGTATTTAAAAATTAGAAAAGACAAGGGAAAAGATTGAAGGACAAACAGTTTTTCAACAACTTTGACACTTACAGAATCCTCTGCTTCTCCATGCCCCCTACACAGTCCTAAATATATACATTTTAAACTAACAGTATCTTGTTGCAGATGAAGTGAGGCCTATCTTGCAACATGGTGCATCTTTTGCATCACTGCTGCATCACATAAGTGATGCAACAGCGGCGCAAAAGAGGCGCACGGCCATCATAAATCTGTCCCTAACATTTTAAATGATTGATTCAGGATGACGATAAGGTGTGGCCTATCCAGAGGTTTGTTTGAGGTGAGGCCTACTCAGGGTTGCAGATGAAATTTAGGCTTGTTGAAGAGTACAGAGGAGAGAATACATGTGCAGGCCTACCAATGAAGTGAGTCATGTCCACTTCACTTTTGAACAAAGGCCAGACCTCTTCTGTGTCCGTGGACAGGCCTAAACCTCATCTGCACAATGTGATTCGTAAAGTTAGAAAACACAGGTGATGTAATTGAAAAATGTGGAATTTCTTTTCCTCATTTCACAATCACATCACCTGTGTTTAACAAGAGTAACATTTTGCAGATATTATTTAACCATGTCCAGCGATGCTGAGGAAGTGAGGCCTATGTCCAGTTTTTCAGTGAACAGGACTCATCTCTTCTTAACCTTGGATAAGCCTCACCAACACTGTGTCCCCTGCTAATACTTAAATTTAAAGGAGCAGATTTATGTTAACTGGCGCATCCCCAGGGATGCACCAGTTAACGTGCGCCACTGCTCTGCCACCCATGATATGCCACATTTACAATGCAGAGCACCATTGAGCAAAAATAGCACAGATGCGTCACGCATCTGTTCCACAAAAAACGGCGCATTGCACGAATCACGTCGTAAGCGCGACATGTCTACTGCAATGCACAGGGGCAAGCCACACATTGCATGGTGCATCACTCCTTATGCCTGTTTCAAACAGGCGTAAGGATTTGATTCAGCAATGCCATAAATGTGACTCAGTGAAATCTTCTTAATTTTACTGTGTTAGTTTTACAGGGCTTTCATGCAAATGACTGGCCACCCTACAACAAAACGCTCACATGAAATCTGACGCAGGTTTCATGTGGCACAGGACTTTACAGCATGACACATCTGCCTAGATGCATCAAGTTGTAAACATGTCGCAACATAGCAAATCTTTTGCACCGCCGCTGCGTCACAAAAGTGACGCACAGCGGCGCAAAAGAGGCACACGGCTATCATAAATCTGTCCCTAACATTTTAAATGATTGATTCAGGATGACGATAAGGTGTGGCCTATCCAGAGGTTTGTTTGAGGTGAGGCCTACTCAGGGTTGCAGATGAAATTTAGGCTTGTTGAAGAGTACAGAGGAGTGAATACATGTGCAGGCCTACCAATGAAGTGAGTCATGTCCACTTCACTCTTGAACAAAGGCCAGACCTCTTCTGTGTCCGTGGACAGGCCTAAACCTCATCTGCACAATGTGATTCGTAAAGTTAGGAAACACAGGTGATGTAATTGAAGAATGTGGAATTTCTTTTCCTCATTTCACAATCACATCACCTGTGTTTCCTTTGCTTAGGTATCTCATAGTGCAGATGGAGTCTAGCATATCAAAGAGTACACAGAAGTTGAGCACTGTATACAACAATTTTGACATTTACAGAAGATTCAGCTTCTCCATGCCCCCTACACAGTCCTAAATGTTTACAGTTTAAACTGACGGTATCTTGTTGGAGATGAAGTGGGGCCTGTCTTGCAACATGGTGCATCTTTTGCATCACTGCTGCATCGGTTTCATGTGGCACAGGACATTACAGCATGACACATCTGCCTAGATGCATCAAGTTGTAAATATGTCGCAACATAGCAAATCTTTTGCACCGCCGCTGCGTCACAAAAGTGACGCACAGCGGCGCAAAAGAGGCACACGGCTATCATAAATCTGTCCCTAACATTTTAAATGATTGATTCAGGATGACGATAAGGTGTGGCCTATCCAGAGGTTTGTTTGAGGTGAGGCCTACTCAGGGTTGCAGATGAAATTTAGACTTGTTGAAGAGTACAGAGGAGATAATACATGTCCATGCCTACCAATGAAGTGAGTCATGTCCACTGCACTCTTTAACAAAGGCCAGACCTCCTCTGTCTCCCTGGACAGGCCTAAACCTGATCTGCACAATGTGATTCGTAATGTTAGGAAACACAGGTGATGTAATTGAAAAACGTGCAATTTCTTTTGCTCATTTCACAATCACATCACTTGTGTTTCCTTTGCTTAGGTATCTCATTGTGCAGATGTAGTCCAGCATATGAAAGAGTACGCAGAAGTTCAGCACTGCATGCAACAACTTTGACACTTACTGAAGCCTCAGCTTCTCCATGCCCCCTACACAGTACTAATTATATACATTTTAAACTGACGGTATCTTGTTGGAGATGAAGTGAGGCCTATCTTGCAACATGGTGCATCTTTTACACTGCTGCTGCGTCACAAAAGTGACGGAACAGCGGCGCAAAAGAGGCGCACGGCCATCATAAATCTGCCCTTAACATTTTAAATGATTGTTTCTAGATGCTGATGAGGTGTGGCCTATCCACAGATTTGTTTCAGGTGAGTCCTACTCAGGGTTGCAGATGAAATATAGGCTTGTTGAAGAGTACAGAGGAGATAATACATGTGCAGGCCTACCAACGAAGTGAGTCAGGTCCACTGCACTCTTGAACAAACGTCAGACCTCCTCTGTCTCCTGGAACAGGCCTAAACCTGATCTGCACAATGTGATGCGTAATGTTAGGAAACACAGGTAATGTAATTGAAAAACGTGCAATTTTTTTTGCTCATTCCACAATCACATCACCTGTGTTTCCTTTGCTTAGGTATCTCATTGTGCAGATGTAGTCTATCATATGAAAGACTACGCAGAAGGTGAGCACTGTATGCAACAACTTTGACATTTACAGAAGCCTCAGCTTCTCCATGCCTCCTACACAGTTCTAAATGTATATCATAAATACAAAAAGTACAGAATTAATTATACATGTTAAATGGTTTATTTTTGCTGTTCTCAGAATATATCAAATTTCACTAAAAACAGTGACTTGAAGGTATTCATCATATAACAGCGGGGAAAAAAAAACACAATCAAAATGATTGTGTTTAAAAAACCCATATAACATAACTAATCAAAAATCAGAACTCCTTAAAATTAACTTACTTTCCATGACGTCGAAGGATATCCTATGAACAGCTTACACTCTGTTGTGCTGTTATTATTTTCAGCCCGCCACTTTCTGAAAGAAAAGCTCCATCGTTTTGACAAATATGTTACATACAATAAATTACTTCTCGCTCTCTACCACACTTTTCCACAAGGCCAAATCGTGTAAGAACCATTTATAACTCTTGGAATTCTTCTAAGCAAATCCCGTCATTTTCTTTTTCCGCAACTTTCAGAAAGAAAACGTTCAAGATCACTTTCACAATCCTGTACTAGTAATATCTCACCCTTCTTGCTCACTCATGTTCCACATTTCCTATGACACTGATACTGCTTACTATGAAGCAGACTTACACTACCTCTATGACTACTACAATTATTTAATTCTCTACATCACTTTTAATCACAAAGCAATTTAAAACAGTACATAAAATTATATCAACCCCTAGAATCATTATAGGCCAGTTACCTACCCTAAATTCTTTCTTCTGAAAACAGAAAGTAAGAATATTTTTAATAAGATGTGTAATAAGTGGATGTTGTCAAAGGACCATCATGTCATATAATAGCTGCAGTTAGAATTTTTTTTCTAAAATCAACGAGTGTGTAGCCACAACATTTGAAATTAAAGTTGAAAACTTATTTTCATCAGGTTTATATAGTTGGAATTTTTAAATGACATTATTACCAAAAGTTTGTTCAAAATATGTTGACAGCATTGCAGACTTACATTACCTCTACTCCATGTTTTGATTGGCTGCTTGAATTAGCTTATTAAAAGAAACAGTTTTTCTGAACTCATTCAAAGTGCAGTTATTTTTCCATGACGTCAAGTGTTATGGTAAGAACACCGTTTGCTTTGGGAAATACTCTGTTGTCCTTTAACTAATTCGTGCCCACCACTTTCTGTAAGAAAACCTTCTTTTTTTTCAGGAACTACTTAAAACTGAAAAATAACTTTTGACTCTGTACTACACTTATCCTCAAGGCCAAATAGTGTAGGAGCCATTAGAACCTCTTGAAATTCCTCAGAGCAAATCCCGAGATTCTTTCCCTAAAATTTTGGTTGTAAAAACACCAGGTAAGAATTTTTAAGGTCAAAAGGCAATTTTTTTTAAAAAGTTAAAACAGAATCATTTCAGAATGACCAGCCGTTTCTAGACTTCAAATAAGCTGTGTAATGTCCTGATGTTGTTGAAGGACCGTCATGATATATAATTGCTGCAGTTACAAAAGTCCTTCCTGATATTGACAACTGCGAAGCCACAAAATTTTTAATTAAAGTTGTCAATTTTGTTCCATCAGGCCTACATCGTTGGAACATTAAAATGACATACTGGCCATATGTTCGTATAAATAATGTGGACAACATTTCAGACTTACATTGGCTACACTCCATGTTGTGATCGGCTGCTTTTACTAGCTTATTAAAGGACACTGATTTAATGTCTGGCAAAGTTAAATATATAAATTTTTCTGAGTCTACACTAGTAGTACTTGATACCCTACAGTTTTCGCAGTCATGCTGCCATTGATAAGAAAGCCCAAACAGGTGATCTACATCTACACCTTCATCCTGCAATACATCAAGCATATACATTAAAAACTCCTGACAATCTTGCTGAATATTTTGAGAGAATTGTGTTTGACGTGAACATTTGTCTAACAGATTTCGAATTTCAGACACACTTTCTATTTTTGTTCTATCAGTGCTACATTTCTCTAACACAGAATTCAACAAACTGCAAAATCTTTGATCCGAATTGACCACAATCTCTTCTTTTAAATTTTCTAGAGAAAACAAAACATTAACCACTACATTAGCATAGCAGTTGACACCAGAACTGTTTTCAAATTGAAAACCAACAACATCTTCAACAAAATCCTTTTTCTTTCTGCTTATATTTTCTGGTTCATCGAATTTTCGTCTTTTTGCTACAACCTCTCTACTATTGGTCACATTTCTTCGTTTCCGGCCTACCACACGTTTCTCAAACAAAGGATATTGAGGCAAATGTGGCGCATACTCTCTTCTTAACCTATTGTATTCCTTAACACAATCTAGATCCGCACAAATGTTTGTGACATCACACTCAATCAAGTACAATCCCGATAAAGTTCTGACTCGTGACAATGCCACATATGCCATACCCTCCTTGAACACAGAACTGCCAATATTCACCAATGCACTGTCTACACTAACCCTGGGCGGGCGGCTACGTTCCGTGCACGGAGTGTGCGTAGTGCCGGCTTCTACGCATTTTGCGTAGCAGGCGTAGAATCCGGCACTATGCACACTCCGCAGACGGAGCGTAGCTGGCCGCCACCCGCCTCCCTCCCGCCCTCCCTAAATACTTTAAATTAAAAGCGGAAAAGAATTAAAAGGCACTTACCTTGCCCGCCGCTGCCCGCCGCGTCCCCTGGGCTCGCTATCTTCATGGCTTCCGTCTTGTGTATCTAATGCGCATGCGCGAGCGGCCGCGCATGCGCATTTCTCACGAGAAATGCGCATGCGCGGTCGCCCGCGCATGCGCATTAGATACACAAGACGGAAGCCATGAAGATAGCGAGCCCCGGGGACGCGGCGGGCAGCGGCGGGCAGCGGCGGGCAAGGTAAGTGCCTTTTAATTCTTTTCCACTTTTAATTTAAAGTATTCAGGGAGGGCGGGAGGGAGGCCTGCGGTGTGTAGTGGGGCTACGCGGAGTGCGGAGGTGGGCGTAGTTTCTCACCCACTTCACGTAGCTCCACGAAGCCCCACTACGCCCACTACGCCCAGGGTTAGTCTACACTTAAACCTTGCGATTTATGGATTGTCACCGCATATGCCAAGCAAACAGGAAACTGCTTACGGCGAACATATAAGTCTTTTACAAGCAAAAACCTAGCAAAGCAACGACCAATTAGCTGTACTTCCTCAATGCCATCAAATTTAATTTTTAAAAATTCAATTCCATCTCTATTTCTGTATTTCTCAAAATCAACAACATTACCCATTGATCCATTTACCAGACCTCTTTCAACATGTAAATTCCTTCTTAAAATTATACGGCAATTTAAGCACACATTCAGAGTCTTTTCAAAACCAGCAGTTTTAGATATAGTCCTCTCTAATGAATCCAATTTTGATTTCAAATTCTCAGACAAAATAATTGTTGCTCCCATATGCTCTACTCTGTCAATAGCTTCCAGTTTCACAATCTCATGGTTTTCTAAATGCAACATTTTGTTGTTGAAGATGGCACATTCTGCAAGAGTTGGCATCAAACATATTCCAGATTTCTTCTCAGTAATTTTCTGAAAAATATTCTCAGGCACAATGTCTTCTTCTGGATACAAATTTGACAGTAATCGTGCATGTAAAGCTTCTTTCCCATGCTCGGTCACTTTTCCGATTCTAACATCTTGTAGAATATTCTTATAATCTTCATCCTTCGCTTGACGCATATTTTCACGCAGTTCAGCATAATTGAAGTTTAACCATATATTGACGTTGCCAATACTCCCTAGGCACTTCCTGGTATCTTCATGCGTGAGCATTTTGAACACAGGTTGTCCTTTCACTGGTGTCAGCTGCAGAAGATCACCGAAAACAATGATGTGTTTGCCACCAAATAACACATCATACTCTGTTTTGAGAACTTCTTGCATTCTCAAATGCACAAAGGCAAGCATGACATTGGAAACCATGCTTACTTCGTCAATGATATGAAGTTTCATTTTCCCCAAGATTCTTGAAAACTTCACAACAAGCATCTCCAGATAACTTGTGGTATTGTAATTTGTTATCATGCTCCACTGGCAGCATCAGTAGACGATGCAAAGTAATACCTTTAATGTTATGTGCTGCCAGTCCAGTTGGAGCGGTGACAACACAAGACAGCGATGACTCAGTCCTTTTCTGCAAATAACATGAAATTGCTTTAATGAGGAAACTTTTTCCAGTTCCCGCTTCTCCACTCACGTACAGTCGGACAGGCTTCAACGACGTACATGAGCACTCTTTCTTCTCATGACTTAATCCATGATCTATTTGGTTGGTAACTTTGTCATATATTTTCCTCTGCTCAACGTTGAGTTATCTTTCCAAGTCTTCTAAGTTAACCGCATCCTCCTGAGCATGTGCCATGGCTCTTTCCACTTCAATCATGGCAGTGGCAGCTTCATTTCGATAACTGGTCCTCCTAGTGGATCCTGACTCAATGAAACAGAACTCTGACTGTCCTGAGAACTGTCTCTAGCAATCTCGGCTGCAATCGTTGCTTCCTGCTCGATTTCCGCATTCAAAACAGGACATTCTATGGTCTCCTTGGCGGCATTGAAAGAGTCTTCGTAACAGAGGAAATCTCCAAGCAGTTCCTCTTCTGCACGCCAAGGCTTGAAAAGTTGCAAAAGTGTTAAATAGAAAAACTCTTTTCTTTCAGGAGATTCGCCACTCAATTTTCGATGGTTTACCAAGTGGCATTTTCTTTGCTTGACCAGACATCCCTCACTTCCAATTACAGCATACACTCCTTTATCAATATCTTCTTTGATGTTCCTCTTGAATATGTAATTTTGTAGAACCTCATACAGACAAACATTCTCGAGGTGACTGCTTCTATTTGGATAATATGTATCCAACATGTTGGTCTTCAAAATATCTGTACTGTTTGGCTCCTTTTCCGCCAAATACTCAATTTCCCGTACAGGTTTCAGAACTCGATTACGCGTTGCAGCAAGACCAAGACTCGCCCAAATGATACTCCTGGATTTGGCATAGAGACTTGCTGAAGACAACCGGTCAGAACATTCGTAAGCTCCGATTTCTCGGTGCGACAACATCTTCAGACTGAAACTGTACAACTTCTTACTGAGGCTCTTTTCATGGGAAATGTCCTCCCACATATCCTTCAATTATGTCTTTTCTTTTTTGGTGATGTAAGATGTCACATACCGAGCCACAGCCATACAGTTATCAGCCACAAACTGTATATCCATGTTAGCATTCCACATGGACAAAATCACTGGGTTGTAGTCGTTGATGTACTTGGACTCTTCGTTCCTTTTCAAATTGTACGTATTTTTGGGTGATTTCTTCATCACATTATGTCGCAGTGAAGACATCAAACTGTTCACTCTTCCTTTAGAAATCACCGGTCGTGGAAAGGCGAAATGACATTTTGTGTAGAACTTGTCCTTGTTTCTGAATTTACGACGACAGTACTTTCCACAACGATGGCTTTGGACGCGTAAAACTTGTTCTCTTAGGCTTTTGTCTTCCTTTGCCTTTGGAACAGCACATGTAGAATACTGTTCTATGAAACTCATCACTAAGTCATCCGGATCTGTTCCAAAATTGGGTGCATCTTTGATCCACAGCAGCATATGTATATGAGGAGCACCTCTTGCTTGGTACTCCTTTCTCCAGAAGAAATCCAACACCTCTCCAAGAGGTGAATTTTTCTTGTTCATGATGAAAGACATCATAGCTTCAAATCTATGATTGAAGTACCTGCATACATTCACTGGATCCAAGGAGCACAGTTCTCCGGGTGTCTTGAATTCGATATTTTCAATGTTTCCATTTGCCTCTCGTAGAAATTCAAGTAAGTCTTCCCAGCCATACTCGGCACAGCTGAGAGTGAGGAACCATGTGGGAGTTCCTAAGTTCCTCAGCATACATTTTAAATCACCATGACGACGATACCAGTACTCATTAGTACCACGCTGACACGCCATGAGATTAATCAGGTGAGAATCCAAAATACTGTCTTGCACATTGACTTTATCCATAAAGTCACTTGCCGAGATATTTTGCATCTGTACACCACTTTTCAAGATGTGGTTCACTGCATATGACAGTCCAGACAGATCGCTTTCAAACAGTAGATGAAACAAATAGGGAATGCATTGACGAAACCTAGGATCTTCTGCATACAATCGTAAAGTCCGGTATTCAGAAGCAGGAATTTGATCAGGTCGCTCATCATATCTTCCTCCTTGACCTGTTGGAAATAGCTGTGGGAAACACCGAGCTTCCAAACTTTCCTCCCAAACACTAATGGGACTTCCTTTGGCTTGTTTCATTTGAAACAACTCAATAGCATTCCCCATGACTTCCTTGGAATGCAAAGGATGAACTCTATAATGTTCATATATTTCTTCATTTTTAGAGGCTTCTACTTTCTCAATTTGACCAGCACACAAATCGCTATCCTCTTCTTCACTTACTTCCTCTTCTGCAACATATACATTCTTGTAGTACTTATTGTTTTTCTTCAAATACAATGTTGCCTTTTTGACTTTCCTAACATCCACTAAATCTTGCCAGATTTTCTTACTCTTTGTCGGAACCCCATTAACTAAGATAACCAGAGGTTCCTCTTCCACTTTCTCTACTCCAATTGTATTAATGTTTTTCTTCAAATCTAGAGGCAAATAAACAACTCTTCCCTTTAATCCTCTCTGTAAATCTGATGGAGGCAATTTCCCTGTCTTTGGCTCCATTCGTACAATAGCCTGAAAGGGATGGATACTTGGAATCAAAATAGATTCATAAGTATTTAAATCCTTCAATTCAGAAGGAATCTCAACCAATTCCAGATTATTATGAACCGCTCTAGCAGGCATACGGTTTTGATTTAATTTGTTACAACAATAAGTACACACACGTTGATCCAATCCCAAATCAAAACAATTTTCTACATCAAGTATGTTGCAAAATCCTTCCATTCACTATTATTTTCACTTTCACTTTTCGCATATAAATCCACTAACTTAGTCTGATTCTTATAATAAGTGCGTCGACAACACACACAAGTAAAATTAGGCCTCTCACTTGATTTCACCTGAAACGTGGCAATTTCTTTCTGAAAATTATCTGTACTGGAAACCTGTACACTATCTTCCACATTACCTTCTTCTTCTGGGTCAATTTCAACATTCTCCTCTTTACTTGCAAATGAACAAAACTCAAATTTCTTCACAAATATTCTTCACATCTACTTCAGAACCATGCAAAAGAGCAGTGCATAATTGTTTAAGCATAATTGCTGGACCCTTAGCATAATACAACATTCTAACTAATTTCCTCACTTTATTATGATGCACTGCTAGCATCCTGAAATGATGAAAAACACTCTGGCATACTCTCCTGGAAAGACAAGCCAGTGAATGACCATGCAAACCAGTCACTTCTCTCACCCTGCAAGGATCTAATTCTTGCAACAACTTCATTTTCTGTTTTAAAGTTTTCTTATTAAATGTCCTTACAAAATGACAAAGCAAATTGATGGAATCCTGTCGCACACTGCAAATACTACTACACTTCCAGGTATACACTGGTCCCTTAGGACGTCTTCCTAAAACCTCATTACCTAACACCTCTTCTGCCTCTGTTGTCACAAGTTTTTCTTTTTCAACTGGACAACCATCTTTCACCTCATAAGCTCGACCACTGGTGTCAACTGCATGCACCAAATCATTATCCTGGAAATAACTCTCCTCATTAAAAAATGCCTCACAACTTGAACTATGCATCCATTCTCCTGAAAAAACTTCACAAAAATTACTACGGTTAACTGTTCTCTTCCATCTACTATTTCTTTTGAAATCATAAATTGCCTTGTTTAGCTTCCTAATTCTATTGATTATCAAAATAAATAACTTTCGCTTAATTTCAAATGCCTGATCAATAATTTTCTCAACTTTTTTTTCTCTTATAAAAAACCACTTTCTGTTGACCTTTCTTAATATTTTTTAACAAATTGCCAATTATCCTGTTGCGGAACATTCGTCTACGAATGTCCCTAAACTGATTTTTCCTTCTACTACCATGCACAGAGTAATCTCCTGCTCTAGCCGTAACATTTTTGATTGGCCTTTCCTTTCCGTTTAAATTGGTTCTCTTTTTCTGGACTAAAACATTTTCTGTAGTACTACTTTTTTTTCTACAAATGTTTCTTAGGAATGATTTCGTTGTCTTACCCGGAGCTTTCTTGGTGACTTGACGAGTTTTTATTGTAGAGGACTGCTGCAAGCATTTAGTAATCTGCTGTCTTTGACGTTTTGTAGCCTTTCGGTTTCGTTCTTTAGATGGCATTATGTACTTTTGAAATGATCTGCAGTTGAATCTGTGGTAAAATATAATAAAAATGTTATTAACCACTATTACCAAACAGTAAATCAATAACAGTCATCAAAAATTTAACACACTACTTGTCAATTTTACATACAATAATTTTTAGTGCATTGGCAAATTTAGTAGTCACAAATAGTAGCAAAGAAATGGAATGCTTCTACATTTGACCTCTGCTCTTTTATATGTGAATCTGAACTAATTTTATGAGCATATTTGACTATTTTATTAAAGACACTACACACAAGCTGTTTTTGAAGTTGTGTTTAATTTTAAATGAAATGGTTTACATGTTTACTTTTCATTTCCAGTAACTTTTAAAAATAAATGTTTATAGTTCCATAGGCTCAAGCAGGTCAGCTTCCCACCCTATGTCATACAATTCTGACAAATCGGCATCCTCATCATGTTCTTCATCATCCTCAGGATTTAAATCATCCAAGGGATCTACTTCCACTGATGTTTCAATCACAATTTCAATGATAATATCGAGATCAACAGATTGCTCATTATCACTCATGCTTGATGTTGTCGTTATCTTTAAAGAAAGAGAACAACAATGAGATGTTGCAGAGTAAGAGACAAATCTCAGAGACTATAATTGTAAAATTGTTTAACAAGAGTAACATTTTTCAGATATTATTTAACCATGTCCAGTGATGCTGAGGAGGTGAGGCCTATGTCCAATTTTTCAGTGAACAGGACTCATCTCTTCTTAACCTTGGATAAGCCTCACCAACACTGTGCCCCCTGCTAATACTTAAATTTAAAGGAGCAGATTTATGTTAACTGGCGCATCCCCAGGGATGCACCAGTTAACGTGCGCCACTGCTCTGCCACCCATGATGTGCCGCATTTACAATGCAGAGCACCATTGAGCAAAAACAGCACAGATGCGTCACGCATCTGTTCCACAAAAACGGCGCATTGCACGAATCACGTCGTAAGGGCGACATGTCTACTGCAATGCACAGGGGCAAGCCACACATTGCATGGTGCATCACTCCTTATGCCTGTTTCAAACAGGCGTAAGGATTTGATTCAGCAATGCCATAAATGTGACTCAGTGAAATCTTCTTAATTTTACTGTGTTAGTTTTACAGGGCTTTCATGCAAATGACTGGCCACCCTACAACAAAACGCTCACATGAAATCTGACGCAGGTTTCATGTGGCACAGGACTTTACAGCATGACACATCTGCCTAGATGCATCAAGTTGTAAACATGTCGCAACATAGCAAATCTTTTGCACCGCCGCTGCATCACAAAAGTGACGCACAGCGGCGCAAAAGAGGCACACGGCTATCATAAATCTGTCCCTAACATTTTAAATGATTGATTCAGGATGACGATAAGGTGTGGCCTATCCAGAGGTTTGTTTGAGGTGAGGCCTACTCAGGGTTGCAGATGAAATTTAGGCTTGTTGAAGAGTACAGAGGAGTGAATACATGTGCAGGCCTACCAATGAAGTGAGTCATGTCCACTTCACTCTTGAACAAAGGCCAGACCTCTTCTGTGTCCGTGGACAGGCCTAAACCTCATCTGCACAATGTGATTCGTAAAGTTAGGAAACACAGGTGATGTAATTGAAAAATGTGGAATTTCTTTTCCTCATTTCACAATCACATCACCTGTGTTTCCTTTGCTTAGGTATCTCATAGTGCAGATGGAGTCTAGCATATCAAAGAGTACACAGAAGTTGAGCACTGTATACAACAATTTTGACATTTACAGAAGATTCAGCTTCTCCATGCCCCCTACACAGTCCTAAATGTTTACAGTTTAAACTGACGGTATCTTGTTGGAGATGAAGTGAGGCCTGTCTTGCAACATGGTGCATCTTTTGCATCACTGCTGCATCGGTTTCATGTGGCACAGGACTTTACAGCATGACACATCTGCCTAGATGCATCAAGTTGTAAATATGTCGCAACATAGCAAATCTTTTGCACCGCCGCTGCGTCACAAAAGTGACGCACAGCAGCGCAAAAGAGGCACACGGCTATCATAAATCTGTCCCTAACATTTTAAATGATTGATTCAGGATGACGATAAGGTGTGGCCTATCCAGAGGTTTGTTTGAGGTGAGGCCTACTCAGGGTTGCAGATGAAATTTAGGCTTGTTGAAGAGTACAGAGGAGATAATACATGTTCAGGCCTACCAATGAAGTGAGTCATGTCCACTTCACTCTTGAACAAAGGCCAGACCTCTTCTGTGTCCGTGGACACGCCTAACCCTCATCTGCACGATGTGATTCGTAAAGTTAGGAAACACACGTGATGTAATTGAAAAATGTGGAATTTCTTTTCCTCATTTCACAATCACATCACCTGTGTTTCCTTTGCTTAGGTATCTCATTGTGCAGATGGAGTCTAGCATATCAAAGAGTACACAGAAGTTGAGCACTGTATACAACAATTTTGACATTTACAGAAGATTCAGCTTCTCCATGCCCCCTACACAGTCCTAAATGTTTACAGTTTAAACTGACGGTATCTTGTTGGAGATGAAGTGAGGCCTGTCTTGCAACATGGTGCATCTTTTGCATCACTGCTGCATCGGTTTCATGTGGCACAGGACTTTACAGCATGACACATCTGCCTAGATGCATCAAGTTGTAAATATGTCGCAACATAGCAAATCTTTTGCACCGCCGCTGCGTCACAAAAGTGACGCACAGTGGCGCAAAAGAGGCACACGGCCATCATAAATCTGCCCCTAACATTTTAAATGATTGATTCAGGATGACGATAAGGTGTGGCCTATCCAGAGGTTTGTTTGAGGTGAGGCCTACTCAGGGTTGCAGATGAAATTTAGGCTTGTTGAAGAGTACAGAGGAGATAATACATGTGCAGGCCTACCAATGGAGTGAGTCATGTCCACTTCACTCTTGAACAAAGGTCAGACCTCTTCTGTGTCCGTGGACAGGCCTAAACCTCATCTGCACAATGTGATTCGTAAAGTTAGGAAACACGGGTGATGTAATTGAAAAATGTGGAATTTCTTGTCCTCATTTCAGAATCACATAACCTGTGTTTCCTCAGCTTAGTTATCTCATTGAGCAGATTTAGTCTAGCATATCCAAGAGTACGCAGAGGATGAGGACTGTATCCAACAGAGCAATGTACATTACTCACCTCCTTTGACACTTACAGAAGCCTCAGTTTAATATTTCTCAGTTCAATATTTATTTAAAGAAGCACACAAAATATGACCTTCTCATAAATGTGAAAAGCGTTTTTTTTAAAAAAAAAACGATTTTCTGGTCATAATTTGAAACACACAACACAGGTCCTATGTAGAAGCACATCCTATCAGTACTTAAATTAGCCAAGCACTCATGGGTGCGTATTTACAAGGACCTTACACCACAGGGAAATAACTTGAATTAAAATGGGGAAAATAACATCAAAGGGACTCAAAGGCCTTATAAATATGCCCCAAGCAGCCTATGAAACTCTAGCAGTACATATCAAGAAACTTAAATGACTTCAATAAACGTTTTTAAACACATCAAGTAAAGCAGTTATTCAACTACATTCATGGGGAAGTGACTTAAAATGCCCTAACACACATGAAAGCGTATTTTGAAGGCCCTTAAACCATTTTTGCATCACTTTTAACATGGCTATGTAACTCAAAGAAACAAAATCTAAATTTGCCAAGCACACATGGGGGCGTATTTACAAGGACCTTGCACCACCGGGAAATGACTTAAATTAAAATGGGGAAAATAACATCAAAGGGACTCAAAGACCTTGTAAATATGCCCCAAGCAACCTATGAAACTCTAGCAACATTTTAAATACACACATTTCTTCATAATTTTCTCCTTAAAGCATACTATTCTCTATCTAAATTAAATGAATTTTTTCTCACCGTAGCAAATACTTTTTGAGTTTCAAAACAGTCTCAGACACACACCAATTTGTCTTCAGCAGAGCAAAAGGTATGCACTCCAGAGGCTGCAACCAACAATGGCACAGAAATGCTGTAATTCATCACACATATCTCTCATGTCACCCAATCAAAACTCTTCCCTCACTTTTTCAAATCAACACCCTTCCCCCCTCTGCCCTTTCTGCCTTTTTTCCATAGCAACCACCTCCTGAAAGAACTCATCCATGCACCCTAACTTTCTGTTTTCAGCAATCAAAATCCACCAATCACTGCTACTGATTAATTACCACAGAAACTCCACAGTTTTTTTCATTACATACTCCTACTGTTTCAACTGCCATTTCATTACCACACTTCATCTGACTGCAGCAGAACCTCCTCTCACCATGTTTTCTGTCTGGATTGTTGGACATAGTTATATCCACTGGGCTCAAAGGTATGCTGATAACAGAAATTTACACAACCTCAATTTACAAAATGTGGAAATCAACTGTATTGGCCACAGAGGATTAAGATGTCACCAATTGATACCATTGGTGAAAACCTTTTAGCATTTGCCAAAACCTGACCTGTTAATTGTGCACTGTGGAGGAAATGACTTGGGCACTTTGACTGGGGTAGGTCTGGAAATGCTTTTAAAGGACACCTTTGAGCAATTGATGGCACTATTTCCTCAAACTGCCTTGGTATATTCAAATATATGCCAAAGACAGAAATGGAGGTGGTCAAACCAATTTTGTCCACAAATTGAGAAATCGAGGAAGCATGTAAATAAATCTGTTTCAGCTTACATGAGAGACCATGGAATGGGCTCCATCTACAACAATAACTTGCCTTACTACATGCAAGATATCTACAGAGCAGATGGAGTTCACTTCTCAGATGAGGGGAACAGAATTTTCATCCTCAATTTAAGACTGTGCACCTACATCAGCCACAGGACCCAAAAGCTCTTTTCAGAGCTACCCTACATCTGATCACTCACAATTATTATTTTACTCTAACTTTTTTCACTAATTTTCACCACAGTACGCTCCCCGGAGCGCTACCCGGTACGCGCACCGGACGCTAACCGCGCAAAAATTTGAAAAAAAATGGGTTTTTTTCGCACATATGGGCCTCCTCAGCCACCCTCAGAAAACCTAGGGGGTCAGGATACGTCTACCGTGCCCCCTTCTACCCATTCTCAACATTATTTGCCCTCCATCTTGTATCTCAAATCTACCGAAACACAAAATGGAGGACTCCCGTAACGCTGCCTGTTCGCGTACCGGGGCGCGCACCGGGAAGCGCTCGCTCAAAAAAGGTGGGAAAGTAATATACAGAAAAACCACTGGAGACACTTTCACCAAATATAGATTAGCTCATACTACATACCAATCCCTACCATTTTCACAAATTTGGTTGGAATTCCATTTACCCATTTAGCCTGTAGACCTCTCTAAATACCCTGAGGTAAATTACTTCACAAAACACATCTGAAGTGTTGGAATTGACAACCAATTAAAATGTTACTTTCATTTTCTACTTTTTTTACCTGACATTTGATTGGTTATGTACCTGAATATATATATAAAGAAAGAGAGAGAAACACAGCCATTTTGACTACTACTTCCTGAACTACATTGCAAGATCATTTTCACTGACAACTTAAAGTTGTTTTTAAAAGGTAAGATGTTATTTTATAAATTGAAAAACATTTTCAGATAGTTATATACTATCCCTCTGTACGAGTTAGACATTGAGAAAGGCTTGTTTATTATAATTATGGATTGATTTAGGTTTCTGTGGTATAATTATGAATTTACTTAGGCTTTTTCACATGCACTTTTTAATAGTACTACTTCACGCCTGAAAAGTACCTGTCTGAACTTAAACCCAACAGTGCCCTATCTCTACTGATATATTTATTTTTTATGCAAATTTCAGCACAAAAATGGAAGGAGAACAGAACGTTTCCTTTGAAATTGTTGAGGAAATCATTGATCCCATTGACTTGGAATTCATGGATGAATCACGAGACCATGAACTTCTACAATGTGTAGAATCTGTGGATTTCTTACTTCAATATGAGGACGGTCAAATGTGGGAAGTTATGTTCAGTCAAAAAGAAGACATATCGGACAGTCAAATGTTAGACGTTCTATTAAATTTTGAAAAAGAATCAGAAAAATAAATGTATATTTAATAATCAAAGATTGTTCGAGTCTTTAATCATTTTTATATCTAATTCATAAACTAGTACCAAATTGATTATAATGTAAAGTCAGACTAATAGTATACTGTGCAACTTTATATTATCTCCAATGTGTATTTAACATCTCTTTATCATCTTCTGCCTCCATATTGTTTCTGCTTTCCTGACACACTATGGTATGAATTCCATATTCCACAATAACTTCTGAAACAACATGCAAGATATCTACAAAGGAGACGGTGTATATTAATTTTTTGACTCTGCATTGGTACCTACATATTGCTACTTAAATAAAAAAAACGAAAAAAACCCCAACAAAACGAACAATCAATAAACATACAATATTTAAAAAGTCTATCATTCTTTTTTCCTTATAATACGCTTCCCGGTGCGCGTACCGGGCGCTCCCCACGCAAAAAAAACGAAACATTTTATTTTTTTCCCCCACAGGGCCCTTTTAAAGCCTCCACATCAAACCAGGGGGTCAGGGAGGTTCTGCTATGCCCCCTTATAGTCATTTACCCCTTTCTTTTGGCCTCCTCTTGTCTCTCGATCCTACCGAGAGACAAGATGGCGGCCGCTCCGGACTGTTTAGAATGTTGACAGACACCGGAGAGCCAATCAGCTTCGCTTCGCGAAGTTCCGTTACGCGTCAGGTACGCGAACCGGGGCGCTGCCCGGAGCGCGCTTACAGATATATATATTTTTTTGAACGTTAATTTCTCAAAATCCACTGGAACACATATATTGAGACCTAGCAAAGGCACATCGGGCTACCTACAATTTTGCCAAGTTTCGTGGAAATCCATTCAGCCGTTCGAGCTAAAAGTGAGGCCAACCGCCCTATGGAAAATTGCATGGGAAAAACGCGTTTTGGGACCCCCCTTTTTTCATCAGTGATGTCATCAGTGATGTCACTAACCATGTCATGAATGATGTAATATGTGACATCATCAGCAGTGCATTGCAGGCGCGCAAGTTATAGTGAGTCCAACTAACTATAACGTGGGAATTTCAATGGTTTTGTATCAGTAAAATTTCCAGCTAACTATAACTGGTGTCAAACCTATGGTTTTTTCCAGTGAATTTAATAGGTTTTTTAAATGCTAATTCCTAACTATAACTGGTGTGAAACCTATGGTTTTTTCAGTGAATTTCATAGGTTTTTTAATAGCTAATTTCTATAGCTATGAAATATAATATTTTTTATAATGAATCCCATATTGTATATTTATGTAATACTATTTTTTTATGTATATTGTTCATGTTTATTTTTTTTTATTTTTTGCCTTAGAGCGCTCCCGGTGCGCGTACCGGTGACCGCACCGGTAAGCGCAGTCTTGCGGCGCGCCCCGGTGCGCGTACCGGTGAGCGTCCCGTTAGCGCTATTTCCGCGAATGAAAACATCATCGTGACGTATCGCGTAGCCGCGTGATGCGTCTTATGACGCACGGCGTAAGCGCCCCCGGGCGCGCCCCGACGCGCTTACGCTACGCGCCCCGGGGCGCACCCCGGTGCGCGCCCCTGGGCGTGTAGCGTAAGCGTGTCGGGTCATGTGACCTGAAAATAACACTTTTCATTGGTTCAGAACAATTTTGTTTTCCAAATGATGAAAGCCCCCACCTTTTTTCCTCATTCTCACTTTGTTCTTTGAGTGAGGAAGACCTGTTTCTATGTATTGAGAAATGGCTACAGTAGCAGCAGCAGCAGGAGCATCTGCACCTCCACCACCACCACCACCACCACAAGGACCACCACAACACCACATTGGTGGTGAAGAAGAAGAGGAGGAGGAGGAGGAGGAGGAGGAGAGGCAGTTCCTGCCTAAAGATAATACCCCCTATAAACCTAAGGAGCACTTTGTGTGGGAGTTTTTTAAAATCCCAAAGGACCAAAAGAAAGTCAATGCGCCAAAGGTGACATGTCTCATCTGTGGCACTGTACTTTCCAGGTGGAACCCTGCCAAAAAATATTCCTTTGGGAACCATACAATGCTTCGCCACATGCAATGCAGGCACCCTAAC
Organism: Lissotriton helveticus; assembly: GCF_964261635.1. Taxonomy (NCBI): domain Eukaryota; kingdom Metazoa; phylum Chordata; class Amphibia; order Caudata; family Salamandridae; genus Lissotriton; species Lissotriton helveticus. Next base: position 688,314,389 of record NC_136057.1, on the reverse strand, counting down.
AACTATGCTGCGGCAGAGGTCAGAGAACTGACCAGAAACCCTCCCCAATCTTCTCCGAGCACCTCCTAAAGCAAACAACCCACTCCATCGGGTCCAGAGACAAGGGAGATGGTCCCAAACATCCAACGCCAGTTTGGAGATTACAAAATAGTTTGTATATTTTGCAGGACGACAATTTCCTATGGGGAGCAAAGCATCAAACTCATCAACCGTGCTGGAGACAACCACAACTGCCGAAAGAAGCCTTAATTTTTTCCAGATTTTTTTTGCTCCAGTTGAGCCATTTACAATTGCCTGTTTTTTGTTTGTCCCCATAAAAACTACAAAAAAAATATAAAATTGTTCATAAAAGCCAAAAAAGTAAAAAAAAATCAAAAATAATAAAAAAATATAAAACAACAAAAAGGATAAAAAACCAGTTATTTTTAGAACTACCTCCAATTTATAAAAAAATGCTCAATTTTTAAAAAACTCTGTCATTCTTTTTTCTCCATGGTACGCTCCCCGGTACGCTCCCCGGTGCGCGTACCGGGCGCTCCCCCCGCGTAAATCGAAAAAAGAAAAACATTTTTTTTTGCCCCGCGGGGCCCTTTTATGGCCCACACATCAAACCTAGAGGGTCAGGGGGGTCTACCCTGCCCCCTTTTAGTCATTTCCCCCTTTGTTTTTGCTACCTCTTGTGTCTTGATCCTACCGAGACACAAGATGGCGGCCGCTCCGGACTGTTTGGAATGTTGACAGACACCCGAGAGCCAATCAGCTTTCCGCTCGCTAACTCGCGTAGCGCGCTGGTGCACGCCCCGGTGCGCGTACCGGGGCGCGCTTATAGATGTATATATTTTTTTAACCTAAATTACTCAAAATCCACTGGAGCACATATCTTGAGCACAGGCACATCGGGCTACCAGTCCCTACAATTTTGCCAAGTTTGGTGGAAATCCATTCAGCCGTTCGGGCTAAAAGTGAGTCCAACCGCCCATGGAAATTAAGATGGGGAAAACACGTTTTGGGACCCCTTTTATCTTGGCCCCCGCTTGACGAATCCCCCCCAAACTTTCAGGGAAGGAGCGGAGCGGAGCTGGCCATTTTCTTGGAGAAATTCAGCCAATTCCGTCCATCAATGCCACAGTTATTCCCAATAAAATGTTGCGGATTTCCAATGGAAACTAGGTCCTAACTATAACTACCTACTGGCGACCGCCAGTAGGTAATATATATATATACTAAGGTGTATTGGTGAATCAGTGAGTGTATGAACTCCTGTATGGATGTTTCAGTGGGTGCACGACTGACTGTATTAGAGAGTGATTAGGTGTCTCGGTGAATGTATGGGTGTGTGATTGTCCTTGTTATAGTTAGCTGAATATGTCAGTGACAAAACTAATGTTTTGAACAAAAAAAACACAGAAATTCACCAGAGCTAACTATAACTTGCACCCCCACCCTGAGATTTAATGGAAAATATTAGTTTTAGTTCAGTTAAGTTGATGGAGGGACAGTGGTGGGTTCAGCACTAAACCTAAGAAGATTGGAAGTAGTAAAAATAAAGTAAATGTAAATGTAAATGTAAATGTAGGTGTACTTATATAGCGCAAACCTGTCACCCAAAGGGCATCCTGGCGCTTGCCTAGGGAACCCATCCTGGTATTCCCCTGTGAGAAACCCCGGCAGGGTGTCCACAAGGTGAAAGCCAGGCATCCCGCCGCGAGGGGCCGTAGTGGAGATTAAGCAAGCTATTGCCCAGAGTTGCAGAGTGTGACCCCGTGATTCGAGTAGGCACCGGAGGGAGAATTGTCGAGTCCGTGGAATTTTTGAGCCCGAGACCCGCCGAGGCGGGGAATCGAACCCTGGTCCACGGTCGATCTCAGTTTCCGGGTCTGCCGCCTCTAACCACTGAGCCACGCTTCTCCACCACTGAGCCACGCTTCTCACTTAATGTCATAGAGTGATATGGGCTCAGCATACAAATAATGTCCTTGGTGTTACATACAAACAATTGCTTAATTACTAGTTGGCTTCATCACTGCAGCTTTGGAGATAGTCGCCCATCAACAATGATCTGCACCTTGAATAGACTCACAAGGTTTCTATGACATTACCAATAGCCTTCTGTTTGTCCAGTTGTCAATATCAAGAAGATCACTCAAATACTAGGGGGCTTATTTACAAGCCCCTTGCACCACTGGTTCCTCACTTTTTGTGACGCACCGCTGCGCAACCTCCAGCCCTATTATTACAAGTACACCTAAAGCCACCCTGCGTGGCTATTCCTGTCCTTGTAATGTAGTGTAGTTCCTATCATCCCAATAGGCTCTGCGCATTGGAATAATATCTTCAATAGTATAGACCTAGGGCAGAGGTTAACTAGGTCTTCTACCGACGATATTAGACTTAAAGTTTTGTGTTTGCCAGCTAGCTCAGAGTTCACTAGAAACTTTCTCGAATAGGCAAGGAGGATTTTAACCTCCCTGGATAGACAAGAAGGGATTTAGTTTCTGACAACCATAGAACATGACAACTTTGCTCTCCCCTAATCAAGAGTGTATCTCTAGAGTCGTGTGAAAACAATAGACAACTTATTTTACTCAGTCAGTTCAGTGCATTCTTAGTTTCACCAGATTGTAGAGAAAAGGAAGAGACGGGCGTGTTCAATAAAAGATATTATTTATTGATCAGTCTCCTTTCTCATACAAGAGAAATGAATCGCTATTATTGTAATACTTATAGTTAAGTAAAGTGCATACAGTAAAGACAGAATTATAAAATAATACTGTAAAAGCATTGATATGGTTTCTGAGCCATATGATACTTTAAAATGGATAAAATAGATACATACATATATACATTTGACTAATCATACTCAACTGGTGCTTCTAACCACGCCTACCCCAGTGTACCTGACCTAAGCCTAATACGTGGGCGGGAGTAGATAAGTAGCAGTTTAAGTTAAGTTTGTTTGCCAAGGGACTGACTCGAGAATTCTCTGCAAGGGGTTATTCAGTTCTGTACCTGAGATCTAGAATGATGGAGGGCTGGTATCTCTTATCCCAGGTCTTGATATTCCAGCTGCCTGCGAGGGCTGCTTGGAAGCGCCGGAGCTGGATTTCTCAGCAGGAGAAAGGCAGCGTCTCGTTCTCAGCGCGTCAGGAAGGCGGGGCAGCACCTGTGGGCTTCGCTCTCTGCTGGGCTCCTCGGCACGTCTCGCTGCTCCGATCTCGTCACCACCGCATGTGTTTGCTTAAGGCAATGTCGGTAATATTTATACCTGAAAGGTGCCGAGATTGACGTAAGGATGGACATATATACGTCAATAAGGATGTCATATGAACGGGCTCGTTCGCACATTCTTTTGCTGAAGTTCTCGGTGAAATCAAAACAATGGTTATGGGAATTTCCCAGGTCGCTGTAGGTTTGATTTGTTTTGAGAACTCCGTATGCCTTATCAGGGGCTGGAGGAATATCGCTTGTCTAATTAGATGGCATGCGTTATGACCTAATCAGATAACACGCTTCTGTGCCGTGGTGTGGCTTAATCAGATAACGGTTTTTGCACCGTTGGATGGCTGCTAGTTAATTATTAACCAGACCAGGGTCAGGAATAGGGGAATCGATACAGTACCTATAGGAATACATCACACCCACTCCACGTAGACTATGTCCATATTTACAAATCTAGGCATAGTGAAACCAGTAGCGTTTGTGTATATCGTACCACCCCAAAATACATTCATATGTATCCTGAAAATTTTGAAACATAATCACATGTACTATCACGTGTACTATATGCACAAGCAGTCTACTAATGCTAAACATATAACGCATATTTTTAAATTCAGCATGAATAAATGCGAAAACCACACATGAAATGGCTCTTAATACAGAAAAAAAGTGCGAGACCATTTCATCACAATCATAAAGTTATGTATAATAGTGCTAGAGGATAGCTAATGTCTCGTGACTACCTAAAATAGAAATTTAGTTCTCTAAGAATAAAGTCTACTTTAAGCAGAAGATAAGTGTCCCAAAAAATCGTAAATATTTTGGAATTGGGGAAAAAGGTTCTTGCAGTCTGAACAAACTGATGAGAAAATTTTTCATATCGCTTTTTGAGAAGTTGAAGGCCAAATTCAGCATGTAGGGAACTCCGAGTGCTAGTTTGCTCAAAGTTATTCCTGCTGCTCTGGTGAAAACATCATATCATTTAGACTGTTGAAAAAACTGTCAACAGCTTCTTGCGTAAGTTCCACTAATTCGGAAAGGGTTGTTACCATGCATTCATGAGCCTGAGCATGATTGCCTCCATTGATGTTTTGATCAGCATAGCTGACTGAAGGTCGTACCTGATCGATGCTGCTTTCATCTTGTGCTTCACTACCCCTCAATCGTAGTGGTGAAGTCTCTACGAATGCCGTCATCAGGATTGGTAGCCGCTGGGGGCAGCACAATGCATGAGCCGTTACCGGACCCAACAAGGTATCTGCGTCCATTGGCACATCCGATAGTAGTGCCAGACAGGTGTCCAACACGCATTCTTCGCCGCATAGCAAGCACCTTAATACAGGCATAACACAACTTTGCCACATTGGTCTAAATGAAAGAAACCAAGTCATGTTCAGGTCCCGAAGCCGTGCTAGTCCAAGGACTTTAGTTATGCGGTCCCGGCAGCCAATGGCTAGGATAATTTCTTCCTTGTCGCAGGTGTTTTGTCTGTGGCATGGTTTGCCATAGCGAAATAACAGGATCAAAAATAGAATACCCGCTAATAGTCCCAAAAGGAGTGGAAGTCTGCCAAAAATGGAATGGACAAAGTCTGGAAAAATACCCAGGATGACTTTGAATGGAGTTAAAGCACCCAAAAACACTGCTTTAAATACACTGGAGATACCAGTGGTATCAGAAATATTTAAGATTTCGTTCAGTATTTCTGCGAAATGTATGGGGGAATTAGTTGATAATAATGAATGAATCGCTTCTGTTGTCCTTGCAACTTGGAGATCATACGTTTCTTTTGATGACGTGAGCCTGGTCGGCGTCTGTAGGAGCACAGTCTTCATTCTATTCGAATAGAAGCAATTTTCAAATCGGGCCATAACCTTGCCTCCCTGTCTGGAGAATCGTTCGGGAACAATACTCGTTCACAGCACATGACCTTCCTAGTCACGGTTATGAGATAAGGTTTTCCGGGCAACAAACTACAACAACTGCGATCTACTATTAGAATGTAACTCCCGTTCGAGAGTCTCCTAAAGAATGGTTCTATTCGTGTTGCAGGTGTGCCTAGCTGGTAACATGAAAGGTTATTTGAAGTCCCTTCACAGGCTCCATGCAAGTTTATTCCCTGACACAGAAGTGTACCACTTAGTGATCTTGCACAATTATTGCCACTGAGAAACACTTTCTGGCCTTTATTACTGACACATTCGTGTGTATAGGGCAAGTTCCATATTGACTTAATGTACCCTTTACCCAACCTTTCATACTGGCCTGCCTGTATATATTTTTGGCAGAATTGAAACTGGAAAGTAGTTATCGGAATATTTATTATTCCATGTATTATCCATTCAATGACAGGTCGTTCTGACATTGTCAATGGTAATCTCTCAAGTTTTTCAATGCTCAGAATTGTATAGTCATTATTTACAACAAGGGGTGGTGATGGACAGAGTCTCTGAATTAAGCAGAGTACTCTCACCCAGTCAAGAGATCAGGGCTAGATCCAACACCGTTTTTTAGCTCATTGTACCATCCCAGTTTCAAACAGAATTGCACCCTTCTGTGCCAAACTGATTTGTTTATCAGTAAGGTTAAAGATATTAAATAATGACGTTGTGTTGATTAAATGCCAAGGCACATAGCCAGAACGCAGATTGTGTAACGTCCAGCCAAGCTGTACAATAGAACGCAATTGGGACTGACCGTGTTGTAACATCAGTAAGTCTTGCGATATTATATCGATTGCTGAAGACACAATGCTGTCCAGAGAATATATTCTGGAGGACAGAGTCATTAACCCATTGTCCACCACAGAAAGTGATTTTTCCAAATTAATACGGTCAATTTCCCATATTTTTTCTGCTGTCTCAATTTGAGTTACTTTCCAAACTTCGTTATAAGCTGCATATATAGAGGCCGCTATGAAACGTTTTTGACGCTGTTTGCGTGGTCCCAATATGAAATCACGCAAGTCAGCACCTTCTGTAAGTAAAGTTAGGTGTTGCTTAATTTCAGCCAGTGTGGACGTTTGTAGCCATTGAAGGCAGAGCTTGCCCACGCTGTAGGTGGTTACTATCCCTGGATGTTGTCTTTGGGAATATCTAGGGTCTGGCCTAGTCAATGTAAACCCCTGTTTTTTGTTCAGGAATCTGTCTTGACAGTTATTTGTATCTGTGGGCCAGATCAACCATTTTTTCCATTCAGGATGTGTTCTGTTTTGGTTTAATATATGGTTTACGTCTATCTCATCATCTATAGAGTTATTACTGTTCACTGTTGGCTTTGGAATAGACGGTTTATTCAAATCTTTGATTTTGGCTAAGCCAAGACAGGTAGTTTGTTGAATAGTGTCATTCAAGAATATAATTTGTTCTGGGATCATGCAGGCTCTAAACAATGATTCTATACCTTGTACTTGCCAATCTCTTGTACCCCAAACAGTTTTTGCTTCAATATTATTGTTCCAGAAATCAAACCCAAATGTATTCATTTGCTCAAAGAATGAATCGGAATATATCAATTTTGTGTTTGTAAGCATGGTCTTCATACCTGTCTTATTTGACAATTTGAAATAAAATGTTTCTGCCTTACTTGTGTTAAACCCTGAAAAGTATGAATATTTATCATAAAATGTTTTTGAGCTATCTTTTGGAGGAGTAGCACAATGTTCCCATTGGTTATAATTTAAAACATTTCTAGGTTGAGCAGATTTATGTAGATAATGGTTACCATAGTGGTTATAGCAGAACATCTGATCATAATTAGACGAACCCTGCAAATAATCATGTTCTGTAAATTTAGCAGACATCACAAGATCAGACATCATATCATTAATACTTTCAAAGTCCCAATCATCAGCAAATGAGCTCGGTTTTACAAAGTCACTCAATGAGATCTTGAATTGGTGTGGATACTTCAGGATTTCAACCGGACCATAGATTTCATAATCAGTTTTGTCCCATGCTACACCGCCTGGTATAGGATTGGCTGTGAAGTTCACTGAAGAAAGTTCTCTTTTCTCGATGTGTGAAGATGTGTGTGGTTTAAGGACCAAGTTGATTTTCTGGCTTGCTGTGTCCATTTTAGCATATTTTCCTTCAATGAAATGTCCGAAGCATAGTACAATGATGAGCCAAAGAATGAGGATAAATGCACCTAAGGCCACCCAAAATTCAATCCATGGAGAAATCAGATAGGTTTCTTTCAGCTGTTGAAAAAGTTCCTTAGCTTTGTCTTTAAAAGTTTTTGTTGATGGCTGTTTTTTTGCTTCACTCAGGTCTTCAGATGAATCATCGAAGTTGATGAAGTAGCCGGATGCTGTTCTGTCAATTGTTCCAATTGTTTTTGGATTTTGCTTTGTTTCATTAGCAAAGTCTGCAGTTACATCATCATAGGTTGTTGTTTCTTGATGAAAAGTTTTAATTTGGGTTTTAAGAGGTTCAAGTTCCATTGCTTTGTTGCATAGTCCTTGTTGATTCACTGTAGATTTTCCAAATGTGATCAGTCTTCCAGTTTGAGCCTCTGTATTCGTAGCAAACATTGGTGTTCTGCTACTTCTTGGGAGTCCACTTGGCCTACTGTTTGTTATCGGCCACATGATTGTGGTTTAACCAGGTCGATGGATACAACTCGGTTCTCCTTTTTACCAGCAAGGGGCGGTAGTACTACTGATCTTGTCCCGTTGACAGACAAGACAGGAACTGCTTTTCTGTAAGAAGGCCCAAATTCCTTCTTTACCGCGATCTTCTCTCTGACTAGATCCCCAACTTTTGGAATCCAGACAGGCCTTGCTGGGACAGGTGGTTTCTCTTCAGTGGTTGTTGGCTGTTGTTTCAACTTTATGTTGCTCAGGTCTTTTCTTGTTTCTTTTAAGTCCTGTAAAATAGCCAAACGATCTTTGATATCAAAGCTTTTGTCTTTAACCACTGAAGTCTGACTATCAAGATCTTGGATCATCATTCTAGTCCCGAACAATAGTTCGTACGGACTGAACCCTTTCAGAGAATTCCTTGGCAGGTTATTTAGACTACGTTGGACACTTATTAAATGTTTGACCCACCCAGCTCCCGAACCTAATACCTTTTCCGTTATAGATTGCTTTATGTCTTGGTTTTTTCTTTACACCAATCCGTATCCCTCAGGAAGGAAGTGAGAAGAGTCCCTCTATGCTATGCTCATTTGGTCATGCTTCCCTTTTAAGCCTGAGGGCTAAAGGGAACACATTATTCAAAACGTAGCATGCTCCTAGCGTATATGCCATTATAGACTTGCAAATCCTTGTATAACAGTCCAGACATCAGCCGAGCGCTGGGGTCTACATCATAAGTGAAAATTAGTCTTTTTATGTTAATATAACGCTTTTTCGTGATGGGTACATTCTTATTGTTGTTGTTTTTCTGGAGCGAAGTGCCATGGCAATAGTCCTCCTCGCTCGCCACTGCGATCTCTATTGCAGTCTGGGCAGTTTTTTACAAAAATGTGATGATGCAGGCTCATGCCTGGCCACCAGTACACTGATTGTAATTCTTCTAGAGAATCTTTTAGCTTAAGGTGTCTGAGACCCTCACCCATATGTGCGTCTGTTATTAACAAGCCTCTCCTGTCCGTGTTTGGAATTACTCTATCCCCCACTCCAGGGATTCGAGCAAAAGGGACTGAGTTTGCATCGATTATGTATGTATAATTGAGTGGATAATTGATCGGTAGCGCTGAGCAGTCGCCTTTTGATGACGTTTTCACCGCCAGCACAGTTTCACCGTCAATGTGTTTTACTGTACGCTTTTTTGTAGCTACGGAGGCCGGTTTAGTTGCTACCGCTGTGGCTGTCTCAGCCAATGAATTCCCTGCAACGTGAACGCCATCACGCTGATGACTCAGTGAATGTATCACGTGAGTTTTTGGTAGTTCTTTCTTTAAAAGAACTAATTGTTCCCAAAGCGCTTTCTGCTTTATTGTGGCACCTGTGTCATCTTTGTAACCATTTTGAATCCATTTCTGCAAATCGTTATTGTATGATTTGACACAGTAATACGAATCGCACACAATAAGTGTCGTGAATTCGCGATCGGCATTATCTAGCGTCATTTTTAATGCCATTATTTCAGTTTGTTGTTCTGAATTATTTTCCACTGAGTGTGTTTTTGTAAGTAGAGGTCTTAATTTGCCTCCGCGCCACACTTCTTTTACAATTTCGCACGTGGCGTTGTAAGCCAGCTCTCCCCAAACTGAGGGTTGAGCATGTCCGTCTGTATATATTATGCAGGCGTACTGTCGTAAAGGCAGAATGTCGATTGGCAGAGGGTATTCTCTCTCATATTTTAGAAATTTTAATTCTTTCATTTCTGGGTCAAAATAGTATTTTACTTTGTCTGTAGCAACAGAATTTACCCATTGTATCCATTCTGTATTTAGTGCAGTTGTCGGTAAATTACATGGTGTTGTTAATGCCTCAAAAGCTGATTCTGCTGTTCTGACTGTAACCTGTCTACCGTCTGCTTGGTATTTTTCCTTTGCTACAGCTGTTTGAACCGCATGAACAATGTTTTCCTTAATGTTGAACCTTTTTTCAGCTTCTGTGTACAAATGTGATTTGTATGCTATTGGTACCTTCTCTCCTTCATTAGAGGTCAGGTATGTGAATCCGCATCTTCCTGGGATGACTCGAATCACAAGGTTACGTGTGTTGTCACGTGTTTGTAATTTTGTTTTAACTAACATATCTGTTTGTAAAGATCTCAAAATTTCTGTGTGTTTTTGAGTCCAATTGATTCTTTTAAAATCTGGTTTTATTAGATCATAGAGAGGTTTAATTCTCTCTGCATAATTTATAATGTAAGTTCTTCCGAAATTTAGGAAGCCTAGAATTGATTGTAAGTTTTTCAGTGTTCTAGGTGCTTGGATTACAGCACATTTCTCTAGGAAATTGCCGGCCAGGCTTTTGCCTTCACTTGATAGTTCGTATCCTAAAAACAGGACTGTTAGATGGGCAATCCTTGACTTTTTAAAGTTGAATTTGTAACCCTCTGCTGCGAACCCAAGTATTATGGTGTTCACTCTTTTCAAGTGAGTATCCAAGTCATCATCTGTTAGATAGATGTCGTCGACATAAGATAATGCCTCGTCATCATATATTTGTAGTAATTCTGTTACTCTCGCTGAGAATAATCCTGGGCTGTTCTTGAACCCCTGGGGCAAACGACAGAAATTCTTTTGCGTGCCATTTATTGAGAACGCCGTCAAATATCTGCTCTCTGGTGCTATATTTTGACAAAAGAATCCATTAGAAATGTCTAAGGTGGTTTTGTATTTTTTGCGCACTATGTTATTCATTAGTGCAGCACTATGCGAGTTTTGTACCGCAAATGTTTTGCAACATGAGTTAAGGTGTCTGTAGTCCATAACAAGACGATATGAATTGTCCGGCTTGGAGACAGGAAACAAAGGGTTGTTCATTTGTGAGGTGCAAGTTTCAATCACCCCCTGGTATTCAAGTTGATCTAGGATCTCTTTTACCTGTTTTTTAGCTTCTTGCTTAATCGGGTACTGCCTCTGTGCAGTAGGTTGTGATTTTAATTGGATTTTGTGAGGAGGAGAGTCCTCATCCCATCCCTCATGATTTTTATATAAGGCAGGGGCTTGAGCTACTGCCCACTTTCTTGCAAGTGTATATTTTTTATGAATTGGAATATGGTTTGAGAAGGCAGGCATAATTATTTCTTCGCCATGTGGGCACTCCCTGACAAACTCTGGAGGCCAGTCTCGTTCAGCTAGAAGGATGTCATAGCCCTTGGAGAGATTATCCCAAAATAGACCCCTTATTTTTCTAGTCTTAACCCCCTCTATACGCAATGTTATTTCATATATTTTATGAGGTTTGCTAACTCTGGTATCTGCAGTTTCCACCTGAATGTATTCATTCGTGTCCACTGTCTCCAGATGATTCATAAGGACTTTGCGAGCTATGCTCACTTCTGCTGCGCTGTCTAGCACTGTCTGAGCCCATTCTCCGTTTGTCAGCTGTGTCCTCAGTATTCTCGGCATTGTTAATTACTTTAATACTGGCTACCTTCTTTTTTGGAAATTGTAATTTTTTATTCTGATGAGCAGGTTCTTTGTCTTTGGACTTGACGTGCTCTTCCCTGTGTTCTGATCGTCCTCTTCTTTCCGATTTCTGCGAAGAAGTCTGAAAATATTGAGAGGGACGTGTATCAATATCTTGATATCTATCAGGTTTTTTTATATTATCCCTATTTCTAAGGTTGTATTTTTTCACAGAGGGCTCCCTTTGGGGAGACTTGCATCCTTGATCAGGAGATCTTTCTCTCCGCCGAGGAGACCTTCCTCTGGACTGGAATCTTTTTTCCTTAGGATTGGATTGTTTATTTCCATTCCAGCTCTTTTTTTGAGTGTTTAAATTATTTTTAATAAATATCTTTTCAGGACTTTCAACTAGTTGGGGTTTCACTGGTATTCCACCCAAACTATCTCTTCCTAGTTCTTCATAGGATTTTTCTATGATTCTGGCAATTTCAGATGGTTGGTCTGCTATATTTGTCTCTTTTAACCTCTGGCGAATCGCCACATTTGCTGCTTCTCCCTTTATGTTGGCTAATAATATTGCAGAGACCTGCTTGAAGTCTTTCAGTAATTTCATACCGAGAGTTAAAGCGGGTTCTGGACCGTATTCATCTTGAATCTGTTTTAGCACATCTGGTATTACTGACATGGATGGTACACCATGTGTTTTTGTGTAAATGGAAGCAAAAACTGTTCCCCAAGTGTCACAGTCCTCCACATGTGGTGCGATTTCCATTGGAAGACAGATAGTCAGAATCCTATGTTTCTCAACAGGGGTGGTATCTGGAAACACCGCCTCTATTTGAGTGATTTTTTGTGCTAGCCAGAAAGGAATTTTTTTCCCGTTTTACGGGTACTTTACCTAGACAGGACTGTATGTTCTGAGGTGTAATTTTATTTGTGTTCCCCTGATGAGTGGTCAGCTGTGGAATTTTAATTGCTGGTTGGATTGTTGAAGTCCGCATTACATATTGGACTAACTGTCTATGTATTTTTATTAATTGTTTTAGCTGTGCTAAAAGCTCTGGTGCAGGCATTTCTTCAATGTCTGGATGTAGTGTATATCCGGCTAGGACCGGCCACGTTGCTCCTGGTCTACCTAGTGGACCGAGCCTGGTGATGTGATTATTATGTTTTAGGGCGCCATGAAACAAGAGCAGGTGCTCTTGGAATTTGAGTGGTATTTCCACTTCCTCGAAAGGAGTGTACTCACTAGGAGGTTCCTCTATTTTGTAATAGTGGAAGTCCTTTGTTACAGCGTTTGCTGCTGGAAAGTTTATCCATGAATAGAATACCTCTGTCTGCCGATATTCGTGTGCCTCAATTACGAATATGACTGTACCACCTCTTGGTGTCAGTCCATTTTCTATAAGTTTTAGGGTTATAGATTTCCTTATGTTGACCGGGATGAGTATTGCATCTGGGTCATTCTCCAGCAGAGTATTGTCTGCTACTAGGAGTTCAGCTGCTAGTCTAACTGTCTCCCTTTCTTCTTCACTTTCTGTCATTTTACTGACAGGAAGGTTATTCTGTTTGTTTGCAGATCAGGTTTATATGGAAACAAAGATTAGATGCACAATATTTTGGAACAGCGTATCCTTCAACGTTGAATTAACCAAGAACCATACATAGGAGTCTCCTCCTGCGAGGTTTGGCGGATATGACCTTTCACCCACTCCAGACGTCTTTGGAGTATTATGGGAAAAAAGGGGTTCTGTGTGAAAAAGCACGACTTAGTTACTCTAATGTCTTGCGTTAGTTTTATCGCCTATCCAAACGTTGGGCGCCATGTAGTGTAGTTCCTATCATCCCAATAGGCTCTGCGCATTGGAATAATATCTTCAATAGTATAGACCTAGGGCAGAGGTTAACTAGGTCTTCTACCGACGATATTAGACTTAAAGTTTTGTGTTTGCCAGCCAGATCAGAGTTCACTAGAAACTTTCTCGAATAGGCAAGGAGGATTTTAACCTCCCTGGATAGACAAGAAGGGATTTAGTTTCTGACAACCATAGAATATGACAACTTTGCTCTCCCCTAATCAAGAGTGTATCTCTAGAGTCGTGTGAAAACAATAGACAACTTATTTTACTCAGTCAGTTCAGTGCATTCTTAGTTTCACCAGATTGTAGAGAAAAGGAAGAGACGGGCGTGTTCAATAAAAGATATTATTTATTGATCAGTCTCCTTTCTCATACAAGAGAAATGAATCGCTATTATTGTAATACTTATAGTTAAGTAAAGTGCATACAGTAAAGACAGAATTATAAAATAATACTGTAAAAGCATTGATATGGTTTCTGAGCCATATGATACTTTAAAATGGATAAAATAGATACATACATATATACATTTGACTAATCATACTCAACTGGTGCTTCTAACCACGCCTACCCCAGTGTACCTGACCTAAGCCTAATACGTGGGCGGGGGTAGATAAGTAGCAGTTTAAGTTAAGTTTGTTTGCCAAGGGACTGACTCGAGAATTCTCTGCAAGGGGTTATTCAAATCTGTACCTGAGATCTAGAATGATGGAGGGCTGGTATCTCTTATCCCAGGTCTTGATATTCCAGCTGCCTGCGAGGGCTGCTTGGAAGCGCCGGAGCTGGATTTCTCAGCAGGAGAAAGGCAGCGTCTCGTTCTCAGCGCGTCAGGAAGGCGGGGCAGCACCTGTGGGCTTCGCTCTCTGCTGGGCTCCTCGGCACGTCTCGCTGCTCCGATCTCGTCACCACCGCATGTGTTTGCTTAAGGCAATGTCGGTAATATTTATACCTGAAAGGTGCCGAGATTGACGTAAGGATGGACATATATACGTCAATAAGGATGTCATATGAACGGGCTCGTTCACACATTCTTTTGCTGAAGTTCTCGGTGAAATCAAAACAATGGCTATGGGAATTTCCCAGGTCGCTGTAGGTTTGATTTGTTTTGAGAACTCCGTATGCCTTATCAGGGGCTGGAGGAATATCGCGTGTCTAATTAGATGGCATGCGTTATGACCTAATCAGATAACGCGCTTCTGTGCCGTGGTGTGGCTTAATCAGATAACGGTTTTTGCACCGTTGGATGGCTGCTAGTTAATTATTAACCAGACCAGGGTCAGGAATAGGGGAATCGATACAGTACCTATAGGAATACATCACAGTAAATATGGCCCCTTCTCATGCAACACTTTGCGTGAAAGTGGCGTTACATGGGTGTTGCTGTGGGTGTTCCCACTAAACACCCATATATACTGCCCCATTTCCAGATTTACGAGAACTTGTAAACCTGGAAATGTGTCAGAATGCTACGCCACCCTGGGGGTGCCGTAGCGAGGCTCAAAGAGGAGAAAGGTTTACATTTGTCCTCGCATTTTTCCTCTTTCTAGGGGTGCTGCATTCTGCAGCCCACATAGGAAGAGAAAAACAACTCTTTTGATTTTTTTTTACTGTTTTAGTGCAGGTGGGTACCCCTTCCTGCACAGAAACAATTTCCCTGCAATGCAGGCACCCTTGCACCATGGCACAAGGGTGCCTCCGTGGCGCATGGTAGTCGGTTGTGTGCCAGTGCAGGGGAATGCACAGGGATGTGTCATATTGTTATAAATATGACGCAACCCTGTACATTGAAAGTGTTGCAGCGTGGTGCAGCCAAAGGGCTTGCGGTGCAGCGCTGCATCACTTTCTTGTAAATAAGGCCCTAGCTGTCTTAAAGAGAACCCAGGGGGTTTAGCCTCTACCTATCATCTTTGACCTTCATATTTAACTCCTTGAACCATACCACTGACAAAAGTATCAAAAGCCACAAATATGCTGGTAACACACAACTGTACCAGAAATGTTCCATTGGCCAATGTCAACCTGTGACACATTTTTTTTTACAATCTTTACTGGAATTGTTTTAGCAACGTTGCAGTGGGTATATCGGTGCATATAATCTTTTCAGCAATTACTTTACAGACAGTCATTAATGAGAGCCCCACATCCTTGTACCACATTGATAGTAATCAGGAAAAACATGGGCCACTGAGTCAACAAACATTTTGAATATTGAGCTGATTCAACTGCATACAGGGATAAAAAATAAGACATAGGATGGAGATGTCATTCATTAGATAGCCATAACACGCATGCCTCCCAAGACATTCACCCTGGTGCTGGGCCCAGCATCAAACCTCAGTTTATGGCAAGGAATGTGCCATCATTGCACTCTCTGCTCTCTACACCTGTAGGGAACGGAGACAGGGTGATTGAACAGAGAGGAAAGGGGGTCCATTCCTCTGGACCAAATCTGATGAGTTATTACAGAGTGTTAGTGCTCAGTGCGATGTGGTGGAACCGTCCTAAAAAGCCTCTAATAGGCCGTCCCATTCTGCTGCGATGGGTCACTTTTGCAGTCCACACGCTTGTCTCGCCAGAGTACCATATCTTCAGCCTTACCCCACTTAAGTGTTGCTGTCCACAATAACCCACCTGGGCAGTGCGCAGGTTCTCCAGTGCATAGCGCTCAATATGTGTACCAAAAGTAGTGCCAGATTGGAGAAACAGTTTGTGGCCCCCCAGCCCTTCTGCATCCATATAGCCCTAGCATACCACTAGCCACACAATTGAGGTTGGTTCAGCCCATTGTTCTGGCAATTATTTCTGTAATCTCCATCCAAAGATTACTTACCTGTGGGCAGCTCCAAAACGTGTGCAACATGTCAGCTCCGGCCCCAGGGCAACGCTTCCACTCCAATGTAGGCACAGGGAAAATTTTGTGGAGCCTACCCAGGGTAAGATTTGCCCTTTGTAGGATGTTGTGCTGTATGTACTGGAAGCGGTCACTACAGAATACCTTCCGCCAGTATAAGGTATAATAAATCTCTGTCCCTCTCCTTCTGGGTCATCCCATGGCCTATGCCACCCTCCCAGTTACTTCTTAGGAAGACTAAGGCATCTTGCGATGTGTATGATAGGGCTATAGTTAGCCTGGTTATTAGATGATGACCATTCTACATAGTGTGTATTGTTTGCAAGAGTGTATGTGGGTCAGGATCTATGTTGACTATACCTCACAGTCTCGCTAATTCAGCTACCAATCATCCATAGGCCAAGAAGTGGCCTGCTGGGAGGACTGTATCTCTCATCAAGAGGATGAGGGCTCCATTTTGGAGCAATGGTCTCTAGGTTGCTCATGCTCACTGCTTTCCAGGGCACCATTCCCTCTCTGCCAATCTGCTCCCTAAATGCTCAAATAGAACTCAATCGGACTGCTGGGCATATTGCAGCATGTCCGGCATGAGGCTCAGACTCCTTCCCCAGCTATTACAGGCCACTTGCAGCAAGCCACTAACCGGCAGTGTAGAGCTCCTTGAGGGAGAAACACTTCCCGTACTTTCTGCTGTGCCCTGCTCCCAGGAGCCAGTCTCAAATCCTCTGTGTGTCACCCTGCTAGCCAGTGGGTAGGTCACTGCAGCTGCACCACCAAGTAGTAATGTTAAAAGTTTGTGGCACCTAGTCCACCTTTCTCCCCTGGAAGTTGCCACATGGCCAGGGCTACTTTTCGTTTCCCCTTGTTCCAGGAGAACACACCAAGCATTGCATGCATTGTGTGAAATGTGCTACATGGAATATTCACTGGTATAAAACAACAATAATACCACAGATTTAGGGGTATCACCACCTTTGACAGGGACACTCTGCCCTGCACCAACAGTGGAAGCAAGCACCAAAATGTGATCTGTGGGCTTAGAGAGGTGAACACCTTCGTAAGGTTCCCATCAATGAGATCTCGAGTTGTGAGGTAGATAGCGCAAGGTGCAGTTTCTCGGCTGAGGGAATGTGATCTCACTACAATTCGCTACGGTGGCCAATCAGGGTGATCTGGGAATAAACAAGTTTTCGACCAGTTTATCCTGAGCCCCAAGGCACATACGAATGTGGCCAGGAAATCCACTATCTTGGCAATTCCCTTCCTGATATCCCTTAAATAGATAAGGACATCATTTGCTCGACTGCATGCGTCGTCTCCCGTAATGGCATGCCCATGGCCTGACCTGCCTGCCTGAGCCTCTGCTAGTGGCTCCATCCCAAAGCAAACAGCAGGAAAGAAAGGGGACAACCCTGCCACATGTCTCTAGTAATCAGGAAAGGGGCCAAGATTCGATGCCCTGTTTTCAACCGTGCCATGGGTTCTATATATAGGAGTCATATAAGACATTGTAACCTTCCTCTATTGCCCATTGCTTCCAGCGTTGCAAACTTGTAGTCCGAGTCTACTATATCAAATACTTTTTTCTAGATCCAACACAATGCATGCTGCAAAAGGCCAATGACCGGGTGCAGTCTCCGGCATCCTATGGAGCCTGCGGACGTTAAATGTTGTGGGCAAACATAGTATGAAACCGCTTTGATCCGGGTAGAGTAGGTTCGGTAGATGCTCATTAAAGCTGTGCAGCTATTGCCCTACTGATTATTTTGTAGTCGTTGCCCAACATCGACAGTGGTCTGTATGAAGTTATCTCTAGAGGTTCTTACCCTGGCTTTGAAAGTGAGACCAGTAGAGCCTCCCAAAGAGTCAGGGGTACCCCACAGTGAGGCCATTGACATGCAGCTCCCACAGTTTGGGAGTTAATTGCACCTAGTACACTTTGTAAAACTCAAAAGCAGCCCATACAGTCTCCCTGTGTTTTGCACATGGGGTGTCCCTGATCACTCCTCGGACCAATTATGGAGGTATTGATATCTTCCAATCCCACTAGTTCAATTGTAGGCAGCAGAATTGAGCTTAGGAAGCCCCAGATCTGGGCCTGCTAGTCCTCTCTGTTGAGGGTTTTTTCAGAGAACGATAATAAGTGCTGAACGCTTCATGTATGCTGGCCAGTGGCAATCAATGTCAGGGACACCTGGGTCGCAGACACTGAGACAGTAGTCATCGCGCTCATCAGAAGACAGGTCAGCAAACAGCTCAGTTTATCACCCTCCTTGTCTATACTGGCTTGGTATGCCCTATAGATGAGGCACTGCAGCGACTCTATAAAGCAGGCATGCCTTTCCCTTTGCACAGTCAGAATGCCCCCTACTGTGGGATTTTCCTGTGCAGTATTCTCGAGTGTACCTAGCGACCTCTCCACCTGCAACAGTTTGCGATGGTTAGCGGGGCATGCGCCCACTACAGAATGCATGTAGTATCCCTGCACCATCGCCTTAAGTTTCGCCCAGTCCACCAATCTAGTCGTGGCGGTGCCCCAGTTGTCTGCTAAGTAGTTTGACAGGGTCATATTTGTCGATTCTCGAAAGATTAGGTCTTCCAATGTCGAGGGCTGTAAGCATCAAGCCGACACTGGAGGAAGTGGTGCTTTTCATGTTAAATGGAGAAGTAGCAGGTTGTGGTGCGATAGGGTTTTCCTCAGGTATTTTGACCCCGTAACTTTCAGCTGTCTGGAACATTGACACAGAATGCAGTCAAGGCATACTTGCAACTCATGTGTTGATGAGTAGTAGGTGTACTGCCAAGTGTCTCCATGTAACGTGTGCCAAATATCAACCAGGGATCAGTGCACAAACCATTGAAACTGGTAGGATTCAGCACCCACCACGGGGGTGGTAGGCAGTGGGGGATGTGAGTATGCAATTGAAATCTCACCCTGAAGCCAAGGTAAATAGGACTATCTAGCCAGTAGAACAGAGAGACGCTCCAAAACCTGCTGCTGTGCTATATTCGGGGCATTATTACTCCCCAACAAGAGATGCCTATCATCTAGTTGACCTTCCACAAAGACAAAACATCCTGGGTCTAATTGAACCGTTGTACTCTTAAAAGGCACAGAGGGCCTAACCCTTGTAATTGTCCCCCTGGCATAGCCTGAGTATGTTGTGCTGTAACACGGACCCTCCATCGTTTTTGTTGATGCAGATCCTCACCGTTGACTATGTGTGTTTTCTGGTTGAATGCTATCTAGGCATCTCCCCTCTTGACTGAGTGTTGCACTGTATGTCTCTTGCACGCTGTCCCCATCCCACAGACATTCCATGTCAGGAACCATAATCTAGCCATGTTTTAATTATAGTCCACGAGTGCAGTGCAGGCAGAGAGGTAGAAGATGTGTCTGCAAGGTGCTTGGTTGTGGGGGTAGTTTGCAAATGTAACTGTCTCCAATGCTTCAGGGCTCAATAAAAACAGAACTGCCAACTCGTATTCCCAGGAGTAATATCTAACTGCCCAAACAAGCAACTCACTTTCCCACAGGCAGGGACATCCAGTCTGTTCATTACCATGTGCAAAGGGTCTCCTGGAGAGTAAGGGAGGATGGCCAACCAGCAAGTACCCATTCCCATGTAGGCACTATGAATCAGGGTGAAGGAGAAGAATATGATCTTTTTTTTTTAACCCATCTCAGACTAAGGGTGGTAAGCTGCCTGGGCCAACTCACTGAGGCCCCCACTCCCGCCCACCCCATGAAGCCAGTGTGAGTGCAGCAGCACATTCAGGAGGGAACAAAATAAGGGGGGGTCAGGCATCCTAACATGGCATTAGTCATTGTACAATCTATTAATGACAGCGATCTGCCCCCCCATTTTCAGAGGCAAACCACTCATGCTCAGATTTAAGAGTTGTCCTCTGCTGTTTGCGATATGACAATGGGCAGGGTAGCCAAGGGTGCGCTCTTTTCTCAGTCATTTGACCCTGTCTCTGAAGGTGCCTCTTCAGGGTCATTCAGTGGATGAGAAAGTCTCTCCACCCTCATGTTGGACCTCTGATCCTGCATGCTTGGGCAGGGGTATGTGCCGCAATCATTTTGTGCCTTTGCTCTCCTGTTTGTGTCACGTCGGTCCTTGGCGAGCAGTCATTGGATGTCTGTGTGGTACAGTGTTTTCAGTTCATAGGTCTCGTATCAATGCTGTTCTACCCAGTCCCAGGCATTCACAGGTTCCATGAAGAAATACCTAACATAATTCGCTATGACCTTCGGTTTGGCTGGATACAGCAGGGAATAAGTGAGACTAGCCAATCATAGTTTCTTCTTCGACCCTGAGAGCGAAGCTCTGCAACGCTGGACTGCAAGTGTTCAATCTGGGAACAAGAATGTACAGGTGTTGTCAAAAGTGATGGGCTGGGCAGTGCAAGCTGCTTGCAGGATCTTCTTTGTCTCTAAAAAACATTTGCCTGGCCACCACAGACTTCGGGGGTGCAGCTGGTGGGTGCCATATTACCAACAACAAGAAGCGAGGTGGCAGGCCCATAGATGACATAGTTGTGGATAGCCATGTCTCAAAGAAAGCAACTGGGTCTGATCCCTCTACGCCCTCTGGGAAACCAACAATGTGTATGTTGTTGCGCTGTGACCTGCCCTCCTTATCTTTTGCTCTGTGTTCCAGTTTGCGGACTTTGGCCATAATGTCCCTGACTTTTCCCTCTAGGTCTTTTACTGCCAGCTGGAGAATTTGAATTACATCTTTGGTTTGTGTGACACAGGCAGATAGTTTCCTCTGATCATCCCAGAAAAAGCTCATTTGAATTGCCACTCTGTCCACTCTACTTCTCAAGGTCCTGTCTGGTGGCAGCAATTGCAGCTAGGATTTTGTCCAGCTTGGCATCTGCAGTGTCCACCACAGCACTGGTCAGAGATATGTTGGCGCAACCCTGGCCGTACCCTCCTGTGTTTAGGCGCCCTGAGTGGCAGAGCCCTCTGGTGCCACATCACCCCATCTGGCATGTGCAACACTTCTGCTACCTCACAACTCTGACGCCAGCCATAGGGGATTTGAGTGATCAATGAGGCCTCACCCTCCTGCTGGTGTTGGGGTTGCTTGCTGGCTCGTGGGGACCCCCAGTACCCTCCTAGTGCTCTGTGTGTTGTTCACACAGTCCAAATGCCAAGGGGGAACAGCGAAAATGGCATGGAGGGAGGACTCCCCTCTGCTGGTCTAGGCTCAGTGCTGCTTGTACCTTGGGACCCGCCTCACCCCTTAGGTCATCACATTCCATTCCTTCTGCACCTGGGGGGCACGAACAGTCCCACCATGCAATGAAGAAGTTGTGGCACAGGGGAGCGTGGGGTGCTGAATCTCTCATCCCAGGCTTCTCTCACCACCTCTTAGGTCCTTACCCCTTTCACCAGTCTAAGCATGGGAACCTCAGAGTCAGCCTGCTTCTCCCCTTACAGCAATGTGCCACTGCTTTGGGTATATGGGCAAGGTGGGATGAAAATCATAGAGAGGGGGCAACTCTCCAGCCCTTCCCAGCTTACCTCCAGTCTCAGCCTTGTGAGCCTATGTCAGACAAGGCACATCTCCTCTTCCCTGTCAGGCTTTCCCTCTCAACGTGGCTGTCGCAGGTAGCAGGCCCCCCTTGATCCGCCCTCAGTCTACTCATGCGGGCACGTGTGAGGTGCACTATCCTCTCACTCTCCGATGGTCCTCTGTACAGGTCTCTCTGTCTCTGGGCTCCTAGAGGGGGCAAAATTCTCTAGCCCCACCGATGCTCACCTCAGATCTTTTGACTGGGTGTGAGTGTTTGATTGGTTCAGATATTCCGTCCATCACCACCCCCTTTTGTACCGCTTTGGCCGCCATAAGTGTGGCAGGGTATGCTCAGACGTGAGTCCCTTGCTCACTTTGCCACTGGATTCAAGCAAGCCGGGCTGAAGACGGCTGTAATGCCAGAAACCGGTCTTCGGAAGCTTGTTTACGGTCCAGGGAAGGCATGGCTTGGCAGTTCGGGCTGGACTGTTCCCATGAGGCACAGGGTCAGACTGATTTGCATATAGCCATGTCTGAACTGGGGTGGCAGAGTGGGCTAAAGAACGGTGATGGATCAAATCCAGATCTTTTGACTGGGTGTGAGTGTTTGATTGGTTCAGATATTCCGTCCATCACCACCCCCTTTTGTACCACCTCTAGTCTTGGGCTTGTGGGCCTATGCCAGACTGGGCACATCTCCTCTTCCTGGTCAGACCTCTACTCTTAAAGTGGCTACCACAGGAGCAGGCCCCCACCCACCCTGCCCTACGCATTCTTGGGCCAGAGCAGGAAAAGTGAGCTAACCCCTCACTCACTTGGGGTCCGCAGTTTGGGTCCCCCTGTCTTCGATCTCTTAAAAAATTATAAAATATGATTACATTTCAATTTCTTTTTTAATTTAGGAAAACGCCATCCAACTGTTTTATCTTACAAAAAACTGCAGAACACTTTGGAGGACACCAACCAGCTGTACCATATTAAAAAGGTAAACACTTAAAACAGATCTGCTAATATTTTTTCATACAGCAAGTATTAGACAATGTAACTGTTTATTCTTTAAACAGATATAATTATTCAACAAACATATTATAAATAATAATCTTTTGCCATGCCTCTTGAGAAAACTGAATTCAATAATTTTTTCCCACATATCTAAATTTCTAACACTCTTCCTTTTAGACAATCGAACAATACAGACAACAATAAATCCTGTAAATATCAAGTGATGTAATTTAGGTTTTTCTTCTTTTTTACTAACTCAATATAAGAGTATCCTTAATTCCATTAATACTAATAAAAAATTCGAAAAATATCCAAATATGGGCAATTAATGTAGTAAAGACCAGTGTTTCAAAACACGCTTTAAAACCGAAAGCATGCTAGCACTTATGACAGTGGTGAAAAAACTCGTCAGAAAAAGCACTCTGCAATGGAGTTGGAAGTTAGGAACAAGAGTCCAGTGAATAAAGTTGTTAACCAGCATCTCCAGTGAATTCTCCGTATCAGAGTTAAGGAAGGGTGCTAGCAACATTCCTATGCAGTCTGTCTGAGACAATCATCATCTCAAATTTAAAAAGAATGATTAGCAGGCAAAGACAGATGAGTAAAGGGTTACCTACTCAGATTAAAACTTTCAGTAAAGTTAAGATACCCCTTATATTAATAGAAACCTTTTACCACAAGCCTTTTCTACTACATGACAACCACAACTCTCCTAAAAATATTGAATATAATCTACTGTTTACAATTTTTGCAATGAAAATAGTGGAACTTGAATGATGAATAGCACGTTTCAGACAACACCCCATCCATATTTACAATTTTCATGCTAAATTAACAACACTACAATGCCTCTTTTCTATGCATTACTGCCACACAAGGAGACGTCCACACACTCAAATTTGTTTTGCAATTATTAAAGAAATAACATGGCATTAAAGATTAGTGGAAATTATAATTGACTCTTTAATTGCAATGATTTCTACAATAAATAAAGTATCTCCTGTCATACAAATTTAGGATACATTTTTCATTTTTCGACCATATGGCGGAAAATATTTTTTTAAAACTCCCTTAGCTGGGGATTGCATGTTAAACAGTAAACTCTATGTTAAACCCAAGAAATTAAAAGCCTTACCTTTTGTTGCTCTTGGACATATAGAAGTGTTCTACACTGCAGTAATAAATCTAAATATTTTTCACAGATTATAGAAAAATTGCCACACTTAATAAATTATTTCCAACTAACATGGATTTGCCATTCAAAAATTGCTACTCAATCTGTTTAGAAGGGTGGCCATAGAGGGATGGTATAGATCTTTTTTCAGTTTGTTTGGGAAGGCTCACCCCATGTTGAGCAATTTCCTGGAATTTTTGGGAAAAGGAGCAAAGTTTCCAGGAAATGAGCCAAAATCATCCACTGGGACAAGCAGCCCAAACATCCCGACACATCCAGCTCTAATAATTAGCAACCGCGTGGGATAAAGTGCACGGTGGCTACAAATGTCCTAACAGTGCACGCGTCTTATAATGCAGATAAACTCTGATTATTCAATTCTTGAACAGGCCCACTTATATGAACCTTGTACTGCTCTGGTCATTCGCAGACACTTCCAGACACAAACTCAAATTCTGAAAAATTGGGTTGTTGGTTGACTGGGGTGTAGCCATGATCAAGCAACAGCCCCATGCCCTGGTAGGATGAACCATTAAAACTCATTACATTAACCTGGGTTTAACCCAGGGTAGGTTGGCACAAAAAGTCAGGCCTAACTCAAAAGCAATGTGTCAAGTATTTATCCAGCACCCAAACAGTAAAAAAGAGAAAACACAACACAAGAAAATTACAATACCAATTGTGAAAAATTGAGTTAATTATAAAAAAATATTTGACAAAAATCCAATCAGTGGAACCAGAGTTATTAATTTTGAACGTTTTTACCAAAACTAGCATCTAAAAGATCAAAAGAGCTGACCATCGACATCTAGTTGCGTGAGACTAGATCAAAATCGAGAAATATTGCTGAATGCAATGGAGTGTGGGTTGGATACAAGATTGGTCCTAGTCAGCACTTACCTTCAGACTTAGAAGAAATTCTGGCTAAAAGTTCTGAGTAGGCTGCAAGCGATGTCCCAGGAAGGAGCATCAGTGTCGGGTAGCCCCTGGACGAAGTTGCATTAAGGATTTCTACATTCGGAAGTTGAAAATCTCCATCGGGACAAGGCAGAAAGATGTAGCTGATAGAAGTTACAGTAGGCTGGATACCCCTTTGGCAAAGGACCGCTGAACAAGATTTGCTGCTTAGGAGAAGAACCACCTTGGGCGGATGGACGAGCAGGTTGGTCCTGGTCTTTCCTTGGCTCTCAGAGCTGTTTTTAACACAAAAAAAATGTATTCCCGAGTTTTAGATCTTGGCTATTTGGGCACAGTTAGCACCACCACGTGGGGTCCAGGACTGAAGGGTCACCACTTGGGGGGCTAAGACTCACTCAGGCTGGGCCCAGGTGCAGCTGCAACATGGTGGGAGCCTATTGTGTTCCTGTGGCTCTGAACAGGAGGCTGCAAACTAACCCTTGGAGTCACTCTGGTAGTCATTGATTCAGGTGGAGAAGCAGGGCTCATGCAGCAGGGCAGGCCTCTGAAGGTTCAAGGCAGACTGCATAGCAGTCCTTCCAGGTGCAGCAAAGCCGTCTTGCTGACTACAAAGCATGCTACAGCAGCAGGCAGTACTCCGATAGGGCTCACTCATGTCCAAAAAGTAAACTGAAGAGTGGGTCTGAGGGGCTGATTTTTAAATCTGGAACCTTCTGTGAAGTGGGCGATGTTTCTAGAGATTTCTTTTTGAAATGCTTGGAATTTCCTGACTCCCCGGCCCTGGCTCCAAGCAGGCTGTGGAGACAAGGAAGTGGTGACAAGCCCATTGTGTGAAGGCAGAGCTCAGCCTATTCAGTTGCAGGTGAGGCTGTGTCTAGCTCTGCCCCCCCCATTCTGCCAGCAGATGGCCCATTCAGGCATACATAATCCCTCTATTATGTGACTGTTTGGGAGGAATTTACAAGGTCCTAACTGCTAATTTTACCTAGTCATGTGACATGGGAGTTTGGGGGCACCCAAATGGCACAGGACATGAACATGCCAACTTTCTAAAAGTAGGAGTGAAAAGCAACCTAAATGCACTCAAATTACACAATATTCTACCGAAAAAGGTAATACAGTATATCTAATTTTAAACAGTTTATACAATTGCGTGCAAAAGGCAACAGGCTCTGCTGGCCTATAATCATACAATGTGGGGATTCGTCAGACAATAGTCTGAACAACCTTATGCACTGCCTAATCACTCTCATTGAGTGTAAATAACAAAATCTTGGGCTATTGACCGTGGTGTTAAACATATACACATTCGTTAGACATAATGATCCAAATAATCTTGCAAACAATCATGAAGTAATCAACATGGAGAAGACTCCATGTTGATTACTTCATGATTTCTACATTTACGTAGGTCTTTTCAAGCTTGAATCTTTCTAAACGGTTTCCTTGAATTACTACCCAGTTGTGCTACAAAGTTTACTTTGTATCTCTTTTTCTTTCTGTGTCGCTATGGCTGCGGTGAACATTCCGCAACATAGTCGCATTGCGGTGCGCAATCATTTGCAGACTTATAATGTTCCCGTGGAAGGCATGGCTGTCATTATGGTGGTGAGTGCAGAGGTGGCTTACCCTTACGAAATCTTTTACTTGTGGGTGACCTTCCCAGCTGTGAACGCAAATACTACTGTGTTCGACACATACACTCCCACTGCTGGAATATACTCCATATAGGGCACAGGAAATTCCTATTGATGCTTGGCAACACCGCGTATGGTTTGATGGCACCCTACCCCACTCTTTGACAGCTCCGAGGTTAGGTTAGGTCCTTTGTCCTTTCCAGGCGCAAATTGGCCTGTTTTGGCTGGATTTACTCCTCATCCTCAACACGGCGCATGTTCCGTTGTTGAATTAAGATGACTTCATGTAATCGCAATTAGCATAATTCGGTCGTTAGTGCAATACATAACCCGTAATCTCCCGGGCGGGGCCCAAGGAGGTGCGGCGCTTCCTGCTGGACAGGGCGGCATGAAGCTCAGTCCCGTAATGGTCAACGCTGTGATGGGCAAGCGCCCCCAGGATAGGGATGAATTTCCTTTCTGGCTTGCCGAAAAGGTTGACCAGCTGGAAGCAGTATTTCCTAACACGACTCCTGGTGAGAAACACAGGATTCTGACAATTAGCATGCCGAAAGACTTGACCCCAGAAATTGGTGACTGTGAGACATGGGGTAGAACATTTGCGGCAGTCTATGCGAGGTGTTACGGCACTCCGTTCCATGACTGTTTTGCCAACGGTCCTTAAGTGTGTCCAGGATGAGCACGGACCTGAGGCTGCTGTTGAATTGGGTATGTGCCTTTGTGGCTCCTTTGATGTAGTTTACGATCTCATACTTGCTAATGTCAAGGGGGATGCAGTGATCTTTCGGGTAGCCAATGCTTTGCAGGCGATTCCCAAAGTCGAGAAACCTCGACAGTTAGCCCGAATTATTGTGGCGGCGTATGAAACCGTGGGCCGCAATAGTGGGGGTCTCAAGCCTTTTTCTACTAAAGAGAAAAAACAACCCCAAGGGCAGAAGTCACAAACTGACGAACAGCCCAAGACCAAAACACAAAAATGGCCAAAAAAACAGGGAAAACAACAACAACAGAGACAGGAGTCTCGTGCTGCGTCTCCATTGCCTGCGCCCCCAGAACGTGCTTATGACTTGCGCGATCGTGCGACGATAAAATCACCTGATCGATTTCTGGTTTCTGACCAACGATCTCCTTGTTCTTTTCAGGACTCACCGGCCTCATCGACCGGTGGTGGAGGAGGCGGCAGGGGTCAGGGTGGCCAGCAGGGACGCGACCAGCCCCGCCCGAAAGACGGTAAAGGCAAGCAGGAAGATTCTACACCGAAGAGACCCCAGTTTCAAAAGAAGAAAGTCGCCGCTTTATCAGCGAGATATGCCACAGATAGTGAGAACGCAGCTTCGGAATCAGACATGGGCTCTGACCTTGCTGGACAGCGCGGCGGAGATCACCATGGTGTGAGAGGCCCTGCGTCCACTACTGAAGGTGACAGCGACTGACCGTTATGTTGTTGTGGAAACAGCTGACACTAGAGTTGCTCCCCCTGACAGACTTTATGAAATAGTCCTGTTCATTGAAGGTGACATACAGCGTACCCTAAAAGGGGTATTTTGGGAAAATCTTACAACTACCTATGACATTTTGTTAGCGGAGGCTGACTGGCCCCCACCTTTAGTTCTCGCAGCTCCAAGAGGGGAGGAGATAATCCTCCCTAGTATCGCGCACACGGTCTCGAAGGAGCATGCGCTGAATTTTGTGGAAGAGTGGGCTAGAGCCCTTGCGCCGGCTCTGTACTGTACACACTGTGGTTGGGATAAATTTTCCCCTCACCACGAAATACCTTTGCGGTCGCAGCCACAGCCTCAACCTCAATATCCCATTAGACGTGAAGCTAAGGCTTCCGTTGCGGAAATCCTTGAACAATTGGAATATCAAGGAGTCATTGAAACATGTGTGTGATCAATGAATAACCCTCTTTTTACTGTGACCAAGCCTCACGGTTCATATTGTTTGGTATTGGATTACCGGCATTTAAACTCACATTGCGGTACCTGTGCAGTACAGAATACTCACGGCTCTGCCTTAGTGGATAGTCTTGTGCATAAGCAGTTTAAAACCATGCTTGACATATCCAACAGTTTTTATGCCCACCATTTGGATGGTCTGAGTTCCCAATGGACCAGTTTTACATGCGGCGGCGAACAAAAACCGTTCAGGCGTTTACCGATGGGCTATAAGAATAGTCCTGGGGTATTTGCTGCCCGCATAGTCTCTCTCTTGGAGAGAATCGACCCTGATGCATGCTCGTATGTGGATGACATTCATCTCACAGACGCCGAACTTTGGGAGCATCTGTGTCGAGTTGACCGCATAATTTGTAGCTTTTCGGACTTCGGTAACAAATTTAACTTTGCCAAGGCGCACATTGCAGAGTACACATTGTTGTTCCTGGGCTATGAGCTCAACAATGAAGTTCGAGTATTAGCTCCTCACTTCTTGGAGAAATGCGCACTGCTGCGCGCTCCGACAACTCTGAAAAAATAACAGTCTTTGCTGGGATTTTTGAATTTCAGGAGGACATACATTCCTGAATATGCCCAGTGTATCAAGCCTTTGTATGCTTTGATACAACCCACTTTTACCAATTCTTGCTGGCTGCCAGAACACTCAGCTATTCTGCAATCTTTGCAGGCTGATCTGCTTGCTTCTAAATACTTACTGACTCGTGATAACCACACCAACCTGGTGATAAGAATTGTCCCTGGGGCGGTGGGTTTCACATACCTTACTTTTAACGAAGGAGACTCAGTACCTATTGGGTACAAGTCACACTCGTACACTTCGGCTTAAATGCAATTTTTCACTGTGGAGAAAGTTTTAACAGCTTTACAGATGGTGATTCTTAAGGAACGTGCTCTGTCACAGGAAAACGCATGTTGGTTGTTACCCCGTGTCCTGCTTTGGAAGCAGTTACGAAAGCCAGTGTACCAAATTCTAAGGCATTGCACCCTCGGTGGATACAATGGGCGGCTTCATTGACATCTCTGGATGTCATATTTATTTTTGATGCCTCCTTACGGTCGCAGGAGTTTTTGCAATATGAATTCGTTCATCCTGCGCCTTTGGCTATGCGGCCTTTGGAGGATTTCCATTGCATTATATACACTGATGGTTCGGCGCAGGTTGCGCATGGTTCTAAACACGCATACGTTTCCGCCTGCGCCATTGTGGTAGGTGCCATGGTGAACGATGAGTTCAAGTCCAGAGTCGTGCACACGCAGACTCTAGGGGACTGCACCGCACAATTAGCAGAGCTTCGTGCTCTGATGCTTGCATTGGAGTACGCTGATCCTGGTGTGACGACTCTTATTGTAAGTGATTCTTACTACTGTGTCCAGTCTTACAATGAGAACTTGTTCTTTTGGATTCAGAATGATTTTCGTGATTCCAAGGGTAGCACAATAAAACATAAAATGATCTGGGTCCGAGTGGCTGAGCTTAAAGAGCAGTTGCCACTGGTGTTTGTAATTCATACTCTTGGTCATCAGCACGTAGGAGTCCACGCTGTTGGCAACTCGCTTGCTGATGAGGCAGCGAAATCAGCAGTATCGACATATTTAGTTGCAGCAGTTACACGGTCCAAAAGTAAGATTGATGATGATATCTTGGCAGCTGTTGCTACCACTGAGAAGGGTGGTAAATATCCTAAGGGGTTCCCTTCGAAGTACTCATACCACTTAAGTCCCGGTAATGTTCCTTATGTGAAAATACCGGACATTGGGGAGAGATTAATTCCCAACTCGGATCGCAGAAATACATTGATCACAGCGGCCCATGAAGGTGTTGCGTCTGCGCATGCGAGCGTTTCTGCCACTGTGTCTCAATTGCAACAGCGTTTTTGGCGGTGGGGACTGTACAAACAGACGCGCAATCATGTACTTCAATGTGACATTTGCCAGCAGATTAAGCCTTCAACTGCTGCGTGTCCGCCCCAAACACAGTTGTTCATTTCTAATAAACCACTGGGTTGTGTTTATTTAGATCACTGCGGTCCTTTTTCTTCTGATACTGCATATAAGTACGTCTTAGTCGCAGTTGATTCATGCACACGCTTTGTATGGGTGTGGCCTCACCACAGCGCTGATTCACGGACTGCCATTATAGATTTGCTTGTCTTTGGAGGGATTTTTGCCTGTGGTACCTTCCATTCGGATCAGGGTCCTGCTTTCGCCTCTAAGGCGTATAAGGATGCCATGGCTTTGTTGGGGGTCCAAGTCAAGTTTTCGTCTCCATACAGGCCTGAGGGCAATAGTGTAGTGGAACGAATGAACTGTGACTTAAAGCAATCATTGACAGCTCGAGTTATAGGCACTGGCAGGAACTGGCTGGCCCATCTCAATGGCGTGCAGCGTGCTCTTAATAATCTCCCTAGAAGGTCTCTGGGTGGGCAGACCCCATACGAAATGCTCTTTGGTATCAAGATGTATGTACCGGACCTTGACGGTCTAGACTCGGTGGCTGTTGCTGCCGCCTTTGACGTAGATGAACATTGCAATGTTTTACAGACTCTACAAAAGACAAGAGACAGTCTTGCAAAGGAACATTTGCCCTCCACTTCGGATGATGCATTGCAGATCCCGGTAGTTGGCTGGCTATCTCAAGTTGGAGATTTGGTTCGGGAGAAGATCGAAAATAAGAAAGAATTTGGTCCCTCTTATAGTGCTCCAGTTCCTGTGCTTGGTGTGAAGAGCACAAGAACAGTCATTTTACACCACTTCCAGGTCGTAAGGAAAACAGGTATATCTCCATTGACAATGTCAAGATACACAGAGTGGCCGATTCTTCTTAGTATGACACCGGCAGTCTCCTGTCCTTCGATGGTGAGAAATTCTATATTGGCCACTGCTTCTAATCCTGAGCTGGAGGTGGCCATCGAGATGCCTACAATTTCTAGTCCTTTATTGAGTACATTACCTGGTACTCAACTTAATGAAACTGACTACTCTTACCCAACTGACTTATCAATGCCTGATTTACAAACTCGTTTGGCCACAGAATCCAGATTTTCATTTGACACTGCTTCACACACATCAGGAAAGCCCTCACGGATCACAGTCTATACAAGTTTATTTAAAAAACATTTTTTGATTCCCCCTTGGACATATATTTGGCTGGTGCTTTTTTGGATTCGGTTTTGTGTTTTATTTTTTCCGATTCGTCAATGGACACTATGTCGAAGAGAGAACATGCATTCAACATCTAAATGGAACATTGGCACCACATTCCTCATCACATACTGCGCACAGAGTGAAGAGAGACTTGGCTTTTGTTAACATCACCCCTTGGCCTGTCCTGGATGGGATAGTATGGAATGCTGTTATATTTCAAATCCATGGCCCCACTGAGATTATAAATGTCCCTAATGTGCTTAGAGTTAACATGGGGGATGTATTTAAACAAAACATACGTTCTGATGATTGGGATGTTCAGGCCTTAGAGGCATTGTTTTCTGATTTGAAATATTATGCTACCTTTGATGCTGAAGATTTGTATTTAGAATCTGCTAATTATGGTGATTTATTTTGTTTCCAACATTTTGGTAACCACTACTTACATACAACTAACTCCGGGAGGAGTACTGTAAATTATACACAGTGGGATCATTGCCCAGCTCCTTTGCAAGGCAGTTCGAGTACATTTTTGAAAAAGTACACCTATTTTACTGACTTTAATCAGTCCAATCCTGCTTTATTTTATTTTAAAATGACAGAAAGGTCCATGTCCAAGGTTAGACTTACCGATACTAAGTTATTGTACTCGAAGTCCTTTCTAGACCAGCTAGCTGTTGGTGGCCACGAGTTGTGGAAGGAAACAGTTGACCTTAAATCTGTATCGGGTTCTAAAAGTTGGCAGGTACAAGGCACTGAGGCTTTGCACCGTGCATGTCTCATCCCGAATCATATGTTGTTTTTTAATTCTACCATTTCACAGACAACATGCTTTGGATTGGCTACTTCTAAAAAATTAAATACTCCTTCCTTCCCTGATTTGGAAGAATATTCAGGTTGGGGTAATGCTACAAAATGTTCGATCAGGGAGTTGCAAACTCTAATGCTAAATTCCTCCTTTAACATATCCAGTTTGGATCCCAAAGGTTGGCTGCTGTGTCACAAAAGTGCTGACTCATGCCAACATCGTTTTCTGGGTTTAGCTGATGGCTTTACACAGGTCAGGGTCGATCCCCGTTTTGAGAATGACCATTCCATCACCTCTTATTCAGTAGGCAAATTATGTCAGAATTGGCTCAAACATTCTACCTTGGCGTCTGTTAAACTGCATTTATCTAAACTGAATGACGATGTTGTTTTGAATGATTTTATAAAAAGGCCCGGCTAGAGGTAGATCTATAAGATGGATATATGCAGTTTATAATGAAATCTGGAAAACATCACAGATTGAGGCGGCTCCCTGCCTTAGGGCTATTGATCAAGCTAATTTAGAAAAAGTGCTTGCAGTTGTGGATAATAGCATTAACACGCTTTCTTCCTGCATTTACAGATTGGATAATATTGTGTCATCTGTTGTTGATATTGTGCAAGATGAAGTGTCTGTGTTATACCATGGTCAAAATCAATTGCGTTCTATTATGCAGTTTGCGTGGACCCTGCAGACGCTTAAGTCCGGGAAAGTGCCTTGGAATTACATGAATACCTCTTCTCTTTTTGCCCCGTTTAATTTGACTGACAAGCAGTGTTTGCTTTCAATGAGCCATGCATCTTTTTCCATGTTACACATTGAACGGTTGGAGTCTTTACCATTCTCTGTGGCAGAGGCCACTACTGCAACGTGGCTTATCCACTGGTTAATAACTCTACCATTTGCTCTTTTCGAATTTAAAAATTGTATGAAATATTTTGCCATTGGTAGATACGAGCCTCTTGGTAGCTCCTATCTGCATGAAGCCTGGTCGCTTCCTTTTACATACAGATGCCTTAGGGAGGGAAAGGAAGTTTATCTGAAAGGTGAAGAGTGCACCGAAACACCAGATCACTCATTAATGTGTAGACATATTCAATTACACGGCTCTGCAATCAAGAACAGCCTAATTTAGCCTGTGTTTTGAAAGGTACACCCGTGCCCGCTATCATCCCCACATTCACATTACTGGCAAACGGCAGTTATTTACTTTTAAATAATGAAGATTGCTGTGGGTTAATAAAAGGCATTGCTTATGTCGTTCCAGTCAGTGAACGTGTGGTTTGCTGTAAAAATGTTTTGTATCCACCCACGCATGGGAACTTGGATGTTTCCATCTGGCCGAGGATTCCGACCTTGAAAGCAGGGTTCAATGGGATGAGTCGAATAAGAGCCCTATTGTCAGAAAAAGAAGTTGCCCTGACATCTGCTCGTGAAACATTTGTCCTTCACGTAGCAAACACCCACACAGAGGTGCATGCTTTATTAAATACTGACCTACCATTGTATTTCAGTGAACTGATTCATACAATCTTTAACGCATTCTCCACATCGGGGCTGGCACATTTTTTTAAAGTAGTTAGCAGTGGTCTTGTAACTTCATTTCAAAAGATATTTGGAGTCATTCCTGCTTTCTTCCATTCAATCTTTTCCAGCCTGTTTGGTGGATTTCCCGTTTTACTGGCGCTGGCTGCAGGCGTTCTGGTGCTATTTTGTTTTATTAAAAATGGATGCACATCCTGTGTTCCAAGATGAGCTGTCGCGGCTGGCACTGTTTCGCAACAGGATGCTTGACTACTATGGTGCGCTGCCGCTCGCCACCTTAAGTGCCTCTTGTGGATTATCATTTCGATTTTCCTATTTTACATGTGTCCAGCCTGTCTTTCATTGCCTGAGCTGCGATTTCGACTGGGCCCTGGATTTGTGTCTCTGCAATATGGTGTCTCCTGAAGTGGATTTTAATCAACTCATGAGCCCCTTAGTTGCTCATGAATAGCTTTGTTCTGACGGAGGGATTATGGCCTTGGCAGCGATGCATGGAATACTGGGTCGTTGGAATATATTCGCAGCGGCGTAAGATTTCTTGGCACACAGCTTCAATGAGAACCCACCGAGCTGTCCTCTGATGGTGCTAGAGGCTCCGGTAATTGAAGAGCATGTATGTTCTTTCCCGCTATTGAATTGGATGGCTGAATTGTTTTCGGATGATAACAGTGACTTCCTTTTGGAAGCTGTTGCTGCTTATTTTGCATATTCAGTCCCAGGCTGAGACCAATCGAAGCCTTTGTTGACATTGAACTTTTTAGTTATATATTTTTTTAAATTATGAAAAACTTTTGACTCCCGGACCTATTGACTTTAATTAAAGTGAACACTAAATTGTCATGATGGTGAGATTTTGTTTTTTTGGGCGACGAAAATATTTTTCTCACTTACTGAAATTTGAACTGATCATCGTTCTTGAACTCTGCATTTCAAAAATGAGTCCCTTATCTTATCTTATCTTACCTGATCAGTGCTCGGATCATGGGAGGGTGTCATATAGATATGCTTTGCCTATATGCTGTGTTAAGTTAGCATGAGCTTATTAGGAGTTTAAACGCCATTTTACCTTTCTGCTGCTTCTGCACACAACACATAACTGTTGTTTTAGCTTTGAGCCTAGTAGAGTGTTTTGATTCACATGAGAATAATATGTTGTTACTCTGATATCAGCTTTGCTTAGTGAGCTGTGTCTGTACAGTGAGTGCTGAAGCCTTCAAGGATAACTCGACACAGTGGTTGTTGTAAGGTTTGATCTTCACACCTTCCTAGACATAACATACATGCAGCTGCGGCCAAATTCTGGCTTTAGCCGCGTTTTATATTGCTTTGCACAGAGCATACACACACACTTGATGGTGCTTCGCATGCAGAGAGCTGGTGGAAGATGATGTGATCCCTTACCACTAGGATCTAAGGTATGGGCCCGCCCTGCTAAAACCCATAGAGACCTTCTTAGATATAATATAATATACTAGCTAGGGAGGGTGAGAATTAGGTGTTGTTTAACCTTCTTCGCTTTAGCATTTTAACATGCTTTCACCTTTTGTATTCTATGGACTAGTAACTATGCTGATTACTTTGTTTCTTATAATATGTTTGCTTGTATTAGCTAAGATACTGCGTTTGAGAACACTGCATTAGAAAATAAACATTTCAAATGTGCACGCGTCCTCATTTACTCCTTGTTCTGGATTGAAATGATTGTATAACGAAAGAGTGTTCATGTGTTCCACGTTACCTGAGGTGTACTAAGTCCATGTTCTGGTTTGTCTAAACATTGGGAGTTTGTAATAACCAATGAGACACTGTAGCTAGTCTGGTAGGAGATTTTGGGTACTAAGGTGAGTTTTAGTACACCCTAATTCACTGAGGTTCCAAGTCTCTATGCACAGTTCTGTATGAGAACGGAATGTATGTTCAACCTTTTTTTTGGGAATACACCCTGTCCTATGGTCTGTATAGGGGCTACCTTTGGGGTCACTTACATGCAATAAAAGGGCTTGGCAAGGGAGCTATATTGCCAAGTTGAATTGACAGTTTAAAACTGCATCCAGGCCTCAATGGCAGGCCTAAGGCAAGTTGAAAGGGAGTACTTAAGTAGGTGGCACAATAAGTGCTGCAGGCCCACTAGTAGCAGTTAATTTAAAGTCCCTTGGTATAAGGAACACCACTCTACATGGGCATATGAGTAAATCCAAAAGAGAGTGACAGAGTGCACACCGGTTTTATCACTAGTTTGTCACTTTTGTGTTTATTTGCGTGCTTGGACCAGAATCGTGGTCTGCCCTAAACCACGTGTTTGTGAAAACATTAGGAACAATGGGGCAAACTCTCACCCCATTACCGGGCGCACAGCGATCATAGAAGCATTCCAATAATGCACCGTTTTAAACCAGGTTCGTTCCAATGTTAATTGGATATCGTGAACAACTTGAATAAACTTTGAATTAACGTTGGAACGAACTTGGGGGCGAAGCTTGCCAGCACCGATGGCGGACGCTTGATTTCGGAGCTCCGCGCCATCGCCACAATAATCCTTCAAAATCCTTCCAACTCGGAGCAATAGGAGGCAGACTTCCTCGTATAACCTATCGAAGCCCTCCTCTGCCTGATATGAGCTCCGTCGGAGACGCTGCGCCGCTCGGAGCCGCCGGGAGCGAGAGTGCGGGAGCCGACTCCCTAGGCCACTAATCCCCGGCCTAGATTTAAACGGCAGCCGGCGTGCGTGATCTTGCGTGCGGCGGCCCAGTAGTGCAACCATCCGGTGAGGCTGCGGAACACAGCGTGAGCCCGGGAGCACACGCCGAGGCACCGGAGGGGATCAAGTTTGACCTGCACCCAGAGCAACGCACTTCACGACCAGGGGGAAGCCTCCCACGAGTGTACGAGTGGTGCGTGCTCAGGGTCACGCTTAAGGACTCAGGGGCGCAGGGCATTGGAGCCCTGCAGCCCCCCTCCCACACCGCTACACCACGCGGTGCCCTGCGGCGGTAGCTGACCTACTGAGGCATCCCTTCAGTGGAACCGAGGCTGCATAACACTGCGGGAGCCCGGGAGCACACGCAGAGTCACCAGAGGGGGTCTTGTTTGACCTGCACCCCAAGCGACGCACTTCACGGCCAGGTGGAAACCTCCCACAAGTGCACGGCTGGCGCATAAACTGGGTCGCGCTTGAAGACCCGAGGGGCGCAGAACGTCGGAGCCGTGCGGCCCCCCTCTCACACCGCTACACCACACGGTGCCCTGCTGCAGCAGCTGCTCTACTGAGGCATCACTTGGATGGACCTGAGGTCAGTCGGTAGCTGCGCACGACCATTGGGGCTGAGCAGAGGGGCCCTGTGCGCCCGAGAACTTGTTGCGGCTGGGTGAGCCCACACGAAGACATAGCCGCTGTGGTGGGTGAAGAGCCAGTGCCCCCTGATTGCTGACGATTTGAGTGGACGCCATGGTAGCACTTTAGGGGTGAGACACTCCCCTTTGACCCAAAGGACAGCTAAACTAAGTGATGCACGGACAGATCCCCCATGGTGATAATTCCACCTTTGCGGCCTAGCTGCGTTTTATAACCCCGAGGCTGCTGCAACACTAGACAGCAGAAGCGAACACTTGGTGGACGGAGTGCTGTGTGATTCGCCACCCAGTGTGGTGAAGGCGCGACATTACGAGAATTCTACCTGGGAGTTACTCAGGGCCACGAAATAAGCATGGGCAAAGGGGACAAAACCCAAACTGAATTGCCCTTCGAGCAGCACTGCACAAAGGCCCCAGACACGCGGGAAATGGAGACTGCGCCACCAAACAAAAGTACGGAAGGCTCGATTTACACAGACATTAAGGACCGGCTAGTTACGATGGAAAAGAGCCTAGAGGACAGTATGTCATCTCTGGGCACTAAGATTGATGCGCTCTCCTACCGCATGGATCGCATGTCTGAAAGGATGGATAAACACACGGAACGTCTGGATATGGCGGAGAGGTGCATAACAGAAGTAGAGGAAGCACAATCGGAACAGGATAAAGCTCCCAAACAACACGACAGACTCTTGCAGGTAATCCAAGATAAATCGGAGGATTTGGAGGCCCGTTCCCGAAGATCAAACATACGAATTACGGGTGTCTCGGAAACTGCCCAGACTGGAAAAATTGAGTTATTTGTGGAGAAGCTACTGACCTCGCTGCAGGGAGCAGACATATTTTCGCCAATGTACATTGTCGAGAGAGCGCACCGTACGCTGGGCCCGCGCCCAAAACCGGGGGCTCCCCCGAGGCCGATCATCGCCAAGCTTCTGAACTATAGGGATAAGGACACGGCCCTCCGGATTGCCAGGGAAAAGAAGACGCTGCGATATTAAGGATCAGACATTTCACTGTATTCAGACTTCACTGCGAAGGTACAAGAAGAACGTAGGCACTATGCTCCCTACAAGAAACAACTCCGTGACCTGGGGCTGGACTACGCCATGCTATACCCAGCAAAACTGAGGATAAATCGGCAGGGCCATTCACACATTTTCACAGACCCCAAAGACCTCCAAAAGGCACTGAAAGTTTGGTCCAAGGAGTGTAGAGGTAGTCCCAGGAGTCGACAAAGAGGACCACGGCAGCCAACTGGACAAACAAGACTAGAAGCACTGAACGGTCTGGGGATCGAGCCCCGTGCTGTGACTTGGATGTCTGCTAAGCATCCTGGTCTGGCCTAGAGGCTCGGCAGTGACGCATGAAGCCTCCGGACTCCTGAACACTCACGATTTAAGACTCTATGAGGGATACTGCGAGCGCCCAGAGGTCCTGTCCAGTGGGTGAGACTGTTCCGCTTTACCTACTACTTCCACGCTTAGTGTATTTACTGTAAATGTGCGTTAGCATGCCATTCACTCGCTGCGCAGGGATGTTTGAGGTACCTTGCACGGAGCACTCCGAGCGGTAGGCAAATTACACTGAGGACATGATATTATAGTTTACCAGTAATTTGTCGGCCCACGTTGGGATAAAAATCTTAGGCGATGGCGCCGGGAGCGATGATTGCGCAGGCACCAACTGAACCAAAGACTACTACACCTGGCAACCTCGGCCCCAGTGCTGTATGCACTGTTCGTCCCCACTGGGGATCTCCTGAATTTGATGGGAATGACAGGGGCGGAGGGTACTGACATGCTAGGCCAAGTTGGGGCCGGTCTGCTGTGGGTGGGCGGTCACGGGGTCTGTAAGGGGGGAAGCTGCCAATTTGGGGTTGAGCAGTCGCAGATTGGGGATGGGGGTCACAAGGAGACGAGAGATCCCTGCTCCACTGGCGCAGATAGGATTAGACGCACACAACCACAGAAATTACTGCCTTGTTTGGATGAAGTTTGTAATGTTATCTTTGGAAATCTGACTTATCTGACCTTGCACCTTGTGATTACAACATGCACTGAAGTACACTTGCTCCGATTATTCCGTACTGTATTTCACTATGGCTGACACTACTGCGGATGGGGGGACATCGCATACACCTAGACTAAAAGCTATCACTTGGAACGTTCGAGGCCTGAATGACCACCGCAAAGTCAGGAAGGTCCTCAGCTATCTTCAGCGCCAGCATATAGATGTAGCCCTATTCCAGGAGACACATCTCCCTACACACAGTCACATGCTCAGATGCATGGGGCTGGAGGGTAATATATCAGCAGCAGGGTTTACCTCTAGTTCCAGAGGGGTTCTCACATGGGTGAACCCCAAGTCCAAATTGCAGATACAAACCCTAAAGTCAGACGCAGACGGCAGATATGCTATCTCTAGATGTCACGGCCCTACTGGGGAATTCACGGTGGTCAAAACCTATGGCCCCAACTTTGATTCACCAGAGTTCTATAAGGCTCTTGCTGCCGAAGTAAAGCGCTTGAACCACACACACTTGGTTCTATGGGGGGGGGGGAGGATTTCAACCTCACTATGAACCCGACGCTGGATAGGTCTTCCGGCCTACTCATAGACCCGCTGCCGCTGCTCTGGAACTGCAGGGTTTTATGACTTGCCTGGGCCTGGAGGACGTGTGGCGCTCACGAAATCCCCAACAGGGTGGGTACACACATTATTCAGCATATCACAATGTCCATACTAGGATAGACTATTGGCTTGCTTCCTCCTCTCATCTGGATCGCATACGAGACTGCAGAGTTCTGCCCAGAACACTATCTGATCACTCACCGGTGCTGCTGGAACTACGCACACTAGGCAAATCTATACCGCCATTCACGTGGAGGTTCCCGCCTAATTCTCTGCTTGACCCGGTGTTTCGGGCGGAGCTGGCAGAGGCCATAGATGTTTTCTTCTAAACCAACCTAGGCTCGGTCGAGAGCTTCCAGACGCTCTGGGAGGCCTTCAAGGTCTATATTCGAGGGGTCGCAATGTCTAAGCACTCGGGCATACTCAAGGCCATTCGGCGGCGGCTGGCGGACCTTGAGGTTTGACTAGGTGAGCTGGAACGCATACAGTGTAACCTTGTGGACGATATTGTGAGCGAAGAGATTAAAACTCTTCTAACGGAGTATCATGAAGAGGCATACAGGGAGGTTAGACACATGAGCAAATATTCCACAGCCAGAGTATATGGCGAGGGGGAACGACCGAGTGCGGTTCTAGCCAACCTCATGAAGGGTGCAAGACGATGCCAGCATATCACTGTGGTGAATACTACCGAGGGAGAGCCGGTCACAGATGAAAGAGACATAGCTGACGTCTTTAAAGGCTACTATTCAGACCTGTACTCCTCTAAGAGTGGTGATATGGTGGAGGAAATTAACGACTACCTAGATCATATCGATATTCCCACACTGCCTAACTCTGACAGAGAATTCCTCATGCACCCTATTGAAAAGGATGAAATCCTAGAGGCGCTTGCTAGCATGAAGTCGAATGGTGCTCCGGGGGCGGATGGGCTCACGGCAGCATTCTATAAAACTTTTAAGGATCAGCTACTCCCGCATCTATCGACACTTTTCGATGATATATGCGTGGAGGGCAGCATGCCCCAGTCAATGAGGGAGGCACTATTGGTAGCTATACTAAAACCGGGAAAGCCCCATGATGAGTGCAGCTCATATAGGCCCTTGTCACTGCTGAACGTAGACACCAAATTGTTTGCCAAGGTCCTAGCCACCCGCCAGGCGCTACTGGCCGAGGGTCTAGTCGCCCCAGAGCAGGCTGGATTCATCCCAGGCAGAAACCTAGTCTACAATATACGCACGGTCCTGGGCGCGATCCAACATGTAAGACAAGATAGGAAGGCACTGGCTGTATTCCTTGATATGGAAAAGGCCTTTGACTCAGTAGAGTGGCCTTTCATGCGTACGGTACTGCGGCGTATGGGCCTAGGACAGCCGTTCCTACAGATGCTAGGGGCATTATATCATGACCCGAGGGCTCGGCTACGACTGGGAGACCTGGTCACGGACTACTTCCCCATTAGTAGAGGAACTAGACAGGGATGCCCCCTCTCGCCCCTTCTATATGCCCTGGTGGCTGAGCCGCTAGCATGTGCCCTCCACGAATACCATGGAAATGAGGATATAGGGTTCCCGGGCTATAAGGTCATAGTGTCGATGTACGCAGATGACACACTACTGTATATACGAGACCCAGACATGAAACTGGCATCAGTGCTCAGGGAGGTGGTCCGCTACGGAGCGCTCTCTGGCTTGAGGGTCAACTGTACCAAATCGCTGGCTTTCCCACTAACACCGGCCACGCAGCCCCTGCCAATGGAATACCCTCTACAGTGGACCACCGATCTGATCCGCTATCTGGGAATACAGTTGCACACAGACGCAGAAATCCTCTTTAGAGCCAACTATGGTATGGCTGTTAGCAGGCTAGAGGATGATGTGATTCACTGGTGCAAACTCCCTCTGTCCTTGATGGGACGCATATCAATAATGAAAATGGTAGTGCTCCCCAGATTCCTGTTTCTGTTCACAGCTATACCGATGGTCCTCCCCAAATCGTTCTTTGCACGGCTGCAACAACAGCTGACCAAGCTAGCGTGGGCGGGCGGACAACCACGTGTCCGTTGGACGACACTCACTCTACCATATCACATGGGAGGGCTGGGCACCCCGGACCTAGAGGCATACTACTGAGTAGCCCAGGCATCACACCTACACACCTGGCTGCATGGGGACCGGAAAATACCGCATGTCCGCTTGGAAACTCTCTTTGCACGTCCTGACCTGCTACAGCACACAATCTTCCGACCACTTGATCGCAGAACAGGCCTACTGGACTCTTTAACAGCCACTAATCATGCATGGCACAGCCTGTTGCAGATGCAAAACGGGGTGCTGCTGTACTCACCGGAGATGCCAGTGGACTGGGCCAGATGGTTGCCCCCACTTAGGGAAAAGGGAGTAGTCATTGCTTTACAAACACTGAACATAAATAAGGCGGGAGATCTATTCGCTGACGGGGTCGCAAAGACGTGGGAACAGGCACTGAGCACCAGGGACACGCCCCCACCACTGATAAGATTCCAGTTCCACATGGTGCGCTGCGCTATGAGCGTTCTGTTGGGTGGTGACATGGCGGAGCCCCCTGAGGTTCCAGAGCTCACATATATCATTAAAACCACTGCTCCCCGGAAACTGCTGTCCAACCTATACAAGCTGACACAAGCGAGCTCGTGTCAATCATACACTAAGGCGAGATTGGCATGGCAGACTGACCTAGACACTCTACTAGATGATGACACATGGCGATACTGCTGTACTAGCACTAAGACAATATCACTCAATGGCAGGCATCGCCTGGTTCACTTCAAATTTCTCAGTAGAGTGTACTACACCCCAGCCCGACTCTGCAGGTATGGCTTGAGGGATTCGGCCCGATGTGAGAGGTGTGCTGCTCCAGAAGCTGACTTCCTACATCTAGCCTGGCAGTGTCCTGGCGTCTGGGATTTCTGGCACAAGGTGTTTGCCAACATTAGCAAGCTTTTGGAGGTGGTAATAGCGCCTGATCCCCTGATGGCACTCCTGGGATATATAAAAAAATTGCCGAGGGCAATTAGGAGTCTGGTAGACATGGGCTTACTTCTGGCCCGCCGAGTGCTGGCTTGCTGCTGGATGAGAGGCCCGCTGCCGACACTGAAGCGCTGGGCTCATGACATGCTCCACTGCTGCACTCAATCTGAAAACTATGGGGAGCTCTTGCCCCCCGCTAGCAGACCTAAGAACTTTTGGGGCTTTTACCAAAGCTACTTGGCAAACAAAGAGGTACCAGAGTTGCCTACTCAGTAGTAATATGTGGGGTGGTCTGCGGGAGAGAGTGGCTGGGATAAAACTCGAGGGATCTTCAAGTATTGCTGTTGCGTGATGTACAGAATGTTTCTTCCTAGTAGCATGACTTACGGTCGTATCAAAACGCCGCCTGCCCCAATTCGGGTTGTTGGCTAAATGGCTGTGTACACACCTCCTAGAACGATGCAACATTGGAACGAACTTGGTTTAAAACGTTGCATTATTGGAATGCTTCTATGATCGCTGTGCATCCGGTAATGGGGTGAGAGTTTGCCCCATTGTTCCTAATGTTTTCACAAGCACGTGGTTTAGGGCAGACCACGATTCTGGGCCAAGCACGCGAATAAACACAAAAGTGACAAACTAGTGATAAAACCGGTGTGCACTCTGTCACTCTCTTTTGGATTACCTATCGTCTGCCTTTCGACGAGTAGCACCCACTTTGACAAGGATACCAATGGATGAACATGATGAAGTCACTTGCGAGACTATTGGAAGAACACATTTTCAGAAATTGATTCCCGGACTACGTTTTAAGACTGTTAAATAATACATTTTGATTTTTTTGTAGCCATGCTCTTGTACATATACACGTTCGGAATAATGATGATATTATACTGTAAATAATCAGCTCTTCAGTGTAAAACACGCTATATACGATACCTTTCAATCAACGTTGATTAGATCAACAGGGTGGGCGGGGAAATCTAGATTGATGTTTAGAAACGATCCAGGCACTTTAGGATAGCGAGCGTAATGTTTGGTGGGAGGTGTAGTGTAATATCATTAAGAAGATCATAAGTTTTTATCATACCACAGGACCACCTCTGTTTCTACTTAGTTAGTGTTAACAGTGAATTTAAACACACGCAATAATGTGGATGTACACTTTGTAAGGAGAGGGTCAAGATATCGTAAATGAAGAGCAGTGGGAAACACAGAGTTAATAAAAGTCACCTTGGGGCGGAGTTTGAACGAAGGTGTTTAAATAGTGAATGGCGGGTGAAACACAGTTAGTGAACCACCTGGGAGGGAACGAGAAGGATGTTTGTAAAGGTAAGGAACTTCATGGAAGAGATTCTGCTTGTAAATCAATTCTAATAACAGCATCTCAATTTACGCACGTATAGAATAGTTATAATCAGCGTGGAAATTAAATGGAGGCAGTACATTGCAATTGGTATGTTTAAGATCATTGCACAGGGATGTATCAATGCAACTATACATGAGATAAATAAGGGAGGGAGACCTAGACATCAATTAAGAATTTAGTGGCGGTTTATAGTCACGGTTAGCGGGAAAACATTGAAAAGGTTATGATATAATCGCTCTGCAATACGTTTAAACATGTACTTAGAAACATCTTTTTTGTATTGAAACATTGTTTTTTCAATTGTAGAAATACCCCTGACGAAGGGCCAAGACAAGGCCCGAAATGCATTGGGTTATCGTGAAGAATTCATGAAGATTACTGGCATACACCCCTAGCTACCAATTAAGGCCTCGGCATGTCTGTAGCTTTTGAGGTTTTAGTGATGCTAGCAAAATGCCT
The DNA here is from genome assembly GCF_964261635.1 of Lissotriton helveticus. Lineage (NCBI taxonomy): Eukaryota > Metazoa > Chordata > Amphibia > Caudata > Salamandridae > Lissotriton > Lissotriton helveticus. Next base: position 688,269,888 of record NC_136057.1, on the reverse strand, counting down.
TGCACCTGACTTTTGATAAATCCTGGACATCGTGAACAACTTGAATAAACTTTGAATTAACGTTGGAACGAACTTGGTTTAAAACGTTGCATTATTGGAATGCTTCTATGATCGCTGTGCGTCCGGTAATGGGGTGAGAGTTTGCCCCATTGTTCCTAACATATGAGTAAATGCAATATGCTAATGAGGTGAAAGTCAATTTTGCCATATTTAGGGTATTGAGCACAAACACATTGGCACAGATTAGCAATGGTAAAGTGCACAGAGTCCTAAGGCCTACAAAAGCGAATTCAGAAAAAATAGGGAGGGGGATGCAAAACGTTTGCAGGTGACCTTGCATAGCGGGTCAGCTCCAACACAAATTAAAAACTTTGACTTTGAATTATTCTAAAATAATTTATCATCCTGTTGACTTGAATAAGTTAATTCTTCTTGTTACCAATCTCAGTCTGTACACATTTACATATCTCTACAATCTGTAAATATGTATTTCAGATTCACTTTAGAGAATATGCCTGAGATACAACCTTGCCTATTAGGATGATTTCAATAAATGTCAGTTTGCAGTCCTTCAGTGATTTTCAGCTGTTACTGAATTACAAGTCAGCAAGTTACTTTGCACTAAATCTGGGGTGTGGAGTGACCCCTGCCCACCACAATTTTGCAGTTTACACCATACAGTATTTATATTTATCTCATTGATTAAGATTAACACTGTTATAGAAATGATCTTTTTTCCTCCAGCCAGGAAGAACTTAATGTGTCTTGAGACTCTTTCATCCCTAACCCTATCTCACTTCCATTCTGCAGGGCACTTTCTTAAAACCTACCCTCTTTAAGCTATACTTGTCTCTACCTGCCAGGCTTATTAGATCTTTTAGGCTATTAGTACTTTCCTCTGCTGACAACATTCAGATTATTGTAACCATCTCTAAAGATACTCTGTTGCAGCTAATTTCCAAGACTGCATATCTGCAGTAGACAATTGGATGCATTCCAACTGCCTTAAGTTAAATGGTGAGATAATTATGTGACTTTCTTCTCCAATGCCTTGTGGCTAGAGGAGCTGGCTGCTCTTCCGGTACCATTTAACTCTGTCGAAGCCTTGGCCTTTACTTCTCATTTTAATAAAGTGATATTACAGGAGCACAAAAGATCTTTACTTTAATCCCCATTGTGCAACACAAGACAGCTATTCAAGCCTTAATTGTCTCCCTTCTTGATTATTGCAATGCCCTGTATTTGACAATAAGCTGGGCATTCAATCCGATTTGAAATGGCGCAGAATCCGGCAGCCTGCTTTAATATTAACCTTCGTAGTCATCAGTCAGTAGCCAGGGAACAACATATGTCCATCTGGCTTCTAGTCCACAAAATAGCCATGTTTGGCACACAAAATGCTTAATATTGTCGGTTCCAGTTGAATTGCCATAAAGTTTCAGTGGTATATCCCTGATCCTCATCCGAGATTCAATAGTAAGAGAGAGGTGGTTGTTTCTAGAGTTAGAGGCAGTAGACTGGGTAATAAATATTTCTCTTGCCTTACAGCAAAGCGCTGGAACTTGTTACTACTAAGTACTGGAGGGCTTATTTACAAGCCCCTTGTAGCAATGTCTGCTGCCAAAGCATCACTTTTGTGACCACCCTGATGGAGCGGAAATTTCTTTTCATTTGTAGTGGTGCATCATATTCACATGTAGAGAGTCTGCATATAATCTTGAAATTATATCAAGGTGAGGTGTTCGGATTGTGAAATGTATTAATGTAACTACATGACAGGTTCAAGGTTATCTGACAAGTAGTATGGAGAATTAGCGTAGGATGGGAATGCAAACTGCGTTAGTGGCTTTATGCTACTTGACCCTCTGATGGTGGAGAGGCTTCTTAGGAAGACTCCACATACTAATACCTTTACTTTTCACTGAAAATGCTTATATAGGGATGTCATCTTGGCGCTATAGTAGGGATAGATTTAGTGCTTTTCACTCATCAACCCTCGATGCAGGGAAATTTGGACTCATGGTTTCTGATTCTCTGTGTCCTACTTATTAAATTAATAGTTTTGTTCATGCTGCGCCGTTAAAATTGGATGCATAGATTTAGATTCATGCTAGTTCCTTTATATTTCTATGTCTTGTTGCTTTGTAATAAACTAACCTCCTATAGTTGTCCGTGGATTATTATGTATCAAGGAGAGTATCGGCTAATTAACTGTGTACTAACGATTTTATGGCAAGACCAGGAGGCTAACATTATGCAATGAATCTTTATTATCTCCACTCCAGTAGCTCCTTTAAAGAATATAGTACTTAGAATTCAGACTAAATAAAAATTCAGAACTCCCAACATTCAGCCTTGTTTTTTGCTGCTGCTTCTGCAGATAAGTAATGTGTGGAGAGCGTGAGGAATTTAATGAGAAAAGAGTATGGATTGAATGTTATAGTGTAAACATAAGTACCTCCTAAATCAAATCTGTTTGAGTAAGTATAGTAGTAATCCTAGTTATTGAATTAATAGTTGTGTTCATGTTGCACCGTTTACATTGGATGCATAAATTTAGCTTCATGCTAATTCCTTTACATTTCTATGTCTTTTTGCTTTGTAATAAACTAACCTCCTATAGATGTCCCTGGATTATTATGTATCAAGGAGAGTATTGGCTAATTAACTGTGTACTAACGATTTTATGGCAAGACCAGGAGGTTAACATTATGCAATGCATCTTTACTGTCTCTACTCCAGCAACTCCTTTAAAGAATATAGAACTTAGAATTCAGTCTAAGTAAACATTCAGAACTCCCAACATTCAGCCTTGTTTTTTGCTGCTGCTTCTGCAGAAAAGTAATGTGTGGAGAGCGTGAGGAATTTAATGAGAAAAGTGTATGGATTGAATGTTATAGTGTAAACATAAGTACCTCCTAAATTAAATCTGTTCGAGTAAGTAGAGTAGTAATTGGAATATTTAATAAGAATATGTTGTTTTAGTACGGTTTAGGATTTTAAAAAAAATATTACGTTTTTTTAATTTCATTTACAAGGTTAACTGGCATTTGGTGTGGTGAGCGTAATGTACAGGGTTTAATTAGGTAGCAATTGGATATTATGAAATCGGTAACTTACTTAGAGGCTGTTTGTGGCGGTGGTTAAGTTGAGGCCCTGTGTGCACACTGAACATTCGGACCAGCCGCGAGGGAGAGGCACGTGCTTTGATTGAGCTGCCTTTCTTTCCCATGTCGGCATTGTCTTCTCCGGGTGCATGTGTTAAGGTTTACGGGACTTCCCAATTCAGCACATTACAGAGACAGGAATCCATTGACATAGTAATTATCCCAGAAGCGACCGGATCGAGGTCGCGCTGGGAAAAAGTGAGTTCAGTGCATTTACTATAACGGATCATTCAGGCTTACCGTGCACTGCTGTGTGAAGAATATTAATGACGCACAAATTATAGTGAAATAAAGGATAGACTACATTTTTCACTATACAGGTCGGCCATTTTAGAAGATTGGGCAATTCAGGTTAACATCTATCAAGTGAACTATCGGATCAGCAGTTTATCTTGTCAGCTGTTGTTGTTCTTCTGAGGAGATTAGGGGCCAGATGTAGGTAGCCAAATACCGGTCGGTAACGGCCGAATTCGGCCGTTACCAACCGGTATTTGGCTACCGAGATGTAGGAGGACAGAAACGGGGCAAATCGGTAATTTTACCGATTCTGTAAATATACTGGTCGGTAAATTTACCGACCGGTATTTTTACAGAATCGGTAAAATTGATATGTAGGTGGGACTCTTATGAGTCCCACAAGGCCTAAGAAATCGGTATTTTACCATCAAATTCAATTTGATGGTGAAATACCGATTGAGGTGTGCATGCACATGTGTGCATGCACACCTGTGCCATATGACAGGCAGACCTGCCCTTAGGGCAGGTATGCCTGCCACATGGCCCCCGTACCTTTTTTGGGGGTGCTAGAGGGTGTCAAAGTGACACCCCCTGCACCCTTGTCAAAATCGGTATTTACCGATTCGGTAAATACCGACCGGTAATGCCCCATTCATTCCTATGGGCTTCAAAGCCCATAGGAATGAATGGAGCATTACCGGTCGGTATTTACCGATTCGGTAAATACCGACTTTTAAAGATTCGGTAAATCCACATCTGGATTTACCTACATCTCGGTACTTCTATTTTACCGATTCATAAATACCGAATCAGTAAAATTCGGTATTTATGAGTCGGTAAAATAGAATTACCTACATCTGGCCCTAGATGTTTATTTGAAAGGGAGTGGTGGTTTAGGTAGGTCAGAGAGAATATTGATGATTTACATTTCGGAGAATTTGGTTATCTGTTATAAAAAGATTGTAGGTGTAGATTTGGATTTTTTTGAGTAATCATATTTTATTGTATAAATCAAATTGAAGGTGTGAAGATGAGTGAAGATAGAATTCAGTTGAAGAAGGATCAGATAGATTAAAAACTGAAAAAGTGATGGAAAACATTTCAGAAGATTTAGGAAATCATATGAAAAGGAAGGCAGAAGCTATGTTAGCTAGTACTAGGACAGTTTCTAAGGAAGAAACGTTTTGGTCTGCAGGGGAGGCTACTCAATCTAACGGAAAGGTGGATAAAAAGAGAAAGCACCTTACGGAGGATTCTGCACATGCAAACAGCGGGAAACTGCGTTGCCAGACCATGGTGCCAGTGTGAGCCTGAGGCATGGTGGTGTTGAGGACACACATTGGCCCCAGAAAAGTTAAAAAAAGTTTAAAAATATTGGTAAGAGTCGGAAACACAAAGTTATGCAATGTGATGAGTCCCCGGGTAGTGCTGAGTTGTTCCTCAGATTTTGGAACTGATGAATCTGAAGGTGAAGAGATCTAACAGGTGAAGGAGAAAAAGGAGAAAATTAAAGATACTGAAGTTGAGGAACTTTTGGATCCTGCTGGGAATCAGACACTAATGAATCTTTCTCTTAAGGAAGGAAGGGTACCCCAAGAATGGAAAAGAGCTGTAGTAAATCCTATTAGTAAGAACTCTGCCCTGCCATGGACAGACTTATCCAACCTCCGCCCCATCTCTCTTCTGCCATATTTGAGCAAGATGACCAAGAAGCATGTGAATACCCATTTGTCTAATTTCATCGAGGCATCGGGAGGTCTAGATCACTCCCAATCGGGTTTCAGACCCAACTACAGCACCGAATCAGCGCTCCTCTCTGTGACGGGAAACAACCTTTACCACGCGGATTTTACTCCGCGTGGCCTTTACAACGCGTCCCTTACAACGCAAGTCGTTACCACGACTTGCGCTGGAGGGCGCTAAAGGATTAAAAATAGTAAATTTACTATCCCAACACCTTCCCTAGTGTCCACGGGGACTGGTGTTAGAATAGTAAATTATACTATTCGAAATCCGCGCCCCCAACGCAAGTCGTGGTAACGACTTGCGTTGTAAGGGACGCGGTGTAAAGGGATGCGTTGTGATGGTACGCGTCGTACCGTCATACATCCCTCTGTGACAGATACCTTCAGGATGTCACAGGATAGAGGGGGCTCTATGATTCTGGTGCTGCTGGATCTGTCCGCAGCCTTTGACACGGTATCACATGATATCCTTCTCGGTCGTCTGCAGAAGGTGGGGATAGGAGGTCTGGCTCTGGCCTGGCTAGAGAGCTTTCTCTCAGGCCGCTCTCAAAGCGTCAAATTGGGCTCCTATCGCTCTACTTCTATGGAGCTCACTAAGGGGGTTCAACAAGGCTCATGCCTAAGCCCTACACTATTTAATGTGTATGTGGCCCCCTTAGCTGACATCGTGAGAGCATATAGATTTATTCCAGTGTCGTATGCTGACGACACCCAGCTTCTGTTTCCGTTCCAGACCCTCACCCCTGCAATCAAACACTCCTTTGCCGAAGGAATGAGAGCGGTGTCCTGCTGGATGGCCTCAAATTACCTTCAATGCAATGTGGGCAAGACTGAGGCCATGCTCTTTGGGGAGGCGCCTCTTCTGTGGTCACCGGATTGGTGGCCACTGGACTTAGGACCTGTCCCCTGTCCCTAACAAATAGTGAAGAACCTAGGCGTGCGACTAGACCAGGGACTATCGCTAAAGGAACACGCAAATCAGGTGATTGGGTCCTGCTTTCGGGTAATTGGACTCCTGAGACGTGTATTTCCTTTCTTGTCCGACATCTACAGAAAGACCCTTGTCCAGGCCCTTGTAGTTAGCCGGTTGGATTACTGCAACGGCCTTCTTATATCTGCTAATGAAAATCTGCTTAACAGACTGCAAGTGGCTCAAAACACCGCAGCAAGATTGGTCCTTAATGTCCCGCCCAGAACACCTTCTCGCCCACTCCTGGAAAAACTTCACTGGCTACCCATTCGCCAACGGGTTAAGTTCAAAATCTGTTGTGTTATACACGAAAGTATTTTTGGATCAGGTCCCCAATACCTGGCTGAGAAATTCAGTATTTACAATCCTGGACATTTCCTTCGTTCCAGTAACCAACTACTGCTACAGGTCCCTCAAATTAGAAAGGCAAGGCAGGGTGGCCGAGCACTTTCGTACATGGGCCCTACCATCTGGAACAAACTTCCTCTCAGCCTGAGACAAAACACTAACTATCTTGTCTTTAGGAAAATACTAAAGACACATTTGTTTCAGACAGCATAATTCCATGCACACTCTTAAAGCTCGGCCTCTAGTACATATGGTGAACCAAGCACGGAGATACCCCTTCGGGGGTCGAATCCGGCGCTATATAAGACATAAATAAAATAAATAAATCATTATTTGATGCGTTTGTGGTCAGGCACCCACTGTTTCTGAAGTGGACTCCTTTGGAGCATGTGGCAGATTACATGCATGCATGAATCAGGAAACAAATTCCTAAGGAAGTAAGGGTCAGGTTTAGATCCGAGTGTCCTAGACCTTCCTTAGAGGACAAGGGTATGGTAACCCCTGAATTCGATACATAAATTATGGCATTTACTGGTAAAGGGGGACGCGAACGTTGAAAGGGATTTTACAAAGGTCTTTTGTATGTACCAGGATAGGATTCTAGATGTAGCAGGTCCTTTGACTAAGATTGTTGGTTTAGTAGAGGAGGCACATATGAATAAGAAGAATGTATACACTGATGAGTTGCATCAGTGGGTTCAACGGGTGGTTTGTCTTATGGGAAACGCAAAAACTGCTTTGTCATTGGAGCGCAGAAAGCATTCTTCTTAAAATTGATCCAAAGCTTGATGATTTGGCCAACAATGAGGTTGGGCCATTAGCGAAAGGTCTTCTTTTTGGAGATGACTTTATAAAGTCAATGTCAAAATTTGTGGTGCATATTCTTCTATACAGATGTCTCAGAGCGACATTAAGACGGTCTTCAGCAACTGTGTTTTTGCATGGGCTGGAAGATCAAGGGGTCGATTTCCCGGCCTTGGACAAGGAATTACTAGATATTCATTTTCCCAAGAATATGGCCCCTCACAAGGACAGGGAACATGGACAAATGTCAGTTTTTTCCCACAGAGACAATGCCTTATGAGCCGCGGAGGACAGAGTAATCATCGGTTCAGAGGAGGAGGTAGGGCCAAGGCTTACTTCTATCCGAGTAAGGTTGGGCGACAGACTTGCCCACTTTTACCACAATAGGTTACTGTTAACAAGAGATCCTTGGGTTATGGAGACAATGCAAGGTTATTGCATCAAGCTCCTAGAAGAACTGGTTGAGACGAACCGGTTGAGACGTGGGTGCCGAGTGTAATTCAATTGGCGGTGGATCAAGTAAGTCTTGTAGACAAAGAAGTGTTGGAACTCAGAGAGAAAGGAGCGATTGTGGAAGCATGTCCACGGCTAAAGGGTTTTGTGAACAATATTTTCATAGTAGAGAAAAAATACAAAGGGATGAGACAAGTATTAAATTGAGGAATCTCAATGATTGGGTGGTTTATCAACATTTCAAGATGGAAGGGATGCATATGTTGAGAAATATCCTGCAAACAGGAGATGGGTAGATTCGCTTAGACTTAAAGGATGCTTATCTTACGGTTCCAATTTGGGAACAACATCAGAAGTATCTCAGAAGGATCTGGAAATTTGTGTCTCCTCCTTTTGGTCTTTCGTCAGCCCTATGATGCTTTTAGAAGATATTGCAGCCAGTGGTGTCTTTCCTCAGAGAAAGAGGGATGAGATTAAGAATCATTGGGTTTTGTGATAAACAGACACAAATCGTGTTTAGAACTGAGACAAAACAGACACAAATCGTGTTTAGAACTGAGACAAGAGACACTTTTTGGGGTTTTCTAGTAAGCACAGTGGAAGGAATTTTAAATCTTTCAAGGGAGACGTTGAAAAGGATATGGAAGGAATTAAAGGGGATAATATTACTAGGACAGATTTCTTTGAGAATGCTAGCTTGTGTGCTTGGTCTCCAATGATGCAGGCTATTTTTCCAGTTCTGTTGAATTATCGGGCTTTACAGAGGTTAAAAGGAGTCCAATTAAGAGATGGTTTGAAATATTCTTAGAAGGTGGTTCTTACGGAACAGGGAAAGGAGGAACTAAGATGGTGGTTGCTGAAAATGAAAGTTTGGAAAGGACGAGCAATTTTTTGAGAAAATCCAGAGTTGATTATAGAGTCAGACGCAAGTTTAGATGGTTGGGGTGCACGTTGTGGTGCTGTTACAGGAGGTGGTCCTTGGATGAATGAGGAGAAACAGTTCCATATAAATTTCATGGGAATGCTGTCCGAATCTTTTGCGATAAAATGTATTACGCAGAACAAGGTGTTTAGTGCTGTTGCGCATGGACAATGTTTCGGCAGTTCAGTATGCGAACAAGCTGGGTGGACCAAAGTCAAAGGGTTTGGCTATCTGGCAAAGGTGCTTTGGGATTACTGTCTGAAGAGGAGTCTGTGTGTGCAAGTGGAGCCTATTCCTGTGGTAGCAGATTGGTTTTCGCCGCTGACCTTCAGGGACTCAAGCAATTGGATGTTGTAGAGAAGAGTATTCTTGCAGGTGGAAAGGATCTGGAGTCTGTTCTGGGTGGACATGTTTGCGGATAGGTTGAATGCACAGGTGAGCAGGTTTTTCAGTTGGCGTTCAAATCCGGAGGTGGCAGGAATAGATGCTTTTTGGCAAGTTTGGCCCGGTCTGAGTCCATATGAGTTCCCTCTATTTTCTATGATTGCATGGGTGACAATGATGTTTGGCAGGTGGAAGGCGATAACAGTAGTGATTACACCTCTTTGGAGGGCCCAAGTGTGGTTTCCAGTTCTGTTGGAAATGTGTGTGGATTTTCCACTTCTGTTGCCATGGTTTCCAAATATGTTGAAGGACCCAGAGGGAGAAGTGCACAATTTAGTGATTTCAGGACAATTGAGGATGGTGGCTTTGAAAATTTTAGGAGAGTCTGGGAGGTTCCAGGCCTTTCACATGTGGCTTCAGATCTCATTGAAGAATCCTGGGCTCCAGGAACAATAAAGATGTATCTTTTGGCTTGGCAAAAATGGGTTTGCTGGTTGTGAGAGGATAGCTCAGTATATGATGTCCACTTATGCAAGTGGACACCTTGCAATGATCCAGGGAACCCTTATTGGGATTTTAGTGGTCTTAGAAAATTTTAGAAAGCTCTCTAAGTGGTAGCTGTGGATGGCAGACTTCAGGCTTAGCCCAGAAGGAGTGTAAAGCAGCTTTTCTGTATAGATTAAATGAAAAAGAACCACACAGTGTATTTATAAAAATATGTATTTATTACAAGACACTCACTAACACATACAAATATCTCCTAGCCATAGATATACACAATGTACACAATACTTTGTAATAACAGCTAAGTAGCACAGAATACACTGCGGTCCCCAGGGGGAGATCAAACCATATACTAAAATAGTGGTATGCGAACCACGACTCGAGTCAAGACTATACTCAGAGGACACAGAAGTACTGGGGACCCAAGGAACCACACAAGGTGAATATCTAGGAGCCCCGCGGATGTTGTGTGCAGTGTAGGAACACCACTGCGTTCCCCGTACAAATCAACATGTAAGTTGCGGTTGCAATTTCAAAGAAGAAGGACCCTTCCCAGTGGACCCTGAAGAAAACCCACATGCGTTTCATGCATACACATATCTTGTTTTAAAGTTTTTACTTTTCAAAACAGTGACTGTAATTAGCACATACAGATAGAAGGCTGTAGTATACCCTCTGTTTAGTTGAGTAACATATTAACAACTAGGGGTCCCTGACCCCATAGTATATAGGGGCAGGCCATCGATTGTCTATGATGTAGTGAGTGGGGGGCGGCCTGTATAAATCCCTGTTTCTTTCCCCTGAGGCTCCTTGTAGTTCAGAGTGTCTCACTTACAACCCAGGAGAATGGACTCATAGGGCTGTAGTGGTGACCTGCTCATGCAGAAGCACCCTCACACTTAGTGCGAGCACCCTGAATTCAGGATTGAAAAGACCTTCTGTAGGGGTGACTTATAGGTTTTAAAGTGAAGTGACCCTAAATATAGGGAACCTATATCTGTTGTGAGTGGTGTAAGCAACAGCTTACAAAGGCTGCAATTGCAGGCCTGCAGTGACAGTTTGTATGGTTCTCCCATAATCGGCATATTACATGCTTCAGCCTATGGGGGTTCCCTGAGGTACCTATGTCCTGGGTACTGTAGTACCATTTACCAGGGACTTATAGGGGTACCCAAGTATCCAATCTGGGATGCACCTAAGTACTTACCATAACAATTTAAGGGAGAAAGCAGAGATCCCAGTCAGACTAGTCGGAAACAGCATAGCACCAGGCAAAAAGTGGGGGTAACCATAAAAGCAGATCCTACTTTCCTACATTGGTGCATGGAGAGGGAATTTGATCCCATTTCATTGTCCACTGTGGAAGTGGTACATTTTCTGTCAGAAAGATTTGAGGAAGGTTTGGCCTATAGAACAGTAAATGTAAATAGGTCGGCAATTGCAACAGGTCATGATATGGTGAACAGGTTACCAGCAGGTCAGGATGTGATGCTGTGTTGATTGATGCGTAGCATTAGAATTACTAAACCTCATATGTCTAGGTACAATTCGGTTTGGGATGTTTCAAAAGTGGTAAATTTTTTGCTAACATGGGAGGAAACGAATTATTGTCCTTGAGAGATTTGTCGGTAAAATTGGCAATTTAGTTGTGTTTGGTATCATTTAGGAGGGTGTCAGATGTGAGAGCTCTGGATGTTACAAGCAGGATATTTTCTCCTGAGGGTGTAAGTTTCGTTTTTACAAAAAAAACAAAGACTAATTCAATGACTATTTTTTATCCATACTTTGATGAAAAAGAAAAGTTGTGCATAGAAAGATGTGTGAAAGAGTATGAGAAAATATCTGCTCATGTTAGGAAACCTTTTAAATCAGGATTGTCACCCACACTTGCAAGATGGGTGCGAGAAGTGATGTGCAGGGCAGGTGTGGACATGAGTATGTTTGGAGCACACACGGTGAGAGGGGTGGCTGCTTCTAAGGCATTCATGCTGGGGGGATCGTTACAGAATATTTTGTTTATGCAGATTGGTCAAATGATGTAACTTTTAGAAAATGCTATTTTAAACCAGTGGAAAATATGGCAAGTTGTTTATTGGAAACCCTTTAAGCTTGCATAATGTTAGCCTCTGGGTCTTGCCATAAAATGGAGATTTTCCACAGCCTGGTGGGCAGAAAATCTGGATTTTATTAAAGCTACAGAGACTAATATTATCCCTCTCTTGATCCTAACCCTGGATAATTGTGTCTTCTTTTTATGTAGCTCGAGGGCAGAAATAATGACAAGCTGTTTTGCAGTTTCTGGCACCTAAAGCATCATTCTGTGTGGAATATGCTTTGGATATCCTATAGACAAGAAGAACGTTTGTCATATAGATTTGTTTATAATACTTTGTAGGAGTTTTTCTGTCAATTGCATTCACTAAAAGGAAGGCTAAATGTCGGGAGTTCTCAAGTTTTATTTAGTCAGAATTTTATGTTCTTTATTCTTTAAAGGAGCTGCTGGAGTAGTGGCAATGAAGATTCATTGCACAATATTAGCCTCCGTGTCTTTAATAAAATCCAGGTTTTCGGCCCATCAGGCTTTAGAAAATGTAAATTTTCTCTCCACACTTTGATGCTGCAAAAAAGAACCATTGGATTGTGTCTCTAGAAATGGTTTGAGCTAATGGTCTGGGCTCTTTCATCCCGGAGGTGCACAGTGCAGGTCCATATCTATGAGGTCACGGAAATTCACCTGGCGTGGCTTTTCAAGTCCTAGTGGATATGGTGTGAGGCAACGCAGTGCAAGTGGCTGCGATGTCACGCACTTCGTCGGAGAGGTATACCGTGGGCATTGCCGTGGGTAATCACACTCAATGCCCATGGTATTTGGCACATTCCCAGATTTACAACATTGTGTAAATCTGGGAATGTGTCAAAACTATGCCCCTCCCCAGGGCATGCGCAACGATTATTTTTGTGATGGAAGGTGTCCCTTCCTACACAAAAATAACCTTGAGGCATATTATCAAGGGATTTATCTCCGCTTTTTTGGCTTTAAAAACCAAGAAAGCGGAGATAAAATTATCTCCCTATCAGCAACAGGGTGCTAACACGCATATTTGCATGTTAGCACCCTTTTTCTCTACGCTTCCCCTTGCATCTCTAATGAGATGCAAAGGGGGCGTTTCAGAGAAAAATAATAGGAGAAATGTTATTAAGCGACATTTTTCCTATTATCAAGGATTTCGCAAACCCTGTTAGTGATAAAAAAAGCAGCGCTAACCGCGGTTAGCACTGCTTTTTTTACACCTGGGGGCATATTACCAACAACTAGCGATAATTATCGCTATGTTGGCTTAGCGGCAATATTTTTATCGCCGTGCTGCGGCGATTTTTATCGCTTAGGAACCTTGCTATTATCAAGGTTTATCTCCTAAGCGATACAAATCCTCCGAAATGCATGAATATCGCTGAAAAGTCAGCGATATTCATGAATTACCGATCGAATGCTCTTAGCCATGTTATCCACCTACCATTGGATAACATGGCTAAGAACTGCTCAGGGGCAGGTGTTAGCTTTTGGAGATATTCGCGCTTAGCGCGAATAGCTCCAAAAGTTGGTAATAGGAGCTAGCGATGTTAGCGACTGTTTCCAGTCGCTAACATCTTGGCACGCCCACTTTGCATGTCATTAGTGATAAATTTCACTGACATGCAAAGCGGGGCCCAAGATGGTCGCTATCTCCTACTAGCTGTCGCTAACTGGTGTTAGCGACAGCTAGGTAATAGAGAGATAATTTTATCTCCGCTTTCTTGGCTTTTAAAGCCAAAAAAGCGGAGATAAACCCCCTTGATAATATGCCCCCTGGTATTTTCCTGACTTAGCCATGATATCCTATGGAAGGTGGATATCATGGCTAAGTTTGTGAGCCCCTATCATCATGCTAACGCCAAACTTCGAGAGATTATTGTTGGTTTTCCAGCGATAATCTCTCATTTGGCAGTTAGCGCAAGTATTTTTTATCACTTCTGAGATAAACCTTGCTAATAGCAAGTTATCTCTGCGATAATTTCCAGCGATGCTAGCGTTAAAAAATTCGTTGCTAAGCATCGTTAGCGATAAATATCGCTAATCGTTGGTGATATGCCCCCAGATTTCAAAGCAGACACCTCTGCGCCATGGCGCTAGGGTGTGTATTGGTGCACGGCTATCTAAACAGTGCCAGCACAAAGGAAAGGACAAGGACGAGTCATATTGCCATAAATGCGACACATCCTTGTGCTTTCCTTATGGCGCAGCGTGAAACAGCAAGCAGGCTTGTGGCACCACGTTGTATCATTTTGTTGTAAGTGAGCCCCTGAGTCTATTGACAGTCATATCATTTTAAGAAAGTTATCAGGACTTACTATCTGAACTAACCCCACTATTCCCAGACTGGATCCCTGCGTACTGGCTTGCAGCACCAAAATTATGTTGGGTAGTAGAGCGCTAAACACGTTTTCTTTCATTGATTAATTCATACAGATATGGGGACGTCCTCTCATTTCAGTGCGCTCTGGAACTGTGAGGTTTCTTGTACATCTCTGGAAACATTTACACACTGGGGCCAGCAAAATGAGATAAATACACTGAAATTATTTAAAATGTGAAACGTGGACAGACTTTTGGATTACATGCATCCACTTCAAACCTTTAATTTGACCTCAGATTGGATGGAGGCACCAAATGGTTCCTGCTTCGCAGTCTGGAACCCAGGCATGAGTAATTTCCTGACCATCCTCCCGCTGAATAAAAAACAAGTAGAGACATGCACGTGTAAACCATTCAAAAGTGTTTTCATTGCAAAACGTTCTTCAGAACGAGAGGCCACACCGTGAAACTGAAAAAAGTAGGTGGATTCAAGACAATGTTCGAAATAATTCTTTGTTGAAACTATACTGACGAATGAAGAGCCCGCTCCATAGGCTATGAGATCAAAAGTATAACAAAAACAAAAAAACAATTTAAACATAGAGGATCTTAAAGTGATGGGAGGGGTACAGCCCAGTTACGTTTTGTGTTAGATAAGAATATTGTCAGTAGAAACAAAAATGAGGTGTGTAGCAATCCGTATCGGGAGTTCAGTTCTGTATGTTTTTTGGGTGTTAGCTGTTTTGTTTTGAGAGATCGCCTCTGTTTTTTAAACTTTTGAGGAGTATAGTAGTTGATTAAAACATCTTTTATAAATAAAATAGTCTCATATAAGATAAAAACATGTTTCAGTACAGTGGCTGTAATTCTGCAGTTATTTATGTTTCAAGCAAAAATAAAACGTTCCCAATAAATATTATTCGTCTCCACGCACCATCTGAAATTCATACATATTGAGATTAAATGAAAAGAGATGAGTCCAGTCCAAACTGTCCGATGGTATCTATTTCAGCCTCCATCACACATGGAATCCCAAAACATTTGGCACGTTGCATATCCATCAGCTGTAGCAAATGCATGATATTATGTTTCCAGTTCATTGTGGTGTGTCATGATGCCTCACAGGCTAGCACCTCACACATTACCCCCAGGTCCCTACGTCCTCGACACCTTCCTAACTAATGAGATGATACTATCTCTGTCAGAAAAAAGAAAAGGAAGGAATGCTGGACCTACCCTCCCCCTCCCGCCGGGAGTACATAAGGGTACATGTCCCAGCATTCCCCCTGTTTCTTTTTTCTGTCATTCTGACAGGGATTGCTGGGGCGCGAGGAGCTTGGGATAGGCTCCTGCGCCGAACTTACCTCCGCTGGGGCTTCGTTGTCCTCGGCGGCTTGGATGTCCTCTCCCTCCCTGCTGGGCTTGGGGGGAGTGGCGCGGGCTGCGTCTGACGCTCCTCTGGGCCGCGCGTGGATGTTGGACCGCGTGGGCCCCGCGTCTGCCCGATGGCCGCCCCTCCTGCCTGCCGGGCTTGTTAGGGGGCGCGGCCGCCTTCGCGTCTTTGGTTGGCTGGGTTGGGTATGCCTTCCTGTCATGGCGCTGCCTGACTTCCGGTATGGACGTAGTCAGGCGCTTCTGTCCGGTTGTTTTTTCTGCTGGTATAAACGAGGGCAGCTGGTGAGTACCGCGTAGCGGTTTTTCCTTCGTTGTGCTGTTTGCTTTTGATACTGCAGCCTGTGTTGTTCCTCTGCTGTACAGGATGGGGAAAAGTTCGAGGAAGAGGCATCACAGGGAGAGGTCCTCTTCTTCTTCTTCTTCCAGTGACTCACGTTCTCCTTCTCCTGCCCGGTCCAGACGCCGTGGTAGAGGTGGGGATGCGCGCTTGAAGCGCTTGATCAGGGAGACCCTTTCAGAGATGGGTTCTGGTGGTGCAGGTCGCAAGGCTCATGCTGCGGATTCCGGTTCTTCTGCTTCTTCTGCTGACGAGTCGGCTTTGACTGGGGACTCTATGCTGAAGGGGAAGTATATAGACAAGGACGCTCTTCCTGGTATCCTGAAGCACGTGAAGCAGAATATGGGCTTTGCTGATGACGCTGTTCCCAGTACTTCGGGCGGTTCTTTGCTCCGCCAGTTCCAGAGTTCTGCCACGGTGGATGTTCCTGTTCATCCCTTTATTAAGGATGTCCTGAAGAGGGAGTGGGCTGATCCAGATCGCATTCTGGTTCCACGCTTTATGGCCCGTCTTTACCCCCTCCGGGATATGGCTACGGATCTTCCTGATTCGATCCCCATTGACTCCTTTGTTGCAAGTTTGGTGGGTCGCACTTCCTTGTCTGAGGACGCTGTGCTGAAGGACCCTGTGGATAAGAAGGCTGACGGGGCTCTGAGGAAAGTTTATTCTGGCTCTCATCTGGCCTTGAGAGCCGGGGTTTATGGTACTTATTTGTCGCAGTCTCTGCTGGCGGACATTAAGTCTCTTTACCAGTCGATGGACGATGCCACGGACTGTTCGAGTCTTCTTGAACACATTGAGCGACAGGTTGAACTTATGTCCGATGTGTCCTTTGATGTGGTGCGCGCTGCTGCTCTTTCTGGTGGGGCCTGTGTGGCGGCTCGTCGCAGTCTTGTTCTTAAGGACTGGAAGACTGACTCTGCGCAGAAGGCTTGTGCCTTGCGTTTGCCCTTTCAGGGTTCTATGCTGTTTGGGGGGGAGTTGGAGTCCAAACTGCACAAGCTGTTTAAAGAGAAGAAGCATTCCTCTTCTTTTAAGGGTTCTGCTTCTGCTGCTGCTTCTTCTGCCCCCTATAAGTCTAAATCTTTCTTTCGGCCTTCCTTTCGTGGGAAGTTTGGGAAGGGCCGAGGGAAGTTTTCTTCTGGCGGTGGTCGGGACCGTAAGGCTAGGTCTCCTCCTCCCCCGAAGCCTCGCTCCTGACTCATTGGCTGTGGTTCCTGGGTTGTTGGTAGGAGGGCGGCTGCACTTCTTCCTGGATGCCTGGGTTCAGTCATGTTCAGACGTTTGGGTGTTGGATGTTCTGCGGGAGGGTTACGAGGTGGAGTTTTCTGTTCCCCCTCCAGATTCCGGCCTCCGCCCGACTCCCTGGCCTGCTTGCCGGTCCAAGAGGGCCCACCTAGTCCAAGGGGTGAAGGATCTTCTTCGGAAGGGGGCTGTTCAGGCAGTTCCTCCTTCGGAGGTGGGGTCGGGATTCTATTCCCTGATTTTTCTGGTGCCCAAGAATACCGGGGGTTTCCGCCTGGTCATGGATTTGAGGGTCATGAACCAGGGGGTGTTGCGGATTCCCTTCCGCATGGAGACCTTGCAGCGGATTATTCCTTTGGTGCTACCGGGTCACTTCATGTGTACCCTGGATCTGCAGGACGCCTATTACCATGTTCCGGTGCATCCCAGGTCCCGTCGCTTCCTGAGATTTTGTGTTCAGGGGTGCCACTTTCAGTTCAGGGTTTTGCCCTTCGGCCTTCGCTCTGCCCCGAGGGTCTTTACGAAAGTTGTCGCCCCCTTGGTTGCCTGGCTTCATCTCCGGGGGGTGATGGTGTATCCCTATTTAGACGATTGGTTGATCCATGCTCCTTCTCGGGTCCTGTTGTTGGAGGCGAGAGAGTTGGTGTGCGCGGAGTTACGGCGGCACGATTTTCTGATCAATCTGCCGAAGTGCCAGCTGACTCCTTCCCAGGATCTGGTGTTCATTGGGGCTCGGTTTCGCACAGACCTCAACCGTGTGTTCCTGCCGGATCCTCGGGTTGTGTCCCTGTTGTCCCTTGCTCGAAGGTTCCGAGCGGGGGGTTCCTTTCGGGTGCGCCTCTGGTTGCGTCTTATGGGTCTGATGGCAGCGACTGTCTTTACGGTGGCTTGGGCTCGTTTTCACCTCCGCCCCTTGTGGAGTTACCTTCTGTCTCTCTGGGATCCGTTGTCCCGCGATTGGGAATGTCTTGTGCCCGTGTCTCCTGTGGTCCTGCCTGCTCTGCTTTGGTGGTCGGATCCGGTCCATCTGTCTCAGGGGCTCCCCTTGCAGCCAGCTCCGTCGCTGGTCTTGACGACGGATGCCAGCGCTTTGGGGTGGGGGGCGACCTTGGGATCTCGGTCCCTTCAGGGTCGTTGGTCCCGACTGGAGAGTCGCAGGTCTTCCAACTGGCGGGAGTTGACGGCTGTGTCCCGTGCCGTGATGGGTTTTCGGGCGTGTTTGCTGGGCAGGAACGTCCTGGTGAGGTCGGACAATATGGTGTCGGTGGCCTATCTCAACCATCAGGGGGGGGCCCGTTCGGCTTCCTTGAACGCAGTGGTGGTTCCCTTGTTTTGTTGGGCGGAGGGTCATCTGCTGTCTCTGGCTGCGATTCATATCAAGGGGGTGGACAATTGTGCGGCGGATGTCCTGAGTCGCTGCTTTCCGGCACCTCTGGAGTTGTCTCTCACCCGGGTTGCGTTTCGGCTTGTGTGCGGGAGGTTTGGGCTTCCCTTTCTGGACCTCTTTGCCTCCCGGCTGAATGCGCAGCTTCCCCGCTTCTGCTCCAGGTTTCGGCAGGAGGGTTGTTGGGGGGTGGATGCCCTGTCGGTTCCCTGGCCTTCCCGCCTGCTCTATGCCTTTCCCCCTCTGGCTCTGATTCCCAGGTTTCTGTCCCGTCTGTGTCTGGAGGATCGGGAGGTGGTTGTGGTTCTGCCCTTTTGGCCTCGGAGGTCTTGGTTTCCGACGGTTCGTCTTCTGGCTGTGCGGGGCCCTTGGTTTCTCCCTCTTTCCCCGTCTCCCTTGAGGTCCTCCCATCCCCTGTCTCTTCTCCGCTTGCGGCTGTCGGTGTGGAGGTTGAGAGGCAGGGGTGGCGGCGGCGTGGGTTCCCGGAACATTTAGCTGTTGCCATTCAGGGTTCCCGTAGACCTTCTACTCTCCTGTCCTATGATCGCCACTGGGGTAATTTCAGTCGTTGGTGTTCGACCTTGGACCTTTCCCCTTTGCACTGTTCTTTGCAGGCTGTGCTTCAGTTTTTGTGGGAGGGTTTTGAGAAGGGTTGGGCTGTGTCCACCTTGCGTGCCCAGTGGGCGGCTGTCCGGGCTTTTCGTTCCCCGTGGGGGAATCTGTCTGATGATGAGGACTTGGTCTCCAGGCTGCTCCGTGGTTTTTCTCTTTCTCGTCCAGTTTCCCGGCCTTCTTTTCCCCTGTGGGATTTGCCCTTGGTCCTGCGGGCCTTGGTTGCTCCTCCTTTTGAGCCATTGTCGGAGGTGGATTTGAAGTTTGTGACCTTGAAGGTTGTGTTCTTGGTGGCCATCACGTCTGCCCGGCGCCTTGGCGAGTTGGGGGCCTTGATGTCTCGGGAACCTTTCCTGTCCTTTTCGGAGGGCGGGGTGGTGCTCCGCCTTGATTCCTCCTTCGTGCCTAAGGTCGCTTCTCAGTTTCACCGGTCCCAGGAGTTGGTCTTGCCTGCGTTGGGTTCTGTTCTGGATTCCCCGGGGGGTACCTGTTGGTCCTTGTTGGATGTGTGCCGGGCTTTGCGTGTTTATCTTGAGCGCACGGCGGCTATTCGGTTGACTGACTCCCTGTTTGTCTCCTTTGGGGCTGCTTCCCGTGGGCGTAAGGCTTCGTCTGTGTCCATTGGTCGCTGGCTGAAGCAGGTCATTTCCTTGGCCTATTCTCTTTCTGGGGCCCCTCCTCCTGTGGGTGTTCAGGGTCGTTCTACGAGGGGGGTGGCGGCCTCCTGGGCTGAGGTCCGGGGTGTCCCTCTTTCTGAGATTTGTAGGGCGGCCACTTGGGCTTCTTCCAATACTTTCATCAGGCATTACCGTCTTCTCAATTTGCTGGGTGATGAGGGCGGTTTTGCTTTGGGGGTGTTGGGTTGTGTTCGCCCATGATTTCTGTTCTGTGCACATTAAATGCCTGGTTCTTTGCTGTACTGGTTGTTTTTTGTGTTTTTTGGGATGAATGCCGGGTTTTGCTTTGGTATGTCTCATTAGTTAGGAAGGTGTCGAGGACGTAGGGACCTGGGGGTAATGTCCTATTACTTACGGTAATCTTCATTACTCCGGGTCCCGTAGTCCTCGACACCTTCCTGGCTTCCCTCCCTCCCGCCCTGTTTGCCGGCCTTCATCCTTTGGCTTGGTATTTCAGGGGGAATGCTGGGACATGTACCCTTATGTACTCCCGGCGGGAGGGGGAGGGTAGGTCCAGCATTCCTTCCTTTTCTTTTTTCTGACAGAGATAGTATCATCTCATTAGTTAGGAAGGTGTCGAGGACTACGGGACCCGGAGTAATGAAGATTACCGTAAGTAATAGGACACCAACCAATTCTGTGTACCCCACCATCGCGCACCTGCAGTATTCCCTGGGACTCTGCTAAATCACTTGCAAGCATGACTTCAATTTCCCGCAGTGTGACTGCACTTTCATCAGTTCCAGGGAAGCAGATGGATTTCATTACAAGTGACGTGCCTAGTGCTTTTCAAACATGACTTCTCTCACATCTGTTTCAGTATTACAGTCCTTTCTCATTCTAGAACAATTCCATGTGATGTTTTGCATAATCCTGAGTCTTTTGTTTCAGTATGGCTAGACATGCTTAAATCAGGGGTGGGTGACCTTTAGGAGCAGCATCGGTATGGAAAGTGTTTAGTGCTAGAGCTAGGTGCTGATTATTACTTAGCTCTAATTGCAGTGCCAGCCCCAGCAGATGATTATGTTTTATTTATCTGAAGTATTTCATACTGTATATTTGTATCTTGATGCTGCGGAGAACATTACATAGTGTTCTGGTGCCCCATTTGTTAGAAAACGCTAATGGATAAATGAATGAATAAATAGATAAAGGCATAAATGAATAAATAACGATAAAATCTTGTTTTGTAACATAAAGAAACACACACACACACATCGTGTAGACATACACCCCCCAAGACACTAAGGACCAATAGGAAGCTATATAAGCAGATACTACTCACAAGTGGTCCAGAGTGGTCCCATCCTGATCTGATCCACCAGCAATCAGCCATGCCTGTAATTTGCCCAGAGGAGTCTGCACCAAACTAGTTCACAAAAAGCAAGACATTTTTTTCTGATTTTTGAATACAGAGCACTGACATGTAATATACTATTCATCTTAACTTTACAGGTTGTGAGCCACATCGAATGTTTTCCAGACTGGCCCATCCAACATAAATTACCTTGATACAGGACTCAGAAACCACCACTTTTCACATTTCCGATGAGAGCTCTAAAATCCTGTAGTCTATTTTTGCTGAAATTGCTCTCCACGATGTACACTCCAAATGATGATGTTTGTGACCCTTTTGCCATATTTTCTACCAATTGCATATCTTGGCTACAAGTGGAAGTGGATTGCATTTGTCAAATTAGCCCATAAAATTGTGAACTGCAGCCCCACAGGAACTAAACCTGTCTACACTGCGTGTCTGAAAAACCTCATGTACGCCGCAACTACAAGTGGTGATGGCTACCAGCCGCTCTAGGGTTGCATACTGCCACAATATCCTTTATCATACGAATCTACCAAAACTAACTGGACCCAATATTTATGCAGTCATCAGTCATGCTACAACAAAATCAATTACATTTGAACGAGTGAGACAAGCTTTTATTAAGTTACTCCTTCTACTTCTTTTCATTTTGTCAGTCGAGATTTACGGTTCAGTGGTGTTAGGTCATCTGTTTTTTTGGCCAGCAAAGTTTTGCTAAGAGCCGTACTTTTGCCCTTGCCGGAAATTTCTACTTTCACCTTTTAGCATGCAAAGTTGTTTTGCATGGCGATATGCTTTTCACCGCGCATTTTCACTTATATATCCTAAATCTACCAGTTCATATCGACTAGTACCACAACCGGCATCTTAACCCAACCTAACACTTCCTCCACTTTCCCTCTCTATCATACCCGCCAACTTTTCTGCTAACTTTTTTACGCGTGTCTTCTTGTCCATTAAAGATTTTCTAGTTTAAAAAATTCACAAAATGAAATTTCACTAGCCTGAACAGGATTTTCGGTTTTGGTTTATCTTTGAAATAAAGAAGAGTCATTAGCACAAGAGCTGCTCAGAATGCAGCAGAGAAACCTGTAGTGGTTGTCTCCCATAAGTCCATCTTTCTCTAAAAGTGCGTTCCTTCAACCCCTTAATGATTTCCCGAAGGTACCCACTAGGTTGGGCACAGTCACCAACTGCACCGCCTCTAGTGATGTTTTTAGGGGCCACCTTCGATGGCCAGAGTGAACGATAAGTTAAAAAACTAAAAACATTAACAGTGCTGTCCATACCACAACTTCAGTTTCCACATCCACCTTACCTTGAGGGGGAGTCAATAATTCCCACTCCAAAAGAGAATTTCAGTCTTAGACTGCACCTTTAAACTGAGGCGGGGAGTCGTCTGGCTTGTCGGTACACCTCCCAAATGGCATACCGGGGGGCATTCAGTTTCTCTTGTGCAGTAAGTCGTTAGTGCATCCTTCAGGGTCTATTTTATCAGTTTGCCTTGCTATGTCATATGCAAAAAGAAGAATTGATGGACAGAATGTAGAACAATGTCATACATGCGCCCCAGTACAGAGATCTGGGCTTAAATTCATCGTTTTTTTTTTGCTCCCCATGCCATTCCAGTTTGAACCTAACCATATGCAAATCAGTCTTGACCCTGCTCCCAATGAGAACAGTCCAGCCCGAACTGCCAGGCCAGGTCCTCCCTGGACTGGAAACAAGTATCCTAGGACCGGTTTCGGGCTTTCAGCCCTAATCAGCCTGGATAGCTTGACTCCAGTGGCATGGGGAGCACGGGACCCACGTCTGGGCATAACCGACCCACTTGGGGTCACAAATACAAAAAGAACAATTGATGGACAGAATGCAAAACAATGTCATAAATTTACCCCAGTACAGAGATCCGGGCCTAAATCTATTGTTTTTAGCTCACCATGCCATTCCAGTTTGGACCCAGCCATATGCAAATCAGTCTTGACCGTGCGCCCAATGGGAACAGTCCTGCCCGCACTGCCAGGCCTTGTCCTTCCTGGACCGGAAACAAGCATCCTAGGACCGGTTTTGGCTTTCAGTCCTCATCAGCTAGGATAGCTTGACTCCAGTGGCATGGAGAGCACGGGACCCACGTCTGGGTATACCCATCCCACTTGGGGTGACAAATGCAAAAAGAACAATTGATAAACAGAATGCAGAACAATGTCATACATTCACCCCAGTACCGAAATCTGGGCATAAATCCATTGTTTTTTTGGCTCCCCGTGCCATTCCAGTTTGAACCTAACCATATGCAAATCAGTCTTAAACTTGTTCCCAATGGGAACAGTCAAGCCTGAACTGCCAGGCTAGGTCCTCCCTGGACTGGAAACAAGCATCCTAGGACCAGCTTTGAGGTTTCACCCCTCATCAGCCAGTCTAGCTTGACTCCAGTGGCATGAAGAGAACGTTTCCGGTCTATGCAGGACCTGCCTTGGCAGTTCGGGTTGGACTGTTGCCATGAGGCACAGGGTCAAGACTGATTTGCATATGGCTGCATCTAATCTGGGGTTGCATATTGAGGAAAAGAAGGATGAATTTAACCCAGATATTTTGACTGGGGGTGCATGTTTGATTTGCTCTGCATTCTGTGTGTCTTTTGCTTACTATGTAATATGGCATGGTATAGGGAAAAGGTATCCCCCCTCCTGTATGCGGCCAGACCTCATTGTATTTGAGTAATGCCCACTTTACATTAAAAAACAAGGCAAAATAAATATCTGTAAGTTATTTTGTTCTATCTAGGTGTCCAGTTAATGCAAAAATGAACACAAAAACACACACAGGTGTCCCAGGGTAAGTCTTCTATAGAACACTATTATTTTATACCTTTTATTGGACTCTATGAAAATATGCAATTTTGGCACAATGTACTGTGCATTCTCTGTTGAGAGTCTAACCGACTGCTTCAGTGGTCATATGTGCAATTGCAGATATAAAGCTACCATTAACATTATTTTCTTACATGTAAAAATATTTTGCACGGGACTTGTAAATCAAAAACAAATTTGAGATGAAATATGAATGGAAGCATGAACTTTGAAAACAAGGAAGGTATGTTATTTTCATATGGATTTTAAATTAGTATCGCTTCAGTTGAAAGGTATGAGAGGGCTTTGAGATGTGTAAAGTATGGACCGCATTAGTAGTATGTGCAAAAATTGTATCTAAACTGAGTATGTAATTTATATATGTGTTAATCTCTTGGGGACTATTGATTTGACATTCCCATCCTCAGCACAGCCCGTTGGGCTGACCGAGTGATGACCTCTAAACATCCCGTGCTGGAACCAACGGTATTTCCTTGCAAAGTCCTCACCTCGGGCTGCTGAGAAGAAACATTCCCTGCAACCTGAGATTTTATTTGGGTTGCTGTCCTCAACTATGAAACTAAATGAAGCCCGAGCTTTCACCTCCAGCTGCTTTCAGTTTAATCAGTCTCTGACAGCAAGTGAGCCACTTTATCACTGAACAGGAGAGCTATTGCTGGTTCCTCTGTCTAGTGGGTTACTGCATGGAGGTTGCTGCAGTAGGGTGATCACTTTGTAGGAATCAACCCACTAGAAAAGTCCCCAGGAATGAACTTGAGCTTCCCCTCCACTTAGCCCTATAAGTCTTTATTCCCTCCTGTGGTTCAGATTAAGGTTTCTATCTCCAATATGCCTGCCTCAGGTGAGAAAAAGGCAGGACTGGACAGAGTACAGCAACCAGCCCTGGCAGATAGCTGCTCGATGTGACCTGGGAGCAGGGGGCTTGTGGGGGTGCTAGCAAAAAGCACTGCTCCTGCTATTGTTACTGGGGCTGATATTGCCGCACTGCTGCAAAATCGCCCCCCAGTGTCAAAACCGTCCCCTATGGCCAGAAAACCTACCCCCACCCCTCCGGCCCAATGGGAAAAGGCCCAGTGGCCGCTACGGCTAGTCCGGCCCTGCGGAAAGACTATTGCCATTTTATTTATTTATTTTATAGTATTATAGAGCGCGAACCAGACCCGTGAGGGTATCAGAGCGCTTTACAGGATTAAGGGGTAGTATACAAGCGTAGGGACAGGGGGGATAAATTGGTAAAGGTAGGGGGTACATTATACAAGAAAAGCACGCTGCACGTTTAAAGTCCAGGCTACATATGATATAAAAATTAAAACAAGTAGATACATTATGCAAGAAGGCATGCAGTCTCAGCTCTTGGGGGGATGCCCAGGAGTGCAGAAAAAGGTATCATCCGTATAAGCCATGGATATTGCCGAGGTGGATATTTGTGCAAGTCAATGTGGTGATTGTAGAGTATTTGTTAGGCGAGGTATTTTCCCATTTAGAAAGTTTTGGTTTCCTTCTTAAAGTGTGCCAAGGACGGAAGTCTTCTAATGGCGGGTGGGAGAGAGTTCCAGATTCTTGGCGAGGCCCCAGAAAAGGCCCGATTGTAGGTTTTGTTCTTCCGGAAGCGTGCTGGTTGCAGCAGCAGGTCTTTGGCAGATCGAGAGTTTCTGGCTCCTCCGGATAGCATAGGTTTTTGTGCAAGAAATGAAGGGGAATTGGAGAAAAGGGCTTTTTGAGTAATGCAGACCACTCTAAATTGGATTCTGGCCTCTAGGGGAAGCCAGTGCAGAGCTTTGAAGTGGGGGGAGATGTGGTTGAATTTCTCTGAGCCAGTTAGGAGTCTGGCGGCAGTGTTGAGGCAGGCTTTCAAAGGGGCCAGGAAGTTCTTGGGTAGCCCTGCGAGAGTAGAGCATCCATATTCTAGTCTGGATATGACTAGTGCCTGAGTTGCCATTTTAAGGTCGGCCACATCGAGGAAGGGTTTTAGGTTTCTTAGGTGACTCAGGTGGAATCTGGCCATTTTGGCCATCGAGTCTATATGGCCGCACAAGTTCAGGCTGCCATCAAGGGTTATTCCAAGAGATTTCGCCGAGTCAACAATGGTAGGAGGGCAGTTTAGCGCTGTGATGGTCTTGATCCATTCCTGGATGTCTGGATTGGGTTTGGGTGGGGAGATCAGGAGATATTCAGTTTTACTTGAGTTGAGTTTTAGCTGGTTGGCGGTGAGCCAGTGGACTATCAGCTTCAGGGCCTCGTTCAGGGAGAGAAAGTCCTCAGGGGAAGAGATTTTTATGTAGATCTGAGTGTCATCAGCGTACATAAGGTAAGAGATGTTGGGGCACGTAGCACCTCGGTGAGAGGTTCAAGGAAAAAGTTGAACAGGGTAGGGGAGAGGGTTGATCCTTGGGGGACTCCAACTGTAACCAGAGAGGGGGTGGATAGATTACCGTTGATGAGTACTCTCTGTGAGCGGTTCTGGAGGAAGGATCTAAACCATTCAAGGACCGTGTCATCCAACCCCATCCTAAGTTTGAGACGTTCTAGGAGAATTTCGTGGTTAACTGTATCAAAGGCAGAGGACAGGTCTAGGAGGATTAGGAGACAAGTTTTGCTTAGATCGAGGGAATGGAGGGCGTCATCCACTACGTGGAGGAGGGTGGTTTCCGTGCTGTGACCAGTTCTGAACCCAGATTGGAAGTCATCTAGCAGGTTAGAGTTGTTGATGTGTTAGCTGCTGTTGCACACATTTTTCCAGAACTTTGGCAAGGAGAGGGATGTTGGATATGGGTCTATAGTTCTCGGCGGAGGCAGGGTCCAGCGTTGTTTTTTTAGGATGGGGATAACTTGGCCACCTTTGAGCGAGTCAGGAATTGAGCCCTGTAGGAGAGAGGCATTGATTATTGAGGTCCAGGAAGGGATAATAGCCTGAGAGGCGGCAGCTAGGCAGTTAGAGGGGAGAGGATCATTGAAGTGATTGTTTGGTTTTAAGGAGGCAAGAATTCTCGAGATAGAATGTTCGTCATAGGTTTTAAATTTGGACCAGTGCGCTAGGTTTTTGAGGGAGGTTTGGGAGCATAGCGCGAAGAGAGAAGGTGGAGCAGGTGGATTTTGGTTTTGGTTGTCAGTAGCGGATTTAAGTTAATTTCCAAGGGCAGTGATTTTGTCGCAGAAGGAAGAGAATTCCTCGCTTGATATTAGGGGTTTAGGTGTTTCTTTGGTGGTTTTCGCTAGTTTGTTGGATTGATGTTTGACTAAGTCGAACAGCTTGCGAGGTCGATTTTTCGTATTCTCTAGTTCAGATCTGAAGAATTCTTTTTTAGTGTTGAGGATTTTCTTATTGCAGGCATTTCTGGCCTGGCGCAGAAGTTTTAGATGTGCTGCTGCAGGGTGTTGTTTCATAGGATGCCGCCAGGTTGCAGGGACGGTGTTCAAACGCGGATCGTTGATTTGGCTGAGGTTGTGGAACGTATCATGGCTCCACACTGAGATTGTTTGTGGGATAATCGATTCGCCAATTACGTATTTGAAATGAACAAAAGGATCCTGCAATAATGCAAGGACTGTTCAGGCTAAGATTTACTGGATAAGGACTCAACTATAACATTGTTACAACAACATTTAGATACAAGAACCGAGTTCTAGGATTGTACGACAAAAGCCTTGAGAAAGCCCGGAGCGGGCGAAACGCGCATCGGCTGTGGACTATAGCGTGTGCAAAATAAAGGCTTAAATCTTCTACATCTTCTGTCTTTTTTGGATTTGGCTTCTGATCAAGGATATGGATTTTTTGTGAAACGCTACAATAGCGAAGGGATTAAAGTGACTATCTTGGAAGTGCACTGGTGTTATATTCTACATTGTGTTGACCTACGGCCCGAACGGACGTTTGGGAAGGTGGTCACAGTTTGATGCCCTAGGTCAGAGGTCTTCAAACTTTTTGATGCCGAGACCCCCCTGTCAAAAAATGTTAGGCATAAGGACCCCCTCCGACAAAAAAATTCTAGAACTTGGTACTCATCATCATCGACAACCAAAAGCACCCCCAATTACCACGGCAAATCATTTTACAGTGGGGAAATAGTATTAAACAGTGTTTAGCAAATCAAAGGTCAGTGCCCCTAGAAGTGCCCTTCTATGCAGGCCAGACATTCAGGACAGTGGCAGGCTTAGTGTCTGGAAGGAGAATGGCACCCAATGTGAACACATGTTCCCATGCATTTGGTGCAGGTGGAGGACAACATGTTTCACGGTCAGACTGGCTAAACTGAGCCTTTGCCTTGGAAAGGCCTTTGCAGGGTGAGGGTCAGAAGAGAGGTTGTGAAAGGTTGCAAAACACACTCGTCTAGAGATGGAAGCAAAAAGACACACGTTGTTTCTTTTTTGTGGGTGGAGTTCATTGTACCCAGAGGCCGGTAATCTAACAGACAGGTTAACTAGATCATTCAAGATCACACAGGCAGTCGGCAAGGAGCTGAGTGGCCTCCAAATTAGCACACACAGCGATTCTGTGAGAGCCCGGCCTTGACATGACAGACAGCTGTTTACCGCACGCCATTGTCTCCTTCTCCCCTCCCCGGTACCTGGGTGATTTATGACGTTTTATTGCTGACAAACTTATAGACCAGTCATGGAAAATGATGCCACGAGAGAACAGTTTTGGCACACATTGGTATTCAATACCACAATAACAACAGCATATATGCGGAGGAACCATTCAGCGTTGAGTCACATGTGCTTAGTTTAGGACACAAAATCTCATTGCAAACAAAATGGCGGGATATGTTCTATATGAACTGAAGACCCACAAAGTATTCACTGCTGCTAGCATGTCAAAGGTATTGTAATTGTATTTATATAGCGCTAATTACCCCTGAACATGTGTCGAAGCGCTTTTCAAGCAAGTAGCACGCTTCTCCAGAACCCATGAAGAATTAGTGGTGAATTAGTATAGTGAAAAAGGAAAGTAATTTGGAGTGGTGGATATGGTATTATATTATTTGGATTGAGAAGGATAGTGGAGAGATGTTTTGGAGCTCATAGCAGCAGTAGGAGGCTTCGGATGTGTAAAAAGGAGACGGAGGGGGAAGAGTCAGAGGGCAGGGTTTAGAAAGGCTTGTTTGGGGGGAAGGAACAGAATAGCAGAAGAGGTATGAAAACGTTAAGATTTAACTAAATGGACATTTCGAGACTTAGTGCTTGGTCACGTTTGCTGAGTAATGCGAGCACAAGTTTGAAAAAAATGTATAAGTACGCCATATTTACAAGCACGTAGTTAGTTTAAACATGTTTTGCACACGAGTGTTTTATATTCAATAGCGAAATGTATAGAATGTTAAGTAGAGTAACCATAATTATAACGGTGTGAGATTAAATGTAGAAATGTTGGAGTATATGTGAAAACCTCATGTTCTCATGTTAAAAAGAGTCATGTCCGAATTAAATGTAACTTTGGATTCCAGTATTTTGTGTAGGCCTTAGGGCAATTCACAGCAAACCTGAACGTGCTGCTAAAATAATGTGAGATAAAGTTGACATGGTTCTTTCAAAATGTACTATTGAATTTAGGGTTAAAAGTATATGCTTTATAGATGTGTTATTTTAGAAACGTATGCTAGTTAAGAATGTTTGCTGTTTAAATCAAGTTAACGTTTTAAGAGTGCAGGAACCTGCTGCATGTAAATCAAGTAGGCCAGAACAGATAATGTCATGTAGTTTAAATCGTCATGTGCTCGTTAGAGGAGAGGTCGTGAGGTGTCCAGTATGGAGCTCTGAGAGTGTTTTATGGCCTAAGATATGGTGAAGTCTGGAATTTGAGGCCCACTGCAGGACGAGCTGTATGCAGGTGCGAGGGTCCTAATCAGCTCGAATGAAAGGGACTTTGTTCAGTGGCGCCTTGCGCAGGCCTGTAGGAGTTTCCAGGAATTTCAGGGGGTATCAGCGCACGGAAGAAGGAGCCTGGGAACCAAGGTCAACTATAACGAGGGTCTTCAAGAGTACCATCATGGAGTTTACCGCGCAAAGATGTACCACGTGAGGGGCGTCCCAAGGGGCGTTTCTATTGAAAATGTGATTTGGTATTAGGGAAAGGGACCCGGGAGGAGAGCAGAGCAGATGATTTTGGGAGCCTAAGGAAGCGGATGGGTAGGCAGATAGGCTGATCAGGAGAGACCCATCATCAGAGAAGAGACAAAGAGAAGTGCGTGATCTTCTTAGGAAGTCACCACGGCTGACACCTAGAGGGTTAAGATCTTGCTAAGTAGGGATGTCATTTAGTGTAGTGTAGGGACAGACTAACCTTAATTTTCTTTTCTGTAATGACTTTGAAGTTGCAACTTGTATTCATTTTGGCAACGCTCATGTTATTAGAAGTTGTACTCATTATTTTGTTCTTCAGACTCAGACTATTCAAAAAGTTCATGTTCATAGTGATACCGATTTATCTTCTTAATCTCATTTTGAGAAGTTTGTATCTTCAGTTATCTTTGACTTTATATTAAATCTTTAAAACTTAATTTTGGTCAGTGGTCATTTAGAGTGGTGTAAGTTCTTAAATTGATTGCTTTATTGCGAGATTACCTTTTACTCAAGACAGGTACCAACGATTCAGTCGACAGGAAATGGGATTTGGTAAGATAATTAGTAACCAGTAATCCCGCGTTAGCAGTTGGTAGCAGAGTGAGGATGGTTATCTTCTTGAGGAAGGTAATCTAGAGAGGTTAGTTTACCCCAAGGCCCGAGACGCCGAGAGACGAGCAGCGGAAGAATCGTGTGCCGAAAGGTGCAGACGGTGCGAGAAAAGCAGCAGTATCGGAGAGTGAGTATAAAAAGGGTCATGCGTGAATAGATTGCGGTGTTTTGTGTTGTATTTGTATTGTAATGTCTTGCGGAGTTGAATGCCTGTAGTGTGAATGAGAGACGGTTGTGAGCGCGCGCAACCTGGTAAACTGGTAACCTGGTAAACGGGTTAACTGGTGAAATCTTAAGTTCAGGCCAGAGCTTAAGTGGTTTTGGGTGTATCGAACATCCAGGGTAGTTGTCGACCATAGTACGGAGGTCACGAGGTACCATTGACCGCCGTGGATCCAAGATAGGGGGAGTGTAAGAGTGAGTGTATGAGTAACGGACGCTGGTCGAAAGTTACTGTGTGTGAATAACCTATCGGAGAAGGCGATTGTCTGGAAGTAATCGGAAAGACATTTCGCCAAGTTAAGGTGACAACTACAGAAAGACTGTGGGCGTACAGTCAAAGAAAGGTGATCGCTTGGACGGAAGTAATCATTTTTCAGAGTATGAATGGGATGCGTGCATGACCGAGGAGACGAGCTGAGAAAGGAGGGGAACTGCTGCGAAGGGGGACGGGTGACGTCGGCTAGAGCCGCGCTGTGATTGAGCGGTTGGTGTGACGTTAGCTAGAGCCGCGCTCTGGTTGGGCGGCTAGCGTGACGTCGGAGGAAAGCCGCGTACGGATAGGCCAGTTAGTGAGAACGGCGCTGAGATTGGTGGAGAGTCATCAGGAAGTAAACAAACGCGGAGAAAAGAGAAATCATGAAGTGTTTTAAGTGTTTGAAAGGGATTTTCAAACGTAAACGAAGTGAACATTATTACGGGGAAGAGGCTCCCCCGGAGGGTACGCCAGCTCATTATATGGCAACGAATGTTGGGCTGCATACGATATTGTGGATTGGGGCTTGGAATAAGCTTACAGAAGGGAATGGGGAAATGCAGTTCCCAAAGTACGGGACGTTTAAGTTAGAGGTGTTACATCGGCTGAAGGCAACCATGTCCTCATTGAAACCCTCACCTAGACCAACACAGTTTGAGGCTCTTAATGCATGGATTAAGGCTGCACACGACCGAAATTTGAACAGGCGTCAACAAAGGCTGACGCGATCGGTAAGGGCAGTGCGAGATTCCAAATGGGATGAGGAGGAAAAGCGTTGGAGGGTACAGACTATTGAGGTGGAGAAAATGTATCCGATGAGGGAGGTGTCAGGAGGGGGAAACCTCATGGAAGAAGACGAGGAAAGCGAGTCGGAGGACAATCTGATAAACAGATTGTTAATGGATAGACCACCTCCGAGAGTGGAGTTGATAGAAGATAGAGGGCTCGCAAGGGAAGATGGGAATGAGATAGAGGGATATACACCACTCCCTATATCGGAATGGACACCTAGCAAAGGCGGAGAAACACCTCCAAACAACACTGTACAGAGTGTAGTGGGAAGGTTTGTGGTGCAGAAAACGCCAACCACAGAAAGGGTTGAGTCTGTGGGATTGCCAGACGCTCTTCAAGTGCCTGTTACCATAGGACCCATAGTTTCGATCTATAATTCTGAGAGAGATAGAGGGGAACAACAAAGGCAATTGGATAGGGAAAGGATTGAGATGGAAAGGAGGAATAATGTGACGAATGCATGGAAACAATTACCAGGTTCGGTAACGTGGAACACCCCATTAGACACAACTGTCGGTCCCAATTCAGAACAGGGAGGTCCGAGAGGACCAATGGATCTAAGGGGACCGCGGCCAAGATCTTTTTCAGAGTTAAGAGCTGATTTGAGGGAATGGGACGGGTCCATAGTATCTCCGAGTAACAGGACAAGAACGGAACCAGAGTGGGAAAGCAGGGGTAACGGGACAGTATCTCATTGTGGGGCCAGCGAGAGTAGTCAGGGCCGGGAAGGCCAAAGTCAAGAGAATAGAGGGGATGCATGTCCTACAAATCAGAGAGAACAGCCGGAACAAAATACTAGGATTGTAGAATGTGAGGAAATGTCCCGTCTCTGGGGGAACGGAGGAGATGAGGCGGTACGGGCTTTTCGGAATAGGTTTAGGTGCCTTCATCATACACTTGGGGAAGACGTTCAACATTGGAGAAAGGAGAACAGCGATAGGTCCCGCCACGCCTCGAATAATCAGGAATCACAGGGAAGTAGGGAAGAAAGAGGGAGTAATGGAACATCTTATCCTGCAGCCCGTGAAACTAGCCCGGAGGGGGAGAGAGGGGCTATGAGGCATGAAGGAGTGTTTCACCACCCACCCCGAGAAGACGGAAAGGCATGGGATCTAGAGAGATGGGAACAGGGGAGGACTCCTTATAATTCACCCATACCTAAACGTAGATCTCGGAGCTGGGATGGGAGAGATGCGGATGGAGGAGCTAAATTGAGTGTCTTGAAAGCTGAAATTAAGGCAAAAAGGCTTGATGTTACCAGTTTAAAATCAGATGTTGATGAGATAATAGATGGAACATTGCCTTTGGAAAGGATAGAATTGTACGAACAGGATGAGTTATTGTTCATGGCAAAGGATATTACTAGGAAAGCTAGAGCGTTTCATGAAAAACTGACTGATTTGGCAGACAAGTATGCCGTGGATTTGTCTAGGACAAGGGCATTGCAGAGCAACCACAGATTACAGTACGCAGACCAAGATCTAGATGAGAAGAGAACTACTGGATTAAAAACACACATAAGAGAGTTGGTAACAGGGATAAGAGTGTGGAGAGAACTGGATAAATGGGAAGAAAGGTGGTCGAAAAAGGGCACGGTTAGGCGAAGTACAAATGTGATGACCCCTGAGGGAAGGGTAATGCAGATGGAGGCATTCCCTTTGCGAGAAATATCAAATGGAAATTATGTACATGTGCCCTGGAGTAGAGGAGACTTAGCCGCATTTACCAACTCATTTCCGAAGTTGCGGGACAATCCAGTCGAATGGTATAAGCAGGTAGAGAGGTTCGTTAAAATCTCGAAAGTACTGTGGATAGATTTGAACACGTTGTTTGACATCGTGGTCCCATCTGATCTGTGGACCCCTTGTAAGACTAGTGTCGAATGGCCAAATGCTGAACCATCGAGGGATGCTCGAACAAATGGACCATCTGAGATTGTCATGCGAAAGTATGAAAGGGTAATAGCATGGCTGAAAGATAAGGTACCACCACAGGATATAGATTGGGTAAAAATAGACCGAACAAGGCAGGAACCCAAGGAGACAGTTCACGAGTTTTATGAAAGATTGTTGAAAACATTCAAGCAATACAGTGGACTAGATGTAATGGATCCCAAAGACATAGGGCAGTTCGTGTCAAAGTTTGTCTTGGGGTTGAGACCTGATATTTGTTTGATGATACAGCAACATTTAATCTGTTGGCAGAACAAACCACTAGATGAGATTTTACGATATGCGAGGTACTGCAGTGACGAGATAGATTCTAAAGCCAAGAATCTAAAGGAGAAATTGATGGTGGTGCAAATGCAGTCCGCTGGGAAGGGTGGCCAGCAGAAGCAGGGGATGGGACGAAAACTAAATGGTCAGAGCAAAGATAATGAAGAAGGGCAGAGACCTAGGATAGACTTTGCCACTTTAAAGAAAATGACAAAGTGTCATCAGTGTCACCAGGTGGGGCATTGGCGACGCGAGTGTCCCTTTAACCCTGAAAATGGAGAGCTAGAAGTAGAAGAACAGGTCCAAGAAGACCCAGTGCAAAAAGTGACAGTCCCAAGTAATAAGGTGGCCAAAGGGGGGACTTCGGCTCCACGGGCCCAATTCCCACAGCCACCGAAGATAACAGCTGGAGGAAAGGTCTTTAAACAAATGCCTCTGTTTATTGAGGAAGAAAAATGTTATTACATTGATCCATTGACAGGACAACGGGTGAGCAGTGAAGAGGATTGTACCCTCGGGGCAGTCCTAGAAGTGGATCAAAGAGGGCCATTTGTTGAGGCAGAAGTGGCAGGGTGTCCCACTACGTTCTTAGTGGATACTGGGGCTACTCGTTCGACTCTGAGATCAGCGGTGGTTCCAGACTTGCCGATGTCAGGGGAAACAATTCAGGTGGTAGGAGTCGCAAATAAGAGAATGACTAGTCCGTTGACAGAACCAGTATCTGTGAAAATAGGCAATCATATGAACGAACATCAGTTTGTGGTTTGTGACTCGAGTCCGGTATGTCTGTTAGGTAGGGATTTGTTATGCAAATTGAATTGCACCATATACTGCACCCCACAAGGAGTGGAGGTACAGACTACCGACGATGATGCTACCTTTAAGGTGGCCAATTCAAAATTCTGTGTAGAACTATATCCTACTCTGACTGTAGAAGATCTTCCACAAGACTTAAGAGATGCAGTGGCGTCAGAGGTGTGGGATTTCACAGGAGAAGATATAGGATTGATTAAAGGGGTAGAACCGGTAAAAATTCTGGTAAAACCAAATGTTGAGTTTCCAAGAACGCCTCAATACAAACTGTCCCAGGAAACGATTGCGGGAATAAAGCCTGTGATCGAGTCAATGATACAGCAAGGAATACTGAAAGAAATCGTGGGCAGTCCCTGTAACTCCCCGATTATGGGTTTGCAGAAACCTAGTGGGAAGTTTAGGATAGTTCAGGATTTACGAAAGATTAACAACATAGTCGTTTCATGTTGTCCCGTGGTACCGAATCCATCAGTGATATTGTTTCAAATACCATGTCAAGCAGAATGGTTCACAGTGATAGATCTTTGTCAGGCTTTCTTTTCAATCCCATTGGATGAAGAGAGCAGGTACCTTTTTGCGTTTAAAATGGAAGATCGCGTTTTAACATGGTGTCGAATCCCACAAGGATTCACAGACAGTCCATCCATCTTTAATCAGTTGTTGAAAAAGAATCTTGAGAATCTAGTACTGCCACAGAAATCGGTTCTGGTACAGTACATAGATGACCTACTTGTTGCGTCAGAAACAGAGGAAGCTTGTAAAGTAGATTCAATTGCCTTACTGAATCATTTAGCTGAAAATGGACATAAGGTATCTCCGAGCAAGTTACAGTATTGTCTGACAGAAGTACAGTATCTAGGGCACAGGTTAGAAAAAGGGAAACGTAAGGTGTCCCCAGAGAGGATTGAGGCGATAATGAAAATGAATGCGCCTACAACACAGAGAGAAGTTAGAATGTTCCTAGGAATGGTGGGTTACTGCCGACAGTGGATAGTTAACTTTTCACTGAAAGCAAAGCCCTTACAGAAACTGACGCACAAGGAGGTGAGTGATCCGGTACCATGGGATGAAGAATGTCTGGTGGCGTTTTTACAGCTGAGAGACGATTTATGTCGTGCTCCGGCTCTGGGAATGCCAGATTACGAAAAGTCATTTTCACTCTATTGCTGTGAGAGAGAGGGATGTGCTTTGTCAGTCTTGGCACAGACCCACGGTAATGCCCGTAGACCAGTTGCATATTTTTCGGCTACATTAGATCCAGTAGCCGCAGCGTTGCCCGGATGTCTCAAATCCGTTGCTGCAACGGGTGTCAGCATTGAAAGGAGCGAAAGTATTGTAATGGGACATCCAGTGGTGGTGTATGTACCGCATTCAGTTGAATTGTTAATGACCAGGACGAAGACGCAGCATCTGACCAATAGCAGGCTCACGCGTTATGAGCAAGTTATACTTGCCGCAGAAAACGTGACTCTCAGGAGATGCTCTGTCTTGAATCCTGCTACTTTGATGCCATTACCCACTGTAATAGAAGGCGAAGGATGTGAAGACCACGATTGCCTTGATGTGACTGAACTATGCACGAAACCCAGACCAGATATTGTGGATGAGCCATTGTCAGACCCCGAAGAAATTTATTTTGTTGATGGCTCATGTTTAAGAGACGATACTGGTCGGTTGAGAGCAGCTTATGCTGTTTGTACTATTACTGGAGTTGTAGAAGCCGCTTGCCTGGAAGGAGTACATTCCGCACAGGTAGCAGAGATTATTGCCCTAACTCGTGCCTGCATAGCAGGAAATAGAAAGAGAGTCACCATCTACACGGACAGCCAATATGGTTTCGGTGTGGTTCATGATTTCGGGCAGTTGTGGTCTCAGAGGGGTTACATGACCTCCTCTGGTTCGCCCATTCGAAATGGAGAATTTGTGCGATTGCTGATAGAAGCATTACAAGGTCCTGTTGACATCGCAGTAGTGAAGTGTGTAGCTCATACTAAGAATACAGATTTTGTGTCACAAGGTAATAGATATGCTGATGAAGTCGCACGCTATTGTGCGGAACAAAGTTATTCTTTCTCAAAGGTGGAAATAGAAGGTGCAGAAGAAAAGACTGAATTAAGTATGATGTTAGAAACTGTAGACACTTGGGAGGATTTAAGAATAATGCAGGAGAACGCACCTGAAACAGAGAAAAAGGCATGGGAAATAGCAGGTTGTGTGCGAAGTGAAATGGATTTTTGGGTTTCAGCAGATGGGAGAGCTGTGTTACCTGAAGAATTAGCTAATCCCATGGCGAGAGAAATACATGGTCCAGTACATCTAGGAAGGGATGCTATGATGAGAGTTTTTAGGCAGACTTGGTATTGCCCGAAATTCAGAATAGCAGCAGAATCAGTATGTAAGCGATGTGTTACCTGCCAACAACTGAACGTAGGCAAACGAACACCAGTCACACTGAGTCACATTGGGAGGTCGGGGGGGCCTTTCAATAGAATGCAACTAGATTTCATCGAAATGCCAAGAGTCAATCGCGTTCGGTATGTGTTGGTGATTGTATGCGTATTTTCCAGATGGGTTGAAGCGTACCCTACACGTAGGTGCGATACACTCACAGTGGCTAAATTGTTGCTCAGGGAGTTGATACCGCGCTTCGGGGTGCCTGCCTCTTTGGAATCGGACAGAGGAAAACATTTTAACAGCGAAATAGTGAAGATGTTGTGCTCCACACTGAATATCGATCAAAAGCTGCATTGTAGTTATCGACCAGAAGCTTCAGGAATTGTGGAACAAGTGAATGGCACTTTGAAGAATAGGTTGGCTAAAGTAGTGGCATCCACATCTTTGAGTTGGCCAGATGCTCTTCCATTAGTGCTCATGAGCATGCGCAGCACACCTGATAGGAGGACAGGTCTCTCTCCCCACGAGATCCTGATGGGGAGGGCCATGAGACTTCCTACAGTTCCAACTACTGCTCTATTGAATATTACAGATGATCTGATCTTGGATTATTGTAAAGGACTGTCTGACGCCATCCATTCTGTGTCCCTTCAGGTGCATGCGGCTGAAGTTCCAGCAGCGAGGAACCTGTGTCATGACCTGAACCCAGGGGACTGGGTCTTGGTTAAAAAGCACGTCCGGAAGAACTGCCTAGATGTTCGCTGGCGTGGGCCCTTTCAGGTAATCCTGATAACGAACACCGCGGTGAAGTGCGGGGGGCTGCCAAATTGGATTCATGCATCCCATACTCGAAGAGTTCCAGCACCTCTAGAAGGAACAGCTCCCATCCCAGACGAAAGCCCGGAAGTGGAAGAAGAGTCGCAAGAAGGGATTGAGGCAGCTGAGGAGGTGTCGGAAGAAGTTGGGAACGCATCGGATTCAGTAGAAGAGCGAAGGCAGGACGGCAGTGAGACAGAAGACGCAACTGAAGGAGAGAGCAGAAGTGAATACGACTCAGACTCAGATCCGTATCGGAGCGATCAAGAACCAAGTGGGAGGACAAGGAATAGGAGAATAAGGCTTGGAGCTGCCACTTGGCCAACAAGGAGAAGAAGGCTAAGTTTGAGGTCGGCCCAGGAAGAAACGCTTACTCCTATATCCGAAGACTCAGATCCAGAAGAAGATATCCAGGATCAAGCCGAGGAGGGTCTTAGAAGATCAAGTAGGGTGCGAGTGCCTAGCAGAAGATACTCTACTCCCGATTGGACCTACCTCGTTGCAGATGTCTGGGAGACACAGAACAGGGAGGATCAGGGAAGTGGAACTGATCAGAACTGACCCGATCATCACAGTGCAAATAAAGTTTCTACTGCCAGGAGCGGAGACCGAAAGGTTGCTGACACTCAACATCGTTCATCCTGCTCTCCTGAGTGGAATAAGAAAGTTGATTTTAGAAACAGTTGAGTTTCCAGTTTGCTGTTCACGATATCCAATATTGGAGGGAACTCTTCTTCGTTTGGAAATGCTTGAGCGAGTAGTAGAAATGCTAGGAGCACTTATTGTTGTGGACTAATATCATATTGCGAATGGCTTCAAGGGGGTGCAGATCTGGAAAAGTGAAGAAAGTGATCTTGATTAGAACGGACCCCTTTGTAATTGTGGATATAGAACTGATAGTACCAGGATTGGAAATTGAAAAAACGCTAACTCTCAATTTTGTCCGTCCACTTGTCTTGAGCGAGATAAGGAGAATAATCCTAGAAAAAGTTGACTTTCCATGGTGTGGTACGAACTGTCCAGAACCTGAGGGAATGATACTTCGGATGGACATTT
Organism: Lissotriton helveticus; assembly: GCF_964261635.1. Lineage (NCBI taxonomy): Eukaryota > Metazoa > Chordata > Amphibia > Caudata > Salamandridae > Lissotriton > Lissotriton helveticus. Next base: position 688,230,886 of record NC_136057.1, on the reverse strand, counting down.
ATGAAGAAGTAGTGTCACTCCTTGAGTCATACATAACTTCAGACGAAAATAAGACTTTTGAAAAGAAATTGTAAATTGTTGCAAGATAACCTAGCGCCGAGTGGAAGAAGAAAAAATGGTAGGGGTTTCCTTTTAGCGGATGGAGAAGGGCTAGGGTTGTCTATTTTTACTGGACTTTGAATTGTTTTGCGGAAATAAATTGTCAAGCTTCCAAGTGTTCCAAGAAAGACATTGCAAGAGAGAAAGACTTTGTTTGAAAAGAAGAGGAAGTGAATGCTGGAAGAAAGTCGAAAACTACACTGTTTGAGAACATGGAGGCTGGCAACCCGAACCGCAGGGCAAAATGTATAGCTGTTACATTTTTAGGAGTAGTGGTTTCTCTTATAATTTTAGTGGTAACTGTTTCATTCCTAGCGGGACACGAAGGGGATGGAACCACAGTTAAGGAGGATAAGGGAGTGTCAACACCGAGAACTACCATTATTAAGGAGAAGGGAAACATCAATGAGAAAGACAAAGCGTTGTTAGATGCAGAAGTAAAAAGGTTACACATGGATGAGTCACAGGGGAATTACAAGTCAAATGCTTATGCTAAGTTGCTTTATGAATATGTTGATGCCATGGAGGTAAAGGATTGCTATGTCTGTATGCAATTACCAATTTCGGTGGAGGAGGGTATCAAATACCATCATCTCCCGTTGACATATGGGATAACGTGCAGTTTATTGTTAAGTATGTTTTATGGACGAGACGGATTTGAGTATTACTTCTCGAATTTCGACTCGACATTGCCAGAGGTTCCGAATTTCAAGCATTTGAACAAATGGGACTACTACAAAAGCGAAGACAGATTACACAAATGGTTTATTCCATGGAGAACGTTAGATACTTCACATGCTCGAATCAACAATCTGACTTGTCAAATATCAGAAGTTGAGAAAAAGTTTATAGCTCAGGTAGATACTAGATACAGGAGGCAGAAGATATTGAAGGCATCAGGACAAGGGGAAACAGATTGGACCAAGGAGGAAAGGGCACAACAACGAAAAGGTAGTATTGGTCCAATTGCTTTGGATAAGGAGAAACGGGGGAAACTGTGCATTCACAGGAGTTACTCCTATTATGAAAACGTTTATGTAGGACAAGTAAATTGTGAACATGCCTTTCAATTGGAGTACTACTCTAAGAACTTCATGAAAGGGATGCAAGCAATACCAAATGTATATTTTGTATGTGGAAGATATGCCTATGTGAAGTTACCAGATAATTGGTACGGATCATGCTATCTGGCTGTTGTCTTTCCTAAAATATATCATGTTGAGAATTTAGACACGCCTAAGAAAGAAATATCAACTAGATGGAAGCGAGGGCTGGGTGCAGCAGAAGTAGTTGGAGATGTAATAGGTGCTGCATTCCCTTTCTTAGGATTGATAATGAATGACATTAAGATCAGGAGGTTAGCTACAGTCGTAGATAGACTGTCTGCCAGTACTGCAAGATCCTTGATGCTGATAGAAGGGGAGATGCAATCGATTAGGGCAATGGTTCTTCAGAACCGACTTGCTTTAGATGTTCTGTTAGCAAAAGAGGGAGGAGTCTGTAGGGCCTTGAAGGTCCAGGAATGCTGTACTTACATTCCAGACAATTCAAAGCCTCTAGAGAAGTATATACAAAACATCACTGCCATACACTACGAAATTGAGGACCTGGCAAAGGTAAATGTGTGGGAAAAAGTAGGTCATGGAATGGGTAAAGTTGGAAGTTGGTTTGCCAACTTAGGAAAGGGTATCGTTTGGTACATATTGAAGCCCATCATCATAGTAGTGATTTGTGTAATCACTTTGTGGGGATTGGTGCGTTTGTATCAATGGTATAGAGCAAATAGGTTACAGAGAGCTATGAAGAAACAGGAAGAAGAGTTGACAGCGATGCAGGACACTCAATATAAGAGTCTGAAAGCATTAGAGAGTATGAAAAGAAGTGGTACTGCCCTGTCTTCACTTTAAAGGTTCTACATTTTTAGTGTCATGGTAATGATGACCCCTGAAGGTCATCAAAGGGGGGACTGAGAGAGCACAAGTTTGAAAAAAATGTATAAGTACGCCATATTTACAAGCACGTAGTTAGTTTAAACATGTTTTGCACACGTGTGTTTTATATTCAATAGCGAAATGTATAGAATGTTAAGTAGAGTAACCATAATTATAACGGTGTGAGATTAAATGTAGAAATGTTGGAGTATATGTGAAAACCTCATGTTCTCATGTTAAAAAGAGTCATGTCCGAATTAAATGTAACTTTGGATTCCAGTATTTTGTGTAGGCCTTAGGGCAATTCACAGCAAACCTGAACGTGCTGCTAAAATAATGTGAGATAAAGTTGACATGGTTCTTTCAAAATGTACTATTGAATTAAGGGTTAAAAGTATATGCTTTATAGATGTGTTATTTTAGAAACGTATGCTAGTTAAGAATGTTTGCTGTTTAAATCAAGTTAACGTTTTAAGAGTGCAGGAACCTGCTGCATGTAAATCAAGTAGGCCAGAACAGATAATGTCATGTAGTTTAAATCGTCATGTGCTCGTTAGAGGAGAGGTCGTGAGGTGTCCAGTATGGAGCTCTGAGAGTGTTTTATGGCCTAAGATATGGTGAAGTCTGGAATTTGAGGCCCACTGCAGGACGAGCTGTATGCAGGTGCGAGGGTCCTAATCAGCTCGAATGAAAGGGACTTTGTTCAGTGGCGCCTTGCGCAGGCCTGTAGGAGTTTCCAGGAATTTCAGGGGGTATCAGCGCACGGAAGAAGGAGCCTGGGAACCAAGGTCAACTATAACGAGGGTCTTCAAGAGTACCATCATGGAGTTTACCGCGCAAAGATGTACCACGTGAGGGGCGTCCCAAGGGGCGTTTCTATTGAAAATGTGATTTGGTATTAGGGAAAGGGACCCGGGAGGAGAGCAGAGCAGATGATTTTGGGAGCCTAAGGAAGCGGATGGGTAGGCAGATAGGCTGATCAGGAGAGACCCATCATCAGAGAAGAGACAAAGAGAAGTGCGTGATCTTCTTAGGAAGTCACCACGGCTGACACCTAGAGGGTTAAGATCTTGCTAAGTAGGGATGTCATTTAGTGTAGTGTAGGGACAGACTAACCTTAATTTTCTTTTCTGTAATGACTTTGAAGTTGCAACTTGTATTCATTTTGGCAACGCTCATGTTATTAGAAGTTGTACTCATTATTTTGTTCTTCAGACTCAGACTATTCAAAAAGTTCATGTTCATAGTGATACCGATTTATCTTCTTAATCTCATTTTGAGAAGTTTGTATCTTCAGTTATCTTTGACTTTATATTAAATCTTTAAAACTTAATTTTGGTCAGTGGTCATTTAGAGTGGTGTAAGTTCTTAAATTGATTGCTTTATTGCGAGATTACCTTTTACTCAAGACAGGTACCAACGATTCAGTCGACAGGAAATGGGATTTGGTAAGATAATTAGTAACCAGTAATCCCGCGTTAGCACTTTGATTTTACTCATGAGAAGATACTTATGCATTGAAACTGTAGTTGTAACTACATGGTTGACTAAATGTTCTGGCATATTCTTATGTTTTGCTGTATTACCACAAATATTACTTCCATTGCTTGTCATTTATAGACTCTTTCTTAATACATTTGAACTGCACAATTTAAATTACTCCATGTTTTGGATTCTTGTTTCTTTGCAAAAAACATGAAAAAGCCTAATTTTGTAATTACAAATGTCATCATTTTTCTAATGTGTATAGCACCAATATCTTTAAAATACATTTATTTTCAGGACATAATGATCTGCTTCTAACCACAGCTGAAATTCAGAAGGCCATTTAGGTTTCCATGAGCCCATATTCACCGATCTAGTGATTAGCGCAGTTATAAACCACAACCAATGCCCTCCTTTAGGTGAAATCTATAAGTGGGTAGAACAACCTATGAATATTCTGACTGCATCAGGTGTTAGATCAAAACCTAGACAGTTGGTCCTGTATATATAAGAACCTGCTAATAGATTAGAACTGGAAACGTACATAGAATGTGGATCCAGGGTACATAGCCTTGACATCAGCGACATGAATTTGTGATCTCCTGTTTACATTTATGAAGATATGCAAGGATATTATAGATCAGCCATTGGCCGCAGGTTTCTGCAATTTGCATCATGCACTGTTTTAAGAGTGTGATCACAAGCTCCATTCCAAATTGCGGAGTTAATTTCAAGGACTGCTTCCTTTTCCTGTGCCTTTAGAATTCTCTCTTGTCACTGCAACATTTGCACTACTATTTCATTGCACATCCTATTAAATTTAATAAAAGTTATTTTTCCTATTTAAAAAACACTGCTACATGTAATAAAAAAACATGAGACGCTATTGTGGCCACCAGTCTCATATATTGCGATTTTGTGAATATTTTCTATTTAGACCTTTTTGACAAAAAATGATGTCCTCAGATGAACTCTCCCAAACCCGTTTTAAATGATTCCACCACGTGATAACATTTTTTGTACTACATCAAGTAAGGTGCAATCATGGATGCTTTACACATGAACAAATATAACCATCACTTTTTTTGGGGAAAGTGTGGCAACTATAGTTGGCCAGAAGCATCATATTAATCTGCTGCTAAATAATAAAAGCGGAAAGAACACGGAAAATAAACATTTAAATGTCACAAAAATGGTTATGTAACTGCAGCTACAAAAACAGAAAGTAGACCAAAAATAAACACCATTCCACCGTCATAAAAATTAGCCTTTTTCCTGTCCCCCCCTCTACCCCCCCCACCTCCATCAAGGAAACAGATAAGAAAGAATGTGTGTGTGTGTTTTTGCGTGCATGCTAGATAGTTTCAGTGTATGTCTGCAGCTGAAAAGCCAGGGCATGGGTCATGAGAAGGGGGCTTACCTAATTATTCCTGGAAGCTTCAGGTTGCCATGGAAACCAGCCTGGAAGGAGATCCTAATACAGAGGCAGCAATGAGCCACGGAGATGAGTTGAAAAAAAGAACTCGAGGTGAAAGCAGCACCCGCCAAGAAAGACAACTGGATCCAGTCAAAGGCAACAGTGACAGCGCAGAACTCCGTGGAAATCCAGCCTGCATTATGAAGGCGCTGGTTCATGTACAAAGTTCGCGGGCATTTCCTAGTGAGCATGCTGCAGTCTCTCTGATTGGAAGACAGGCATTGATGACGTAGCCACATTATGATTGGCCCATTTTGCCCTGTCCTCCAATCTGAGAGGCTCCTGGGATGTAATTATTTCGAATCCAAAACAAAACGAAAACGTTTTGGATTCGAGGCAGCAGTGAGGCAGGAGAATGCGCGACCCCCTGCCAATGACTCCAAGCCCCCCCTGGGGGTCGCACCCCATAGATTGAAGACCTATGCCCTAGGTGGATGTGCATCCAACGCCAAAGTAGCACTCCATATTGTGTATTATGTGTGAACTTGAATTGAGACTTGATAATGAAAACTAACATTGATGTGCGAGTCAAAATAGCAAATCCACCATTCCTTTGTATCTAAATGTTTTTTTCATGCGTGGGATTGGAGACTGGTCCGTCTTGAGATCGATCCTCCCTTACGGACCAGCGTCCCCCCCACATCAGCAGCCTCCACTGGCTCCCCGTCCCGAAGAGATGCCAGTTCATACTGTTGACCCTAGCCACCATGACCCTGAGCAACTAAATCAACCATCGCTTGAACTTTAACCATCCAAACAGACAACTCCGATCCACCTCCCTAGCCCTCGCACATATTCCCCGCTTCCGATGTAGGCACAGCGGAGGCCGTTCTCTTTCCTACCTCTCTGCCAAATCCTGGAACAACCGCCCACTCCACCTCCGAACCTCCCCTTAATTCTCCAACTTAAGGAGTCAACTCAAGACCTCGCTCTTTGACAGAGGCTCAAAGTACCCCAGTGCCTGGATACCTCCTGAGGTGACAAGTTATGCTTTACAAATACAGATTGATTGATTTAATGATTGAACTTTTAGATTTAGGCAGAAAAAGCCCCTCTGCCACTACTTCCAAGAGTCCAAGATTACAAGATTACTAGACCAAGGGGGCACCACTGAGGGGTGGAGTTTAGGACTCACTCCAGCAGAGGTCATGTGAAGGTTCAAGGTCTCTTTAACTTGCAGAGTCACTGGAGTCCAGCCAACTAGCCTTTGGAGCCACTTCTGGTGATTCTGGTTTCAGGGAAATGGTCCAGTTCTCCTTAAGCAGCAAGGCTGGCCCTCAAGCAGCAGGGCGGTCCTCTGAGGAGCAATGCAGGCTTCAAGCAATAGGGCTGTCCTTTGGGGAAAAAGGCAGGCCTCACGCATCAGGGCTGTCCTCTGGGATACAAGGCAGTCCTTCCAAATACTTCCACAGGTCTGTGAATGTATGGAAGTGGTCTTCTGAGCATCCAATATTTATAACTGGTGTCGGCCTTTGAAGAGGGGGACATGCTGGGCTATCCCCATATCTGATGCTGGAAAGTTCTTGCTTTCCCCTGTCAAGGCTCCCCAATGCCTGGGATGAAAAAAAAGCTGGTGTCAGGTTACTTGTTGTGTGCTGGAGGTAAGCCCTTTTTAATGTAAGTGGGCCAGGGAACAGCTCTGAACCCCCCCATGCCGCCCCCGCCATCCAGGCAGAATATAGATTATTTGGCACATGTGACATCCTAATTATGGGGAAAAGGATGTGGCCTTCAAATCACATAAATACAGCAACACTGCTCTTTATATATGTATATATGTAGATGATTGTACATATGTATAAAGTGGTACATAGGTCAGATCTCGAAATCAACTCAGAAAAAGTAATTGCACAATTTGTAACCCATGTTTGCAATCCATTTCTAAGTAAATTTGGCCCTTGTTTTGCCCTATGGCTATTTGGGTGGATTACACTCCTTCGTGGCCCAGGTGGATTCTACTACATAGCCAAAGTTCTTGAGGAAAGAAGAGCTATACAATTGAGGGCACCTAGCATAACAGGTATTCTGTTTGTATGAAGTCTGGATCTGTAGGAGCTGGTTAGAGGGTCAGGGCGTTATCTTCTGCTCACTGCACTCTGCATTGAACTTTGTATATAATGTGGTGCAACCTCTTCAGGGGATGGGTGGTCGGTTCCTTCATTGTTCTGAGGTGGCCCTGCTTCAAAATATGCTGCTCCGCTGATATAAATATAGCACAGCACGATCTCATACGTTTTATTTTGTTTTGGTGTTTGTTATTGGTTTGGTTGTAATGGATATAGAAATATTCTAATAAATAAAGATTTAAGATGCATCTGCTTCAAATGTTTTCCAAACATTACAAACCCATAAGGAAATAGAATGTTATCGATTTTTGCTAGTCACAGACAGTGCAGGATGAGATAATGGCAAGGTTGCCACCGACCAACAACTTTCTCAGTAGACACAACAAGGCCAGCCCCGTTGGGTCTGCCAGTCTCTGCATGCTGCGGGTTTCTGCTAGCCAAAAGGGGCTGATAGACCGCGCAGTTTAGCAGTCCGATATGTGGACTGCTGTTGAGTGTGTGACAAACCCATGGGCTTCAAAGGTTGAGTTTCTACTTTACCAACACACGAATAACTCATTCCATATTTTTGTAGCTTCTCTCGTCCATTGCATATTCGCCACATAAATCACACCGATCTGCAGCAGTGTGAATGGTAAAACATAGAAATGAATGCCGCTAACTGCTCAATTCATCACGGGCATTCAGAGAGGAATTTATATGGGTTTGTAGCATGTGCAGTGCCTGCAATGCATCTCGCCGGAGCGGCCTTGGAGCCTTTCACGGATGCCTTTCCATGGTAGCTTAAGTAATGCTCCTTTTATCTCCATGTAAGTCAACTGCATATTTCCCAGAGGAGGGTTGGAAATCCCCTTTCTCATTTGTCTTAATGTAGAAAACGCTCCCCATGTTTGCAGACCCAGGATCAGCCTTCACTTAGCGAATATATCACGGTGGTTCGAGCAGCGTTTCCATTGTGCCATTTCCCATCCCACCGTTCGCCACGTGCCCTAATATTGCTTTCATTAAGGTTTTTCCAAAGCCATCATTCTCCATATCCAGACAGACAGGGGTGACAGGTATCTAGTTTAAGCTTGAAATTCTCCAAATGAAATGGAATATGCTTAGCCGTCGAGCTATTTTCGAAATTCCCACAGCAGCTGCAGAGGTCATTGCTATCAGTTGTCATTTGGGGTATCTGTGCTATGTAAAAGAGTGAATGAACATTCTGTGTGTCTCTTCAGACTGACAATCACTCCGATGCAGGCATGAAACTACATGGAAAATAGAATGTCAGGTTATCTTATGAGACCTCACCGTCAATCAACGCTTTACTAAAGAAAGAAAGAAAGAAATACGCATTTATTTTAAAAATAATCGATTGTTCAAGACTGGGCGCTTAACAAACAGCAAGATATCAGGTAAAAGGAAGTAAATGATGGTTAGTATGACTATATATATATTTAAACACTGTGCAGTTTCCTTCAGAGAAAATAGACGGTCATTTTTTTAAACCTGCTTTAGTTAAATGTGTTTTTTAAAAGTTTGTTTGAGAGTTTGCAATCGTCCAGTAGACTACTACCTGGTACCCAACACACCTTCCTTAACATTCACAAAGGGTAAGGGGTCTCACAGGGACACCAGCCCTTTACCACCAAAACTTGTGAGGGTTAGTAACTTTTCAATGGTTTACGACTGCTATCTCAGTTTGGAAGTGATACCTACAACATGCCCCTTCCAAATAGTGATTCCTTAACCATTTCTAAACCCATTCTCGACATAGGTAGAAAGTTACAGACTCCTAAAATTAGTTTAGTATATTGCAGAAAAATTAATTTGTGGCTGCAAATGCAAAATTGGAACATTTGTGACAGAAAAACAGTGACACCTCCGGCTCACATTCCCTTCTTTTTAGGTGTTCATTGAGATTCAAACTTTGTTTAGGGTTTGACATCATGTCTCAGTAATGCAGGTGGGCTGCAGTCCTTATATTGGGGTTTTGCCCTTTAATCATTACGCATTAAAAATGTGTTACATAGTGCTGGGAAATCCTATAGGTCTGGCTAGTTTTTCAATTTATAAACCACATCTATTCGATATGTCAATCCTTGTTAGAAATGTACATTATTTTTCCAATTAGCAAAGAATACAATAACCGTATTGCATTTTGGACCACATCAACATGAACGACCTGTTACACTCCTCACAATCAGGTTTTAGAACGGCACACTCAACAGAATCAGCACTATTAATGGCGACAGAGGTACCGAGGAAACGTGGATGAGGGGCAGACAGCCGCGCTGATCCTATTGGATCTCAGCACGGCGTTTGACACGTCTCACATCCACTACTACTTCAGAGTCTAGAGACCTGCGGCATTAGGAGTAATGCCCTGATGTGGCTGACTTCGTTCCTTGCCGAACTGAGCCTCCAAGCGGCCCAACGGACACACCTGTCTGATAGCTACCCTCTGCCTCAAGGGGTCCCACAGGGATCAATTTCAAGCCCCACATTCTTTAATCTGTATGTGGGACCACTGGCAGATTGTGTAGAGAAACACGAGGTGTCAATAGTGTCATACGCTGACGACACGCAACTAATTGTAATGCTACCCCAAAACAAAGATCAGGCAGCGACCCGATTTGCAAATTGTCTAAAAGAAGTGGCTGACTGGATGTCAAACCACTGCCTCAGGTTAAATGGCAATAAAACTGAGGTATAGTGGTAGGGAAGACACCCACCATCTGGTCATCTGCTTGGTGGCCAGAAGTACTGGGCCAAGTGCCCCACCCAAAATTACATTCTAAACTATAATTTGACAATCAAATCCGGAAGGTAGCCGGGAAGTGCTATGGGGCCATAAAAACCCTGAGGAAAGTTATAGACCTACTACCAGCCAAAGCCAGAAAGGCCATAGTCCACGCAGTTATCACCTCACAATTGGACTATGGAAATGTACTGTACTTAGGGGCCTCAAAAAAAGGCCTAGCTAAACTACAGAGGGTGCAAATTGCTGCGGCACGTTTGGTTCTCAGTCTCCCCAGGAGAACGAACACTAAGAAGGCTCTTGCCACATTACACTGGCTGCCAGTAGAAGAAAGAGCCATGTTCAAGGCGATGTGCTATTGCCACCGCATCCTCTCACAAAGGCCCTAGATACCTGCAACCTTTGCTGACTAAATATATCCCTGGACGTAACCTAAGGTCCATGGACATGGCCTTAGTGAAGGTCCCAAGAATTTTCAAAGCCCGTATAGGAGCCCGTTCTTTCAGGTACTTGGCGGCCAAAATCTGGAACACCCTACCAATCTCCATAAGAACGGAACCCAGTGAAAGTTTGTTCCGTAAACAGCTGAAGACATGGCTGTTCTCCAACACATATGAGGGCAGAGTGTAAGACCCACACAGAAACGGTAATCGCTCATCTGGTTATGTCTTAGCGCGGGGACACACCGTTGGTGTAAGCATGCACTCTACAAATGAATAAAATAAAAAAAAAAAAAATAAATAAATAAATACATTTCAAATGAAAATGTGTAACTGCCATAACGTTTAAGAGTACTGTGTTTCCACAGGCTCTGTATGTTCGTCTACCTACACTCCCTTAAATCGAAGCACTCCTACACTCACTAAGGGTCTTATCATTGACCAACTTATGCCAGCCAATCCAAGACCATCACTCCTTTTAACTCAGCCATGAACCTCACTCACTGTCCCATCAAGCACAAACAGCAGCTCACTAAGCCATGCACTAATTCAAATAAACCCACACATGCAAACTTTCAATGTCTCACCAAGCACCAATTTACAGGAGCTCACTCAAGACCCTCACTCATCCACACACAATGCAGTTGGGCATAATTCAAAGAAAAGGGGAAAGGGCCACATACATGCATTCAATCACTGTACACCCACTTAAACATGACCCACAGCTTACCCCAACCATGGTCCGTGCAGGTAATAAATAATTAGTTTTCCTCCCCATTGTCTGTCAAAATACCCCCTACACGGCCCATCATCCCACCGCTCTTACCTGCATGGGCCATGGCTGGCTTACCCTTCAAAATAGCTAATGCACTCGCTCACATCAACCTACTCGTCATATTTCAAACTAACTTAACCTTGTTCTTTACTTGTTTATTCATTCACAGCAACTGGAAAAGGTGTGCTGAGCAACTGACATAATGCTTGAATGAGTTGACTGGTGGGAAGGAAGTGCAGCAGTAGGTGTGAATGACAGTTCATGGAGGTAGCAAGAGGTGGGAACAATGAGATGGGGAGAAGTAAGAGGTAGCTGAGATCAGAGGGATCAGAAAATGTAAAAGGCAGATTGTATGACGAGAAATAGTTGAAAATGACCAAGAACAAGGAGCAGCAGAAGGTGGAAAGTAAGCAGCGAAAGAAACAGCAGGAATTTGGGATTGAGAGCTGAGTTGAGAGGCATGGGGGCATGGAATGAAGTAAGCAGGGAGTAGCAGGAGTATGACTGAGCTGAATGTGGGGAGCAGCAGAAGGGGTGAAGTAGCAGAGTGTTGGGCGATCCAAGGCTGTGTAGCAACAGCTCCATGTGCTCACATCTACTCACCCACAGCCCTCAATCTTTCACTTAGCTCTTCTCACAAAGGCTTAGCCATGGACCTCACTTTCAGCAATGACAATTTATATTCACTCACAAACTCACCAAGCAGCTAGTTACAGCAGTTCACCCAAGACACTCACTCATGCCCTCAATCACGTCAATACAGTTGAATTCATCAATTGTACATAAACCCACCTGACACACTAATTCATACACTCAAAGAAACTCACTCATGTATTTATTCACAGTCTTATCACATTTCCACTCACACCAATTCACTCTTGCCACTCGTGCACCTACATAAAAGGCATTCTTGCATTCAATCGCTGTGTCAAAAGGCAGACACTATCATCATTAATTCAAACAGTGAGTAGGTGCATGAGTGGTCCTCACTCATGCATCTACCCTCAAGGTACTCACAAATTCATTATCTCACCAAGCTCGCACCCACACCAGTTTATGTCAGACACTCACTCATGCATTTCTTCGATTGAACACAATCATGCCTTCACTCATTGTTTCGAAAAGTATTTATTCACACCAGTTCACCCAATACTCTCACTAATAGACTCACTCGCATCAACACCCTCAGCTGTAAGTAATGCAGTAATTCCATTCAAACATGACTTGCTCAGGCACTCATCCACAACAATTCACTAATGTAAAACCAAAAAAGACATGTAGGCTGGCGGGCATAATGCTTAAGTGACCGAGCCTGGAATGGGGCAGGAGATGTGGAGGAGACAGATGAGGGACTAGCGAAAAAGATCAGGTCAAAGCAGGGGAAGAGGTTGAGGATCAGGACTGTGAAGAACAGAGTGGGTGAATGCAGCAGAAAGTGAGATTTAAAACCGAGTGGAAGGAGCATCAGTAGATTAGGGTTGAGAATGGAAGGCACCACAATATGGGGAGGACTGAGGGTGGAGCAGAAGGAGGAGTGAAGGAGTCAAGCAGGCAGAGCAGTGGGTGGTGTAAAGAAGATGAAGAGTTGGAGCTTCATGTACTCACACCAACTCTCCTATGACTTTTAACCAAGCACTCACTCTAATCTATTAAAGCTTTCACTCTATTGTCCTACCATGCACCTACTTGCATCACCTCACCCATGACCTCCCTAACAGCAACACAATCATGCAATTAATCACTGTCATGAAGAACTCACACACATACGCTACCCAAGGCCTCACTTATGCACCCTCTGCTAGCTACTGCCAAAACAACTTCCAGAAACTCTAACTTCCCAAACTTTGCCATACAACAAGCAGACTTGGGAGAGAGACTGTAGGCAACATAGGTCTCCCTTTAACATCACTGAAGAGTTAGCTGTGACATTCGCTGGCACTCTGCCAATATACTGCATGCATCTATTGACAATATGAAACAGTCTCAATCTACAACCAACCACATGCACTATTGATGCAACTTCAAATTTACATGCAATCTCAGGAAAACCATAAAATGTGTTTTCATTGCAAGCCATAAAAAAATGAGGGGTGGGCGTAATATGCGTAATTCAGTGTAATGTAATCAGGTAGAATTTCTTAAAAATTCCATGAGATTAAAGTTGAATTATGCAAGAAGAGTAATTTTGCATTTACAGTAAGCATGGGCGGAAAATCCGTTCCGCTCGCGGATTTTGCGGATTTTCGGTAAGTTCGCAATCCGCGAGATTCGCGAATTTCCCGCAAAATCCACGAGCGGAACGGATTGGGTCAAAAGTTCAAGCTGACTTTTTGTAACTATTTTAGAATGGCGCCGGCAAGCTGCCAGAACCTCTGAAATAGTTACAAAAGTCAGCTTCAACAGGCAGCACTAATAGATAAAGTAAAGCAGGTGCTAGAGTTGAAGCTCAAATTCAGTTACACAATCATTAATCACCCCAAACTTGGGGTGATTAATGACTGTGTAACTTAATTTGACCTTCAACTGGAGCACCTGCTTTACTTTATCTATTAGTGCTTCCTGTTGAAGCTGACTTATGGCTGAGGGCACAAGGGCACAAAGTGGGACAGAGGGCATGAGTTAGGCAGAGGGCAGAAGGGCACAGAAACCAGTGGGGCAGAGGGCAAAAGGGCACAAACAAGAGTGGGGCAGAGGGCAGAAAAGCACAAAAACAAGTGGTACAGAGGGCAGAAGGGCATAAAAAATGAGAGGGTGGCAGTGATGAACCAGGCAAAAAAAAAACGCGAACACGCGAAACGCCCCGCGAACATGCAAAGCGCCCCGCGAACACCCACGAACACGCAAAAATTTAAAATCCGCAAAATTTGCGAGAGTTCACGAATTTTGCGGATTGCGAATCCGTAAATACGCAATTTTGCGGATTGCGAATTCGCAAAATTCGCCAGTACTTAATTTACAGCTATTTCTTAGTGTAAAATGCCACCTTGAGTCCAAAATTGACATGAGGATACATTTGGAACTAAAAAATAATGCTAATTTGCAACAAAACATGAATAGCGAGCACAAGCAGCCAATCACTCTCTCTAAATGTACTCTTGTGGTAGGATTTCCCCCAACTTACTACTGACATTTAGCTCTATTTTCTTAGAGAATAATGCACCCTTGCATTTAAAATGGACTCGAGGATGCATTTTGGGCTATGAAATAGCACTAAAAGCATCAGAATATGAATAGCAGATGCGATCTGCTACTCACTCTTACGAAATGTGCTCCTGCATTAGGATTTTTTTTGCCAAAATACTCTTAATCATGGGAGGAGTAATCAAAAAACTATTGTTGAATCTGCATCAAAGAGCAATACCCGTTTCCACTTGTGATAGATCTAACATCTCCTTCGACATAATCAGCCATGCTTCTTTAATAGTACTCAATAATGTTGCAGGGATTCTGCTCAAAAACAGAACTATGAGTAGGATTATGGGACCTTAGTGTATAGGGGCTGAGTCATCCTTCCAGCTTAGCACCCATGAGCCCAGGACCGACTACCTATAGTGGCTCACTTGCTCTCCTATTCACTCACAGAAAAACACATGATTAGACACCCCAGAACACAACAAATCCAGATATCTCAGGAATCGCGGTAGCAAGACACACCCTTTCACTCTGACTCTTTTACTTGTCCACAATAAGATCTGACAGAGACATAAAATAACTAAAAATATTTATTTTAACTAACATGCCCTAACATGCAATATACATGCCATAACAAGCAGGAAAATGCTTAGTACAAATAACAGTCAGCATAGCAGCTAGTCCATAAATGATGAAGGGAGATGTCATCATGGAAAGAGTCTAACCTCCTTTCTCTTGCTAAGAGGCGATATTATTATATATTGGAAGATCTCTGGGCTTTATCAGCAGACCCCATACCTTAGCCTATAGATGGTAGATTTACATCATCGGTGTTTTCTCGCTCTTCTACTTGGAAAGGTCCCACTCCAAGTGTTTGCTACCTATTCGTGTATTCCAATAAAACCAAGGTATGTTGTCTAAATGACAGCTGCATCGGTATGTTTTGTCTAAGGGCTAAGGCCTAGCCAGAACAAAATAACAAACGGCATTGTTGTTCCACCTTGATCACAATGTACAGTCAAAATCCCAGGAACCTGGAGAGAGTGACACAGCAATGAGTTCTCATATGAAAACAGCCATAGAAATTATTGCAAAAAGAAAGTCGTGTAGTAATATGTGCAAAGCAGCGGGCAAGTTAGAGCGTGCTCATGCCAACTTAGAGGAGGCGACAATGTCTCCATGGGCCACGTGACCCCCTCGCCTTGGTCAGGTCGTTAGTACAGGCTAAAGCAAAACTCGGAGGTAAGCAGAGGCAAAGCTAATCCGTGGTATCCCAATTACAATATGTTTGGTCTCCAATTTTTTTTTATACAATTTAAAAAATATCCAAAGTGTACCCAAAACCATATCCATTCACAGCTAATCTTCAGAGTCAAACATGTTGTGGGTAAAGTGGAATGCCATAAACTCCAGTATATTGTCTGAACTGTCCATAGTGAAAAGATATGCCATCCAATTAAGTAAGTAACTATATAAGTGAAGGGTTTAGATTGAAGACAGGAAGAAATGGCGCTCAGGCAAGTACGCAAATGTTCTAGGATGCAAATAATTAAGAACGGTGCTAACAGGTCAGGGGGAGCAAACCCAAACAAAACAACCCCTGCGCGTCTGTAAGTCGAGACCTACACAGTGAATATAGAACAAAGTCCTGTGCAGAATGAACAAATCAGCTGACACGTGTTTCGTCACAACGTGGTACAATTGTGACACTTCAGGGCTTTTATGTTAACAAAAGATCAAATGGAATTGCTGTACCGGTAATAATTCCAACCCGGTTGCGACACAAGTAGTCCAAAATAAATATACGGTCATCGGGAAAGTATTCTTGGGTAAATCATGGCGTCTCAATGGTTGTAGGGATGCTGGTAGACGGACGTGTAAGTCCTGAAGAGTCACAATTGTACCACGTTGTGACAAAACACGTCGGCTGGTTTGTTCATTCTGTATTTATCCGGATTAAAAATCCCCATTAAGATAACTCTGATTTCGACCTGCTTAATGTCTACAAAAAGAACTATTTGAATTTTTGGTTTTTACACTAAAACCTTCACCCTTATACTTGTGCAGAGGACTTTTTGCTCAATTAAGTAAGTAGAATGAGCACACATGCTCCTCATATCCAGAGGCCGTTAGGAGCATATCAGGGCAATCTGCGTTAACTTCGATGAAACTCTGATTCAAGAGGTGCTGTGCACGAGCACAGGTACTCAAGTCTGCCATTGGCCCAAGTAGAGGACCACACACCAGGCGCCTACCCGCGGAATAGTCCTGGTCATGGGCCATCAATGGTCCCATCAACAGTTCATAATCCAGGGTAGCGTGTGACGTATTGGAGAGGCATACATTCAGGGCCCATTGAAAAGGGCACTGGAGGCAGTAGAACACAGGTTGCAGGCAGGTAAAGTAGGCATAACAGAAGTTCATCCAATAGTCGACTTTAAGAGCTTCTAATGGCATCAGACCAAAAAGCTGCTGCATCGGATCACGGTACAGCTGCAGCTGGACCGGGCTTGGCAGCACCACAGGTGGAGCAGCCATTGCAGAGCACCAGTAGAAGTACAAGTACGCCACAAATCAACTGGAGCAATAGGGGAAACCCTCCGAAGGCACTGGAAAAAATAGAATGGATAAAAGCTAGTATTACAACAAAAATAGTCTGAAAGGAGGTGACAAGGCCGGTTCCCACCAGTTAAAAAAGGTGGGCAAGGCCCTCTGTTCCAGGCGCTTTAATATATGGTGTATTAATTCTCCAAAATGGAGTGGAAGATTTGTATTTAGCAGTAACTGAATCTCACTTGTGGTTCTTGCCACCTGCAATTCAAAGGTCTCACAAGCTGATGTGAGAGACACTTCTTGTTGAAACAATAGCACTTTGAGTCTGCTTAGGTTATTGAAATCTATTTTCAAAGTTGGAATGGAAGGCCAAAGCGAACTATCTACATTCCGATGCGGTGGTGGAAACAGGACATTGCTGCAATTTATAACACTTTGTGAAACTGTTACTATAGACGGGATGCCTGCCTGTAAGCCGCAGCAGTTGCGATTATTTAGAAGCAAATAACTGCCATTAGAAAGCAAAGTTAGTGCGGGAGTAATAGCCAGGACCAGGGTCCCTTTTAAAAAATGAGCCAGAGTAGGGGCCAAAATGTTGCAGGCACAGTGAAGTTTTACCTGTTAGCAGACTTGGGAGTGTCCTACTGAAGAATCACAATCCTCCCCTGTAATGAATACGTCCTTATCTGCTCGTTGAAATGGAAATGTGAAATGCAATAACCATAATTCATGAATATAGCTATTCCTGAGGGGCTCATATCTACCAACCGGATAGTGTTTCATGCAGGATGTAAATTGGAAGAGTGATATGGGCAATGAAATAACCCCATATATTAACCACACAGCTGAATCAGTTTCTGCCACTGAAAATGGTAACTGTTCTAGTTGTTCAATATGTAACATTGTGTATGTTGCGTCTTTCATTGAATTCAATTTCTGCTTATCTGTCAAATGAAATGGCTAAAACAGTGCCGAAGCATTCAGGTAATCCCATGGTACTTTCCCACTTTTGAGTGTTGGCAAAGTCTAACCAAATTACATTAGAGAATGTAATTGATTATGACCATGATACAAAACAGACACTTCATTTTGAACAATGTCAATGACCTATGATACAATATTATCCAAAGTATATATACGAGAAGAGAGTGTATTAATGCTGTGATCGACTACTGCAAGGACTTTTTCTAAATTATCTTGGTCAATTTGGCGCAGGCGGACCGCAGCTTCCATATGCAATATCTTCCAAATTTCATTATATGATGCATAAACAAAACGTTTTGCCTGAGGCGACTTTGGGCCCAAAAGAAAATTAGCAAGATCGATGTCACCTGATAAAAGGGAAATATGTTGTTTCACAGATGACAATGTAGAATATCCCAACTACTGTTGACACAAGTTACCTACAGAATATGTGGTAACTGTATGGCAATGTGGAAAACTAGGATCAGGTCTACTCTGTGTAAACCCTATTGTTGTATTCCAAAAGCATAATTGACATGCTTTTGAGCTTGTTGGCCACAATAACCATCCCAAAGTGTCAATATTGGAAGAGTTCAGTGCGCCATTCTGAAATATGACAGTGAAGTCCTCAATTGTTTAGTTAGTATGTCTTTGCCTTGTGTCATAAGCAGCCAAGAATAGGGGGGTATTTACATTTTTTAGCTATGGCTAAACCAAAACAAGTAGTCTGCTGTCCCATCTGATTTAAAAATATGAGCTGAGACGGCATCAGACAAGCGCGATGCAATGATTCAGTGCTCTGCACTTGCCATCCTTGTTACCCCAATTTTTTTTTAAATCAACCGTGTCCTTCCAGTAATCATAACCTTTCACGGACAAATCAGCTATGAAGAACAATGAGTGGACTAATTTAATATGGGTCGGAATATATGTGGTTCAGGTGAGCATCTTCAGTTTATGAAAATAAGACACAGGGTCACAAAGATTCTAACCAATAAAATACATAAATTTACTCCGTTGTGTCTTTGAGCGTCCTGGTAATTGGGTTGGGCAATGTTCCCGCTGGGTATAATTAAAATATGATCTCTGAGTATTTGTTTTGTGTAAAAAGTGATGGCCATAATGCTAGTAACAGAATAAATCAGCATAATACGCAGAATTCAAGTACAAATCTTCAGTGTCTTACGCAGTATAATATTTCAAATCAGAAAACAATGAATAAACAGCGTTAACATCCCAGTCTTCAGAGTGTATTCCAGGCAAAACTACATCTCCTAAAGAAACGCGGAATATGTATGGAATGTTCAAAGTCTCGGTCGGGCCAAGGATATCGAATGGTACTTTATCCCAAACTATGCCATCAATCATTGGGAAGGCTGAAATATTAACTAAGACACGATCTCTTTTCATTTTATGAGATGAAGTGTGAGGGGCCAGAACTCCGTTAACCAAGTTCACAGCAGAGCATTCAGGTAAGTAATGGCCATTGATCAACAAGAAAAAACACAGTCACAAACCCAATCCACATGAAGAGGAACACCATTGTCAGCACCATCCAGACATATGTCCAGGAAGGGACTAGGTAAGTCTTTTTTGAACTAGGAGATGAAAAGACTGATACGTGTCGGGGTTCTGGCACAGAAGATAAAAACGAAGATGTATCAGAAGAAAAGCTATTATGGTCCATACAGTAACCACTGGACCCCAGCTGAAACAATGGGGGCTGTTCTTCATTGGAAGGTGAATGAATTGTACTTTCAGGAATGTCAATTATAACTTCAACTCGAAGAGAAGCATACTCATTATCCACAGTTGTAGATGTAGAAGGTAAAACAGGCAACAAATCAATTGAAGATCCCATTTCCCCCTTCATTTGTTGGGGACTACTCAAGGAAACAGAAGCCATCAGATTCAGTGAAGTATCCCGGCACGGAATGCTTTTAGCCATACTATTCAGTATCAGCCATATGGTTTAGCTTGACATGCTTGTTGGAAATGTAACGATTTTCCTTTAGACCAAGTAGCGGAGGCAGAATCACAGTACGGGTGCCCTTTAAACCAAAGACTCTTACTGGTGCATGGTATTATGGACCTGCTGGACTTGGCCCTTCTGGCAGGTTCACCCCTAAACTTTTTGCTTTTAATGGTGACCTGGTGGTGGTGATTTTTGGTTGCTGCACACTTTCACTGTGTCCCAGTGGAAAGTGCGTGCGCACTCTGAGTGCATGTGGTGAGATAGGCCTGCCCTCCCATAGGAATGCATGGGGAATGTATGTGTCCCTGGTAGTTCCTGATGCGTGTGGTGTGCAGGCTCGAGTCTGGTATGTGCAGACTCGCGTGATTGAATGCTGCGAAATGATGTATGCGGCGTGTATGTGTCTAGTGTGGAAGTGCCACTCCTAGACATGGCTGTGCATGTGCTGTAAAGGTGCTGGCGTGTGATTGGCTGGAGCTGGCTGGGGTGCCAGGCTCCATGAGTCATGATGGGTCTGCCCGGTGGTGAGTGTTGAGATTAGCATGTGTGATGTGAGGGAGTGGTGCACCTGGGTCCTGAATAGGGCTGGGCTTTCCCCACACAATGCTGGCTCTGCCCCCTGTGGTCCGTCTAATATCCCTAACCCTGCCAGTGAATAGAGTGAGCGGCTGAGCACATCAAGAGTGCTCCAAAACCAGCTGTGACTGGTTTCTCCCCCACCCTGCACCTACAGACAAAGGGTTTAACTGTATAAAAAGGCGCTGTGTCCCCAGAAAGGTTGTTCTTGCCTGATCCTACCTGAGGGGGGCTGCTGCTGGACGCCAGGAGGAACCGCCACTTGGGACTGCCTTCCTGCCTGGAGGGCCCAGTGAGCTGGCCCCTGGCCCAGCCTTGCCCCCCCACCTTACTCTGCTGAGGAACCTTGGGGCTGACCTTTGTCCTGGACTTGTGTCTCTCTAAGCACCTGGGAGCGCTGTATTTTGTCCTCTAAGCGCCCGTGAGCGCTTTATTTTGTACCCTAGCCCTTGCGAGCGCTTGACTCTCCCATAGCGTTTGGGAGTGCTTTATTTGCCATAGCCGGTGCTCACCCGGCATTTTCCCTGCAAGATTCAGTGCCCACCTCACCAGGAACCTTGTGCCCATGTGTTTTGAACCCTGACGGGTGCTCACCCCGCCAGGAACCGTGAGACAACTACCGAGGGAGCCTGCCCCTAGAAAATCACCGCCACCGGCACGGGGATCGTGGAGGAGACGCTGTGCCCGCCTCCCTACTCAGGGCAGCGCTGCCATTGGCGGCCCTCCGAGGCAGGAAGCCAGGCAAACTCAGGGAAGATGTGAGGTTCCGTGATTTTCGACTTCGCTTCGTAGTCAGCCGCCATTTTGTGACAGCCGCCATTTTGTGTTGCCCTCACTCAGGCGACACGGCGAACATAGTGTTTTTGCCTTTTCAGCTGCTTGCCTCTCCTGTTAAAAAGTAACCCTTTGTCCTTGTTTATGAAACCGGTGTCAGGGACTGGCCGAGTTAGTTAATCCATGTCTAGACTGATTGATCCTTGTCTTAGTTTTCTGTTTGGGTCCCACCATTCTTTCTTCATTTTATCTTGTTTAACTGGCCTTCACTATTCTCTCCGTGTATTCTCTTGTTACACAACTGTCCTTTGAGGCTCGCAAATACGTCCTGCCAGCTGCAAATTGAATTACATGCACTAGCATTGATTAACTTGAGGGGAGGGGAGAATTCGGGGTCTGTAAGAAGGGCGTATGCAAGATACTCGATAGCTTGTTTTCGAACTTTTCTTATTTGTCAGTTTTGTATATTTTGGGAGTGGGTATTGTAAATATGTATGGTATAAAAGACTGTTCGCCACGGAATGAAGTGGCAGTCTCCTTAGAATTTACCATTGGTGTACTTCTAGGACCACTGTGCTTAGCTGCAGCTAATAAACCTGATTTTCTACGCCTAACGGAGTATCTTGTGTCTCTGTCTGATAAGGCAGGTGAACCCGGAGATATCAGGCGTGCCCTGCGCCGCTAGGCCCATAAGGCCCGGTTCTCCAATTGGCGTCCCAACGTGGGGCGACTTCAGTGGTATCGGTTCAGCCCGAAGGTCGTGAGGAGCCTTGCAAGAAAATTCTGGAGGATTCGCGAACCATGCAAGCGACCCCTGTATGTCGAAAGTGGACCGAAGGTCTTTTTCAGCGCGGCTACTCCTTTTCCGACTGCTTCCCTGACTGTCGCCCTGCCTTGGCCCTCTGGTGATGATTGGTATCGCGAGACGTTAGACGGACACCTGTTGGCATGAGAAAATACTTAGTTAAGTATATGTGGGTAGCTCCCACTCTTTTTGTTTGGGTTTTTATTCGACAAATGCATTAGTCGAAGCCGAGGGGTAAGTATGTTTGTGCTGTAAGTAATTGCCTTAAACCCCTTGAAATTTGAGAGATAGTTCAGTTCGTTACGAAATGCCTGGACTTAGTAAGTTTAAGAAATGTTGCTGTTTTAGTTGTAATAGGGATTCCCAGCTAGATGAATCTTGTCCAATTCCTCCTATTATTTTTAATGACACATGGATTCGATATACGAAGAAAGATGGTTTTCTGCAGTGGCCACAAAATGGTAGCTTTGAGCCTGACATATTAGACAATTTAGAAGCAATTTGGTTTAAGCGAAAAGCCCGACCAGCAATGTTTGACTCTTTCCGCCTCTGGCGTAAGGACGCCAAACAGAAAGAAATTAAACAAGCGAAAAAAGATAAGAAAGCACAGGATATGACGATCCTACAGGCTGCTCAACAGTTTAAAAATATTGAAATTGATCAAATTACTGACATTTCAGAATGGCAGCATCGCATGGCAATAGATAGATGTTATCCGGTGTTGCCTCCTCCCACAAAGAGTAAAGCTCTTGATGAAGATCCTTTAATGTCTCATCTGTTATGATTACCTCCGCCTTATGTATTGGGCGCTAATGCACCTCCATTGCAACCTGTTGTTCAGCAACCTGTTGCTCAACCAATTGTTCCAGTTCCTCTGCAATTGCCTCTTCCAGTAATTCCACCCCCACTTCCTTTGCCACTGACTTCTGTGCCTCAGTCTCCTTCACCGTCAGTTTCTTTTACAACTGATAGTTCTTCTCCTGCTGTGCTTAACACGTTGTCTCCTGTCTTACTATCAAATTCTCCTACGGCTCGTCAACGATTAGTTGAGACCGTTTCCGGTATTTTGTTACCTTTCTTCGGGTCTCTTAATTTGACTCCTGCTTCGTCCATAAAGACAATCCCGTAGTCAAACTCCGGATACTGACGAACAAATGTAGTTAGACTCTCGCGCTCATAATTGGATCATGAATGGTCCACAGTATAACGTGCGCGATATTTTGGATACTTTTCTCCAGTGGAAGGCGCCTACGCAGAGATATGTTTTTAATGTTATGTGTAATACTTTGATTAAAGGATGGGGTGATATGGATTTGGATTTACCTCCTCAGGGTTTGTTTGATATACAGACTAACTTTGATAAGGGTCTTATTGTGGGTTTTGATGTCGAAGAGGCTGTTCGAACACTTATCACTTTTAGGTCTTCCTTTTTCTCTCAAGCTTCTCTTGAACCGGATCCTGCGGTCAGGCATAAAGTGAAACACTATCCTATGCGAGAAGTACCTCCGATATGGAGGGAAGGGGACCAGGCTGCTGTTCCGCCTGTCCCTGCTCATTTTCAGCGTATATGGGTACATGTCCCTTGGAAACGATCTGAAGTTCTGGCGCTTAAACAGTCTCTACCGGATCCTCGTAAGAATCCTGCCGGGTATTATAAAGAATTGTCCCAGACTGTTGATGCGTGCGTTATGAATCTAGCAGATACTGATTTATTGATGGGAAATGTAGTCCCTCAAGCATTATGGGCTCGGATTCGTAAGGAGGACCACGATCAAGCTTTAGGTGGTACTTGGGCTGCTAGGTGGTGCTAAACCCGATGATTTAATTACTGCATTGCCTGGTAGAATAATAGCTCTAATGAAAACGATGATGCTGGCCCTCCGAGTTAACTGGGATAAGTTAGCTGAGTGTAAACAGAAGAAAGATGAGAGTGTCTCTGACTTCTTTACTCGTTTCGAGGAGACGTTCATCGACAACAGTGGTCAGGATATGAGGACCGAGGGTGGACAGCGATTATTTGTGGATAAATTTGTCTTTAATTTACTTCCCGAATTATCGCATACATTGAAAGACTCCGAGAGTTCGTGGGCCGTTTCTTCATCTGCCCAGATATTAGCCACTGCTCAGTATTACGAGAATAGGGATAAGGAATAAAAGGATAAAGTAGAGAAAAAGACTAAAGAGTTGAAAACAAAGGTTCTTTTGCAACAAGCCTATCCCCCTCGTTCTGCTCAGCGTCAATTGCAACAGCCTCCACAGTTTCAGAGATTGTTACAGAAACCTGTACCTTTTGTTCCGCGATCTTCATTGGGTCCTAATCAATGTGCCTATTGTAAAGAGGAAGGTCATTTCAAGAATAGTTGTCCGGTTTTATTGCAGCGTAATGGTGGACTACCAGGACCACGAGGCCGTTGTGGTTTTCAGTCAACACCTAGGGGTAGAGGGCGAGGTGCGCCATCTCAAGGACAGCGTTCCTTACCCCCTCAAAATACTATGAATTATTTTGATCAGCAGAATTCTCAGTCTGCACAATATTACAATGATGATTATTGTGTGGAGGATGAAAATACTGATTTTTATACTAGCTAGGACAGCCGAAGACGAAGCAAGGAAGTGGTGTCAGTTCCAGTGTATCAGGATGGGCCTTATGTTAACGTTGTTACATTGGGTGTTTCAGAACCGTTTCTTTTGGATACTGGTGCAATGAGAAGTTCTATTATTCACTCTAAACTCCCTGGGGCACCTTTGTCTGGCTTAACGAATATTTCCGTAGGATTCTCTAGCGCCCCGGTCAGTAACCCAGTTTTGTGTCCTTTGCCCATCTCTATTGGTCCTTATGATTGGGTAGCCCCGCTAATTTTAACGTCTGGTTGCGGTGAGAATTTGTTGGGTTTGGATTTATTGAAACGCATGCAACGTTGTATTGTTTCCCCTCTGGTGTACATCTTACGTTGGGAGATAAATTGATTTTGCCTATGTATCTGTCTAAAGATCAACTACCACTTGAATTGCGTTCACTTCCTGCTACGCTTTGGGCCACATGTTCGAATGATGTTGGTTTGCTCAAAACTCCACCTTATGTGATCACTGTCAGGCCAGATGTTCAGTTGCCACGTATTCCTCAATACAAGATTTCTAGTGATGGTGAAAGAGCTCTGTTGGCTATTGTGTATGATTTAGTTCAGAAAGGTGCTGTCGAAGAAACGAGAGGAAATGTTTGCAATAGTCCTGTTTTGCCTGTTCTTAAACGTACGGATCCCTCTAAACCACCTGTGTATCGTTTTGTGATTGATCTTCGAGAGGTCAACAAAATTGTTGTCCCTCAGTTTCCTGTTGTCCCAGATATTACTGCTTTGCTCACAATGATACCTGCTTCGGCTGCTTGGTTCTCAGTTATTGATCTCAAGAATGCCTTCTTTAGTATTCCTATTGCTGAGGAAAGTAGAGATCAACGTGCACCTCAAGGCTACTGTGAGAGTCCCTCCGTTTATAGCCAAGCTTTGAAGTCCCAGCTGGACGCTTTCTCTTTGCCTCCAGGTGCTACTCTTATTACGTATGTGGATGATTTGTTAGTGGCTGCTGATTCAGAAGATGTCTGTAAAGATGCAACAGTTTTGCTTTTGCGTCATTTGTCTGATTTACAGCATAAGGTGTCACCTTCTAAGTTACAATATTGCCGCCAAGAGGTTACCTATTTAGGTCATCTCTTGTCGAAGGAGGGAAGGCGATTGACCCCGGAACGTATTCATGCAATTTCACGAATGTCTGTACCATCCACACAAAAGGAGGTGCATACCTTTTTGGGCATTACCTCTTATTGTAGGCAGTGGATTCCGAATTTTTCCCTGTTGGCTAAACCCCTGTTGGCACTTTTTTTTTTTTGTAGAGTTTTATATAGCGCGAACTAGACCCGAACCGAATCAGGTATCAGAGCGCTTTACATATTTTCCAGTTACGTTACATGAGGACACTCTTTAATTTTAGGCACGGGGAGATTAAGTGATTTGCCCAGAATCACAGGAGGTTTTGGCGTCGAACCCAGATCCCCAGGTCCGAGGTCGAGCGCCCTAGCCGTTAGGCCAACTCCTCTCCCCAACACACCCCAACCTCCTCCCTGGACTGACGAATGTCAGAAGAGCTTTTCTGATCTACGTACTGCTTTGTGTTCTGCTCCTGTGTTGGGTACTCCAGATTATAGTAAGCCTTTTACACTCTACGTGCATGAACGAGAAGGTTGTGCATTATCAGTTTTAAAACAACAATTTGGAGACAAACAAAGGCCATGTGCCTCTTTTTCTGCTACTTTGGATCCAGTAGCCAAGGCATTGCCTAGTTGTCTCAGAGCAACAGCAGCAGCGGCGATTTCTATTCGTCAATCTGCTGGATTGGTATTAGATCACAGTCTTGTTGTTATGGTACCACATGCAGTAGATACTCTTTTGAACAGAACGAAAACACAACATCTCACGAGTGCTCGCTTGTCTGGGTATGAGTTGACGCTTTTAGATAGCCACATACACATCAAGCGATGTAATGTTTTGAATCCAGCAACATTGTTACCTACTCCATAAGAGGAGGGTACACAAGATCAGCATGATTGTTTTCTCCGAACGGACAAGGAAACTAAAGGCAGAATAGATTTAAAAGATACACCACTCGTGGATCCGGATGGGATCCTATGGGTAGATGGGTCATGTTTTAAGCTTCCTAATGGTTATACGACTGCAGCTTATGCTGTTACTACTTTGCATACAATAGTAGAAACTGCACGTATTACACACAATTCAGCACAAGCAGCTGAGTTGATTTCACTGATGAGAGCGTGTGTGTTGGCAAAAGGAAAGCGAGTGACTGTTTACACTGATAGTCAATACGCTTTTGGCGTAGCTCATAGTTTCGGTCGCTTGTGGAAGGAAAGAGGATTCTTTACTTCCCATGGGACTAAGATACAGCATGGTCAGTTGGTTACTGACCTTCTTGAATCACTTGCCTTGCCTACCCAAATAGCGATTGTGAAATGCAGCGCACATAAAAGGATCACTGATGATGTGGGTCGTGGAAATGCATTTGCAGATGAAGTAGCGAAAGAAACAGCGAGAAATGTTAAGAGCCATATGTATGTTGCAGGACCTGCAAATTGGGTCAGAGAAGGAGGTATGTGTGAGGACACAGTGGAAAGTGTGAAAATGATTCAAGCAGAAGCGACTGAGAAGGAATTAAGCAAGCGGAGAGAAAGTACGGGAATGTTGGATGAGACAGGATGTTGGACGGAATTGTCGGAACACCAACGATGGTTGTTACCAGATGCCTGTACTGCCTGCAGTTACTATGGCGCATGGTCCAGCTCATATCAGTGCGAAAGGAATATGTAAGCTTCTGGCTCCAGTATGGCAGAATGAAGGTATTACTAAATGTGCGGAAAATGTGGTGAAGCATTGTATTGTTTGTTTAATGCATAATCCAGGAAAGGGAACCCCAATTCCGGCAGGTCATTTTTCTCCCCCTACGTATCCTTTTGAGGTTTTACAAATAGATTACATTCATATGGAACGTTCCAACAACCTCAAGTATGTCCTTGTGGTGGTCTGTGCCTTTTCCAGATGGATAGAGGCTTACGCCCTAAAGGATAATACTGCCTTGTCCACCACCAAAGTCCTTTTGAAAGAATTCTTCCCAAGATTTGGTTTGCCGCGCATTGTCTGGAGTGACAATGGAAGTGAATTTGTGGGTCAAATTATGCAGAAGGTGTCTGCGGGTCTTGGGATTAGACAGAAATTCCATGCGGCAAACCATTCTGAGTCAGCGGGTTTGGTAGAGTGCTATAATGGCACTCTCAAGCTCAAATTAGCCAAGATTCAGGCCGCCACAGGCCTTACTTGGCCTGACGCTTTACCTTTGGCACTTCTCTCTATGAGAACAACTGTACATTCTCATTTAGGACTTAGTCCTTATGAGGTCGTTTTCGGACGCCCAGCCAATGTCTGGGGAGTCCCTCGACCAAAGAAATATTCCGACATTCCATATCCATTGTTGGTTGACTACTTGCATGACCTCACCAACTAAATTACGTGTTATTCATCAACAGGTCCAAAACGCTTTACCGGAGGCTTCCTCAGATCCAGGTCATTCCATCCGACCTGGCGACTACGTCTGCCTCAAGAATTTCCATCGGAAAAAGAATCTGGAACCTCGTTGGGAGCCGCCGCGACAAGTGCTTTTGACAACACGTACAGCTGTGAAAGTCGTTGGGAAGAAAAACTGGGTTCACGGGGTGCACTGTAAGAGGGTACCCCTGCCTTTACCTTATGATCAGTGGGTTCAAGAAGGCATTGGTGAAAGTGAATGTGAGAAAGTACCCCGATTTGTACCTTTTAGTAGTGCACGCCTGGACTGGACAAACTCTGAGAAAGAGGATGATGATGTGCTACAAGAAGCTGTACCTCCACATTTAAGATTGGACACTACCAACCCAGAAACTCTGTTCCGGGACCAAACGATACCTGGCAAGACACGGTACAACCTAAGACCTAGGTTGTCAAAAGACAATTGAACTGTGTTTTCTTTTCCTTTTGATTACCTTTTTTTGAAAAGACATTTTCTTTCCACTATCCATCAAGTTGCAGGGTCACGGTAGGAGTCTTAGGCTGTGACCTGAATAGTGACTAGGTCAACAGGGCTTGCAGTGCCATAGGACAGCTAATAATCACACCTAAGTGATCTAGGAAGATTACCGTGAGCAACGCCTTTAGAGAAATGGATACTGAGATGGAAGGGAATGATGTTATGATTGTAAAAAGAAACAAGTACAAGAAATTGCTATTTAGTCGATGTGGCGTAGCACTATATATTCTAGTGTGTTTATGTAGTTTATTAGCTTGTGTGGGATGGGTTATCCACACTATGCAGTAAGCACCTGTTCCAACTTCTGTTCCTTTGTTCTCTTCTTCTACTAACTCTCCGCATAAGTTCTACACACTCCCAGACCATGAACAAGTTAGGAGACCAGAATATTTCAACAATTCATTCATCCAGTTGTTACACCAGCATCAACTGGTAGTTAATACTACTGACTCTTGGGTCTGTGGGCTTATGCCCCATAACGCTGAGAAAGGGATGCCATATTTAGTTCTCCCGTTTTCATATGAAGGTTCTGCTTGGACTTATTTGGCTATGTTTTCCAATGCATATCAGAACCAACCTCGATATCCTCTTGGTGATATATATACTGGTGGATCAGACTATAGTCATAGTCCTTTGATAAAGGGAATAGTGACTATGGCTAAAATTGCCGACATTAGTAAGATTCCCGTGGACGACAAACGAGCATATGATGGTTGGAAAGTGACTCGTTACATTACTAGCCTCACTGACAGGGCTAAAGAAAGAAGATCCTTACCAATTTGGCTGTACCTCATAAAGGTATTCTATGTTTGCAAGTAACTGGTCAGAATAATAATACGAAACAGGAAAAGAGTGTTTGCTCACATACCTATGTCTATTCTCCCTTGATTTCTTCTCCGTTAGTACCATCTCAAGGTACATATTTTGTTTGTCACGATAGGGCCTATACCTGGCTTCCTGCCTATTCTTCAGGAACATGTTATATAGCTTTTCTTCTTCCCCCTACATACACTGCTCCTTCAGGACATCACACGAAGAGATATAGTAGAGGGGTTATTGATTCTGGAGACACAGCTGGACAAGAGGGAGGAGACTTTATTAAAGGGTTTTTTCCCTTTTCGGGCCCAATGGTTAATAGCAGAAACATTAGACAGTTGGTTAACGTTGTCGAGGCTACGATAAATGTAACTTCCGTAGCCTTGAGTAACTTGACGGCTGCACTTCAGGCGGATCGTCTTATGACTTTACAAAACCGAATGGTTTTAGATATTGTTCTTGCTGATAGAGGAGGAGTTTGTAAATTGATTGGGTCTAGTTGCTGCATTTACATTCCTGATAATGCCCCTACAGTTTACCAAGCCATTTCTAAGGTACAAGTGATTTCAGAGTCTATTCATCAGGACTCAGGAGATTTGTCTGTGGTGGGATGGTTTTGGGGACTACTGTCCACGTGGGGATGGAAAGTGTTAACTTTCCTTGGAATGATTATAGACATCATTTTCTCTTGTTGCCTCTGTTTGCAATCTGGTCCCGCTATCTGTGGTCTTTGTGCCTCCTTGTGTGTTCCAAAGCCTACGTCACAGCAAACATAAAATATTAAGATGATGTTGCAGCAACAGCTCAATGACCTCATGACCATTGACATTGACTCAGACTAGCGTGAGTCCTTTGTGTTTTGCCTGAGTAATGGCAAAAGGAGGGTCTGAGGTTCCCTGATTTTCGACTTCGCTTCGTAGTCAGCCGCCATTTTGTGACAGCCGCCATTTTGTGTTGCCCTCACCCAGGCGACACGGCGAACATAGTGTTTTTGCCTTTTCAGCTGCTCGCCTCTCCTGTTAAAAAGTAACCCTTTGTCCTTGTTTATGAAACCGGTGTCAGGGACTGGCCGAGTTAGTTAATCCATGTCTAGACTGATTGATCCTTGTCTTAGTTTTCTGTTTGGGTCCCACCATTCTTTCTTCATTTTATCTTGTTTAACTGGCCTTCACTATTCTCTCCGTGTATTCTCTTGTTACACAACGGTCCTTTGAGGCTCGCAAATACGTCCTGCCACCTGCAAATTGAATTACATGCACTAGCATTGATTAACTTGAGGGGAGGGGAGAACACGGGGTCTGAAAGAAGGGCGTATACAAGATACTCGATAGCTTGTTTTTGAACTTTTCTCATTTGTCAGTTTTGTATGTTTTGCGAGTGGGTATTGTAAATATGTATGGTATAAAAGACTGTTCGCCACGGAATGAAGTGGCAGTCTCCTGAGAATTTACCATTGGTGTACTTCTAGGACCACTGTGCTTAGCTGCACCTAATAAACCTGATTTTCTACACCTAACGGAGTGTCTCGTGTCTCTGTCTGATAAGGCAGGTGAACCCGGAGATATCAGGCGTGCCCTGTGCCGCTAGGCCCATAAGGCCCGGTTCTCCAGACGTGGGCGGGGCCTGGTCATCTTCCGGTTTTCACGAGAGAGGTAGCAGCCGAGGAGTCCGGGCCAAGCACGCCCACGGAGCTGCACCAGCGGAGAAGACGTGGAATCCAAAAGTAGAGCGGGGCTCCCATGAGGTGAGGAGAGCCCCGCATTCGCCGACAAGCCGCCCAGTGAAGAAGAAACAGGGCTCCCGTGTGAAGAGGAGAGCCCCGTGTGTACAGTCAGGAGAACCCCAGCAACCTGACCGGTGAGTGGGGCCCGAGGTGGATTGTGGCAGAGGGGGGCGTCGGGGCACATTGCCAGTGCTCGCCCCGTGTGTTCTCTCCGTGATTTGGGCAGCCTTTTGTCTAGAGCCCGAGAGGCTCCCGGGCATACTTACAGTCTGAGTCCCCAGGAGGGGGACTCTCGCAAAGCAGGCAGCACTTTGTGTCTCGAGTCCCCGAGTGGGACTCCAACTTCCGGGGCATATTTGTTATTGAGCCCTGAGAGGCTCCTGGGCAGTTTCCCTCCACATAGAGCGGCCCCGGTTGACAGCGGGCCGCTCCACGAGTAATTGGGGCATTTCTCCAGAGCCTGAGCGGCTCCGACCTGGGGCATTGTCACTTGAGCCCGAGGCTTCACCCAGGCGGCTCATTGGTTTGCGAGCCCAGAGAGGCTCGTGGGGGCATTGATTTGTTTGAGAGCCCAGAGAGGCTCAGGTGGCCATTCTGTTTATTTAGAGCCACGAGGCTCTTGGGGGACACGAGTGCTTTGGCCAGAGCCTGCGAGGCTCCACCGTGTTGGCCACATCTTGTCTACACAGCTGCCCAGCACTTAGTGGGCAGCGGCTACGTTTAGGCCCCTGACATTTGGGACAGTTTTGGTGGTAATGCCTAATATGAGTCCTGCGCAATTTCTCTTACACCGCTGAATGTTTTTGTGCATCATGTGTTTTCCTTCCTTGCACCTCTGAATGTGTTTTGATGCATCATGTGTAATGTGCCTATGCCCCTAAATGTATGGTGATACTTAGGTGGTTGTTTTCTTCTAGTACAGGTGTTGCTAGGGAGATCCTTGTTCCCTGCGCAATATTTTCCTAAGGTGGTTAGAGTTCCGTAGGTGGTACTTACCTGGTACCAGTAGTTACTGGTTGTGTGCTAAAGTGATTATTATTCTATGATCTACAATGTGCTATTTCTAACAGTATTTCTAGTTCTAAAAGTGCTGATTCCTAACAGTGGTCCAGGTGGCCCTGTCTTGTACATATCCCCTATAAATTCTGCCCGTGCCTGTTGGCACATTGTAAAGTGTGTGTTTTAATCTAATGTGTTTTGGTGTAATACAAAGGCTATGTTTATACATAACCTTGTGTGGAGTTTCCTTTGTGGTGGGCCTTGGGTGTTGTTGCTGGGGGTGCATGCGCAAACACTTACCTCACATTGCCTCCGAGTTTAGCCTTACTGCTCGTGCTACGTTACCAAGGGGGTGAGCAAGGGTTATCTTGGCGTGTAACTCCCTTGCCCTGATGTGGAAGTGGTGGTCTCTGACTGACTTTGGCGCAAGCCCTGGCCAGCCAGGGATCCCATTTCTAACAGGACCAAATTCTTTTTTGTTCTCCAATTTCTCTTGGACCAGATCTCCAACTTTAAGGAGCCATCCAGAAACCGGAATCAGCACAGTCACATCTGTGGAAGAGGGCAAATGAGCTTTCACTTGTGAGCCTTTTTTGGAACCTGTAACATTGCACAATGGTTATCTACGTCAAACATTGGGGCAGCCACGACACCATCTAGGCCATCAAGGTCTGGCACAAACATTTTAATGCCAAAAAACATGTTGTATGGGGTTCGCCTACCTAGAGATCGTCTAGGGAGATTATTAAGTGATGATGATAACAAAGTTTATTTAGACAATAGTCTATAAACCATACATAGAACAATGGATCGCACCTGGTGATAAAATATTTAAAACTACAGTTCATTTTACACATTTCGACACTTATAAAACCTAAGCATAAAATATTTAAAACCACAATTCATTTTACACTTTTACAACACTTATAAAACCATAAACATAAAATTGGGATACTCTATATTTTTTAAACTCTCCCGTTCTCCTTTGTTATCTCCATTACATATTCTCTTGTTGCTTTCAGAAATTTCCCCAATGCAATTGTAATATCCAAAAAAGGCATTTCTGTAAGAAGGTCGATAGCATCAGCACGAGAGGTCACCTCATATTTTAAAGAAATTGGACGTAAAAAAGTTTTCCGAATTACAAAAATACAAGTACAATCAAGCAGTATATGTAAAATATCATTTCTTACTCCTAGACCACATTTACAAATACCGTCCGGATGGATCAGGGCCACTCTTATATTTCTTTCGATCTTCCATGGATTTAGGCCCACCCGAACCTTCAAGATATCATGTCTTAGCCATCTACTAGGCAGTAAATCCAGGTATGGGAACCGGGTCTCCTTTTCCCATTCATTCTTCACCCAATTCACCGATTTTTTTAGCCTCAGATAGTCCATGTCTTTTGATCTAGAGTATTCAAGCCCTTGTTCTCTAAGCATTTTTTTTTAGCATGCTATATTCATCAGAGAAAGGAAGAGGCTCAATTTCAAGTGCGCGGCTACCATTTGGAGGGTTTTCTTTACATCTCGCTCCCAGCGTAAGCTGCTTGCTCGAATTTCCTCCCTACACCAAATTGATACCTTCTCATCACCACCAGGCTCCTGTCGATTCCAAAATCTTATTAGGGACAATTGAGTCTTTACTTCCCATGATGTTAAACCCACCGCCATTCTAATAGCTTGAATCATGGAGCTATTTGGTAGGGACAATAACATTTTCACAATTTTACCTTCTTCCCGGTCCCACCCTCTTTTACCACTCAGAAAAAGCACCTCTGCTCCATAGAGCACTTGAGGGGGATCATAGCTTCAAAGGCCTTCAAAAGCGGTCTGTGTGACATATCGCCATAATCTTTATTACATTTTTTCAACCCACAGACCGAAGAGTAGGCCTTTGCCGTCTGTGCCTCCAAGTGGGTATTCCACTTTAAAGCACTATTAAACCAAAGGCCTAAGTATTTGTATTCACATACTACATCCAATTTATCCTGACCTAAAAACCAATTAAAATTGTTTACCCGCTTTCCAAAACATAGGATCTTTGTTTTTTCCATATTCACTGTTAAGAGCTTTTTATCACAGTACGTTTTGAACACATTTAGCTTTCTTTGAAGGCCCATTTCAGTTTGATCCAAGATCCCCAGGTCATCGGCGTATAAGAGACATGACACTTTGTTATTATTCATTCGCGGGCACGCACTTTTTTCAACTTCCAAAGTCGCTGGGATGTCTGCCAAAAAGATTGAGAAAAGCAGGGGTGCCAATACGCACCCTTGTCTCAAACCATTCTTTACTGGAATTTTATTGGTCAGAGAGCCCTTTATATCTTTAATAACCTGGGCCCAATTGACACTATGTAGTTCTTTTAATATGTTCAATATACCCTGTGACATTCCATAATTTTCCAATACTTCCCAAAGGCTATTTCGGTCTACTGTGTCAAACGCCGCTCGGAAATCGACGAAACAGAAAATAATTTGCCGCTTTGCTTCATCGATTTCCTGGCCAGAGCCCACAATGCAAAACAATGGTCTATCGTGGAATGGCCTTCTTTGAAGCCCCCTTGTTCAACTGGTATAATAGATCTATGTTCCACCCAAGCTTTTAGCTTATTAAGAATTATTTTAGAGAACATTTTTTCTCCTATATCCAATAGGTTGATTAGCCTATAATTCTTCGGGGCATGTACATCCCCTTTCTTGTGTAGAGGTCTTATTATGGCTCCCTTCCAGTTTAGGGGCATAATCCCTTGGTCTAAAATTAAAGCAAACATTTTTGCATAGAATTCCGCCCACCATGTCTGGTTTGAATTTAATATTAGATTATACAAACTGAATGGATAGTAGTGTTCCCGAAGGAAATGTCCGCACTATTCTATAGGCCACAAATATATATGTTCAAGTGGCACACGAGAAGTGAGAAGGAGAACATTTGAAACAGTAAAAGTGTCTTGGGTGCTAAAGAAATTCAACGCACCTACTATCCAAAGGTGCTACAGGCTGACACAAAAGTGCCTGCCAAACTGAATCTATAGAGTGAAATTCTAATTACAGCACTCCAAGTTGGTAAGTATCAGTAGTAGGCTCTAGTATATAGCCCTCAACACCAAGAATTGGTTCAAACAGTTGTTGAATGATAAACAAACAACCACAAAGATGAATCAAGAAAACAATTTTTTTATAGTAAGGGATCAACAGTTATCAAGCCAATTTAATTCGGAGTCCAAGTCTGTGTTCTTCAATTATTTCTTTATTCAAATTTCATAAAAGATTCTTCCAGCATGTTATTCGCCAACACGTGTTTCGTCTCACACTGAGACTTTATCAAGGCATAAATAGTGTAGGAATTTCGTGTTGTTAATAGTGGATGTTTCAAAAGCACACTGCTAACATCCAAAGATGGAACACCATATAAAAAAGGCGGCGTAATTCCTAGTGCATCCCAACGTGATATTCGTTTCGAAAATGGGGACGAACTACAGCATTTGTTAGTATTCAAAGATGTGACCGAAATGACCCCAATTATCTAGTATTAGTGCAAGGCGGGTTGTTTAGAATGGGTCCTTAGTGCCAAAACATGTTCGGTAAGTAGTAGAACGTACATACGATTTAAATAAAGGCTTTCTGTGCAACCATGATAAGTTGCAGTCAGAACAACAGCCGATGTTGTATCCAAACGTCACGGCCCGCCACAACCGGGAAATAGTTGCTGTCTCTCCGCCATGTGCAGAAGCAATTCCTTCATGTGCTGCAATGATCAAAGAAAGTCTGTGGTCCTCATTAGAAATCAGCCGCTCCCCAACGGATGGTATAGTTGCAAATGGAATTTGATCAGACGACAAGTGGTATGTATAATGTGAAGGGAAACCTTGGGGAAACTCTGCTCCCATCCTTCGTCGCAGCTATGGCAGCTAGAATATCATCATCAATATTAGTCATACATTTAGTGACAGCTGCTACTGAACGAGTGGCTACTGCAGATTTGGCTGCCTCATCAGTCAATGAATTACCAGCAGTGTGTGCAAAGAAGAGTCAAAGATAAAGTTGACATTAGGTGACGTCAAAGAACTAGCCCATTGTATCCAACATGGATGCAAGGCTTTGGAAATTGGGGCACTAGTCGCTGTAACTGCTTCTAAAGCAGGCACTGGCGAGACCATGAAAATGCATTTACCCTGAGCCAAAGAGCGTTCTTTTAGATTCACTATATGGAATGTCAAAATCTTTTCTGTAGAAGAGAAATGCATCTCAGCTGCAGTATATAAATGTGATTTATAAGCATTGGGCACAGTGTCCCCTTCATTGAAAGTTACGTAAGTGTATCCTAATCCTTCTTGTACAACCCATATTACTAAATTAGTAGTATTATCTCTCTTTAACAAGAATTGAGTCGCAAGCAAATCAGGCTACAAAGACCTAAGTACTGGTGTATGCTCCGGAAGCCAACTGGAAGATGAAAAAGAGGGTTGTATCAACGCTGGGCATAATCATATATATAAGTCTTATCAAAATTTAAAAAAACAGCAAAGACTGCAATTTTTTAAGGGTAGATGAAGGCTGCAATTGAGCACATTTCTCCAAAAAGTGAGGGGCCAACCTCCTACCTTCGTTATTGAGTTCATAACCAAGGAAAATTACTCCCAGAAAGGCAATATATGATTTCGCAAAATTAAATTTGTAGTCTAATTTCGCAACATGTGTGACAATACCATCCAGGTGCATAAGATATGGAGTCATATAATCATCCATCAAATAAATGTAATCGATGTACGAAAAGGCATCAGGGTCAATCTCATGTAAAATTGAAACAATGTGTGCCGCAAACACACCTGGGCTAGTCTTATATCCCATAGGCAATCTCGCATAGCTTCTTTGATTGCCTAACACACTGAATGCGGTCAAATCATGGCTTTCTGGTGCCAAAGAATGGCTGAAAAAGCAGTTGGAAATAGCCCAAATTGTTTTATATTTTTTGTGTACAATGTTGTTAACTAACACAGAGCTATGTGTGTTCTGAACTGCAAAGGTACGAACATGAGTGTTTAAATGTCTGTAGTCTATAACTATACAATATGAACCATTTGGTTTTAAAATCAGAAAATAAAGATTATTCATAGACGAAACACAGAGTTCAATCACACCCTGATATTTCAGTTGTGTCAAAATGTCACTCACTGATGCTTTTGCATCACCTTTGATTGGATATTGCAGTTGGGGCTGAGGTTGAGAACGTAAAGGAATCACATGAACTGGGGAGTCCCTATCCCAACCTACCTAATTGCGATATAACGCCGAAGCTAAAGATAATGCCCACTCCAATGCATAAGCCATGTTATTGTCATCAGGTACGGATTTGCAAAAAACTGGGTAGAATAACATCTTCCCCTAGAGGAAGCTAGGACAAAAGGGGGAGGCCAATCGACCTCCACAAATAACATAGCATAAGAAGAAGTCAGATTTTCCCAAAAGACTGCTTTAACCGGGCGTTTAATAGTACCTTCAATTTGGAGGATAACTTCATGAAGCCTATCAGGAGGGGCAGCTCGAGTATCAGCTGTCTCTACTGTAATAAAAGTGTCAATTGCTTTAACCTCCAGATGCTGGTGGAGAGTCTGCCGCACTATGGTAACCTCCGCCGCGCTGTCAAGAAGGGTTACCACCAAACTCTTGTTAAGGAGCAGGGTTCTCAACGTCTGAGGCATACTTTAGAGTCAAAGTGGCAACTATTTTCTTCTGAAACGGAGCACAATATTGAGGTGATTACTCCTGCTTGACCTTTACATCAAACTGGTGCTGCGGGTCACGTCTTGCTTGCGTAGACTCGCCTTGTGTGCGATCCGGACTACCTCCTACGATGAATTGTTGATCCAATGATTCGTGAAAGGAACAAGGAGAACAAGGATCAGGAACCTGGAACCTTTCGGGTGTATTCATTTTTGAGCGGTCACGCAAATCATATCTATGTTCATAAGCGTCAGGTGGAGGCGAACCTGCATGAGAACTAGGCATCTGTTGTTGCTGCCGCTGGTTCTTATTCAAGCCTTCTTAGGAAAGACTGGATGACCCTCCTTATTAGGAGGGGATTTACTCTGTGCCTGTGTAAATGATCAAATTCCCAAGCTATTGTGACCCACAGATGTATACACATCTGCAATAATATTCGGCAACGGTCGCTGCCGATCCACCACCGCCACCGCTGCTAGGTGTTGACAAACTTGTAAGCAAACTGCCTCACCCTTAATATTGGCCAGAATCATATCAGAGAAAATAGGGAACATTCCCACTAATTTCATGCCCAAATTCAGGGCCGGACCAGCCCCATGTTCATCCTGTACCTTCTTCAATAGGTTTGGTAAAACGCTTGTGGAAGGGGTACCAAAGCACAGTGTATACAGTGAAGCAAACACCATCCCCCAGGTGGTGCAGTCAGCCAAAGAAGGAATTAGACCAATCGGCATACTAATTGTAAGGATCCTATGGTTTTCAACAGGAGTCGAGTGAGTAAAAACAACCTCAAACTGCTCAAATTTCTCTGCAAGCCAAAACGGCAAGTCATCCCAGTTTTGAGGACGTATGCCCATCACTGAGTTAATCATGACAGGAATAATCACAAGTCTACCACCATGTCCTGGTGGTGGTGGAGGAGCAGCTTGAAGTGCACGCGAACTGTGTGTACAATTGACATAGATATACAACAGTAACAATCAGATAATTTGAATGCCGTGTGAAACCAGCTACAACAGGCCATCAATAAACTAGGGGCCCATTCAAACAAGAGAAATAGGGTGAAGAAGGGCACCATTAAATCAAATGGTATGCTCCCAGGATGTCAACGGAACTTAAAGTAATGCATGAGGACAATACGCTGCTGGAGGAGCTGCGACCATATATTCATGAAACAAATTATCATTTCCATCCACAGCCAGAAATGTAACCCAAGATTAAAATACCTCAAAGCGGTATGCTGGATCAGCCTCAACCACAAAAATAATGTTTGCCCCTGCATTGGGGATTCTGTGTTGGCTTAAGTATGCTGTAACCGAACCGCAGCGCGGTTATGTGCCGCAATAGCGACCGGTTGTGCCATGTTTATAAAGAGGGAGAATGAAAAGGGCTTTTGTTCACATGATGCCAGGTCGGATGATTAAATACTATCACAAGAAAAAAGAACCTGGCTATCAATTTATCATGCTGCTCTAAATTGAAGCAGACAAAAGCATAAACCAATAGGTTCATAAGCCAATTGTGTCTTATTCACAATACTTTATCCAATAACACATTTTCAAAAAACAATTTCTTCCAGTCAGAGTTGAATACACATCAATTACACAACAACTGTGATATTTAAAGTGTGCATATAAGTAACAATGTGCAGAAAAACAAGTGTGACAATAAACCAAATACAAATGAATAAACAAAATACACTATTACACTAGCAATAGTTAATACAAATTATACAAAGCAGTTCCTTGAGGCCCTATGACTTGGCGCAATTTAGGAATCTGCTGCTACAATAGATATATGCTACTCTGTGGGGCACATGTTGAATTCAAAGTCCCTATAGAGGTTCAAAGCATCTCTTGATGCCCTTTGTAGCCAAATATGAGAGGAAATGCTGACGCATTTCCAATCCCGCGTAGAAATCACAGGATTTTCATCAGGGCAGAGGCACGGAGTAACATGAAGTTGTAGTCCTAAGCGTTTTTCACTTCTTAATTAACGTGGACGATTTCAGGGACAATTGTTCCCTTGAAATGAGACTGAATTTCTGACCATCAAAATTTATATGGGAGACTTGTCCCTCAGTGAAATTTTCACCCGCGCGAGTCCGTTACCGTGCTGATTTGAAGCGCATACATGAACGGCTGCCTTTATTCCGTTATTGTGTCTTTCTATACTTTGAAGCCGATTTCTTATGACTTTCTGGGGTGCCGAATTCTTAAGCAACCATTTTCCAGCGTATGAACTCAGTCGGAAACTGAGTTCATATGCTGGAAATTTGTCCCTGGAATTGTCCACGTTAATTAAGAAGTAAACTTCAGGTTACACCGTGCACCTGCACTGATGAAAATCCTGTGATCTCCAGGTGGGATTGGAAATGTGTCGGCATTTCCTTTCATACGTGGCTACAAAGGGCATTAAGAGACACTTTGAACCTCCATAGGGACTTTGAATTCAATATGTACCCCATAGAGTAGCATTTCTCCCTTGTAGCAGCAGGTTCCTAAATTGCGCCAAGCCATAGGGCCTCAAGGAACTGCTTTCTATAATTTGTATTAACTTTTGCTGGTGCAATAGAGTATTTTGTTTATTCATTTGTATTTAGTTTATTGTCACACAGTTTTTTTCTGCACATTGCTTCTTATATGCACACTTTAAATAACACAGTTGTTGTGTATTTGATGTGTATTTGACTCTGACAGGAAGTAATTGTTTTTTGAAAATGTGTTATTGGATAAAGTATTGTGAATAAGACACAATTGGATTATGAACCTATCAATCTAAGCTTTTGTCTGCTTCAATAAAGAGCAGCATGATAAATTGATAGCTAAGTGCTTTTTTCTTGTAATAATGTGTATAAAGAAAGCAACAAACAAAATGCAGCACAAAACCGGGTAAAAAAAAACCTTTTAAACTTCAAGCTTGTATAACGCATAACCTATAGAAATAGGGATACCCTACTGATACAGGAGATCAAGCCCCCCCCCCCACCACGAATGTCTCTGGGAGGGTATTGTGGACAACCACAAGCGCTACTCAGGGGTCTCGTGAATAAGTACCAGACCAAACCCTGGCGGCATCATATTGCAGGGAGTCGGCCTGAAAAAATAGAACTATGCATAGGATTTTGGGAATTTATTGTATAGGGGCTGAGTCATCCTACCACCTCAGTACCCATAAGCCTCGGACCGGCTAGTTATGGTATGTCACTTGCTCTCCTACATACTCACAGAGAAATAAACGATTAGACACCCAAAAACACAACACTCCCAGATCTCTCAGGAATCGCTGTAGCAAGACACACCCTTTTGCTCTCACTCTTGTACTTGTCCACAATAAGAACTGACAGAGACATGAAACAGTTTTCAATATTTATTGCAACTAACGTTCCCTAACATGCAGTATACATGCCACAACAAGCAGGAAAATGCATAGTACAAATACAGTTAGCATAGCAGCTAGTCCATAAATCATGAAGGAAGATGTCATCATGGAAAGACAATAGAGCCTAACCTCCTCCCCTTGCTAAGAATCAGTTTTATTATATATTGGAAGATCTCTGGGCTTTTTCAGCAGATCCCATACCTTAGCCTATAGATGGTTGGTCTACATCATAGGTGATGTCTCGCTTTTCTCCTTTAAAAGGTCCCTCTCCAAGTGTGTGCTACCTATTCATGTATTCCAATAAAACTAAAGTACTTTGTCCAAAAAAAAGCTGCATCGGTATGTTTTGTCTAAGGGCTAAGGCCTAACCAGAACAAAATAACACAGGGCAGTGTTGTTCGACTGTGCTCAACAATGTTCACTCAAAATCCCAGGCACCTCCACAGAGTTCTCATGTGAAAACAGCCAATGTAGAAACTCCACACAATGAAGGTAAAATCAGAACATATTTTTAATAGTATGCCTCTATACTAGCCTCAGCCAACAGGGGATGCTGCTCAATGCTTCACTCATCAAATCCAGCGGCAAGATGCTGCATAAACATTCTACGTTCATAGCAACAACACAGTGTTCCAGGGCAGACAGTAATGTTGTTGTTAACTGACCAGGAAGGTTGATGAAAGCCATACATTATACAAGAAACAAAATTAGACATGAGTGGGTTATCTATTCATTTGAGCAAAGATATACACACTGGACACAGGCAATGTTTTTGATGGGGGAGATTTTATGGTGACCTGCTGAACTCAGACCCACACCCCTCCCCGCAGCCAATGCAAAAAACCTCAGAGTAGTAATCACAACGAACTCACCTTGAGAAGCCAAGTGAATGCAGTCTCCAGCTTCTAAAAACTCACAATGTTCCAGAGGAGATCTTCAAATTGCTTCCTAGCAACACTCGAAGAATGGTTACTTAAACCCTCATCACCAGCAATAATTGTTACAGCAAAGCAGTACATGTTGGAGTCAACACTCAGCTGACCTGAAGACTCCAGACCAAACAAAACACAGTTGAAAAGCCCACCCTCTACCTCCCATCTGCACTGATCATTACCTGCATCTCAAAGAGCGCCGTTGGCTCCCAATCCACCAAGAAGCACTCTCCAAACTCCTCATTCACACATACAAAGCCTCACACAAGGTTGGGTCCAGGTTCCTTAACAATTGCATAAACTTCCACAAACCTGCAAGACACATCTACTAAGCTGGACTCCTACTCGCACACCACCTTCTGGCATGCTCAGAATCAGATCCAGCAATCGTGCCTTCTACCTCCTCACTCTTAAAGCCTAGAACCACACACATTAAGGCTGGTTCTTCAGTTCTTGAATTCCACAAGAATCTGAAGATTTGGCTCTTCACCCAGTCCATACCCTGGCTCGGCCCATACAGCTCCTGCTTCAGTGCCAGGATACCTTTCTGAATGAGCCATGCGTTAGAAAAATAACATAATATAACTATAAAGGCTGTAGCTTTACAATTTTAAATAAACAAAAAATGTAATGCGCTTAGCAGTAATTTAAGTAGTGATATTTAGAAAGCCCCCTACGCCCCTTAGGACATCATCTATTGTTTCTACTGCTAGTAAGCAAATAAAAAAGTAACAGAGCTATAATTAGTCTCTTAGATGATGATTGAAATTGGACAAATGAAAATAGTCTTTACAAGGCCTGACGACATAGTGAGAAAAACCTACAGAACTCCTAACTTAAATCCGTAGCAAACATTGAGCTAATTTTTATTAGCATTGTATACGCTTTCTACAACCAGAAAACAAAATTGCAAACTCATCCTGATAGTGTAAATTCAATGAGTCTGTGCACACGTAATTGTAAATATACAGTATTAATACTGCGAGTATTCCAACTATAGCAAGATCACAAAAAATATGATCCAGACGACGTTTTTCTCTCCTTTTGGCCGATTTATTAGTTTTCCAGGTGCCCAGCCAACACGTGATTCATCTGGGTGTAACCCACGACTTCTTCAGGGCTAAAGTGTAAAAAGGCAATCCGTTACACAACTGTATTTGCCTCCATAAATTTACAAACAGTAGCAAACTGTTAACACTGTGACAGCTTCACCCATTGTGACATCCCTCATCAACCCACATATTTGAGTGTGCACAAGAAATCAACGATCACCTGATTTGTGCTTTTATCTAGCAATGCTATTAAAATCATCAAAGTTGCACAATTTACCAAAATACATGTGAATCTGATATTCTATATTACGGTTCATTTACTATAAATTCCATCAATCATGTCATGTGCACTTAAATACAGCTTCAGGCGTGGTCAGACAATTATATATATTCCACATTTTCGCAAACATATCCAAAATGCCCAAGTTAAAAGAAGAGAGAACAAAGAGATTGAAAATCGAAAGAGGAGGACATGCACTGGACTACAAACCTCCTCTAGACCAGCCATCTTACCTATTGGACAGGTGGCTATAATCTCAAGATATATGTAAACAAAAAGGAGGAGTATCACCAAAGAACTGGGTAGTGATCCTAGTGGAGATGGGGGAATGGATGAAGACACAAGTAAGATGTTCCTTGTTTAGAAGACCCCTCACTCACTAACCTAGTTGGTGACATGCTTCATCATCGGGGTCCCACCCGGATAGCCGAGTGCCAT
The DNA here is from genome assembly GCF_964261635.1 of Lissotriton helveticus. Classification (NCBI taxonomy): domain Eukaryota; kingdom Metazoa; phylum Chordata; class Amphibia; order Caudata; family Salamandridae; genus Lissotriton; species Lissotriton helveticus. The sequence continues at coordinate 688,187,119 of NC_136057.1, read as the reverse complement.
CCGGGTGTTCTGCGACACCTGAATTACAGTGGAGCGGGTCATTTTTGAGTGTAGTGCAAAAAGTGATGTTGAAAATTGGCGGAGTATACCTTCAATAAAACTTTAATCTGAAGGTACTGGACAATATTAAAAACAAAGTCAAGATATCAAAGTGGGTTAAATTGACCGACTATATCTATGTGAAAAGTGCTTGGGTCTACATGTTTCAACCTGTGTAAGGGATTTCCAGGTTTTCGTTAGGACCAAAAAGTGATAAGAAAGAAGAACCTGGGCGGTATGGACTCGCTAAGGTGCACCCAACCCTAGGCCCTCAAAACCTGGCTGTAAACTCACAGTCAGGCTGGTAGACTTCCAGGGTCTGGAGTCAGCAAAAAAAATAACTCGTAAAACGAGTAGACTTTGCCTCATAGGAAAACGGGGACTGGCTGGATTTCCAAGTCTGTTGCGACCGAAATACAAAAAAGCCGGTTAACCTAACCGCTGTCCACCGGGTCCTCGAGGATGTACTATAATGAAAATGTATCTTCCATATCGAATTACACTCAATGGGTTATATCCAACCCTCCTGCTATATCGCAAGCCTCTATACTGTACTCTCCGGACTTATTAGCCACAAATCAGCATATCCTCCATTATTAAATGGTTCCTCGCTAGATATCTCGTAATTATTAGCGTGCCCCCACATATTATTAAATACCGGCATAACCGGTTTAGGTTGGTTCATTCGACATATTAAATAAGCTGATCCCCAACCCACGTGGTACTACCTACTCGCCTTTATATCCGTTCTCCAATGCAACGTAGTGCGAGCTCTTTGCATAATATATACCATTCCAATAATCCTCTATTCAGGACCACCGGACGCTGACAAACTGAAACGTCAGCCTCCATATGCACCATTCCCACTTTACCCCGGACTCACCTAATATGGCTCTCTGCCTCACGGTGAATGAATAGTTCCGCCGGCGAAATGCTGCTCTATCTGCAACCGGACGCGAGTGTCTTCCCGGGTCTCCGCTTCAAATACAAGTGGAAGTACAACAATGCTATACCGCTGACTTCGTTTCCGGAATCCCTGATGCGGGTAAAATCCGGAAGTGGGTCAAAGAACATGACGATGTATCGTAGCCAAGACGCAACGCCCTAAAATTACAACTTCACGGCTCAATATTGGGTGCCATCGTGTATCCTTTAAAAAAGGTTAATATTAAAAAAGAAAAATTTCTTATCTAAAAGCGCTCCCTTCTGTAAAAGGAGAAAAGCAAGACCCAACGTAAGAATTCACAAAGCTCAGGCCCCGCAGCAGCTAGGAAATAACATGGGCATCTGGTCGTGTAAAACAACACAAGCGTTCCTAAGAGGTGATTCCATATCAAAACAATAAAGCATCCAATATCGCTATTCAAGTAAAAGTAATTTTGGTAGGCATTAAAATACACTCTGAGTGTAGCAATAATTCCCGATAAAGCCAGTTCCATTAAACCAGCGTTGTCTCAACAATCTCTAAAATCCAGTAAGAAGAGCTGAGCAGTCAGCACATAAGAAAAAAGGAAAAAGAATAAAGAATGGCACTTATTACGATTGACTCAAAATAACAGCTCCAAGTTGTATGTTACATTCATTTAGCAGATCCATATGTAGCGGAGGGCACTTATATGTCTATGCAAACACATCACATAGGGGTTGAATAGCTTCAAAGTAATTGGTCCAAAGGTCACAATATGGTAAGATATCAACATTACAGATGGATGTTACAGATTCCATCAGTTTAGAATATATATAAACCAATTTCGAGCGGGATTGATGTAGTATCACCATTCTTTAAATCCCCATTTCAGCTACATGTGGATCCTTAATGCCCTAGAAAGTACTGTAACTCATGGTCCGCATTAAGACCCTGTTCAACCGCCTTATCCAGGTAGCCTCTGCCCGGCGTAACAACAGCTCCCTGTCTCCGCCTCTATTGTGGGGTGGGATCATTTCTATGCCAAAGAAGTCGTAACGTTTATATTGTCCTTGCTCTTTACAGGTCATGACATGTATCGCCATTGGGTATCTCGCATCCCCTTGTTTCAACGCTCTGGCATGTTCACTAATGTGATCCTTCAACATACGGATGGTACTAGCCACATATTGTTTCTGGCATCTGCCTGCTATTATATAGATGACAAATCGAGTCATACAGTGAATATTCTGCTTGATGGTATATTCCTTCCCGTCCGGGCCTCGGAATTTGCAGGTATTGTGCAGTGCCCACTTACACATGCCACAGCTTCCACACTTATGAAAGCCTAATGTTCGTTTGGTAAGCCAATCATTGTCTCTAATGATAGCGGGGACAGTAGGACTCAGAATGCTCTTCAGGGTAGTGCCTCTTCTATATGTAACCAGAGGTCTACCCGTGGTACAAGTTTCCAGGGCCTTATCTGCTCTTAGGATATTCCAATGCTTATACATGCTTTTTGTCATGATATCTACTTTTGGGTTAAAATTTGCAACCAATCTCACTGGCTGTGTGTTAGTCTTGGTAGACTTCTTATCCTTCAATGTCTCCGTACGTGCAACCTGAAGTATGCATTTCTCTGCTTTGTCAAGTGTTTTTTGCTGGTACCCTCTAGCCTTAACTCTCTTCTTCATGGCGTGCATACATGTATGAAAATCTGTATTTCTGCTGCAATTACGCCTTGCCCTGGTGAATTCTCCAAAAGGGATGGCATTGACTTGATGACTAGGATGGGCACTAGATGTGTGCAACACCGAGTTGCACGCTATTGGTTTCTGATATAATCTACTCTGTATTGTGTCCTCATGTACAAATAACTCCACGTCTAGAAAAACAAGACTGCTTTTACTATACTGGTGTGTGAATTGCACTCCTAGCTTATTTGCATTCAGAAAAAGAAAAAAATCATGCAAAGTTTGTTCCGGTCCCGACCACAGGAGCAAACAGTCGTCGATATAACGACCCCAGTATACAATATACTGGTTAAATCTGCTACCCATGTCGCCCCAAATCCATTTGGATTCGAAATAGCCCATGAATAAATTGGCAAATGAAAGTGAAAATTTCTAGCCCATCGCTACACCTCGCGTGTGCTTGTACCAATTGCAATCAAATGTAAAACAGATATTGCTCAAAATTAGCTCAATCATAGTGAGAAGCATTCTGCTAAGCTTCCACTGTGTAGCGGGTTTGTTGCCAAAGTGCCACTCCATGGCTTGCATGCCAAGACTGGGATTGATGTTTGTGTACAATGAAACAACGTCCAATGATGCTAAGATGATGTCTACATGCTTAGTATCCCTGATATAAGCAGGAAGGTTCTGCACCAAGGGTTGCAAAAACATATTCACGTATTCAGCGATACGTTCAGAGGGACCACCTATACTCGACACAATGGGCCGACCAGGTGGAAAGGGTAGGTGTTTGTGAACCTTGGGCAATGTGTACAAGGCAGGGAATCTAGGTTTCTCTACTTTCAAATACAAGTATTCTTCCGTACTTAATAGTCCCTCTTCATGCCATGTTTTCAAATGTTTATTAAACAGGAGTGTCAGTTTAACTGTAGGATTCCCCATGAGTTTCTCATAACAAGTGTTATCAATAAGTTGTCCCAACACCTCATTATTGTAATCCTGCCTGTTCATAATCACAATGTTACCTCCCTTGTCCGCCTCCCTGATTGTGACGGATGTATTAGTAGATAGCTGCTTTAAAGCTTTACGTTCTCCTGCTGTTAAGTTATATTAATTTGGACTTCAGTTGTATTTATTTTTAGATTTGTATCTATTCATATCTTGTAGGACCAATTTGTGAAATGCATCAATCATATTCTCACCCATTGAGTGTAATTCGATATGGAACATACATATTCATTTTAGTACGTATGTTAACCAGGCGGGGTATTAAACTTGCATATTTAGACGCGCTCCTTGTTTTCTTTTTCAGTGCTCCAAATTGATACTGACCACTCGTTGCTTTACACAACGATTTATTACAATAAAACGTCTGACTTTACAGCCGGGACGGAAGTAGAACAGGCAGAGAGGTGAGATTAGTGGTGTGTGTTGTGTGGTGTTGACCACTTCTGAGTAGGCAGAGAGAGTAGCTCACCTAGCTACTCATGAGCACTTTATTTCCCCCATTTGTAGGCATCTTGAGATTGGAGCCACCTGTCCAATAGGTAAGATGGCTGATCTAGAGGAGTTTGTAGTACAGTGCATGTCCTCCTCTTTCGATTTTCTATCTCTTGGTTCTCTCTTCTTTTAACTTGGGCATTTTGGATATGTTTGCGAACATGTGCAATATATATAAGTGTCTGATCATGCCTGAAGCTGTATTTAAGTGCACATGACATGATTGAGAATCAATTGAATCAGTGGATTGGAATTTATAGTAAATGAACCGTAATATGGAATATCAGATTCACATGTATTTTGGTAAATTGTACAATTGTGATGATTTTAATAGCATTGCTAGATAAAAGCACAAATCAGGTGATCGTTGATTTCTTGTGCACACTCAAATATGTGGGTTGATGAGGGATGTCACAACGGATGAAGCTGTCACATTGTTAACAGTTTGCTACTGTTTGTAAATTAATGGAGGCAAATACAGTTGTGTAACGTATTGCCTTTATACACTTTAGCCCTGAAGAAGTCGTGGGTTACACCCAGATGAAACACGTGTTGGCTGGGCACCTGGCAAACTAATAAATCGGCCAGAAGGAGAGAAAAACGTCGTCTGGATCATATTTTTTGTGATCTTGCTATAGTTGAAATACTCGCAGTATTAACACTGTATATTTACAATTACGTGTGCACAGGCTCATTGTATTAACATTTTTAGGACTGTGGTCCGATTTGGAGGTTGTGGGTTATCCTCTACCTGTAGCACCGTTGAAAACTTGTTTGGGACTATATTTTCGTTTAAATTAGAGGCGCCAGTACTTGCCACATCACGTTCAACCCAGTTATCAGTATTCATCCTGATAGTGGTTGTTACGTGAATAAAGACTCCTTTCCTATTCCCAGGGAGTATTCAGTGCTTTCCCAAATACCATGTATTCATGATCTCATTTGCCAAGCATTAGCGGGTCTTCTAGAGAAATAAAGACAACACTAAAGAGGATGTGAGCTTAACTGAGCACATCTTGGAAAATCAGAATATCATATCAGGTTACTTTTGTGTGTATCTGGATGTTATCACAATCAGCCTAGTTAGTAAGGTCATGGTTTTAACAGGAAAGGCCCATACAATCAGTCCCTGATCAACTAAACAAATTTAATTTAGCACACGATTGACAATGTTGTCCTGAGCTGGGTGAAGAAGAAAGAAACTATAATGAAGCAGAATATCCTGGGATATTCAACTTTGCTGCAAAACCTCACCTGCTGGGCTGTGAAATCTGAAACATTTTCAAGCTGGACTACGCCATTACATTTATTCTGCTTCTACATGATGATATTATAATTATAAGCACACGGTCGCGTATTTTTTTTGATGTTGGTACATTACGGTATGTTGGCTTCTTCTGGTTTCTCCCCAAATAACCCTGTTGTCATTGTCTAGAGTATGTTCTACAGCAGAGAATATCCAGGGACATATTTAGAAGATGAGGACAGAATGCGAAGATTCTTATCTACTAATAATAGACATATATTTACTCTAATACTGAATATAGCTCACCTTTAGACAATTATGGTGTTTGTAATTTATACATAATTATTATTTCCCATCAACACATTGTGCTTGGATAAAAAGAGACTTTGAAGGCTCTGAAAAATTATGCTTTTCGAACAGTAATTTGGTTTATGGTTTGATCATTTTACAATGATATCTATTTTGTCTTATTATTGCTATCATTCTTTTGAAATAAACTTTCGATGGTGCATTTTTGTCTTATTATTTCTAATAAGGCTTTTGATGGTGCATTTTTCTGCCGGGAGAAGTTACGCATTACTACTACTCCCGCAGAGCAGTGCCTCAAAATATATCTGAAACAGTAAGTCATTTCTAAAAGTGTATTAACAATGGAGAGGTAGGCTTATTAGAGTTTTGGGGTTTTATTTATGCTACTCCTTAAAAGGGCAGTCGAGTTGATAATAGATACAATCCTTGTCTGGTAAATAAAGGTATAGCCAATTTGGGTATTTTAGAACAATGCATTTTAAATTTGACAGTTATTTATATTTAAACTCTGTGATTATTGTACAGGATTGTTTCAATTAGTTATAGTGGCAGGCAGTAATTTTACCAGGGAGGGGGTCGAGGGGAGAACACACATGCACACATACACACTCATTAACATCCATGTATTCACAAACACACAAACACAGACCCACACAAACTCACAACACTCACTATCAGATACATTCATACATACATGCACGCACACACTAAACAAAAAAAACGTAGAAAAATTAGCTTAACTGCAGCTCTCTGAGAGGGAAGCCTCGGAGGTCCCAGGAGGATTGGGACTGCTGTCTTCTCTCATTGGCTGACCTTAGGCAGCAGTCCCAAATCTGTCATAGAGTGGGATTGGGTCAGTGAGACTGTTGACCCCAACCCACTCTGTGACAGGGTGTCACTGATTGACACTTGGCCCTGAGCACTTCAGGGTTTAAAACAGAAGTTCCCAGGTCTGAGTCACCCAGTGAGGAGACGGGCCTCAAGGCTCTTTTACCAGGCTAAGAAGCTTACTGGGTTGTGAAATTCTCAGCCTGGCAAAGTTCAGATTAGGCAGCCAGGAGCTTGCACATTTAGCGCATGTCTAGCTCCTGCTTGCCTCACATGAAGCAGAAGAGCATCTGTCAGGCTGACCTTTGTTCAGTCTGATAGACCCTTTTCTTGCCTGGAAAAAGGTGGGGGGTATGGCCCCTCAGCCCATACGGACGGGCCACTGCTGATTAGTTACTAGTAATCCTCACTACTCCTAGGCCAAGATTCACAAAGGTTTAGCGTCAGGTTAGCATTACTTCTGTAATGCTAAATCGATTTTAAACCTTTTTGGGGATTAACAAGTCAACACAAATTGGCATTTGCATTGGTTTGTATGGAAAAGTAGCACAAAGCATTTTTATTGCCTTCGCTATAATACACCACAGCAAAATGAAAAGTGGTGCAAAATATTTATGCAAGGTGCTATATGACGGAAACTTTCAATATAAGTGCTTGATATTATTAGGGTCTTATATTTCTTAAAACAAACTTATGTTTATCAGTTTTAGGAATAGTTTGCATGTAGGCCCTTTTACATTTGTTGTAGTTGGCCATAAGTAGAGTGGAACATTTATAAGTTTCAGGAAAGCTTTGAAAACATGGCTGTTTGAGCAAGCATTCTTCTAGTATTCTGGTCGCAACAGTCTTCTTTCCAGCGCCACGAAACCTATGGGTGTCCGCGCTTTATAAATAGTTATTAACATAACATATTAACATGTAAGTAATAATCACTGAAAATGTTTCCATTCTTTTTATGTATGATATGTTTGATTTATTTCATAAAGGTTGAACTTAATTTTGAGTTTGTTTTACTAAATAAGAAATGCTAACTATAAATTGCATTGAATTGCATTTTTCCTTAGGCTGCATGTTGGTGTAAAGCCATGCTGAGATCGATTGACTACTACATCATAGAAAGTCACTCTGATATTGGTTGTGATTGCCAAATTAGAGATTTGTGGGAGAATTTCATTTCCTGGTTTTGAAGGGAACATTTAGCAAATATGAAACTGAATAAAAATTAAAATTCTCAAAGCTTTTTGAAGATAATACAAGGAGAGGTGACCATTCCTCTTAGAGTCAGAGAAGATGTCCCACCAGAGGGTATGCCAGGATACACCGTATTGATGGATAAACGATTACATCCATGTATTTGGCTTTAAGAATGGCACAAATTTACAGAGAAAGACAAGATCCTACAGTATCCTCGTTATGGGACAATTAATCTGAGAATAATTGAGAATTTAAGGAGGAAATCCTACAAAATGAGACCACCTCCTAGACCTGCTCAATTTAAGGCATTAAATACTTGGGAACATATAGGTCATCAGAAAGAGAAAGTAAAATATCAGGGAAGGTATAGAATAACTATAGATCTGTACGCCAAAGCTAGATGGGATGAACCACCAAAAGGTATGGAGAGCAGATGTTCTCCAGGGAAAAAGAATGTACCCTTTGATAGCAGTCGAAGGAGACATTAGGGGAAATTGAAAGGAGAAGTGGAAACATATTAAGACAGAAAAGAGTGATATTAAAACAGTAGGAGAAAGTAGTGACATAGATGATGATCTTTTCAGTGTCTTGCTGATGAATCATCCATCACCATCTAATGAATCTCAGAGTGAGAGTTTGACAAACGGTAATACGGCTGAGATGACAAATGCCCCTAAAATGCCAGATGTACCTAAAGAGACTACATTTGTTTTTCCTGTAAGAGGGGGAACAGAAATAAGAGCTCCATTGAACCCATTTGATTTGAATGTCAAGATGCGTTAACCATTTCTATTACTATTGGTCCTGTTTTACATCTTTATAAATCTTGGTCACAGGTAAATACTGCCCATAATTTAGCTATACCTGCTGGAGTAAATACTGCACGTAGTAATCCACTAGAGTTGAAAACCAGAACTTTGCTTCAGGCACCTATGTTTCCGACTCAAAGCAATGCTACATGTACAGGTTCCATTTTAAATAAGACACAATTTAATCATAGAAGCAGAATGGTTACCATCTTTGTACATCCCTGTTAGATCTGGGGGTCTCTAGTTGGCAGAGGTAGGTACCACTGTCCAAATAAGGACCCTTGCTTCTAGTCAGGGCAAGGAGATAACCCTCTGAGATAACCCCTGCTCACCCTCTAGGTAGCTTGGCACGAGCAGTCTAGGCTAACCAGAGGCAATGCGTAAAGTATTTGTACCAACACTCACAGTAACACAGTGAAAACACCACAAACTGACTCCACAACAGTTTAGAAAAATAAAGGTATTTTTAATCTAAACTACACAAGACCAAAACGACAAAAATCCAACATACACAGTTCAAGAATATGGTTTCAAAAAGAGTTCTTAAGGTTGCGTTAGAATTCTCTACGTTGCGATAGAATTCTCTACTGATGCGTGAAAAGTTCACAGTTGCGTCACGTTTACTCACAGTACCTTTTAGTTGCAACAAAGTTCCAAAAAGCAGAAGCTGGTGTGGTGGAAAACAAGCGATGCGTTGCTCCTGAGACCCTGGGGAGGCGATGCGACAGCCCCGCTGCAGCAGCGGGCGTGTTGCGACGAATCCGGTCTGTATGGGGAGGAAGGTCACTTGTATGGATTCCGGTGCGTAGGTTCCGTAGGAAGTCTGTTCTCGCAAAGGCACGATGCGACGATCTCGTAGGGGCTGCGACGATCTCCAGGGCGACGATGCGCGGTCCAGCGGGGATCCTCTCTCTCGCAGCTCCTCGATGCGTTGATTCTGCGACGATGCTCGCAGCGACGTGATGCGGTCCGCAAGCAAGCGGTGCGGCGTTCTCACCCAGCGACGACAGGCTCTGCGACGATACTCGCAGCGATGTTCGATTCTCCCGCACCGGTCTGGTGCGTCCCGCAAACGAAGGATGCGACGTCTCTGGCAGCGGCGTCAGGCGCTGCGACGATCTCGACCTCCGTAGCGGAGGGAAACTTCTCGCACTGTCGGGGATGCGCTCCGCAAGCGAGCGATGCAAGACTTTTCAGTTTCAAAAGTCACTCAAGCTTAGTTTCAAGCTTCCCAGCTCAGGTACAACTTCCAGAGGCCCCACAACTGGATCAAGCACTCTAGGAAGGACCGAACTCTCTCAGCAGAGTTCAGGGAAGCTGGGGGTGAAGTCCTTTTGTTCCTGGGACTTCAAAACAGGGAGCCAGCTCTACTCAGGCCCTTGGAGATTCCTTAAAGACAGGGGACACAGCTCAGCAGCAAAGTCCTTCCCCTCTCCTTGGCAGCAAAGCAACAGGTCAGTCCAGCAGAGCAACAGCAGGACAGTCTTCCTTCTTCAGTTTCAGCTTTCTCCTTGGCAGAGGTTCCTTCTTGATTTCCAGGATGATCTAATTTTCTGTTGTCAGGGGTCCTGTACTTATACCCCTAAAGTCTTTGTTCTCTTGGTGCATGTGGGCCCTGAGCCCGGTCTGAACCAGTTCTGGGTGGATCCTGAGCACTTTGTTTTGCTGGCTGCATCTTTCCTTTCAGAGTGAGGGGCAAAGTCCTCAGCTGCCCAGCAGGGGGGTAGAGCCAGCATTGTGGAAGGCAGGCACAGCCCTATTCAACCCAGGTGCTAACTCCTCCCACCACTCCAGTTGCAAATGCAGTCATTCAGCCTAGTGCTGACTCATCCAGCCTCCTGGGGAATCCCCCAGCCCCTGTCACTCTCAAACCAGACAGTCAATACACAAACAGGCCCAGGCACACAGAAGGGTCAGACAAGAGAACAGCAACTTTCTAAAAGTGCTGTTCTCAAACACAGGATTTAAAAACAACCTTTCCTAAAAGATGTGTTATTAAATTCTGAGTTCAGGGATACTAGATACTTATGTCCTATCTTGTTCCTATGGGAAGAAATTATGTTAACCACTGTAGCCAGCATCCCCCATGTTAACCTATGGAGCAAGATAGCCTTACAGTAGTGAAAAACGAAAATGGCTGCCATTCACTACCAGAGCATGTCACCTGCACTAGTACATGCTCTACCTTTTACATACACTGCACCCTGCCTAGGGGGGTACCTTGGGCCTTCCATAGGGGTGACGGATGTGCACAAAAAGGGAAGGGTTAGGCCTGGTCAGTGGGGACACTGACCAGGAGGACATGGCAGTTCTAAACTGCCCATAGGCACTGCAGTGGCAGACCTGAGACTCCATTTTAGAGCTACTCCTGTGGGTGGCACAATCAGTGCTGCAGGCCCACCAGTAGCATTTGTCATCACCAGCCCTGGCACACCCAGTGCACTTTACTAGGGACTTCATAGTGATACAAATATGCCAAACATGTATATTCAATCAGAATAATAATTTACACAGGGAGCACTTACACTCTGGCACTGATCAGCAGTGGCAGAGTGTCCAAAGCATCTAAACCAGCAAAAACGAAATCCAGCACGGCATCAAAAATACAGGAGGTAGAGGCAAAAAGATAGGGGAAACCACGCCAAAGATGCCAGGTCTAACAATCCCCAGAACAAGTGAGTTACAATGCTTTTGAAATAACTGTGCCAATGGAAATTTCAGTTCCTGATACTTCTGCATTAAATATGCCACCTGGAACAAGTAGAGATTTTACCAATGGGAATTCTCCAAGAAAACAATTTGGATTTACTCCTCAAGAATTGGATGATTGGCTGAGATGATTTAGTACACCGATTAATAATCAAGATACTGAAACTGTTCCAGTCCCAGTAAAAGGAAGAAGATAAGTTGTGGCCAAGTTAAAGGCAGAGTTAGAATAAATGGTTTTGTGAACTCTTCGTGCATCTCGATTATATACCTATCAGGAGGAGAAACAAATGTTTCCCTGTACAGGCATTACCCAACAAACTAGGCAGACACACAAGAAGCTTGTTGAATTGGATCAGAAATATGAAATTGATGTTCAGAGATCAAAGGTTTTGCAAAGGACATACAGACTGGACTTTCGTGACAGAGATTTTGCTAACATGAGGCCAGCTGGAATTAAATGACTCATTCAGGAACAAATTGCAAGGTAGGTGGTCAGAAAAGAAGGATACACAGGGAGCTAGGATGCTCCAGTTGTAATTGGCAGAGGAGTTGGAGAAATACAGATGCTTCTTATGAGGGATGTAACCAGTGGAGGGAATTTGCTTGTGCCTTTGACCAGGGCTGATATATTGTCATTCACAAATGAATTCCCCAAATTTAGAGATAATGCAGTAGAATAATACAGACAGATTGAGCTGTTAGTGAAAATTTAGAAAGTTCTGTGGGTCGATTTTAATACCCTGTTTGACATTGTGGTTCCTGGAGACATGTGAACAGAATGTAAATTTTTTTTGGATTGGCTTGAAGCAGAACAAGAGAGGAATCCTAGAATGGGTGCCTCATCCCCAGTGGTGTTGAAGAAATATCAGCAAGTGATTTTCCTGAAAACCACGACTTCTCCTAAAGAAATTGATTGACTTAGAATTGACAGAACAACACAACAAATGAAAGAATCAGTTTATGTCTATTACAAGAGATTGATACAGGTTTTCTGAAAGTATGGTAGAATGGAAAGTGTGTCAGAAAAGGATATATGACATACTGTTTACAGATTTGTGAATGGTTTGAAACCTGAATTTTCTTCCATGATTCATCAGCGTTTACTATGCTGACAGAACAAACCGATTGAGGACATTTTGTGGTATGTAAAGTACTGAGGAGACAAATTAGAGGTTAAACATACAAAATTGAAGGAAAAATTGATGATAGCTCAGATGAAAGCAGTACATAGAGGTCTTAATGGTTTTCAGCAGTAGCATTTTCATTCACAAAGTAGAGGTTGTGGTGTTCCAGTAGATTCTAGAATGGGTGTTGATGTGTCAGCTTTGAAGAAAACAAATCAATGCCGGAAAATGTGGGCAATGGAAATGCAAATGTAAGTTTCATGTGAACAATACTGGAAATCAGATTCAGAATGGAGAGTATGCACAGTCTCGGAAATAGCATGGATCAGACTCAACAGACACAAAGAGAGAGAGTTCAAAATCCTAATGCATCCCAATCAATGCAGATACTACAAGCTCCAAAGCCTCAACAGAATGTTCAGGTACAAAGCTACAATATGAGTCAGAATCAGTAGATGAACAGAAATTCATTCCCAAATAAAAATGAATCACAACAGTATTTCATTCAGACAGACAGTCTCAGTCAAGACCTGTCAGCCTGACGGTGCATGAGAAGGAAGGAGAACTGCATACTTGGTGCAATCTTAGCGGTAGGCCAGAGTGGTCCATAAGTGGATGGAGAGGTTAACAGGAATCACTTCTCATTCCTCGTTGACACTGGTACTACCTGCTCTACTGTAAAAACAGCAGAGGTTACTAAGGAGAAAATATTCAAGTGGTAAGAGTTTCAAATAAAAAGTTGTCCACCACAATTTCCGAAGCACTAACTGTTAAAATAGGATCCTTTGAGGATCAACATCGATTTGTGATGTGTGATTCAAGTCCAGTGAATCTACGTGGATGTGACTCATTGTGCAAGCTTAATTGCTCTAACTATTGCACTCCAAAAGCTATTACATTTCGTACCAAAGAGGAGGATGTTGTTTTTAAACTCGCCCGACAGAGATCTGACATGGTAATGTGTTAGAAAGCCACTCACCTGAAAACCAGGTTGTTCCTTTGGGGAGATGAGATGCTGGCTCCCTAAACCCCCGAGACCCTACCTCTGCCAAAGAGATTAAAAACTCTCTGCGCGAAGGAAGAATCCCAGGGGAAAGGGGAATTGGATAAAATAAAAAAGAGAGATAACAAACACAGTGATCTCTGATTTGGTGCACTTCTGATGACCTGACAAGCTTCTTCTTCCTTCAGCACTGTCTTGCACTATTTGTAATACTGTATGTTTATCTAAACAACAAATGATATACAACTATTCAGTTAAAAGTTCTAATCATATTAAACAATACAATTGTCTATTTTCACCCAATGTCTATTATTTTTGTATACCTCTCAAAAATAGTCTAATACCCTTATAGACTGTATCTGCTTTTCCAAAAATTGCTGGGGTTATTCTTTAAATGAGATTCTTTAATTAACTCATGCACTGAAGAAAGAAACAAGAAAAGTAGGTTTTACACTAATAACCAAGTTAATTCACATTTACTAGCTATCACAGGGTTAAATATTACTTTGCTTACTGTCTTTGACCAATGTTCTGATGTAAATGAAATACCTTTATCAAAGACGACAAACGTTATATGCCTAAAGAATAGTTCAGACCCCTGGTTTAATGTTCGTTGACAAAAGGTCTCTTGAGCATAAGATTAAAGTTAAAAGTACCTGATTGTTCTTGAAGCTGCATCAGCAAGACCCGAATGCAGTAAAAATACCTTCGTTTAACTTTGTCCTTTTTCTGTTTCCTTACAGCTCTTGAGGGAAACAGGAAGTAATGTAGGACTCTGGAAGGTTGTCCAAGCAACCGAATTTGGAGAAGGCAGGAACCTCAAGACGTTGGGGCGGGGAAGGCAAAGCCAGGAACTGAAGCCGTTGAAGATAGGAGCCAAAGACCTTCACGCACTAGAATGCAGGTAAGTGGAAGGAACAATGAGGCCAAGCGCCTCTGCTGTTGAAGCAATTCTATTTATAGTTCTGGGATGGTTGGGGTTCTATACGTCCAGATCGTGCATGAATCATCGCTAATCGGTATGACTCATCGCTAACCGGCAACATGCATAACATGGAAAAACAGTGTTGCAGTAAACGTGGGGAAAAATGTGAATATTCCAGTTTCCAGTTGTGCCCATAGACAATTTGTATATTTGCACAGTTGCTTAACATTACGCAGTCTTTTGAACATAGAATAAATACAATAAACAAGACAAGAATGTCACTATGTCCCTATTCAAACTTGTATGTGCATGACCATAAACCTGCTCCATTGTACCCTCAAGGTTTAAGCATTGGTCAGAATTGCGCAATTCGTAAAAGGAATGCACCCTCGCCTGACTGGCCCATTTTATTGAGAGACACTGTGTTACCTAAAGTCTGGGACATCGATAGCGGACTAATCAAAGGTGCCAAACCAGTCCATATCACTATCAAACCAAATGGAGAGTTGCTGAGAATCCAGCATTACAATTTTAATCCAGCTACTATTTCTGGTATTACTCCTGTTAGCGACTCAATGATTGAGCAAGAGAGCCTAAAGGAAATAATAGGCAGTCCATATAACTCTCCCATTTGGCTTGCAGAAGCTGATTGGCAAGTATCGCATTATGCAGAATTTGCCGAAGGTGAATGAATTAGTTGTTCGATCTTGACCTGTGGTACCAAATCCAGCTGTGATAATGTTTCAGATTCCATGCAAGGCCAAATGGTTTTCAGGCATTGAGTTGTGCCAGGCCTGTTTATCTATCTCTTTGAATGAGGATGGTCATTTTCTCTTTGCTTTCCATTTCAACAATAATGTTTTGGCATGGCGTGAGCCCCACAAGGGTATATGGAAAGCCCCTCACTCTTCAATTGCATTCTCAAAAAGAATCTTGAGTCTCTGGTAATGCCAAATCACTCAGTGCTAGTACGGTATATTGACAACTTGCTGGTGGCATCAAATACTAAGGAAGCTTACAAGCCTGATACTATTGCCCTTCTTAAACATCCAGCTAAAAATAAACATAAAGTATCCAGTTAAGATACAGCTTTGCCAAACTGAAGTGTGTACTTAGGACACTACATTAAAAAAGGAGGAAGGAAAGTGCCACAAGAAAGAATCTCTGAGATTCTTAACATGAATCCGCTAACTACCCAAATAGAAGTCTGCATGTTCTTAGGAATGATGGGCTACCTTTGACAATGGTTCCAAACTTTTCCTTGACAGCAAAACTTCTCCAGAGGCTGACACACAAAGACATGTCTAATCCGGTACCTTGGGATGACAGCTGTATGACTGCTTCACTGACCTGCGAGATTGCCTTTGTAGGGCATTGGCTCTGTGAATGCCTGATTATAACAAATGCTTAGTGTTCTGAAGTGAAAGAGAAGACTGTACTTTTTCAGTACTGATGGAAGGGTGTTGATGGTTAGAAGTCCCTAGCCAGAGCCAAGAACCGCAGGTCCAACCACCTTGGAAAAGACAAGTTCAAAGGGAGTGGGGGGCGCCTTGTAAAAGGGAGTCTGAAAAATCCATCATAGATCAGAGCAAGAGTAGAACGCAGAATGTGCTCACCTCCATATTAAGCCTGGTAACAATCCAACACACAAGGCCTCATATGCACCATCTAGGGAAAACAGTAAGCACAGCCTCAAACACCACGAAACAACATGGGATGGGGTACACAGGGCAATGAAACAGCTTCCCAACCACCTCCGCTTTCAGAAAAACAGGACAACAGATCACGTAAGATCTAGGGAGGCACCCAAAAGACCAACAAAAAGAAGCCCAAACTAGCCCAAAAGAAATCTCCAGAACAAGGGCATAGCCAAGACACATGGAGCCACATTGGTCACATTGCACACTGCATGCCGGGACAAGAGTGGTATACACATGACCTCAGGGCATGTTGCGATTGCCAACATCATTCAATTGTGACACGCCTCCTCCTTGCATATCGCCCAGCACACATGTAGGTCAAAAGACACCACCCACACCAATAAGCACAGGCATGCACTACCTAGAAGGGATAGGATATTGAAGGGCTGGCGTCACCCACTGAGCATTAGTTAGAAACTGAGACCATCCACTTGCTCATAACGATCACCCAATAAAATATATTTTCAGTCACTGAGAGGGGGGAGGCCCAACAAGCCATAAACATGAACGCATCCCACTCTTTAAAGTAACACCATTAGAAATAGATACCCTGACTGGGGTCACCTTCTGGTGCCTCACTAAAATTTGCATGAATGGAGTGTGGAGAATACACCCTCAAAGAAAAGCACAGGAACTCAGAAGAAATTATTGACGATGGCACATGCAATAATGCATTATTTTCTTAACTAACCAAATAATCCAGTTCTTATTCAACAGGTCCGCAATCCAATGTCCAAGTGCACCACCTTTTCAGCAGCCACATCAGCATGCCGACAGGATCTACAGTGTTCGAATTAAGAACTACAGACTGTCCTGTGAACTTTTTTCCCAAATGTTGTCAACTAAAGACACCCCCAACTGCCAGAGGATTACAGACATCTCCCCTAGATTCATCTCAAGACCGGCAATGTTCCATAAGTTATGTATTACTGTACTTTCATGTACCTTGTTCTTTTTTCTATTGGTGCTGTCGCACCTATTTTTCACCAGTAATCTACCTAGTCAAATGGTGTCCACCCGAAGCTATCACAGCACTTGCGTAGGGACCTCGCTCATATCACTCATAATTACACCAAACCCAACATTAGCATTCCACTTGCAGTACACAGCGCCCTCTTACACAACACATGGTATCAGCACATGACCGCTGTGGGCTCCAGAACATCAGCCAGGTTATGTTACATCTGCTTACTGATACCAAATGCAGTAGGCGCAGACAGACTTAACTTGTCCCAAGAGGTAGCCCCAGAAAAAGCAAAATGCCTTCACCTATACTTATGTAGGATTATGTTATGTTATGTTATGTTATGATTATATTTATATAGCGCACGGCTACTCAACAAGAGTGTCCCGGCGCTTTCAGAGAGCAGCTCAGCGGTTTAAAAAACATAACAAAGGACAGACAAGGAAAGTCAAAAAGTGAGGTGGGAAAGAAAAAGCCTAAAGATTAAAAAGCCAGGTCTTCAGGTTTTTTCTGAACAGAAGCAAGCTAGGGACGCTGCGGAGAGCAAGGGGCAAAGAGTTCCACAGCTGGGGGGCCTTAAAGCTGAAGGAGCGACCCCCCAAGCGAGCCTTCCTCACACGGGGCACCACAGCCAAGAACAGGGATTCCGACCGCAGGGAGGGGGCTGGACGGTAGAAGGCCAATCTGCGCTGCAGATACTTAGCGCCGGAGCCAAAAAGTGCCTTGTGCACCAAAGTCAGTGTTTTAAACATTATCCGCTTTCGGATAGGAAGCCAATGGAGTGACTGAAGCACCCCAGATGTTCTTGCCCGCCTGGGAAGGCCGTAGATGGCGCGAGCCGCAGAATTCTGCGCCACCTGCAGCCTTTGAATCAGATACTCCGGAAGTCCTAGATAAAGAGCATTCGCGTAGTCCAGTCTAGATCCTATCAGAGCTTGGACTATGATCTTCCTATGCTCCTCTGTAAGCAGAGGTAGGAACTTCCGGAGCATCTTAAGGATGCCAAAGCAGGTGCCCGTCAGACCAAGGATGTGCGATCTGAACGTGAGGTCATTATCGACCTTGACACCGAGATTTTTGGCAGCCACAGATGGCTGGGCCGGGGGGCTCATATCAGCCGGCCACCAGTCACGCCATTCCGGGTCCGACGCACACCCAAATAGTAGAACCTCAGATTTGCTGGAGTTGGCCTTAAGACCATTCTGCTGAAACCAGCCAAAGACCCTCTTCAGACAGCCCTGAATGCTCTCCCGTCAAATGATTGACCTTTCCTGCAAGTGAAGAGAAGCTGCGTGTCGTCCGCGTAGGACACGATCTGGGCCCCCGAGGCCTCCACGAGTTCCGCCAAGGGGGTCATAAAGATGTTAAACAGGGTCGGGCTCAACACAGAGCCCTGTGGGACCCCGACTCCCAGTGGCGGCATCTCAGCGGAGCTCGAAGTGGCCCAGACCGTTTGTCGACGGTCCTCCAAGAATGAGGTAAACCATTATGTCCACAATACAACCCAAAAGATAAGAACCATACAGTAGTAGTGAATCTGACCCAACACGAAACCAATCCCACACCATTGTACCTTATCACCGAGCCTAGCAGCATTCAAACTGAGCTAGAGAGGATACACAGGAGGTGTACCATAGTTAAGGATACTGTGACTTTCCAGAGAAGATATTCATGGAGATAGCAAAACCACCACACCAATACATGAGCATGCCTGCTTCCGCTTCCATCTGTTGTCCCAGGGTGGCCCTTAGAATATCTGGGGCCGTCTTCTTTATAACAAATGGACCCCAGGAATGGAGGTCCAGTGTAGAGCCATCCACATTGATGATACAAAGGAAAACAAGTCTTGTAGGGGAGGGTTGTACAAAAGCATAGATCCCCAATGTCAGGAAATCAGGGATACTGAAATGAAATAGATATACAGGGATATAAGGGAAGGGGCAACCCCAAACTGTGCTGAATCTTATACTGCATTCCTTGTGTTTCAGAGGTAAAGGAACCATTGCACTGGGAACAAATGAAAACTGTGGCACAGTACTGCACAGTCCATGTTGGGAATTGACCCCCCTGGATTTTTCTAAAACCCACATATTTCTATTATGAGACATACCTTTTCTTTCCTCCTCCTTCTTCTGTCCGTGTGGATGTCCTGCGTGCTTGGTGGGGGCGGCGCTCTGGGGTTAAACTGTGCTGTTTCTCATTCGGCAGCGCTTTATTTCTGCTCCGGTCCTGTGTCCTGGAAGGTCATCTCCCTTGGTGTTTTCCGGATGGTCATGGATTTCCGGTTCCTCCTTGCCTGACTTCCGGTTCTTGATTTTCGTCCTCGGAGCCTTTGGAAAACCGCGTTTTGTGAAGAACTTTGCCAGTTCTTGTTTCCTGGAGATTTTGGACTCTTGCCTCAATAGGGACACAATTTGGACAGTGCAGGTAGTTTTGCTGTCCTTTGGTCCCGCTGAAGTTTGTGTGTCCTTTTCTTTTGTTGTTTTGAATCCCCGCAAAAGGACTATTTGTGTCCATAGTGGTGGAGGCTCCTAACGCTGTGGTGATATTTGCCTGGGCATAATGCGGCTGTGTGTCAGGCATAGAGCATTACTTGTATTTTTTGTTCTAGAATTTTGGTCATGTGGGTTTTTCTTTTGTCTTGAAGAGATAAGTGCACTTATGCCACAGTTGGAAGGTGTTTTCCCTTTTTTCCTGTTTGCTCCCTATTTCTGGAGAAGTGTAGAAACAAATTCCCTTATTTGTATAAAAAACATTATGGATGCTTGGACTCTTCTATATGAACACGTGGAAAAGCAGATGGTGACTGGTATATGCTGTTTAAAGATTGTGGAAGAACCCCAGAGCGCTTATACCCTTTGAGAAGGGTAAGGTATTTCATTGCCTTTTTTTCTTTGAATTATCCCCACCCAAACACGTATGGATATGAATGTATGAAATCACACTTTTTCCTTTCTTTGTTTCTTCTCTGTTGTAGATCCCTGAGGGTCCACAGTTCATGAGTGAGGTCCCGTGTTTTACAAGCATTCCTTCGTGTTTCACCACCCTCTACTGTGACATTCGCCAGCTGCCACTGTGTGTTATCAGAAAGTGGCGGCGGCGGGTTTTATAGCAGATAAGTGGGATTATCATCGCTCCTGCCGTATTGGTGGGTCAAGTGCAGGAATCAGGACAGTCCAGACATGCAATCGGGCACCTCCACGCTGATGGACACTTACTGGCAATGCAGCAAATTTGCCTACACTTAACTCATCCCCAGATGGCATGGCCTATGCTCCCTCGTCACCATACACACCCCACTCTGACACCCCCAGTAACGATCTGTCAGAATTGCACCAACAGCCGCTAAAGAAGAAGACAACTCTTTTGCATCAGGCTTAAGAAAAAAGAACTGCTGATTATTTTGGCACTGTTACTAAATTCCGGGTGGGAGAAGCTCAACATGATCAACAGCACTGAGCTTGGCCTTAATGAGAGCCATCCCCCTCATGGTAATACAACATCGATATTTGTTGGACTTCATGACTGCAATGAATGCATGTGGAGATCGGTGTGTACTGCTGCATGTTTATCCCAGGTAATGACCTGGATAACAGGACTCTGACTTTTGCCATCCAAGCATTGCACCATTTACAGAGAGACATGCATGAAGAGGGAGGTTCCCCTGAGCAGGAGTCGGACATGAATTGGTACTCCTAATTCCCTCGGTGGCTGACCGGACTGTGCACGTCATCGTTGGCCATTTTCATTGCTTTTGTGTGGTTTCCTGCAATTGGTGTTTTCCTGCTGTTATAACTGAGTCCTCAAATTGGGTAGAATGCAATTAACTAGGGAAACAGTAATAGTCAAAAGAAGTTCCCAATAATGTGACTGTCTTGACATATGGGTTAGATAGTTCAATTGAAAATTCAACTAGAGGGGGGAATGGTTATATCGATTGAATCAATCTCATTGTTTACAATGATACATTTTCACATAAGAACGAAATTGCATAATTATTATCAAATTTGCCTGTCATGAACTCACCATCGACCCGACTCAGAAATACATTGTCAGGCAGCTTCTGCAACCTAGGCCTGAGGTTACTATTTGACAGGTCACAGGTGGGGTGGCACGAAACCAGCAGACAAACATGCGAACAGGAAACTCAGATCCATCCCACAGATAAGCGCAGTCTGACCAGTGAGACCACAATAGTCTAGGGCGATTGGTCCCAATAAAGCACACATGACCAGAGGGGTACGCACATTCCAAAAACACCATAAAGTCAGATGCCAGATGAAGTTAGGAACACACAGCCAATTAGTACGTAGCACACACAATACATGCAGTGATCACGTACCCCTATGCCAGACATCCGGACACGTTACCCACTGGCCCACATTGTGTCCATGTAAGGTCTAGGACCAACTGCATTTGTTATCAGGTGCCTTATTTATGACTCCACAGACAATGACTGAATTCATTTACTAAAAAAGGATCTACAGAAGTACTCTATGATACCCAAAGAAATTTATAAAACCCTGCTCAGATTTATTGTATATTGAGATAGTCTTCAGACTTGCTGCTGTACCCGTGCTCCCAGTGGAAGTGATTAATTAAAGCAACTGTTCCTGTTTTGCAAACTGCCTCTTGTCTTTTGTTTTTGTAAGGTAAATTCATATTCAAGCAACAACACCAGACAGGAGGACAGGACTGTCACCACATGTAGTCATTATGGGACGAGTGATGAGACAGCCAGCTGTTTCTGCAAATGCTCTCATTAACAATATAGATTACTTGATAATGGATTATTGCAAAGGCTTGGCTAATGTGATACGTTCTGTGTCTCACTAGGTTGGAGAGGCTGTCCTTGCGACTCAACATTAGCAGTGCCATGACCTCAGTCCTGGTGACTGAGTACTGGTGAAGAAGCACATGTGGAAGTTGTGCTTGGAAGCCTGTTGGAAAGGACCTACCAGGTGATCCTGGTCACCAACACTTCTGTGAAGTTCAGAGGTCTTCCGAATTGGGTAGACGCTGCACACACTCACGATGTCCCCTTGATGGTAGAACATCCCCTGTTCCCGATGTGCCGGTGGTTACAGTGGGTCAGAGGGAGCAGGTTGTCAAGCTGTTGAGGACCAGCAAGCAGCTAGAACAGCACTCTTTTGGCTTAAGGGGGTCTGGGAGAGTCAACTATTGTCCATACTGTAGGGTCCCAGGCAGTAGATTTGACTATGAGGGATACAGATCCTAACAAAAGGCCTAGTACAACAAGATAGCAAGTTGCACCAAGAGACCGTTGGCTCAGAAGAGGTGAAATACTGAGACACTGCCTAACTGATGGATGAGGGCGACTACCAGAAACCATTCCTGAAAGCTCAGAGCAGTCTGATCAGAGTGACTGTAATAAATTAACTAATCTCTTGAATGGACTTATCTGGCAGCAAATGAAAGGGAACAGGAGTTTTCTGCCTTTTTCTTTAGCAATTCGAGTCCACCTGAACCTCCTTGAAATAAACTTTGTTATGGATTTGAATTTCAATCTTTGTGTGCATCTTAATGGACTAGCACAATTTATCCTATATATAATCATCAACGAAGTGTGCAGTTTTCCATACTGAACAGAACCCTTGAACTGTGTAGTATGGATGGTGGGCTCATTGTCGACATTGCTAGGTTAGCAGGAGCTTTGCTGCCATGAGGTTGCTTTTGCACATGATACTACATGCGTTTATTATGCTAGACTTTGTTTATGCCCTTTCCACATGAAAATTGTCTGCTTTTCGTGTTCTCTGCTGTGCTCTGAGGTTTAGTCTGCACACGATGTACAAGGACGATAAACAATGCCCCCTGTTTTTCTGTTCTGGTCAGTCCCTCGCACCTAGACATAACATGATACACAGCTGCACTGCTGAAAGCCGTATACTTAAACTTTGCAAGTGAAGCATGCTGTTCAGACACTTGGAGAGAGACCTTTCCAGAGAGAAGAGCTGTGCTTGTCCTGAGATGTATACCTTTCATCTAGGCCTTGAGGTATGGGGGTCTGTTGACAAAGCCCAGAGGTTTTCTTTTTTATAATAAACGACTTCTTATCAGGGGGAGGGTTGTTAGGCACTGTAGCCCTTTTCCACTGTCTTTATAAAATGATATCCCCATTTGTATTCTGTGGAATTGTGACAATGCTGACAATATTGTTTTCATGCATTTTGCTGCTAGTAATGGCACATGTACCATAGAGCGCATTAGTTAAAATAATTTTTTTTAACTATACCGTGTCTCTGATTACTCTTATTGTGGGCAAGTATGAGTGAGTGAGTGAAGGTGTTGTCTTGCTCCCACGATTCCTGAGAGAGTCGGGAGTGTTGTGTTCGGGGTTGTGTAATCATTGGTAGCTTCGCTGTTAGTCGGAGAACGAAGGAGACACTATTGCTAGTCGGTTTTTGGGATTTTGGGCACTGAGGTTGTAGGTTGGTACACCACGAGCCACCGAGGTCCTGGTTTCCTGCTCATAGTTCTTTATATGTGCAGAATCTCTGCAACTACAGTACCTTGGTATTTTTGTGCCGAACGAACTTTGATAAACTGCTCAAACCACCTGCGCTGTTTTTAGTTTTTCTCTTCGTTAAACGGTCTGAATTGGGAGAAGCTATGAAGCCTAACACTGAAATCTCTCTAAGATGCAAACATTTATATGCAGGAATCTTTTCTGTTATTGTCTTCATATTTGTTGCATTTGTTAATATTTTAAACTTGCCATATTAAGTGCCGGTATAAGATCGTAAGTTTAGAACTTCTTTAAAAACTGCCAAAACTAATAGCACTGTTCATAATGCTTCACTAGCTGAAACTATTGCCAACTCAATCTTTGACTTGGCTTATGCACATAGAAATAACCTAACATGTAAACTAGGAAGAACTGAAAAGAAATTCATAGATTTAGTATAGAGTAGACGAGGTAATGCTACAGTTAAAAATACTACACCTCCTAAACTAACTCTTTGGAATTTACCAGAAGTGTAACATAAATAGGAGAAGGAATGGCTGCATTAGCTTTAGACTGACAACATAAGGGAACGTTTGTATATATTGAAAAAGATCAAATATTAACACAGAGGTTTCTAGGATTTGAGTGAATGAGAACATGCATTTCATATTTATGATAATTGAGGAAGATATGTAAAAGGAGTCAATTCTATCTTTCCTGGCATGTATTTTATTTGTAGAAAGAATGCTTTTTCTAAATTACCGGAAGGATGGTATGGAAGTTGTAACATGGGAATTGTCTTTCCAAAATTGTATCATGTGAAACAAATTGAAGGAGAATTAAAAGAACAGAACTGGAAAATGAAGAGAGGTGTGAATGCAAAATCGTGGGTGATATTTTCGGAACTTTAATACCTTCTGTAGGAGTAACATTAAACTCAGATGAATTAAAAAAGTTTCTAATGCAGTTGATAAATTAGCCTGCAGTACTGTAGGGGATTTTCTGCTGTAGACATTGAAATGATTTCAATACGATTGATGGTGATGCAAAATTGAATTGTCCTTGACATTCTTCTAGTGAAGGAGGTCGGAGTCTGTCGGTTGTTAAAGCTCCAACAATGTTGCAGCTACATACCAGATAAGAGCAGAGATTTAGAAAACTACATTACAAATATTACTGACTTAAACAAGACTTGAAAGGGTTAACATCTGATGATGCAAAGGAAAGGAATTGTCAACTGTTTGTAACTGGTTGGGTAACTTAGGTATTGGACTAGTGATTTCTATCTTGAGACGATTAGTGGCAATTTCTTTGTGCATAATGCTGCTGATATTATCTATCAATATTCTGTAGGTATAAATAGAATATACAGCGAATAAAAAGAATAGGATCTGATCTTGAACTAAAAGAGGCACAATGAAAATACTTCGATGAAATGAAAATATTGGAAGAATCCAGGGGAAAGAGGCTGAAGACAACAAGAATGTAATTTGTGAGGATCTGATGTGAGAAGATTGTGATGGCTTGTGTGACAGCCTAAAACCTGATTGTTCTTTATAAAACACAAAAGCTGGTTATGACAACACAACTCTAATGTGCAATTTGCACACGATTAGAAATAAAACACTGAAACAGGGAGAAGTTGAAGTACCAGCACCATAAAAGAGTGATTGGATATGTTGAAATAGCAGGATTATTAAAATGATAAATTTAACATGTTTATTAACAGATTACTTCATATGTTTAACAGTCATAATGGAAAATTAAAGGAGAAACTTGAAATTTGTATTGCCTTTGATGTAATGCTCCACAGCAAAATGAAAAGTGGTGCAAAAGATTTATGCAATGTGCTATATGACATTATTAGGGTCTTGTATTTCTTAAAACAATTTTATATTAATGATTTTTAAGAATAGTATGCACTTAGGTACTTTTGAAATTGTGGTAGTAGGTCATAATTAAAGTTAAACAATTTTGTGTAATAATCACTGACAATGTTACAATTATTCCCATATATAATCTGGTTGATTCATTTTGTTATGCTTGAACTTAATTTTGGGTTTATTTGACTAAATAAGAAATGCTAGCTTTAAAATGCATTGAAATGCCTTTTTTCTTACTCTGCATTATTTCATAGCCTCTTGTAATGGACCTTTGTTAAATTTCCTCAATGGTTGCTTATCTATTCTGTTTACGCAACCGTCTTTAATTACCAAGACACTTTTCCAGTACTTCAATGTGTGTGAATTGGTTGGAGCTCGACTTAATCCATGAATAGAAACAAAGTAAATAAACTCTTTGTCAACTAATCTGTGAGGACAGAACGGATAGTCGTTTCTCATGTGCAACATGGTTAAATATGTCTGAGTATCAATTTTGTACCTGGTGAATGGCAGAATGGTCACATGATGGTCAGATCATTGTATGGTGACAACTAATGTCACAAATGGACAAGTTGGAGTATAAAAAGTGACTTTACTCTGGAGAGAAAGCTGTCTAACACTTGTGGCCCTTCATTTCCTTATTTTTCCATTGCCGAATTGGTGCTGAACTGTCTGTATGTACCCCTTGCCTTGTGTTTTTTCTTTTGCTGATGAAATTACCTGCTGGAAGATTTGGAGCTGTCTGCTGAGAGACCAGACCTGAACCTTCCTGATTATTGCTCCACTCCCCATGCCCATGCCCATGGACGTTTCCTTAGTAGACTCTAACTTGATCCCTTTGCCCAGTCTAAGAGAACTCTTTTGAACCATCCTCCTGTCTTTGTTGGAGGCAGGAATCTGTAACCTTAACCATCCTTTTTATGGATTCTTTTATTTAGAAATAGATTTATTTTGACTAAGTGTGTGGTTTTATACTGCAAGCTGTAAGTCTCATGACAGAGCTTCCTAAAATGTTACTTATATACATTGATTTTTTATCTTTATTACAATAACCAAATTACCTAAAATGGTCTGTGTCTTTGATTGTGTTTTAATGTCCTTTCCGTAGAAACTGTGCTTACAATTATCTGATTTCTAAATGCATCATAGAGCTTCTAGTTTGTATGATTCTTGTTAGAATGAACTTCTTTAGATGGATGGGTTTTCCAATTGTAATACTCTATTTCTATAGCATGGTTCTGAAGTAGTGTACTTAAAACTGATCTCTAATTTGTGAGTTGGCTACCAATTTATGGTTCTCATTGGGTGCGCAACAGTACAACACCCTGATTTCTCACCCCTCACTAGGATGAAGAAAGGTCCATCAGAGGACTAAGGCCTCTGTGGGTGAAGTATAGAAACTGAGTGAATCGACTAAGTTTAGTTTAACAACTGTATGGGCCCAGTGCTAGAAACCCGAAAAGAAACATCCCGTACAACACAACCACCCAGGCCTTTTTAAACTTAAACCCTGTCTGCAGACAGGTTGTAGTGGGCAAAATTAATGCTGCTGAAAAGCAGGCATTAAAGGAAGAAATGTTTAAGTTCTCCTTGCTTTTATGACTTTGCATGTGTGCTGCACTATACAGTACATATACAAAGTAAAAGGCCTGGGTGGAGTCAGTAGAGTCCCGCTATGCAGAACTCTGTAAAGTGACAAAAAGCTTTGCCGCCCTCCCTGGAGTTCCGCAAGTGGCAGAGTGAGGTAAGTTGTGCTGTATTTGCTGATGTTTAGCGGCAGGAGTTTCTCCTGTGCTGTAAACTCAACACGAACCACACTACACGCAGCACAAGAGGGCACAGCTTATTTCTGCTGCTCGAGTAGATGTTCTACTCAAGCAGCAGCTTCCTCAACACAAGTGTCAGAATTCTCAACTCGAGCGATGGCAACCTGCCACAACCGCCAACATTGAGAAATCTCGCCGTGCGGTGGTCTAGCAGTGGATTTTTCTTGTTTGCACTCACCAAATTAACATTGTAAGCCAAGCGAGAGGATTTTCCTGCCCAGGCTTACAAAGTAGCAAAAGGTTCTAAACTTGTCTGGCCACAGTATGCTGTACAGAAAATTAACTTTTCTTGATCACAACTGATGGTAGACTCAGGCACACGGCCTAGCACTATGGCGCTAAGGTGTGTGCCTGGCACCCAGATGCACAAATCAGCTCTTTTGCAAGGGACAAGGGAGGAGAGTGCCATACCTCTGTGAAAATGGCTTGCTCCTGTTCTCTTCCTGTCATGCAACGCAGCACAGCCTCTTTGGGTGTTGCGCTGTGTTGTGTGACACCTTTGTTTAGCTGGGCCCTATTCTCGATTGTCCTCATCCAATTTATTACTTGTGAGGTGGACTCCAACTCTTGAGACAGAAAAAAGAACAGGGATGCTGACATGGGGGTCCCTCCCCCATGTGCGGGACCCTATTAAAGTTACCATTACCTAGCATTCCTTCTGAACTACGTATCTTAGCACCCAATATGAAGGCCAATGATCCTTGTAATGAATGGAATAAGGACAATTGTGACTTGGACCAATCATGTCAAAACAGTATTTAGGCCTCCAACACCAACTATTTGTGTTATTGCTCAAACCATTCTATCATCTGTGGTGTTTAACAAAAGGATTGAGGGTTGCCCACATGGTTGCCCTGAAAATCTGTGAAATTGTCATCCCCTTTCAACTCAAGCCATGATACAGAGACTCTTCTAGTGGAACAACCCTGAACTCCAGAGTAGGGAGGCGTTCCTAATACAAAGTAGGCCAGTGAAATTGTCACCTTTTTTCATCTACTAATGGAAACAAGAGATCATATTTCCCCTCTGCTAGATGAATCACATGATATAAAGATCTTCTAAATGGTTTAGATCTTCCCAAATAGATCTCAAGAGCTCTTTTTTTTAGTCAGCCACACAAGTAATGAAGGGGACAAGGACAAAAGGATGGGAGGGTAATGCTAGGTAGTGCAAGATTTCAGCTGCATCTTGGTGGTAAATAATATAGGGGATAGATTTGGTACCTGCTGGCTCACTATTCAACAACAAATTTGGTGCAAGTAAGAGCAGCCTGTGTGAGTGAGGGTGTTTTTGAAGCATTTTTACCACTATTAACACTCACCTTTTGGGCCAATGCCCATATGAGCAATTTTATACACATATGATGCACATATCCAAATACACCAACACAAATGATCTTTGTGAATTTCCAGTATTCGCAAATAAATATTTTCACATATGTGATTTTTTTTAATTATGATCCCCAAGTTATGGTGTACATGTTCCAAATCAAAGAGGCAATGAAATGATACCACCCACTATATGTTGATACATAAATAGTGTTCCAGTTTTAGAAGAATTCCATGGTTTATATCTGCTGCTACTCTCTGAGATCTTTACACATAACATTGCAAGATAAATATTCTATTAACGGAAAGGTGGCAGTAAATTTGAATGCAACAGAAAATGTAGAACAAAACCAACTTGAAATAAGTATCCTTTCAACTAAAAACATAAAAAATATCACAAGCAGCAATATTTAACATGTCTTTGATTAGAAGGTTGCTTATAGGAGGCACGGCTTGGTGGCCACCTTGAAACCTTTCCCAGTTTTGATCTACTCTAAACTGGTCAAGTCTTCTGTCTGAGGGACTAATTAGCAAATTCATTGAATGTTTGGTGCTCACAGAATGCTAAGTCACACAAGATGCTGCACAGAAATGGAGGAGAGTGGTGCGCTCTTTTCATTGATGATTGAGCGAGATTAATACGTTTTTTTTATTGCAGGCACATCATATTCTGAACAGCACTGCCTGTTCTTTCGTTTTAATTTTTATTCTCCATACTTTGTAGCTACATTGAGATTTATGGATCTGCTTCCTATTTACTTATAGCCTGAAGATCAACACTGCATTTGTCACAAAAGCCATGAAAACTATTTTCAATTTGTTACTTGATCACAGGGAGTTTTGTGTATTATGAGTGTGTGGAGATGTACATGTGTTCTCTGTTTCACTTAGATAAAGAGAACAAGTAAAGCTAAACATGTTTACAAAGACATTTGCTTCTTATCTTTAATTAAATTTGCTGAATTTGACCATTGACTCATCTTCCAAATACTGACTGAGATCTCACATCCTGATTGTATCCATCAAGATGTGTCTTTCTTCATATATTCCAAAAACCAATTCCCTCTACATGTAGTGCAGCAGCTCTTCACAAAGAATAAAGGGACCCATTCACAAACTACATTTTGTAGTACATTTAGTAGTATTACAGTAGAAGTAAATGCTGTTTGCTAACCTACGTGCGTACGACTATGCCTTTGCTTCTCCTATCTTCTATGTGCAGAGATCTAAGTCCTGACTTGGAAGATGTTCACTCACGCCCGCTCATGTAGGGGCAGGAGAGTTACAGGAAAATGGGTAATTTTTACAAATAATTGGGATAAGTTTAAGAAGAAATAAAAAGCAGGTAAGGAAGTTTTGAACCTGTCAGCTTTAGGGTGGTCTTCCCTTAAAACCTTTGCCCTCCATGTTTTGCTGAAATTCGTTTTTGATGGCTAAAACAGTCCTCTGTGCACTTTACCAATGTTAACCTGCACTCCCAAAAACAGGGTACAATTGGCTTACGCCAGATTAGCATGTATAATTTAATTATAAGTTGCTTGTAGAGTGGTATACCATATACCAAGGTCCTGCAAAATAAATGCTACTAGTGGGCCTGCAGTACATTGTGCCACCTCCACAAGTAGCCTCTTAAAACATGTCCCAGGCCTGCCATTGCAGCCTGAATACAGTTTTAAACTTCCAATTTGACTTGGCAATATAACCCCCTTTCCAAGCCTTAAACACCCCTAAGGTAGCTCCTATGTCGCCCATAGGGCAGGGTAGTTGGTAATTAAAAGGTTGGACATGTATTTTAAGGTTTACACATCCTAGTAGTGAAAAGCTCCTACACTTGTTTCTCACTACTGTGAAACCTATGTCTACCATGGAATATCATTGGTTGCCTTATTATATTTAGTAAGTGCTAATGTTTGATTGGGAACAGGTAAACAATTTGTGTTTGGTGTCTGAGAAATTATAATGAAAATCCTCTTTAATGGTAAATGTCACTTTTAAAAAGTTGGTATTTTCCCGCCCTAGCTATTTGGTGCCTGCAGCCTGTCCTGAGTCACATGCTTGGGTGTAGTTGGCAGTTGGACTTTGTTTATTCCTCCCAGACAGCCATGCACAATAGAGGGATTCGTGTGATTGGATGAGCAATCAAATTCCTCACAGACAGCCACACAATAGAAGGATTAGGTGTGCCTGGGTGGGCAATCAGCGGGCAGGATGGGAGGAGCTTGACACAGTCCCACTTGCATCAGAATAGGTTGTGATCTGCCTTCACACAAATGACTTGTCACCCCTGCATTATTTATGCAGCCAGTTTGGAATCAGGGCAAGGGAGTCAGGAAACTTGAAGCACTTCAAAGGGAATTCTCTAGAAACTTTTCCTACTTTTAAAAAAATCACCATGTATATAAATTTTATTTATATTTATTCAAAGTTTTATATAGCGCGAACAGGATCCTTACAGATATCAGAGCGCTTTACAAAGACAGGGTAGGGGCAGTAGGAGTCAACAGAGATAATGGGAACAGCATAATAGTCAATAGCATGGTAATAACAAGGTTAATAAAAACATACATAAAACCAATCCATATACAGTCAGGTAAGGAAGTAATATAGGACAGCACAGGTCATTGATCCCACTACAGAGGTGTACAGGTGAATCAGTAAACCAACGTGTATCACATCTTGGTCGGTAGTAAGAGAGTAGCGTAGTGGTGCCCCCAACAAGTAGAGTATAGTGCCAGGGGATATTGCGCAGTGATACAAGCAATGAAGAGTCTCTGAACCAGCATCCATAACGATCAGGAGATCTTGGCCAGAAGGATGGTTTTCACCTCTTTCTTGAAGAGTGAAGTGGAGGGGATCAGCCTGATTTCAGG
Organism: Lissotriton helveticus; assembly: GCF_964261635.1. Lineage (NCBI taxonomy): Eukaryota > Metazoa > Chordata > Amphibia > Caudata > Salamandridae > Lissotriton > Lissotriton helveticus. The sequence goes on along the minus strand of NC_136057.1, from coordinate 688,155,795 downwards.
AGGGAGCGCATTCCAGATCCTGGGTGCCATTCCTGAGAAGGAGCGCTTGTAGGTTTTCACTTTCCGGAATCTACGAGGTTTCAGGAGTAGATTTTTTGTACTCCTATTGGATCTCGAACCTCCTGATATAGACAGCTTTTGAGCGAGGTAGTTGGGTGCCTTGTGGTGCACGGCCGCGTGTGTCATAACTGCAATTTTTAGATGTATTCTGGCCTCAAAAGGCAGCCATTTTAGAGTCTTTAAGTCTGGGGATATGTGCGAATGCTTTCTAGAGCCAGTAATGAGTCTCGCGGCAGCGTTCAGGGAGGCTCTTAAGGGTGCTGTTGTGGCTAGTGGGAGACCGCTGAGGGCCGCAATTCCGTAGTCTATTCTAGGGATGACTAAAGCTTGTACAGCAGTTTGGAAGTCTTTGGCCGGGAGAAAGGGTTTAATTTTCCTCAGCGTGTTAATTTGAAAATTAGCTGCTTTTGTGGCTTTGCTGACGTGTTGCTGCATGTTGAGCTTGGCGTCGAGTGTGATGCCTAGGGATTTCGCCGAGTCCACAATGGTAGGTTGGACATTGAGTGCTGTTAGGTTGTTGAGCCAGGTTTGGGTGGTGGAGATTTTCGCCGGGGGTGTGATGAGTAGGAACTCAGTTTTCAGAGCATTTAGTTTGAGGTGATTATCGGCCAGCCAAGATTGGGTGTTAATAAGCGTGGAATTCAGATGTTTGATATCTTCCGGGGATTGTAACTTTAGATAGAGTTGTGTGTCATCGGCGTACATATGGAATTGAACATTGGATGCTTGAAGCAAGGTGGCGAGCGGCTCCATAACGAGGTTGAACAGTGTAGGGGAGAGGGTGGACCCTTGTGGGACACCTAGATCTGCAGGCACAGGTGTAGATAGCACATTGTCGATCTTGAACCTCTGAGACCGATTGTGAAGGAAAGACGAAAACCACTTGAGAACAGTTCCCGATAGCCCCATTCTAGTACTTAGCAGCTCCAGCAAGTTCTCATGTTTGACCGTGTCAAATGCTGACGAGAGGTCAAGAAGGACGAGGAGGCAGGACTCATTGCGATCCAGAATTTGGAGGGCGTCATCAATTATGTGTGTCATAGCTGTTTCCGTGCTATGTTTCGCTCTGAAGCCTGATTGATGAGGGTTGAGGAGGTCAAATTGATCAATGTGTTTTGTTAGTTGGAGTTGGACACATTTCTCCAGCAGTTTGGCCAGGGTGGGGATATTGGTGATGGGCCGATAGTTGTTTAGGTCAGACGGATCAGCTGTAGGTTTCTTGAGTATGGGCGTGACTTGCCCCACCTTAAGGGAGTCTGGAATGTGGCCTTGTTGCAGAGAGCTGTTGATGATCTTGGTCCAGAGAGGGAGGAGCAAGGGGATAAAGTCTTTTACAGCATTAGCAGGTAGAGGGTCTGTGAGGTGATTAGAGGGCTTCAAGGTGCAGAGCAGTTTGTATATTGCTTCTTCTGAATAGGTATCGAAGTACTGCCAGGATGCCTTGTTTTTAGGTTGAGTGTCTGCCATTCTGGTGTGGCTGGGGTATCGGCTTACATCTATGATGAGGTCATTTTTTATGTTGTCAGTCTTTAGTTTGAAGAAAGCAGAGAAGGCTTCACAGTGTGGGGTGTCGTTTGTTGAGCTGTTTGATTGTGTGGGTTGTGCCTTTGTTTGGGTCTTGATTAGCTCGAACAGCTTTCTTGGCCTGTTCTTCGCTTGGTCCAACTGGCGGCTGAAGAAGTCCGACTTTGTGCGCTTTATTTTCCTAAAGTAGGCATTTCTCTTGTTCTTAAGCTTTTTGAGATGCAGCGCTGAAGGGTCCGATCTCCAGGTGCGCTCTGCCATTCACATATTACGCCTTTCATCATTGAGTCTGTCATCGTACCAGGGGTTAGAGATTTTGGTGGAGACTCTCTTCAGTTGCAGAGGGGCGACTTCATTGACTATTGTGTTCATAGAGTCAAGGTAGTGGTCAGTCAATGATTGAACATCTGAGGCCCCTGAAGGGGGAAGGAGGAGGTTGCCGATGTGGGGAGGTAGGGTAGAGGGATTCAGATTCTTCAAATCCCTTTTCCATGCTTTGGTTTTGATTGGTTGAGTCGGGTTAGGTTTAACTTTTTCGTTGATAAAGAAGGTGATAATGTGGTGATCTGACCAATCGCAGGGTAGAATCGCCTCCAGTTGAATAGCGTTCTCTTTGGCAATGATGAGATCGAGTATCGCGCCTTTGTCGTGTGTTGGTTTATCGCATAATTGGGTGAGGTCAAGCGCATTGAGGAAAGTTTTGAGACTATTCACCACGGTGTCTTTCTGATCGTTCCAATGGAGATTGAAGTCACCCAGGTAGACTTGAGTGGTCTGCTGACCGGCATTGGAAGTGATCAGGTCCATGAATTGTTGAGTGAATATGAGATTGTCACCAGGCGGGTGATAGATGAGATGTAAAGCACAGACTTGTTTGCCCTCACTGGTGATGTCGAGGCAGAGGAGTTCATAGGAGGAAAGGGAGGGGGAGGTGACTTGAGTAACGGAGAGGTTGCTCCTAAAAATGCATGCAATTCCCCCGCCCGTCTTGCCAGGAGACCTGTCCAGCCTGATGATGTGATAATTGAACCGCAAGACCCACTCTTCAGCTCCATTTCTGGACCTGCGGCAGGACTTTCAAAGGACTGCCTGCTGCTGTGGCTTGCTGTGTATTCCACAAGACTGCTTTGTTGTACCTGGAAAGACGACTTTGCTGTCCAGAGATCTCCTTGAACCATCAGAGGCCTACCCTGCCATCTGAGCCCTATTTATCACTTGAAATCAGGACTACCACAGTGACCCCAAGAGCTACTTAGCTGCCCTCCTGATTATAGCCTCAGGGACAGCAAAGGCTTCAATCATCTTGAACCTGTACCTGGACCCAGTGGTAGTAAGTTCTGACCACCTTCCAAGTGTTGCCCCTCTACTACTGGACACTTGGTTGTGGTGCTATAGGTGCCTAGATAGCTAAAATCCCAAACTTGAGACTCAGAACACGTTGGGCTATAGTCTGCTCTGAGAACAGAGAGAAGACTTAGACCAACCTTCTCATTTATCTGCCCAATGGGAACTGCTGATCAGCCTGACTTTGTGGCAGCTCCCTCTAGATTCTTCTCCGCAGCAGCAAACCCTGTTCAGTAATTCTTCGGAAAGGGATATCCAGTCTCCTAAAACTCCTGTCGGCTTCAGCCTCCAGATTCACAGAAATGTTCAACATGACTTTGTCCAGCAGCTCCCCATTGATGACTCTCTCCCTTGACACTGGCTGCAGACTTGCCCCGCTGAGCTTTACCTTCTCAGAACACTTTCTAAAAAATGCTGTCTAAGTCCAAGGTAAGCACCTTCCACTTCTTGTATCAGTCTTGAGCTCTATCAAGATTGGCCATATTTTTCGACTTTGATCTGTTCTCGTATAACTAGAAGTCTGTGGTTGGCAATATGATCTTTCAGGCAATACATTTTTCCTTAACCTTAAAAAATCCATTGCTCTGATTTTACTAGTTGATTTTGGTCATTTTGGTGTCAAATAGTTTATAAAACCATACTCTCACCGTCACTCCCCACCCCAGCCCACCCCCATTCAACAAACAAACTAATTTCTCCCAGGAGGAGTTTAGGGAATGGCGTGTAACTATCCACATAAGAGTTAGTCTATTCCTTCTCACACACTGAGTGCAGCACCACAGATAGCCAACCACTGATACTGAAGCTTCCTCCCACAGAAAATATTTGTTATAGGGGCTTAAAATAGAACTACATAGAAAATATTGTTAAACTAAATTCATTTATTTAACCTTTTAAAAAGTGTGTAAAACTTTAGTTTAATGTTTAAAAATAAATATATAGCACAAATAAATATTAGTTTATTTTAAGTAACGTTTTTAATTTAAACATAAATATAAAGTTCATATTTTTACATTAATTGACATTATGCTCTACATCACATTTAGTAGCCTTTGAGTACATAATAAATAAATATAATAATAAATATAAACATTTCACTTTAGATGAATTTTTCAAATACATTTTCAAGAAATAATTTTAATTTATTTAAAGATACTTAAATTAATTACATGTTTCATAAAACATTTATTTAATAGTGTGGTCACATTTTTCAAAATGTTTCTACTTTTAAAATAAATATACATAATTAATGTACACTGACATTTAACATTAAAAAAATTAAATAATTTTGTTTAACTTTAATAAACTTAAAAAAATGTATCATAGGGGGATATCTGGCCTGATAGCAGAGGCCTCTGCGAAGTGTGTGGAATACGAAATACAGTTACAAAGGCACACCTATTAGTGACTTTACAGTTGTATACAAAGTTTTTATTGACCCCCATTCCCTGTTTCAGGGGATGGGTACATGTAAGTCTACACTTTTGAGTAATTTTATACTCGTAATTAGTGAATATCTAAAAGTAGTAAACTTACTTGAAAGTGTAAGAATAAACTTATACGTGTAGATTTACTCATGGTTAAGTATACATTTTTGAAGAGTTCCTTAATTGGTTAATGCAGATTCTTCAAATAAGCATCCAAAAAATAGTATTCCCCTCCGGCAAAAGTCTTCTTGGTCCTTGACCAGGAAGATCATTTTGGAAGAAATTAGGTCCTAAAAATCTTTTTGAGTGACAATATAAAAATACAGAAATTGGATGACAGTTGGTCGAATATTGATGAGTGGATAACAGAGCAGCAAATCAGTACTACAAAGAATGTGGTTAAGAAAGTCTCTAAAGAGGAGTCCAGAATATAATTTCTTAACAGGCGGATGAAGGAACCTGAAAACAGGATTAGCAAAAACAACCTTCTGGTTTATGGAATTCTGGAGAATTCTGAGCGGAAAGATGCAATTGGCTTCATGAAACATCCTTTTGTCTCCCCTAATTTCCAAATAGCTCATTGATTAGGACGAGGGTCACATTTCTATGAAAGGAATGATACATCAATAGGCATGATTGTCCTTTTTTTGGAATACACTAAGCTCATAAAAATTATTGCCAAGCAGAACAATGCTTTGGTGTAGTCAGGTCAATGCACAAAATGTTGCAAAAAGCACTGTTGATAGATGAAAGCAGTTTCTAGATCTAAGACCTCATCTGAAGCTGTTAAAGGATAGATGCAGCTTAGTTGTTATCTATTTCTTTACAGTCAGGCAGAACAGTAACACAGTGACTTATTATGATCCTTGAAAGACTACTTTCTGAACTTTGAGTTAAATCCTATATTGGGGCGCATGACCAAGAAGACCAACAGGGAGTTTGCTTGGGTCGGGAGCTCCACAAGTGAACCAATCCATTTCGATGTATATCCACGACAGTGGCTGCTGCTGAACCCTGGATTTTGCTGTGACTGATCTGGGAGAGCTCCTGCCGTGCCATGTGACGCTCAGCGATTGCTGGGTGCATTGACTGCCATGCCACTTCAGGGAGAGAGACCGGGCCTGTGGCATAGCAGTAGAAGCTCTTAGAAACAAGCAGGCCACAGGGGGCTGGACCGGCGGAGCTGCAGAGGGTGTGTGGAGTGGCGCAGGCCCCTTCCTGCAAACCCTGACCAGACTGGGGGAAGTCCCCCCTTACATGCTGCCGGGGAAATGCAGCAACCTGCGGGACGCACACCTGGAGGTCCGGTAATGCCAGCCGTCTGATCCATGCAACGCTTCTCCCTCCCCTGCCTGGCCCACTGCGATGACCCGCAGTGCCCGAGCCGGGGCCAGCGAGCCTGGGCTGCCACAACATTAACTGGCACTTAGTCGCTGAGCGGTGGGTGGCCAGAGGTCCATTCAACCCTTGATAGAGGTGGTGCACCAGCAACAGTGGTTCTTTCCTGGGCCCATTGGGAGACTGGCCAGCACCCCGGGGTCCTACACCTGACTACACTGCACAGATTGATGCAGAATCGGCACCTGGGTCTGCGCAGCCCCCTGGAGGGCCCACGAAGTGACCCCAGCCATTTGACATGTATTGCTGCCCTGCCCAATCCTGCTATTCTGCTATGATCAGGGGCGCCCCCAAGGAGATGGTGGCTGCACCTGTGGAGTTTCCTGCGAGGGTCCCAACAGGACTTAGAGGTACAGGGGATGCACATAGGGCGGTAGGCCTGCCCTGGACTTGGGAGTGGGCCGTGACCAGAGTTCCCCATTAAGTGCCCAGGGCCCCACCCCAGTGGCGTACCAAAACTTTAGGTGGCCCCCCTGTAAAGCACTGGGAGGGCTCCCCTGGTGGCCCAATCCACCACCTACCACTTTTCCCACCACCCAATAATCTGGAATAGTTTGATTTGAAACCTCCAACAATTAATGAAATGCCTCTATATTGTCTTGACTCAAAGTTCTGATGAGAAAGTGGGAAAGACTCATAACATATTGTCAAGACCACCGTGGCAAGTATCAGCCTTTTAAAGTCAAAGAAAAAAGGAACAGAAGTTTAAGGCATGCTGCAAAATATCCCAGTTGGAGGAGGCAACAGTTGGCCTCCAAATTAATTTTGAAATTGCTCTTGAGAATGCTAAAGAACTTGTGCAGTGAAAATGCCGGCACAGGTGATGTTTCACTAACTCCAGGTTGGCGGTCTAGTGTTTGGAGGCTTGCGACGAGCAAAGAGACCATGCTCCGAGAAAGAACTGCGCCATTCAACTGTAGCCGTGAGTTGAGCATAGCATCTCCTCACCGTGCAACTTTTCCTAGGAGAAAACTTTTACTTTTTGGAGCTGTATAGCTTTCTGTAGTATTGTTTTTGGGTACATTTGTGAAGACATTTCCTGTAACATATGTACAACATTTTCAATTCAACCTGCAGGCAACGTAAGAGAAAATACGAATTTGGGGCAAGTTAGGATTTTTTATCTGCAAGGGTTTACTTGTAAGTATTAATTTGAATGCCCGCACAATGTCAAGATACCATTCTACTCGACTATCCTTTAAGCTGCATCATTGAAGATAAGATTCAGCAGAATTCTAAGGTACTACCTTTTCCTTTTTGAACACCAAAGGGTATTCACACACTTGGACATAAGATAAGACATTTTTCTTTGAATTTTCAGCAATATTTTTATATATTTTGTGTGTATCATTGCAATATAAGGAACATTGGTGCTTAGAAAGAAAAGTATTGTTCGAAGAATTATTCCCAATTTTGAAATCCTTCAATAAGAGAGAGACAATAGCCTTAGTCACAAGGGGTAATTAGAACTTAACCAAAGTAGACAAATAACATTGAAAGGTGAATGTTTTGCATGTTTGATTATTCTTGTTTTACCATGCAGATGAAGAAAAGACATTCCATCCAATAACAACTAGAAAGAAAGGGCATGAGCAGGCACTCCTGTACCCCAGTCAATATATGAACAGCAACAAACGAGTGACTAAAGTGAAAAAACAAATAAATATATATAAACAACAATATTTTTGGTGTCTTTTTGTATCTATACTTATACATATAAATGTGTATATCACAATCTATACACACACACATGTACACGTATATTTCTTTTATCTTACTCTCCCCCTTAGGAACAGAGCAACCCTCTGAAGGAAGATACCTCCAAAGGGAGCCCGTACCCCATGTGAGTATCAGAAGGAAAGGGAAATGTACCCTTTTTAAGAAGGACTCTCACTCACCACTAGTTGGTGACATGCTTCATCATTGGGTCCCTGCTGGGGTAGCCGAATGCCCCCCCAGCGTGCTACAACGCCTGATTTACAGCGGAGCAGGATGTGATGAGTGCAACAGTGCCCAAATTAAGATGTGAATATAACTGTGGGTGCAAGGTTAAAAAATACAAGGTTGTAGCCTCTACAAAAATCTTTAATATCGGCCAACCCGTATTGGAATAAAAACAAGGTGGACGGACTTCCAAGGTTTTATATTACGAAACCTGGGTCCATAAAAACAAACAAATGGTCAACATGTTTCTGCTGTTTAAACTGCAAATTCGCTCAGCATTCGTCAGGACCTACACAAAATCCTTCGGTGGTATGCGCGCGCTAAGGCGCACCCTCCCGTGAGGCTCTGAATGTGAAAAATTCTTCTAAAGATAGTCAATAAAGTGTGACTCACGGTTGGTATCCGTGGTTGCTCACTGCGGTTTGCAGGAACGCAAAAAACTTTGCGAGGGCAAAAAACTCTCCCCTTGGGTAAAGACAGCGCGGGATCCCTCCACACGGTGTTTGAGCACACGTGACTCCCCGCCTTGTACCTGCACTCTGGGCTGCTGTCTCCCCGGAAGTGACTTTGTGTACATGTATACGTGTACATGTGTGTGTATAGATTGTGATATACACATTTATATGTATAAGTATAGATACAAAAAGACACCAAAAATATTGTTGTTTATATATATTTATTTGTTTTTCACTTTAGTCACTCCTTTGTTGCTGTTCATGAAAAGACATTCCAACCAGGAATAGATAAGCAGCGGCAGAGGACTTCAGGTTCCCCGCGAAGATGCTGTCTCTCTTTTCTTCCACTTCCCCTTTCCCCACTACTGTTGCCTTCACCTAGAATTATTCATTCGGGTGGCGGGGCTTTGGGACCATCTTCGGCTCCTGTGGTTTAATCTGTGGTTTCTGACACATATAAGCCACGCCATTTGTAACAATACTGTCAGACGCAGATTATTTAATTGAGGCAGCAATAAGAACAATGCCAAGGGGCGATCCGATTGTCTCAGGAACTGCGTATGGCTGAAGAACAAAGAACAACTATGAAGGGTCTGAATTAGAATTGACATTAATGGACAATAACTTGAAACTTTGAAAGACACACCCAAACCTGCAATTCCCTTGCTGCCTGAAGGATCCATGACCGATAATTAAAGGGAACAAAGACAGAAAAGTCACATTACAAATGAACACATACTTTTATATTTATAACCCTATTTAGTGTCAACACAAGGTCTTTCCAGGCTCTTTAAACAACACATTGCTGGCATTTTTCTTTTTGACAAGCCTACTTTATATTCATTTTCATGAAATGCATTCTCACACTACAGCAGTTAATGTAATTTTCAAATGAAATTAATAGGCAGAGTAGGGGCCCAGGGGTACTGGAACCAGAAAAAACTAAGCCTTGGTAACTAGTTTTCAAAAGTATGTAAATATGCCAATAAAAATATGCAAATGTTCTCTGGACTCGATGCAGTTGCCTTCAGCCCCTTAGCGTCTGGGCCTTGGAGCTCAAGTCACCTGCATCCACCCCACACACCATTTAATGTATGAGGCAGGACTGTTATGAGGCAACTCAACTGGTGCAACCACCACAGAGAGCAGTGAAGTGCTGTCTGTGTGCGCTACAGCGCTGATGGAGTCTCTGGAGGCTGGAACACGGGGCTGCTGTGGGGCCTTTATTATGTTTTGTACCGGCCCCATGATGCATCCCACCCCACCCTCTGAGACTCCTCGCTTCTCCGACACTCACCTGATGCCTGGCCTGCAGCTTCAGTGGCAGGAGCAAATGGGTGGCAGGAGACAGGGCAACGCTAGCCAGGGCCTAGCAATAATTAAATTATGGCCGGTGGCTGCACAGTTCCTCTCAGTCATCTCGGGGATGCCTCACCTCCTCATGCTCACTTTTAATTGTGCGATGAACCTGACAATGTGTAGTGCTTGCTGGCTGCGCAGCTGCGGAGTGGGCCCCTGGAGAGTGGGGGCCCTGACACAATGCAGGGGCTGCGAGAGCCTGTGTTACACCCCTGCTGACTTGACTACCTACAACCACGCTACACAAACTGGTGAAGGGTCGGTGCTGGTGTCCCCGCTCTTCCCTTCCCCAGGAACAATGGAGCTTGAGCCCTTTTGCTGTGTGCCTGATCCCTGGGGGAGTTGATTTAGTGCTGATCCGGTGACAGGGCTCTTTGTGGTTGGTGCCCTCGGACCATTGAGATGTCTGTGGTGAGTTGGCAACCGCCCCCAGCACAGCCGTTGCCACACTGACTGCTTTGTTATCCTGCTCCGTTAAACTGACCACCCCTGGACCGTCCCCCTGGTAATGGCTTCTCCTTCCTGGCTCCTCCCGGGCCCCGGGCCCGTGTGTGTCGCTCTTACCTGGTTGGGGGGATGGACCTAGGTGTCCTGCGGATGATGTGCCCTCTACTCCCGCTGCACTGCTCAGTGCAGGGTGCAGACCTATGGGGAGACCTCTGTGGTGCCTCTTGGTCTCCCCCCTCATAGGTTTCCCCTGGGGCGGTGGCGGCACCAAGGGACTTGACTTCTGCTTCCATAGGGGCGTTTCAGTGTCCCAACCTGTCTTCCCTGTGATTTTGTGCACTGAGACTGGGGGTGGACCCGGCGGAGGTCTGGTGAAGCCCTGACCATGGCGAAAGATAAGGCTTCAACTGCTGCATCATTACAGATGCTGATATACCACTATATCACCCACTCCAGCAGTCCGGTCTCCGACCCCTCGGGCACCGCGGACATAGGCAAGGCTGAGGCCCCATCTAATGATCTATCAGTCATCTTACAGGCGATCTAAACCTCGCAAGCGGCAATGAAATCCAGAGTTGGCATTACTTCTCCAGGACCTACGTAACACCATAGCCAGGATCACAGAGACAGAGTACCGGGTCTCTGCGGTCAAAGACGATGTGTCGGCCCAAAAAACTCAAGTTTCTTCACTTTAGACTTGTACGGCAGAGCTGCACGCATGGACACGAAAAAACGTTCATGGCGAAACAATATCCGTATCATAGGAGTCCAAAAGTCCATTAGAGACAAGACTCCGCAACAAATAGCAGACCTCATAGAAAAGCAGCTCAGGTCCTGGATGCCCGAGGGGCACCTGTCTCCATGGTTTGTGATTGAGCAGGCCCATAACTTCCTGACCCCAAGGCCCCCTCCCGGCACTGCCCCGCGGCTGATTATCATCCTCATCCTAAAATTCCATGACTGGGACGCGGTCCTTAGCGAGGCGTGTGCCAGACCAGTACTCCAACATAGCGGCACCAAAGCATAATTATATTCCTGGACTATACCAGAGAAGTCCAGCAATGCAGGCAATCCTAGCTCACTTTGCCACTGGAGTCAAGCAAGCCCGGCTGAAGACGGCTGTAATGCAAGAAACCGGTCCTGGGAAGCTTGATTCCAGTCCATGGAAGACATGGCTTGGCAGTACGGGCTGGACTGTTCCCATGAGGCACAGGGTTAGACTGATTTGCATATAGCCATGTCTGAACTGGGGTGGCGGAGTGAGCTAAAGAACGGTGATGGATTAAACCCAGATCAGTTGACTGGGGGTGAGTGTTTGTATTGTCAACGCTCAGTCCATCATCACCTTTGGTTTTTCTTTGTTCGCCCTAAGTTGGCAGGGTATGCTCAGACGTGAGTCCCTTGCTCACTTTGCCACTGGAGTCAAGCAAGCCCGGCTGAAGACGGCTGTAATGCCAGAAACCGGTCCTGGGAAGCTTGATTCCGGTCCAGGAAAGACATGGCTTGGCAGTTCGGGCTGGACTGTTCCCATGAGGCACAGGGTCAGACTGATTTGCATATAGCCATGTCTGAACTGGGGTGGCGGAGTGAGCTAAAGAACGGTGATGGATTAAACCCAGATCAGTTGACTGGGGGTGAGTGTTTGATTTGTCAACGCTCCGTCCATCATCACCTTTGTTTTTTCTTTGTTCACCCTAAGTTGGCAGGGTATGCTCAGACGTGAGTCCCTTGCTCACTTTGCCACTGGAGTCAAGCAAGCCCGGCTGAAGACGGCTGTAATGCCAGAAACCAGTCCTGGGAAGCTTGATTCCGGTCCAGGGAAGACATGGCTTGGCAGTTCGGGCTGAATTGTTCCCATGAGGCACAGGGTCAGACTGATTTGCATATAGCCATGTCTAAACTGGGGTGGCGGAGTGAGCTAAAGAACGGTGATGGATTAAACCCAGATCAGTTGACTGGGGGTGAGTGTTTGTATTGTCAACGCTCCGTCCATCATCACCTTTGGTTTTTCCTCAATCCTACCAAGACGTCAAACAGAAACTGCGGAACATGGGTCTACACTATCACCTCCTTTTCCCAGCCCTACTTCGTGTAATCTTCGGGAACAAGTCCATGTTTTCTGACACACCCGAAGAGGCCTGGCAGTGGCTGACAGAGAAAAGACTGCTGCGTGAATGCCCCCTCATCCAACAGCGCCTGAGGCTCATCTAAGGACTTAACCGCACGCTCCTAGCTGCATCCCAATGGTCGGCGCCGTCACTCCCCAAGGTGCCCTGGTTGGACTCGCTCTGCCTCCCCATCAGGCCCCCCTTCATTGCAATGCTGCATCACGAGAGCCCCATCTAAGGAACATCTGGAGGGAAAGAGGCCGGACCCTGGAGGCACAGAGCACCCACCGTCTCCCTCCTTGAAAACCATTTCAGTGCCTCAATCGGAATCAGACCTTTCCCATAGCCCTGTGCTAGCATAGCAGGGTTTGCTGTGTGAGTTTGGCATTTCATTGCACATGGTACAAGGCAGAACATCAGACTAGGGGTACCACTCGTGTAACTGTAGGCATTTGGGAGGCGAATGGGGCTCCCAATAGCACTGCCTGCAGAGTAGGAAAGCCTAGCCGTCAGAGTTCTAGCTTATAGGCTGGGTCCTAGGCTGGGTCCAACCACCATCGTTAAACCAGTCGTGGGCCACGAAGAGTTGAGAAACAAGGTGATAGAGGTACAGATTAGACATGCCTAGTTTATCATCATAGGTGCCTCGCTGGCAGTGGGTGAGCACTAGCAGCCGTCGTGTGCCTCACCATAGAAAGTTGCAAGCATCGCCCTCCAGCCTCCAGAACCAGGATTTGGGAATTTGTAGGGGGCAGTTGAGAAAGATGTAGAGGGTAGAGGAAGCGGGGCAGATTCATCATTTTATGCAGGGCTATGCGGCCCACCACATTAAGGGGGAGGCTTTGCCACTTGGCCAGGTACGTTTTTGCTTTCTGGAATAGCAGTTGCAAATTCAGGGTCCAGGTGAGCTCTGGGTGGAGTGCCACCCATATGCCCAAGTATTTGAAACTCAGCCTTGGAGGAAGATAGACGACTGCCAGTCAAAGCAGCCCATCAATGGAGCCAGGGGAACCTGCATCAATAATTTACTGGGTTCACTTTCAGGCCAGAGGCACGTACAAAGGTCTCTAGCAAGTGGAGGGAGTGTGGGCCGCTCTGCGGTGGGTCTGCCAGATACAGGAGGATGTTGTCCGCATACAGGCTGCGGGGGCCACTGCAAATGTGTCAAGTGGCATGTTCCACGTCTGAGGCCTGTCCAAGCTGCTTGCTCTGTTGAAGATGTTGTGCGGGAATGGGTCTGACTGAGAGTCGGAGTGGATTGTGCGCATGATCTTGATGGTGTCATCAATGCTCACGCTGGCCCAGGCTAGCAGGGGGTCATGGTCGATGGTGTGCAGAGGGTCTGTTGTGTTGCTGTCTGTTAGTGCTGTCTGGGTGTTAAAGCTGTTGTGGATGTTTGCTATCTTGCGGTGGAAGAAGGTGGCAAGGGAGTAGCACAGGGCTTGGGAGGGCGGGATGTCGTTGGTGTTGGAGCTGGGGATGGAGAGTTCCTTCACGATGTTGAAGAGCTCCTTGCTATTGTGTGCGTTGTTGTCGAGGCGGTCTTTGAATGAGTTCCTCTTGGCCACCCTGATGATGTGGTCGTGGTTGGGGATGGCGTCCTTGTGTGCTGCGTGGCTGTCCGGAGTTTGTTCACTGTGCCATTTCTTCTCTGGTTTCCTGGCAGCTTTGCTTGGAGGCTAGGAGTTCTGGGGTGAACCAGCTGTCTCTCTTGCTGGTGTCTCTGTGGGGGGGGTTCTTCAGCGGGGCGAGGGTGTTGGAGCAGTCCTCGATCCAGCGTCTGAGGCTGTGGGCAGCGTCGTCGGTGTTGGAGGGTTCGGTGGGTGAGCTGAGAGCGAGGTTTGCGTGTAGTTGGTCTTCGGTGATTTTGCTCCGGCAGCGGCGGGGATCTGTTGGGTGCGGTGGTGTGTGGTGGGCTTCGGGAAGGTGAAGTGGATGCAGGGGTGGTCGGTCCAGAGGAGTTTGGTGGTGTGGCTGATGGAGACGTGTGGGCTTGAGGAAAAGACGGTGTCGAGCGTGTGGCCGGCAGAGTGGGTGGGCGTTGTGATGAGTTGCTTCAGTCCGAGGTTGGCGAGGTTATCGATCAGAGTTGTGGAGTTGTTGTCATTGTTGTTCTCAAGGTTAAAGTTCAGGTCTCTGAGGAGGATGTAGTCGGTGGAGGTCAGGGCATGCGTGCTGATCAAGTCGGCGATGGAGTGAACTGTGGGCAGGGTCCGGGGGGTCGGTAGACAAGGGTGCCTCTGGGGGTGAAGTTAGGGTCTGTGTGGATCTGGAAATGCATGTGTTCGGCGGTGCTGAGCGCGTTGTCAGAGCTAGTCGAGACCCTAATGCTGTTCTTGTGGACGATGGCAATTCCTCCTCCGACTCCATTGATGCGGTCTCTGCAGGTGATCTTGTAGCCGTCAGGGATGGCTATGGTGATGTCGGGTGTGGAGGAGTGGTTAAACCAGGTCTCTGTCAGGAAGGTGACGTCCGGGGTTGTTGTGTCGAGCAGGTCTCAGAGCTCAACGGCATGCTTGCGTGCAGAGCGGGTGTTCAGTAGTATGCATCTGAGGTGGTTGGGGTCTTTGTTGGCAGGTGGTTTGTCTGCTCTGAGACTGGTGTAGCTGCAGTTCCGACAGGTGATGGGTCCGTGTGTGTGTTTTGGGGCAGCCTTGAAGCAGGTGTGGCGCCGTCCAGAGTTGAGAGGGTGCAGAGTGCTGGCGTCGTAGTGGCAGCGGTCATCGTGGCGGGTGCGGGGGCTAGGGGTTCTGGCACTGGGCACGGTCCAGGCGCGGACGGGTGCAGACGGGCTTGCCTTAGGCGCGTCAGCAGCGAGCCCGTGCAGCGGCCGGCATATATGGGGAGGTGGGAGGGAGGAACAGCTGGGATGCGGAAGGCAGGGGCAGCGAATGGGCAGTGAGCCATCATGGGGGTGGGGCCGCAGGGGACGCAGAGGCGAAGGCGGTGAGGAAAAACAAAGGTAATAGAAGGAAAATGGGGCACAAAATCGAGAGTGGAACAGAAGGCAAAAGGGGCACAGAAACAAGGGAAAAAACAAGTGGCACAGAGGGCAGAAGGGCACAAAAACGAGTGGAACAGAGGGCAGAAGGGCACAAAAACGAGTGAACAGAAGGCAAAAAAGGCACAAAAACAAGGGAAAAAACAAGTGGCACAGAAGGCAGACGGGCACAAAAAACGAGTGGAACAGAAGGCATAAGGGGCACAACAACAAGGGAAACACGAGTGGCACAGAAGGCAGAAGGGCACAAAAAACGAGTGGAACAGAAGGCAAAAGGGGCACAAAAATGAGGGACAAACGAGTGGCACAGAGGGCAGAAGGGCACAAACAATGAGTGGAACAGAGGGCAGAAGGGCACAAAAAACGAGTGGAACAGAAGGCAAAAAAGGCACAAAAACAAGGGAAAAAACAAATGGCACAGAAGGCAGACAGGCACAAAAAACGAGTGGAACAGAAGGCATAAGGGGCACAAAAACGAGGGAAAAACGAGTGGCACAGAAGGCAAAAGGGCACAGAAATACCGGAAAAACAAGTGGCACAGAGGCAAAATTCCGAACACAGAAATACAGAGTCAGCTAAGAACAGAAGGCAGAACGGGCAGAGAGGCACAGGGGCAGTGAGGGGAACAGAAGGGAAAACCAGGCAGAGACACAGGGGCATTGGGGGTACAGAAGAAAAGAACGGGCAGAGAGAGCATGGGGACAGCAAGGGGAATAGAGGGCAGAAAAAGGGGCACGGACCACGTACAGGCAGCGGGGGAAGACAGACAACCGCAGTCACAGACACAACAATGAAAATACAGGCAATATAATAAAAGCAATAAAGCGGAGGATGAACAAACCTACATACGGCCTATCACTGGCCACCAGGGGTGAGGCGCAGGTGGCAGCCTGCGGGTGGTGGAGGGCCTCGAACTTCCTCAGCAGCGGCAGCTGGGGCAGGGTGACACAGGCAGTGCTGTGCGGAGGGGGAGTGACCTACCTGATGGGGTCATTCTAAATAAAACAGCTCCATTGACTTTATCAGGGTTGTTCACCACATCACAATCTAAGGTAAGCATATTGACTTTGTCATGTTTGACATGGGGTCATGCAAGCAATTAAAGGACAAGCCTATTGGCTTTGTCAAGGGGTCAACATAGTATAAGGCAAGTCAATGGGCCTTATGATATCTCTGGCTATCCACAGACCACCAGCCTTGAGATGGTGGTCTCCCGACCGCCCTATCACGACTTGGAGCGGTCAGGCTGCCCTGGGACTGCCACAACTGTTGCAACCCGCAGAGAACCGCCATTCCCTGGCGGTCCTGAGGCTGCAATATACTTGGTGGGACCGCCGCGGTCCCCCCAAGCAAATTACGAGTTTCCTCTCCACCTTGGTTTTTATGCTGTTGAGCCCGTCATTGCACCGTACAAAGAGGGAACAAAGAGAGCCCTACAGGGCCCCTTGGTGCCTCTCACCATCTGGATGAACAATAGGGGCATAACATGTGCCCCCCTGTGTGCATACACCACAGTACCTGCATGGCATGGACTTCAGCAGTCCATGCAAAGCAGGTACTGCCTTTAACATTCCCATTGCGATACCTACTTCATAGGCAGCGCCCTGGGAACGCCAAAGAACCGCCCACCAGACCAGGAGAAAACTCCTGATTTGGCTGGCAGTTGAGACACAGGTTTGGTGGTGCAGGAGCGGGGCGGTCCTGCTCCCCACTGCCAAATCACAATGAGGCCCTATATACTTTGTCTAATGTCACCATGATATAGGACCAATACCCACATGTTAAATATCACATCTATATCACTGGAATCAGACATCATGTTTAAAGACAATCATTGATGTCAACAAAAGCATTGCAAAGTTTAACAAAACTACTTGTCAGGAGTATATTGTCAATACACCACGAGATTAAAAAAAAACACATTTAAGACTTTCTTTTGTACCTTTAGGCCACATACAATGCATCAATAGGAACAACTACTAGTGGTCTGTGCACTCCCAAGTTGTAGACCAAAAGCTCCAGCTCTAGAGTGCTTTAAACATAATGAAAAATCTCATTGGGTCATGGATTCCGGTACTCAGGAGACCTGTCAGATTGGGAAAGTAAGATTGTCTTGCGTCTCCATAGAAAACATGCACTCAAAGTCATGTTGACACAAACGTTTGACGTGAGAAAATTGCCTCCGTGAGAAAATAGGCATGCATTCCCCATTTTCGGATGTATTATAGGCCACAACCACTATCTATTTTCCTACATAACTAAATGTTTATAGGAACTTAGTGGAAATTACATTAATTCACATGGATATCTACATAAAAAATTCAGAATTTCTAACAGTGACTTGCGATTTAGCCGTTACCCTATGTGCCTGGGACCCAGACAAAATGATTATAGAGAATTTTCACTAGAGGCTGTCTTTAGTATTGCCTGTTTTGACATCTACATAAAGTGCTTAGGTCTTCCTATGAGAACAGTCCAGTGCTGCCATTCTAGTTAATATCGGTGGCATTATTTACTTTTCTGCTACTCCAAGAGCTGTACAGCTTGTAAAGTCATTCTGTCTGGAAGGTCGACCACATTACTGCGAAATGTTTTTATTGGCACAAGGGAGGCACGTACTTCAATTATTACCTGTATAATATTTGCTTGACTCTCAGCCCTGCCCTTCATAGGGCTTTTAGTAAAACAGTGCGCAAACTGTCCCTAGTGGGTGGATCTTCTCAGTCCAGTTCCATGTGAGAATACCTCTTTAGCAGTCAAAATAAAGTTTGGATGGCCTTTATCATCTTTCTGTGCTCTAGTGGCATCATGCTAACCAACATGCGCTCTTCCCTTTCCTTGTGATGGCCATGCTACCATGGGATCAATATCCCATGGGCAAATAAAATAGGGAAAATGACACTCAAGGCCTCTTGTAATATTCGGTTGAGCCTAATCTAAGATCAACTCAATCAATTTTAAGTGCTGGAAAACCTTGCAGTAGTTGGAGTTTTTAATGTGGTAGTGATTGAATTTTTTTTCGTCTCAACAATTCAACCTCCTCAATGTCTCCCTTAGGAAGACTGTAACTAGCAGAGATGTTAACTAGTTTATGTTTACGATTGTTGCTGTTGTGGGGCTGCTTTTTTAATGTAAAAGGGGGTGTTTTGTGGTTTTATCTGCTCTAAGGGGTGAATTCCTGTTTTAATGAGCACACATCAGAGGGGAATTTATGTTTTTATTGCACACATTTGTATTCGGTTTGGTTTTTGAAGGGCAAACTTTATATTCACTCCGTGGAGTGGAGCACCATTTTTCCATCTTGGCACGTACCACCTCAGAGACGTCATTTTGCTTGATAAGCGCAGTTGGGCTGACTGGTGACCCTCCTCTTTTCTCCCACTCCTCACGCTACTTAATGAAAACTATGCTGTGGACATGCCAAAAACGTGCCAAAGGCAAACCTTTCTGTGCCCTTCTCGTTCCAAACACATCCAGTGCCAGCCATGCTGCCTATTTGGCTATGTTGTGCCCCATGTTAAGGGGTGTTCCAGGGAGTCACTTCTAACTTTAAGTAAAAGATCTTGTCTCCTTCTGAGGTCTTTTAATCTTGAATATTCTATGGTGAAGCAATGCATTTGCAAACATTGTGGGTTTGCTTTGAACGGCCCCCCAAAGGAGGTTTCAGTGGTACCTGATATCTATTGTAAACGGAGTGGTTCTCTAAATTTACCTGGAACACCCCTTCACAGCAAATGGCGTTTGTACAGGGCCTGCCTCATTAACTGTAGATCGCCACCTAAATACTCATTTGAAGTGTTTAATCTACTCTCTGATAATACCTGGGATTTCATATTTCTGACTAAAACATGGCTGAAGGAAACCAGATCCAGATATATTATTCGCTGTTTCCCCTGGTCATCACATTTTATTTGCCAACAGTGAAGGAATAAAATTGGGAGGTGGCGTTGCTTTCATATTTAGCGACTCATTTAAGGGAGCTAACACCCCGCTGATGCAATCAGAGACTATTGAGGTGCTTATTTTTATCTTCAATTTGGCACCCTCCTTGCCTTTTCAGGAATTGCGATATATAGACACCCCTGACTATCCAAGTGATTGCTTTCCTCACCTGCTTGATATTATTACTCAACTTTCCAATTCCAATGTGCATATGGACAATCCTAAATGTTCTCAGGCTATCCAGCTCAGTCTTAAATTGGCAGGCATGACGTTTCCGGAACTGGTACTCTCCCCCATGCATAAGGAAGGACATAGGCTAGATTTGATCTTCTCCAAAATCGATGATCTGCAAGTTTTTCCTGCAGAGTGTATCCTCTGGGCAGATAATTTTCTATTTCCCTTCACTTTTAATGGCATGTCAAATCAGAGGAAGCTAGATAAGACTCCAACATCTTTCCAGAACATAGCATAAAATCAAAGAGTTACCTCCCTGCCTAATTTTACAATCCACTACTCCTTCCTTAATGAGCATCCTCAACATGGATGTGGCTGACTTTAATAAATGGATTTTCAATGCCCTTGACTTTATGGTGCCACTCAAACATCTGCTGGCGAAAAAGACTAAGCCCTCTGCCCCTTGGTTCTCCATCTTTTTAAGGGAAGAAAATGCCTTATCAAAAACATGTAGCGAAAATGGGAAAGGACCTATTGTTTAAAGGTTAAGGTTAAATATAAAGAAGCACTCAATTTTTTTCCAAAAATCTACTCAGAAAGCTCAGAAAGATTTTTTTCTTCTCAAATTGCGCTGGCTTCAAATACTTCACGTGAAATATCTAAAATTGGTCACTCTTTTCTTTCTCCTTATTCAGAAAATCTCTGCAAGTTTCCCTACAGGAACTGTATCTGAGGAGCAGGCAGACATTGCACCCACTTAAAGTCACCTACTCTACAAATTTCCAACTATTTCAGAGGAGGTTTCTCTGAAGGAAGTTTGTGAAATGCAAATCAGAATCCCCAGTGAACCCTTCCCCACCTGGCATCCTAAGAATGAACGTCTCCACCATTAACTCTGTGCTAGATACAATTCTGGACACTTTTCTTGAAGTAGACTTTTTTCCTGCTGACTGGAAACAAGCTTTTCTTCTGTCCCTACTTAAGAAACCTAATGCAGACCCCACTGTACTGAAACAGTCTAGACACATCTCTCTTCTGTCGGCAGCTGCTAAAATCCTTGAGAAACTGGTAAACTGTCAGTTATTCTTTTTTGTGGAAACTAGCGCAGGCCTCATGACTGGCAATCTCGCTTTCAGTCAGGCTGTGGCAGTAAATTTTCCTTACTGAAGGTCACAAAATACATCATAGAGAAACCTGGACTGCGGACGTTCAGCAATGCTGGTTCTGCTTGACCTATCTGCTGCATTTGATATGGTCTTGCATGCTACCCTTTTAGACAGATTTTGGTTGGCAGACAACCAAAGTAGGGCTTTATCATGGCTGAAGTCTTTTCTGGATGACAGATTGTAGAGGGTTAAGCTCTATCCTTGTTAATCCCTCCCTAAACCTTTATCTTATGTAGTCCCCCAGGACTCAGCTTTGAGTCCTGTCCACTTTAATATACATCTGGCACCACTGGTCCAGCAGATTGCATCTTGGGGTGTTCAGGTGCTGTTTATGCGGGCGACACCCAGCTCTAACTGTCCTTTCAGGAGCTTTTGGATACTGTCTTAACCAAGCTCGAGGAATGCTTTAAGGGAGTTGCTGGCTGGATGGGTACCAACTTCCTTAAACTAAACAGTCAAAACAGAAGTCCTTTTCTTTGGACACAGTGGTCTTCCCCCACAACCATTGGTGGTCTGAGAAACTTAATCCCCCTACTGCTCCTGCCTCCTGTGCTAGGAATCTCGGAATCCCAGAGGCCACGCACAAAATGGTGGTTCATACCTTGGTAACCTCCCATTTAGACTATGCTAACAGTCTCTATTTAGCCTTCCTACCTTCTTTATTTAAAGTCTCCAGATTATTCAAAATGCAGTAGCAAGGCAGATTCGGAGAGTTCCTCCTCGGCTGCTACATTGTCTGCCAGTAATTAATTGCATCAAATTTAAACCCTACTATTGCTTTTCGTGCTTTCGCAGATGAGGGCCTTCTTATTTGAGGAAAAGACTCTGCCCCTCACAGAAATGTAGAGCACTTAGGTTGAATAATCTTTGACTGCTTCAGGACCCAAAAGTCTCCAAGGATAGAGAGGGAGGTAGACCCTTTTTGTTTGTGTTAGACCTGTCAGAATTAGGGTGGTCTTTCTCCAAATGTTTTACCTGCTTGCCTCTACTTTTGCCGATTTAGTTTTTGCTGGCCTTAGGACTGTGTGTACTTTGTCACTGTAACCAGCGGTAAAGAGCTTGTGCCTATAACCCTCATTAGGGATTGATTGACTTATCCAATGATCCAGCGGGCTACCAACCTGCAAACATCTATCAATATATATTCATCTGGGCCCATAAACACACTCACCCATATAGGCTAGTCAACACCGCTGGGGGGCAATTTTTATAAGGACTTAACTAGATCATTTACCTATCATTTCTCTAATCTATCACTGATCCTAAATCCCTCAATAGACCTATTTAGTTGAGTAGTAATTGATGATATGACATAGGTTCATTTACTTTTTTTTAACTTATTAAAATAACCACAGACTCGGGAACATTTTAAATGTTTATCTAATTACTCTTATGAGCAAAACAAATTACAGTGTTAACTCCATCTTTCTAAGGAAGTAAGATCGGGTTACCCAATTTTAGAATAATATTTCACAATAACAAGAGAGGATAGAGAATGAAGACCATTGACTCAATATACAGAGGTATATTTACCTAGAATGTTGTGAAAATCAGACCCCTCTGGCCAAGAGCTAATGGGTCCCTTTGAAAGTTCGGGTGACAAGGACTTTAGAACAGGTTTCAGGAAAGGATAGATGACCTCTTCTGGATTCGACGCCTGCTTCTCACCCCTCTCTGTTACTAACTTCCTCCTTGATTCTTCCGCGTTCTTCTTCTAATTTTATTACCTCCTCGATTCTTCCGCGAACTTCTTCTAATTCTATCACCTCCTCGAGTCTTCCGTGATCTTCTTCTAATTATTTAGCTTTAAAATTCTAAGTCTGCTTCTTCAAGTATTCGATCAGCATTCGGACAGCATCCCGGTCTCTCAGAGTTTGTCTTGCTGCAACTGCGACTGCGATAACTAATCTAACTAACTACCCTTATTATACTTTCCTAATAGCATGTACCACCCCTAAATGTTTTGACTTTATGAAACTCCTATTTCTGATTGGATGAGCTGAGGGGATGATCTTCACACCATGCTAAGATGTACTACTTTTCTTTAGTTCATTGTTTTAGGTTCCAGACCATTAATTTGTTCTCCCAAGCTTTATTTCGCACCCATATTTGCAAACTTTATCAACAACAATGTATACGTTTCACAGTTGTCCATTGAACCTTCAGAATGTTCAGCTGGTTCTCAGGACATGTACAGAGAACGTCCTTGGACAAGTTTCAAGACTTGACCTCACTGTTTCTGGGTTGTCATCTTTGCGCATGTGTGAAGAACAACATGGGTGTTGCATCGATAAGAGGCCCAAATATGAAGGAATAGAGAGGTCAAAAGAAAAGATATTAATTTCAAAATAAAATGATCTCACTGTATTCCACCTATCTCTACTCTAATCCCATTTACTTCTAAAGACTTTTCATGCATTAGCATTTAGTATACAACTCATTTTAGTTTCAGCAAAGCAGATGCTTAGCAAATGAGTTTCTAAGTGGCCATCTTAGATGCTTTTGCGCAGAAGCAGAAATTTCCCTCCAAGCGTGAAGACGTCATTCTGCGTAGATGCAGTGGACTCATGCGCAATACATTTTCCCACGTTAGCAGCCATCTTTAATCACCCTCAGGTTACTTGTTAGTAAAACACATTGGCAAGCTTCATCTAATCTAAAAATATGTGAAATATGGTGCATATTAGTATCAAAATACGTTATTAATATTTCATTATGGGATTATATGAGAGGATTACGCATGAGCAAGTCTCTTTTTATACGAGTCTTTGCTCCATCAATCCCCTCTCTGATGGCATTTATGCACTCATAAACTACTTATACCCAACCGGATACCAACTTTAGCATATCTCAGTTCCCTTCCCTGTCTTTTCAATTTCCACTTCATCTTTATCTTTTGTGTTTTTCATCTTCTTATAAAATTCTGCTTTAATTTCTTCAAGCTTAATTTCTTCGTATTTTCTCTTCTTTCTCTGTTTATTTACTTCATACCTCCTCTCCTTCTACAACATTTGAACCATATCATTATTACTAAAACTATCATTGTTTTTCCGACTATAGGTAGTATTATTTGACCTACAATTCCTTTACCTGTGTTAGCGAACCATGACCCTATTGATGTTAGGCTATTTGTCAATTTCTTCTATACATGATCAGCTTCCAGTGGTTTCAAGTCTTCCTCTAATTTTGTAATATTTTTAATGTACCCTCCAATTTCTACATTTTTATCTGGAATATAAGTGCAACAATATTACGCTTTCAGAATTTTACAGACTCCACCCTCTTTTGCCAATAATATACCCAGGGCAAGTCGATTTTGTAAAACCATTGATCTAATCACAACCATTTCTGTATTGATCATTAGAAAAACTCCAGCAGATAAGTGATCAACTACTGTTGATAATTGACAAACTCTTCTTGAATTCAGAATTACTCCCACAGAAGGTATCAATGCACTAAGTACGTCACCTACTATGTCAGAAAAAAGGGTCTCTTTTATTACAGATTAGTTCGTTATTGTTTTCATTGTTTCCAGTGATTCTTTTCACATGATAAACTTTGGGGAATACTATTCCAAAATAGCAACTCCCATACCACTGTGCGAGTAGCTTGAAATAAGCCTTAATTCCTCACATATAAATACTGGATCAGTTCCCCATTTTAGTCCCCATCCTCCAATAACCAAAAAATTGTGTTCATATTCACTTGAACCAATAAATGCGTTATTTTAGTCGGTCTTTAATCTATGGAGGCAGATCTTCCCTTTCTTTTTGAAATCTAGAGACAATGCAGCATGAGTCTTGCCAGGTGTGTACATTCCTTCCTCCTTCTCAGCCAAAGGTGGAATATGGCTTTTCTGTTCAATGGATTTCTTCTGAAAATCCTGTCTGCTTTCTTCTACTAAATTCAAAAATATCTTTTCTTCTTCTTTTAGGGAGCAAGTTAAATTATTCTCATGGGCTTCTACTATATCTATTGCCTTCTGTGTTAAGAAAAAATCACCCATGAACTGTGCTGCTAGGCTACTAAGTACTGGATTCATATTCTTCTGAAAAGGAACCTATGGAAATATCATATCTAAATTTGAATAATAATATTGTAACCTTCCTGTTCTATAAAACAGACTTGTTAATACACTACATGAAATGCCACATGTTAGCGGTAAATGGTGATAATTGACACCTTCTGCTACTGAAGCTGGTAATATCATACATACATAACAATCACTAATTTCCATAGCGTCTACCTATTGAAACAATAACTTTGTGAAGACATTTAAAGCAGTGTTATTATCTGTTATCATGTGATGTATTTCTGACTCATCTGACGCTTCCAATTCTACTCTATCTCCTTTTATCTTAGCTAACTTTCCATTCATTTCTGTACTATTTTTCTTTTCTATGCTCATCAAATAAGGTATTGCTACAGTTAAATTAACCACACTAAAATCACTAATAAAAAACTACATAGGCATATTCTACATCAGTACTTTAAGTAATTTCGTTTTGGTCCTGCAGCAACTCTATGTTTCGCCATTTTAAGAAGATTTCTGTTCTTACTTTCACTTTACTTTCACAATTTTTAGTTATTTTATTAGCTCAAGGAGGTCTCACTTCTCCTTCGTCAATCTGTTCTTCAATTATTTCTTCATCACTTTCTTTCTTTAAATCTAAATTCTCAAGCTCTTCAAGAATCGCATAGGTCCATTCAGGGCCTTTGATTTTATTGTCCAGTATTTTTAGTCTTTGACTTCTTCGCCTGGGTTTCTCAATTGATTGTCCTGACTGACTAGTGACTTTATTCACTTGTTGAGGTTCTTCATTTATTGTCTTTAAGTGATATTTTAATCTTTTGACACAACTAGGCCAGTTATCACCCTTTCTAACCCTTTTGCCTTGCACTGAGCTTTCACTTTCCTCGTCTCTTTCAAGAGTTATTTTATAATTATTAGGTTGTGGCAGAATTTGATTTTCTTCGTCTTCTGAATCCCTCTCTATCTTTCCTGATTCAGGGCATATTATTGTGGCACCATTCGCCTGAACGTGTTCATCTTCTTCTGTCTGATCCTGTTCAGGATTTGTTTCAACCTCTTCTTCTTCTTCCTGATTTTGTTCTTCTTTTCCTAACTGGTCCTTTTCATGTCTTACTGTACTTTGCTTTTTTGAAGCCTGAATGTGTTCTAAACCTATCTGTCCCTCCTCAGATTTGTAAATATGTTGGTTCACCTCTGTCTTTTCTTTCCTTAACTAGTCCTGCTCAGAGTCTCCAACAATCTCAAATTCAATTTCCTGCGCGTGTTCTTCTACACCTGTCTGGTCCTCTCTAGTTTCTTGCTTTTCTAATTTTGTTCTATTTCTTGTTTTGATATTTACATCAGGTATGTCAACCACTGGTATCCAATCCTCCTGACTTGTGCTTGTTTTATTTTGATCAGCTACTGCAGAGTTTGTTGTTCTAGTCCCCTCAGCTGCACAACCTTCAGCACCCTCAACTGCTGGTATCAATTGTGGATTTCCTTCTTCAGGTGCTGGTACTCTCTTGGTATGACTAGTGTGTATCCAGTTAGGCAAACCTGCACATTTCACAGCTGTTGTTGTAACCAGTATGACCTGTCTCGGTGTATCCCACCTGGGTGCTAAGCATGTCTCTTGGGTGTGATTCTTCACTACCACCCAGTCTCCAGGATTGAGATCATGTGCTTGATCCAGCTGCCTAGCAACTGCATCTTCTCCAACCTGATGAGAGACAGAATGCACTAGGTCAGCCTATCTTTTACAATAATCTAGTACCAGATCATCAGTTTTACTTAGCAGTTTATGTCCTGGTATAAAAGCTACCCTCATTGTTCTTCCCATGAGTATTAAATGGGGACTCAATCCTGTGTTTCTGTCAGGATTGTTTCTGAGTACGATCAGAACAAGAGGTAGTGCATCTGGCCAACACAGTGATGTAGATGTGCACACCTTTGCCAATCTTGATTTTATTGTGCCATTCAATTGTTCTACCACTCCAGAATCCTCTGGATGGTAAGGACAGTGCAATATTTGTTCAATCTTGAATGCTTCACAGATCAAACAAATTATTTCATTATTAAAGTGTGATCCTCTATCTGATTCTATAGTTACTGGAAAACCGAAACGTGGTATCAGTTCTCACAACAGTAATTTGGCAACTGTTATGCTGTCATTTTTTCTAGTAGGATACGCCTCCATCCATCGTGAAAACAACCATACTACGACAAGAATGTACTTCAATCCTTTACATGGTGGTAAATGTGGTGGTAAATGAATAAAATCAATCTGCAACCTCACAAATGGTCCCTCTGCCTTTCCAATTTTTCCCCAACTGACCACTGTTTTCCTGCCTGGATTATTCTGTTGACAAATTAAACATCTCTGGCAAAGTCTCTCTGCGACAGTTCTAAACTTCGTATTATACCAATTTTGTTTAAAGAGTCGGATCATGGTATCTCTACCTATCTGTGTATCTCCATGGTACATACTGGCGATTTGTGAGAGCATGCAGTCTGGCATGACCGGTCTACCACCTGGATAAATCCAGACACCATCTTCTGCTCTTCTTTGACATCCTGTTTTTATCCAACCTTCCTTTTCACTTACTTTCACCTCATCCAGTAAATATAGTACTTCATCCCATGTCTCTAGTGCTGAGATGAGCATAAGTTGGCATCTGATTTCACTCATTTTAATTTCTTGTTTGCTGCCATTTTGGTTTTGGCACAGTACTGGGCAACTTGGTCAGCGTATCAATTACCAGCAGTCACATAGTCATCTCCAGACTGATGTGCAGCAGACTTGACCACTGCCACTTTTTTTGGCAACTGTATTACTTCTAAAAGTTCTTTTACAATGTTTTCATTTTTAATAGGGTTCCTGAAGAAGGTATGAAATCCCTCTGCATCCAAAGTTGGCCAAAGTCATGCACAACCCCGTTACCATACTGACTATCAGTGTAAATGGTTACTCTCCAATTTTTCCCTATTTTACATGCTTTAATTAAAGCTATCAATTCAGCTATTTGTGCAGACTTGACTCCTGGTAAATTGGATGCTTCGACTATTGCAGTCAATGTACAGACAGCATAAGCTGCACTTAATCCCCCTTCCTCATGCCTCATGCATGAACCGTCTACAAATATTTCATTTTCACATTCTTTCAGAGGCTCTTCCTGTATGTCTGGGCGCGGTTTAGTACAATATTCAGTAACATCTAAACAATCATGTTCAACATCATCCCCACCTCTTCTCCATGTACATCAGGCAATAAAGTAGCTGGGTTTACCATTGTACACCTGGTTACTGTCACATTTTCTGCTCCCAAAATGATTCTTTCATACTTAGTCATTCGACTTGGAGTAAGGTACTGAGTTTGTGTGGACTCACTTTTTCAAGACTCGTGCTACCAGTTAATGCTGAGGCTACAGGATCCAAAGTAGCAGAAACATTTGCTACCGGACGTCGCATCAAACCATGTCACTGAGTTAATACTGATAAGGCAACATTTTCTCTTTCACAACAAAATATTGCAAATTCTTTGTATAGTCTGGCATTCCTAGAGCAGGAGCTTCACATAAACAATTTCGTAATTTCACAAAAGCGCCCATGCCTTCATCATCCCAGACTATTGGGTCCTCTGCTTGCTTTCTTGTTATTTGCATGAGTGGTTTGGCCAGTAAAGAAAAACCTACAATCCACTGTCTACAATACCCTACCACACCAAGAAACATTCTGATTTCTCTCTGGGTTTGCGGTTACTACATTTGTTTTATTATTTTTATTTTTTCAGGTGTCACTCTTCTCACTTCTCTTTCTAATTGATGTCCCAAATATTTAACTCTATTTTGACAAAAAAAATAATTTCGCTGGTGACACCTTGTGTCCTCCATCAGCCAAATGATTTAACAGGGCAATGGAGTCAATGACACAATCATCTTGTGACTTTGATGCGACAAGCAAGTCGTCAATGTATTGGACTAGAATTGAATTTATAGGCATCACTAGTGTTTCTAAACACTCAAAATCTGACAAAAAATTGAACTACTTTCTGTGTACCCTTGAGGTACCCGATGTAACACAAAAATACGATTTTCAAATTTGAATGAAAAAAGATACTGGCTGTCTGGGTGTAATGGGATGGAGAAAAATGCATGACATAAATCAATTACAGTAAACCATCCTGCATTCCATGGTATTTGATGCAGGATTACTGCTGGGTTCGGCACTACAGGGCATCAATGCACCACAATTTTATTTAATTTCTGCAAATCCTGCACTATCCAATAGTTTCCCGTTAATGCCAATTATAGGTGAATTACAAGGACTGCTCATTATTTGACCCTATTTTGACCCGACTTGTGTCTGAATTCGGTGAGCTAACATGTCCTCGATACCTTAGAGTTCTTCGCCTTTCGGACACACAGCTCCCAAGCGTTGATTCCCCGAAACATTGTAAACAATGGCGTTGACCCCTAGACTGCTTTTCCTGTTAATGGTGGATGAGGTTAGGGAGGGGGGAAAGGAGGGGTTAATGTTTGACCTCACCTAATTGTTTTGTTCTTTCTTACTATCATAGGCCCGCTCCACTCTCATTGCCTTTGGTAATGCTAATACTTGCGAACTTTGTAGTCTAATCTGCACTGCCTTCAAGGAGCAGAGGATCTTGCTTTTTGTACCGGTTTGAAAACTAATAAAAGATTTAAACCTAAAATGCTTTGTTCAATCATTTGTTCTATTTCTGCTATGACACCCGCTTTAATTTCTGGGCTCATTTTGTATTGTCTCGTGTTTGGGTAAACAGCACCTTCTTTCACAGTCACTTTTACTGGATCTACGTCTGCCATTAAAGCAACTTCTTTTCCAGTGAAATCCCACACGTCTGGATTTACTGTTATTTTCAATTCATCAGGTAAGTCATCGTTTGTCATCATTAAATACATTTCATCTACTTCTGTACCTTGTTTTGCTAGCATTATTTTGTAAATACGATCTTCATCAGGCGTCTGACTCGCAACACCATCCACTGTACAATAAATTGTGCAGTTCATTTTGAACAGTAAGTATCTTCCTAACAAGAATCATACACTACAAATTTGTGCATTTCCCTAAAATTGCCAATGCATACCTCCATGGGTTCTGTGATTGGAGTTCTAATCTGTCTATTCAGTCGGTCAAGGAATTGGCTTCCTGCAGGTCGCGTAGCGGCCGCGCTGCTTTTAACTACCTGTTTTTGTATCTGATTTTTTATCATTTGAGTTGTCCCTTGTTTTTAGGCGCTTGCATTTGTATATTGCTCCTCGCCCTCTTACCTGCACATAAAAGGCTAAAGCACCGCCGTTTGGTGGGTCCGGGTTCCGGGGCTGGATCGGTGGGCGCCATCTTGCCTTGGGCTGGGTAGCTTTTTGCACGGGCGCCATCTTGGAGCGTCTCTTCGCTCGTGGTGCCATTCGACTCGCCTATTTAAGGCGGACTTAGACACAGTCATTTGGTCAAGGAATTGGCTTCCTGCAGGTCGCGTAGCGGCCGCGCTGCTTTTAACTACCTGTTTTTGTATCTGATTTTTTATCATTTGAGTTGTCCCTTGTTTTTAGGCGCTTGCATTTGTATATTGCTCCTCGCCCTCTTACCTGCACATAAAAGGCTAAAGCACCGCCGTTTGGTGGGTCCGGGTTCCGGGGCTGGATCGGTGGGCGCCATCTTGCCTTGGGCTGGGTAGCTTTTTGCACGGGCGCCATCTTGGAGCGTCTCTTCGCTCGTGGTGCCATTCGACTCGCCTATTTAAAGTCGTCCTTTCCCGCGCAGCGGGAACGCGCAGTGGGACGCCGTCGCTTAGCCGGAGTCGTGCCTGAGTCCTGCCCGTCTGCGCCCGTCCGCGTCAAGGACGCGCTGAGCGTGCAGGGCTCAGTGTGCACCCGCGGTATTCCAGTGTGGATGCTGCACTCCCTGTCATGTTTGTGTATACTAGCGAGACTTTGCGGGACATAGGACGCTTGACTGTAAGCTGCAATCTTCCTCCTGTACATCCTTTAGTTGGCCCTTACCACTGTGATTGCGGTGGGTGGACGTTGGATTGTCCAACTTCGATCATACAGGATAATCCTGCGGCTGCTCGTCACAGCAATCGCCCTGAGCATGCTCTTCGCATCTTCAGTCTCAATGCCAGGTCTCTGGTGCGGCATCATCAGGCCGTGTTTGACCTGATACAGGAGGAGGCCCCGGACATCGTGGCCATCACGGAGACGTGGATGAAGGACGACGATGCGGCTATCATCAATTTGGCATTCCCCTCTGACTTTTCTGTCTTTACCCTTAATAGATCTACTAGGGGTGGGGGTATCGCTCTTGCCATGCGTTCCAGCTTCACTTGTAGCTGGTCAGGGCTGACTATTGCAGGGTGTGAAAGTGCGGTGTTTAAAATTCTGGTCTCCCCACATTTCTCGCTCTCGGGGATGGTTGTTTATTGCCCCCCTGGAAGTGATGCGGCGTTTAGAGCTGCCTTCCCTGATGTGGTTAGCTCTCTGGCGGTGGGCTGCCCTAATTTCTCCATCCTGGGAGACCTTAATTTACATTTTGACCACCAGGCTACGGCTAGAGGACTTACATCGTGTCCTCGCCGCGGAGCCTTTAGAACCTCTGGTAGCCGCCGACTCAGGCTACGACAGGTTTTGCTCCTGGATCTCCAAGGCGCTGGAGACCCTTATTCCAATCACCGCTCGTAAGATCAGCTCTAGGGACTCTAGTCCGTGGTACAATGGCGCCTTACGAACACTCAAGGGTAGTTGTAGGCGAGCGGAGAGGGCTTGGCGGAAGGCGTACGATAACGGGAAAAAAGCTTTGTATCTCGCCTCCGTCAAAACTTACCATCGGGCTGTTTGTCGAGCGCGGGCAGCGTACTACGCTGCTGAATTCGCTGTCAGCTCCAACCCCTCCAAAACCATCTTTAAAGTGATGAAGGATCTTCTAGCAAAGCGAGCCTGTATTCCGACGATTGGCTCGACTGATCACTGTGAGGCCTTGGCTGTGTTTTTTTTGGAAAAGGTCCAAAACATCTATAAGACATTTCCTAATACAGAGCCACCAGCTGAGTCTCCGATTAACATCCATGGAGACACCTCTTTGCACACGCTGCCCCCACTGACACCTGAGGGGTTTGACCTTCTGGCTCAGCAGGTTAAATCAGGGTCCCCCGCTGATCCGCTCAGACCGACTCTCTTTAGAGATCGATCGTTTGTGGGCCGGGCCGTGGTACACTCCTTGATTAACATCTTGTTGGAGTCAGGCACGGTACCCGCTAGCTGGAAGCGGGCGGTAGTCTCTCCCATCTTGAAGAAACCCTCCCTGGATCCGGAGAAACTTGAAAATTACCGGCCTATTTCCTTGCTCTCGTGGCCGACCAAAGTATTGAGGCTCATGTTAACAAGGTTCTTTCAGCTCACCTCATCCATGCTAACATCTTGGATCCCACTCAGAACGGGTTCCGTGCGGGGCATAGCACGGAGACCGCCCTTCTCTCCATGGCTGAACATCTTCGCATGGTGATGGATGCGGGGCAGACAGCGGCGCTCGTGTTATTAGATCTGAGCGCCGCGTTTGACACCGTCTCGCATCCCATCTTATTGCATCGCCTGGAGGAGATTGGGCTGAGTGGTCTGGCTCTCCAGTGGTTCTGGTCCTTCTTAGACGATTGTTTCTTTAGCGTTGCCACCCCACCGTTCCAGTCCCAATTCCATCCTCTGAAACAGGGGGTGCCGCAAGGCTCCTCACTGAGTCCCACGTTGTTCAATCTCTACGTGAGACCGCTGGCTGAGGTCGTCAAGCAATGGGGCATGACCATGGTCTCATATGCCGACGACACTCAGCTAGCGGTTACGATCAGCGGGGATGCGGACCGGGACGCCCCTAGGTTTCAGAGCGGACTCAGGGCGGTGGCGTGCTGGATGAAGAACAACTGTCTCCAGCTCAACGCAAAGAAAACTGAGATCATGATCGTCGGTAGGAGGTCGGAACTATGGGGAGACAGATGGTGGCCAGCAGAATTGGGGCCGGCCCCCATCCCGGTCAAAGAGCTGAAGAACCTTGGAGTATGGATGGATCCCTCCCTCAGTTTCGTGAGCCATACGAAGAGAACTGCGGCCTGCTGCTTTGGTATACTACGGTCACTGCGTCCCGTTTTGAAGTTCTTTGACCATCGCACCAGGCAGCTGATAGTCCAGTCCACAGTGTTATCTCGTCTGGACTATGCCAGCTCGCTTCTGGTAGGGGCTAATGTGGCGGAGGTTACCCGCCTCCAACGTGTCCAGAATGCCGCGGCGAGAGCTATTGTTGGCCTACCTCGATCATGTTCCGTTTCCGGCACCTTGAGATCACTACACTGGCTGCCTATCAGGTCAAGAATCCAGTTTAAAGTGCTGTGTCTGGCATTCAAGATTTTGAGGGGTGGGAGCCCTCAAATTCTTGTGAACCTTCTATCCTGGTATGTGCCTGCCCGGTCTTTAAGATCTTTGGGGCAAGCTCTTACAGTGATCCCCCGATACAGGTTGTGCCGGGTAGGTGGCCGCTCCTTGCGGGTCAGAGCGGCTGAACTTTGGAACTCTCTCCCTGTTGACATGCGACTGTTTTCTGACCTTTTGGCTTTTCGTAAAGCTCTAAAAACTTTTTTGTTTGATTACATTTCCTTTGTCTTTCTCTGTTATGTTCCCTGTAGGTGTTGCTTATTACTTGCCATGCGCCAGGACGCCCCTTAGCTGGGGCAGCTGTGCGCAGTACAAAAGTTCGTAACATAACATAACATAACATAACATATTTGAAACACCCACTACTTGGATGGCTTCTCCCGAGAAGTGTTTGTTTGGAATGTCTGCTGTTCTCACAGTATAGTGGGTAGCACCAGAATACAACAAAAAGGTAATGTCTTTTCCTTCTACCTTTGCATCAATATATGCACCTGATTGATCTACCGGTAAGGATGTGCCAAGTACACACTCCTCTTCCTCCCCCCTCAGGCACCATCATTGTTCATCTTCAATAGAACAACTGTTCTGCAAAAGAAATTGTGAATTTACAGAATTTATCTTACCGCTTTCTCCAGAAAATCCGGCATCCGCACTGTACTTTGCTCTGTTCATAAAATTTGGCATTGGTGCACGTGGTAACTGACTCTGTTGATTAAACAACCGCTTGCAGTTGACTCATTATCACCTCATTCTGCGTCTGTGGATTAAAATTTGGATTTGGGCCATTATTATTTTGAATATTTT
The DNA here is from genome assembly GCF_964261635.1 of Lissotriton helveticus. Taxonomy (NCBI): domain Eukaryota; kingdom Metazoa; phylum Chordata; class Amphibia; order Caudata; family Salamandridae; genus Lissotriton; species Lissotriton helveticus. Next base: position 688,122,174 of record NC_136057.1, on the reverse strand, counting down.
TACACTGTTTTTCCAATGCCCCAATTTTCCACACCCATGACAAGGACATTTTTTCTTTGCTTCCTCTCTACTCATTTTTCCTTTTGGTTTTCCCCCGCTATTTTTATTTTTTCCTTATCTTTTTGCTTGATTATTATCCTGAGTATTTTATTGAATCTCTTGTTGTTCTGCCAATTTTACTTGTGCCCACATTACTTTTTCTTCTAACTTTTTGCGTCTATTTTCGGGTTCATCTCCGCAGTATTTTGCATATTTGAGTATTTCATCTATTGGCTTTCTTTGCCAACACTTCATATGGTTTTGAATCATCTGACAGATCTCAGGTCTCAATCCAGATACAAACCAATAAACAAAATGTCCCATACCTTTATCTCCGATATTCTCAAATCCACTATACCGCTTGAACACCTGTAGCAGGCATTCATAATAAGCATGCACAGTCTCATTTATTTCTTGAGTTGTTCTGTCTATTTTTATCCAATCTGTTTCTTTGGAGGTATTTTCCCTTTCAAGAAAGTGATCACCTGGTGATATTTCTTCATTACCTCCTCTGAGGCTGCTCCCGTTTTCTCATCTCTTGGGTACTCATCACTAGGCAAATCAACTGTAATTTTACATTCAGTCCATAAATCTGCAGGCACTACTATATTAAATAGACCATCTAAATCCTTCAACAAAATTTAGAAACTTTTCACAAACCTTTCAACCTGTCTTTACCATTCAACTGTCTTTTCTTTTAATTTCGGGAAATCATTAGTAAATGACAAAATATTTTGTCGGGTCCATGGAACATGCGCATATCCTCCTCCTGGTACCTCTCTCATTGGACATAATCTTTCTATCTTTTTAGTTTCTCTTATTTTGATGCGGTCCTATTTGTCTGTGCTTTCTCCTTTTTCTTTGTCCACCTTGTTTCCCACCTGTACAAATCATCACATTTCTGTAAAATTTTCATTAATTTCTTAATTTGCAATTTTGTTCCGGACATATTTATATTTTCTAAGTCTTTGTCAGTAAAGTCTGTTCTGTATGGTTTCTGCAATACCTTCAATCTCCCTATTTCAATTCACATCTAGGAAGCAAGCTACGTCAATTTTTCATGAAATATTTTTACCTTTTGGGTTATGCTTCTACATATGAACAATAATTCTTCTTCACTGTACGTATTTAGCCTGTCTATTCCCACATTTCCAGCTATCATCTCTTCCAATTCTACTTTGAATTTAAAAATGTCCAAAATCTTTGGCTGTTGATTCTGTTTGACCATTCTCTGTGCCCACCAGTCTAAGTCTTCTAGTGATACTATTGTAGTACTTTTAGTTCATGTAGATGTTTCTAATCATATTTCTTTTGAAGAACAGGGAACAACTCTTCTCAGAGTTTCAGTTATTTGTTCTCTTATCAACAAATCCATTAGATATATTACCGATTCACATTCACTGACTCGATCTTCAATTATTATGTTCTCCTTTCTAGGTTCTATTGAAAGAGCGGCCATAACTGGTGGTTTTGGACAACTTCCCTTATCCCCCTACAATGGGACAACAGGACCTATAGTCACTGGTATAATCAACGCTTCAGGGTGTGTACTCAATTATGTATTAATTTTTCTCTATTTTTGTTTATTGCTTTCTTTTTCCTGGAGTATCCTACCATTTAATGAGTCATGCATAATCTGAGAAACTAATGGTGTTTCTAAAGTGGGGGCACTTGGAGTGGTTCTACTAGGTCCCTCCTGATATGACGGAGGATTCTTTGTTAGGATATCTTCCATAAACTCATCTTCTGATTCCCCACAAACTGTCCTTGTTAAATGTTTAGTTGTGTCTGTACACTTGCCTCCCATCTGTTCCTCTAACATTAATACAGGATACAGTCCTTCTATAACCATTACTTGTCTCCATTGTTTCATCTGATCTTCACGTGATTCACACACTCTTTTAGGATAGAGTCCTCTATAACTCCTAGTACTTCTAAATCTGTCTCGTTCAAATTCCGCCTCTGTTTCCCATTCTTCTAAAGCTTCCTACTGTGTTAGTCTGGGTCTGGGCTCTAATTCATTCATCCTCCTCCTTAAATTCTGAAGAATTCTCCCATTAAACGTACCATTTTCTGGGAAAGCTAGTATTCCATCATTTTTGTATACTCTATATCCAATTTTCTAACCATACACAGGTATGGTAGCCTCTTTCCATCATCATAAATGAGGCAGGAGTCTTTGGTAGTGGAATAAGAATCCCCTCTCTAGTCTTAATTGGTTTATCTTTCTTGAAATAATTTTTAATTCTCTGCATACGTGACATTTTCCACGTCTCTCCCTACATTTCAGGAGAGAATCCTCTTCTATATTCTTTGCTTGCGAAACCTAAATATCTTCTATCTGGGCGATTCCCTATTAATCCTGTATTGCCACATACAAAACTCCACTGTCAAGTATTATTGCTGCTTCTATTTTGTTAACCAATTAGTCTTTTTGTTTACATCCATGTTTCTCTATTCCTGTTTCGGCTTTTATTCCTTCATCCAATCAAACTTAAACTTACAAAATGTGCTTAGCCAATACTAGCCCAGCTCTATTGTGACATCAGTATCACTTCTCTCTACTGACCCCTCCTTTAGAAACCTCGGTAAATCACACGCCTGCAGTCTTAACCAATCCCAGCCTGACACTCTGTGACATCGGAGCGACAACTAACCCCTCCTTTATATTTCTCTGTCTTGTCACACACCCGCTGTTTCAACCCGTCCCAGGTGGCACTCTGTGAAGTCAGCGTAACTCCGGCACCTGACCCTCCCTTCACAAGGTCATACAAAAACGTATTTTCTTTTAACCTTTAACCTAAATTTCCATTAATAACAACATAGAAACATTTGCTACTCTGTCTGTTTCATTAAACTAAACAATGATTGATTTCTTTAGCTATGAGCAAAACCTTCCGCTTACTCTTCATACACTGCGTGTAAAACCTTTCCGCTTACTCTTCACCCAAGCTCAAAAGAACCTGCTACTCCTCTAGTGTTACCCTTTCTACGTGATATAACTCCAAAGTTTCACCAGCAACTCTTTGCTAACAATCGCTCTCACTTATTCACAAGACTTAATTACTATTTCAAACAGACGAGTAACCTCACTGAGGTGTGGCTTCCATTCACCACCCGCTATATATTCCCCGGGAATCTCCAGACAACATGAAACAATATACAAACGGATTTGTTAAAACATTAATCGATAACCAATAATCACCAAACTAATCAATAAAAACCATAACTCTGCTACCAGCAAACTGATCCAGCGGGCTACCAACCTGCGAACATCTATCAATATATATTAATCTGAGCGCTTAAACACACTCACTCATATAGGCAAGTCAACACTGCTGGGGTTCAATTTTTATAAGGGCTTAAATAGATTATTTACCTATCATTTCTCTGATCTATCACTGATCCTAAAGCCCTCACTTTAGGCAATGGACCTATTTAGTTGAGTAGTAATTGATGATATGACATAGGTCAATCTACTCTTATTATAATAATCATATGAGCAAACAAAATTACAGTGTTAACTCCATCTTTCTAAGGAAGTAAGATCGGTTTACCCAATTTTAGAATAATATTTCACAATAACAAGTACCTCAGGAAAAGAGAGGCTAGAGAGAGAAGTACATTGACACAATACACAGAGGTGTATTTACCTAGGATGGTGTGAAAATCAGACCCCTCTTTCCAAGAGGTAATGGGTCCCTTTGAAAGTTCAGGTGACAAGGACTTCAGGACAGGTTTCAGGACAGGATAGATGACCTCTTCTGGATTTGACGCCTGCAACTCACCCCTCTCTGATACTAACTTCCTCATCGATTCTTCTGCGATCTTCTTCTAATTCCATAACCTCCTTGATTCTTCCGTGATCTTCTTCTAATTCTATCACCTCCTCGAGTCTTCCGTGATCTTTTTTTAATTATCTAGCTTTAAAATTCTAAGTCTGCTTCTTCGAGTATTCGATCAACATTCGGACAGCATCCCGGTCTCTCAGTGTGTGTCTTGCTGCGACTGCAATAACTAATCTAACTTACTACCCCAATTATACTTTCCTAATGGCATGTACCACCCCTAAATGTTTCGCCTTTATGAAACTCTTGTTTCTGATTGGACAAGCTGAGAGGATGATCATCACATCATGCTCGTTTTGAATGTTTTCCTTTAGTTCATTGTTTTAGACTCCGTCCCATTAATTTGTTCTCCCAAGCTTTATTTCCCACCCATATTTCCAAACCTTATCAACAACAATGTATACATTTCACAGTTGCCCATTGAATCTTCAGGATGTTCAGCTGGTTCCCAGGGCATGTACGGAGAATGTCCTTGGACGAGTTTCAAGACTTGACCTCACTGTTTCTGGTTGTCATCTTTGCGCATGCGTGAAAAACCACGTCAGTGAGGTTTGATATATTTTTGCTAATTTGTTTATGCGAGGTATGAATATATATTTTTTGCTCTTAAAAAACCTTAAAAACGGAACTTTTGTCATTCCATAAATACCAAATGTTGATCTATTATGATGCTGTGTATTAAAACTGCAATATAGTTTGTGAGGGACAACATAGAGCAATAACAACTCCAGGTGTTTGGGTCACGGTGCCAGTTGGCTTTTTAATTGTCACGTATTAGGCCACTTATTTCCACAGTAGTTTTAGATCATCTTATTATTATTTTTTATTATTCATTTTTATGTTTTACGGGTTTTGTGGTCCTTAAACCCCTTGAATATATTTTTTGCGACACCTAGTGAGGATGCATATCTGCTGTTTTATGCAGAATATAGAAACATCTCCTCGAGATAGAGAGTCGGAGTCTTTTCCCAGTAGCACTCACTAAAGAGAGCCATAGTCTTTTTACAGTTGGTCTTATCAAAGAGAGTACATTACGTGGTCACGTCCGTGCTCACGCTGCTTGGCACCCTAAGTGTGCTGTTTGAAAAGACCGACAAGCAGAGATTCTTCTCCACCGGTAAGCGTGTTTGTCTTCTATATATATCTTATTTTTTCACTTTTGTAGTTAACTTTTAGTATGCTCAAATTTACGTGGACTGGACCGCTCCTCTTTAATTCTGTTGCGTGTTGTGCTTTTAGATTCCCTGGAGGCAATTGCACAAAAAACGGGTGAGCTGAATTTAGTGGTATGTGCCCCGGAAAGACGACAGAGTGCCAATTGGAATTGAGCTAATGAATAGTACGTATATTCGGTGTCTTGTACCCGAGCTTCATATTTAAATCCTCGTCGTTACTGACAGAGAGTCGCCATCTAAACATACTCTGACCAGGCTGTTCGGTATTTTCAGAGTTTACAACAAGAAAGTGATTTTACTTTCCGAGTCCAGCGTCAAGCAGACTGTATTCAGATAGAGGTAGCACTGCCGGTGTTCCAAGTAGGTTGGAAGCACCGTTTACATTTTATACTGGGCTTGGCTAGCACTGGAATAGTGATTTTCAATTCTGCCACGTTTGATGGTGTATACCAAGTACTTGGGCCCTCTTTGCATGTTTTTCCACTATTTCTTTATTAGTGAGGCATTCGGATTGCACATTTCCCTTTTTGTTTTCAACGTCACTTTAGCGGTGAGACTGACTGTTAGGGGTGCTACCGGTCGTCTTGACTGAATTCAGTCTTCAGCAGATTAGAGTTAGTAGATTTAGTTGGGTAGGTTTAGTTTAGTAGTTCGTGAGAAGTGTAAGAACCTTTTGTTTGGGTTAATGACAATTGTCTTTGACAATGCTTGTTTATTCCTTGGTTCTACAATGTAGGGGTTAACTAGAGTGTGCGCTCCTTAGTGGGACAGGTTTTCTAGATTGTGCGCTCCTTTTGGAGACAGGCTCGCGCTAGTCCTCGTGCCCTGTGTCATTTACTGTTAGGGCTCGCGCTAGTTCACGTGGCAGAAGCTATAAATAGAAGCTTCTGCCAACGGTATTTCGCTTTGTCTCTCGTTGTATCTGATGAGAGCTTCTGACTCCGTCAGGTTTTCCATGGCTTTTCGAGTTCCTTGCTCCTTCCCTTGACCAGAGAACTCCCTCGAGTGTTCTTAGCCCCTCCGCTCATTATCGCGTCCTGAGAAGCAGTTTTCCTTTCTCTGAAGTGAAGCTTTTCAGACGCCGAAGAGCCGACCCCTTCATTTCCCTCCGAGTCAGCCGGGAGGTTAAATTCCTTCCGCGCTTGCAGCGACCTGTGAATCAGTTTCCCTTTCTCTGAAGTGAAGCTTTTCAGACGCCGAAGAGCCGACCCCTTCACTTCTTTCCATGTCAGCCGGGAGGTTCGTTTTCAATGAAGAAGCCTTGCAGCTGTCAGTTCGAGTCTCCAGTCCGCCGCAGCTGAACATACTGGGACAGTAAGATTTTCTTGGCAAACATTAGAACTGTTAATACAGCGCTCCTGTTAAAAACCTTTATAAGTAGAGAGCGCTTCTAGAGAGACTGGCGTGGGGCAATTAAACAAGCCTTTATAAAGGCAAATGACTTAAAAGTGAAACTTTCTTCAATCACATTAAAGAACCTACACAGTCAACGGCTGAGGGTTCAAAGTCAGTCTTAGACTCTAGAAAACAAGCCTTGGTAAAGGCAAATGCTTTAGGTGGTATATGTATATATATATAAATATAGATTTCTGAGTGAATTGAAATTTGACTTGAGTAAGAAAAATAAGATTGATGTTTAAAGGAAGCCAGTTGAAGCAGTAGCACTTACCCAACAGCAGTGTTGTCTAGTGGTAGGCTGTTATCTTTTGTCTTCCTACTGCAGAACTACTTGAACAGAAGAAATACCAAGTCTCAGGTACGCTTGCATGAAGTATTCAAGTTTTTTGTTAAATAACCTTACTAACTAAATTAACCCGTCAACTCAGTTAATTGATCAAGAGTTACTGACTTTGGAACATTTATTTAAAGGTGTCAAGAGACTGAGTTAGAGTCAAACTGCTTCAGTAAAGTGTAAACAAGGGCCAATTACACAGATGGTTAGTAAGTAGAGATGTTTAATTAAATTCAGTGACATGAAGCAAGCAGTAGGGTAATTGTATTTTATATTGTTATATTGCACTACAGAATTTCTTGCGACCAGTGTTGCGCAGAGAATAAGAAATGATCTTTGGCCTGGAACACTTCCAAGAGAGAAACAACAACAACAGAAGATCTTGTTTGTTTATTTGTTGTTAGTCTCTCAGTCCACTTCCCCTTTCCCTTAGGGAGAAGTTAGCTCAGTCAGTGTTGAATTCCTGATTGGGTTGATTGATCTTTGAGGGAGTTGGGAGTTTGCAGCTCAAGAGGAAAAAAGTCGGAAGACTCTCTGAGGATTCCTCAACACTGACTAGGTGGACAAAACTAACGAAATGGTGTAGATATTCCCTTATATATCTTTCTATGCTCTGTGTTGTCCATGAGAATATTTGGTAAATTTTTTGTAGAAGAGACCTTCTAAGCAGAGTGTGTAATCTCCTATGTATCTAAACATTTGCATATATTTGTATATGTACATATGTATATTTAAAGGATTACTCCCATTTGTGTGCTTCGGTTTCCTTAAAGCCCATAGTCCTGATGAGGCCCGAAGGTAACAGGCTGAAACGCGTAGACTTGATAAATATAAGAAGTTCCTTACCATTTCTACTTGCAAAAAAGAAACGGACCACACCATCAAATATAGGAAAAGGGGATAAGACTTAGTACTACCCTGATTGGTGTTGGTAAAAGGGTTATCTTGAAGATATGGGTTGCAAATCATAATTGTTTCAAAAATTGTTTACTGCAACCCCATATAAATTAGGGCAACGAGGATTCTGTTTGTGAAGACAAATTGTTTATGTATGCCAAAATTATTTGTATATAATTGTCTGTACAATGTTTGTATGTTTCCTTTGTTTGTATTTCAATTTTGGGTAATATGTGTTTTTCTTTCTTTGGTATGTAAACGCTGATATCTGGTATACTTCTTAGTGAATATATGCATAGAGAAAAAAACAACTGGATAGCAGACCAGTGTGAGTGCCTTTCAAATAAAATATATGGTTTCGAAGGGAATTTTTCTCCAGTGAAGGATTAATTAAGATTTTCTTTCGGCTCATAAATAATTTTTATAGATCTATTCCACCACACCATATTGTGTTTTTTGCTGTTTGACTGCCCAGGTGCGGGTGGAGTATTAGGGCAAACCCCCTTTTTTCTAAACAGATATCCCAAATAGCTATTTATTACTTCTAAATTCAATTTCACAGTTTATTCTTTAAAAATTCTAATCTTACATTCTACTTATTCGATTGTTGTCATTTTGGTCTTGTTAGATTTATAAAATTAAGTTCTATTATGCTACCTGGTGTGGTGTTTTCACTGTGTTGTTATTTTTTGAAGTCTTGCACAAATATTTTGCACATTGCCTCTTTAGTTAAACCTGACTGGTCTGTGCCAATCTAACAGAGGGTGAGCACAGGTGAATTTGTGTTGTGTTTGTGACTTACCATGACTAGGATTGTGGCTTCTGCTTGGACAGGGTGCATACTTCTTTCCCATTCAGTGCCTCCAAACCACCAGCCCCAATCCACCCATGCAGTCTGGTCCCCAAAGGTAAACCCTCTGCCCCCAGATCTCAGCCGCCCTGTGGTTTGCCTCGCTTGGCAAGCACAGCTGCTGCCGCAGACTCAAGAGAAACCCAAGGAGATGATGGACGGAGTGCTGAAACTTTCTAGACACTCACCCCCAGTCACAGATCTGGGTTGAATCCATCATTGTTCTTTAGCTCACTTTGCCACCCCAGTTCAGACATATCCATATGCAAATCAGTCTTGACCCTGTGCCTCATGGGAACAGTCCAGCTCGAATTGCCAAGCTATGTCTTTAATGGAACAGAAACAAGCATCCTGGGACCGGTTTCTGGATAACAGCCGTCATCAGTCAGGCTAGCTTGAATCCAGTGGCAAAGTGAGCAAGGGACCCACGTCTGGGCATACCCTGCCAACTTAGGGCAAACAAAGCAAATACAAGGAGATGATGGACGGAGTGCTGAAACCTTTCAGACACTCACCCCCAGTCACAGATCTGGGTTGAATCCATCATCGTTCTTTAGCTCACTTTTGACCGCAGTTCAGACACAGCCATATGCAAATCAGTCCAAACTGCTAAACCATGTCTTTAATGGAACAGAAACAAGCATCCTGGGGCCAGGCTAAAGATAGCGGCACATTGATCCCACAGACTATCAACCCAGCAACAGTCGTAGCTAAGGGAGAAGGATCTCTACTGGAAAGGATCCCTTGTCATGAGCTCTCTCCTTGTCTCCTTCGCTGCTCCCACTCCTAGGAGACTTACCTGTTTGAACACCGGATAAGCAGGGATCGCTAACAGTGAGAATTAGGTATCCTGTATGCTCTCCCCACACACGTCCTTCGATGCTTCCTCTCCAGAAGACTGACCTGCATGAACATGATGTAGCAACATGTCATGTTGATGACCCCTGCCCTGTTCCTTACACTACTGCTGCCTCTTTCTGAATCTTTCACGGAAGAATGAGTTGGTTCTGCCTGGTCCTCAGAGCTCCCCCTGCTCTCCTATCTGGGAATGAGCCTGTGCTGCCCCTGGTATATGGTTGTCTCCATCACCAGCATCTCCACATAACCCACAGACACACCCCCATAAAGTCTCTTGGCTTAATGCGGAGTCCATTGGTCCCAGCACCCGGATTCCTGCCATACTCTCCATAGTAGCCCAGGGCCAATATCCCTGTCATTTTGGATGGTTCGGCCAGCTTTGGAGAAATGGGAGCAGGAAAAGTGAAAAAGGACTTGCTATAGCCCCCAAAGCATTAATAAGTGAAAAAGGACACTTGAATAAAAACACATAGGCTACTCATCGGCATTAAAATTATACTCAGCTTCTTCCCAGTTGGGAACATCGAAACAAAAAGAGGACTTGCTCCATCCCTCCAGAAACCACAGGAATGGCCTCACTTCCTCAAGGGAAAGGCTGCAAAATCCCACAACCTAAAATTGAAGGAGGTCCTTCTGGATACAATCACCTCTCTCACAACTACCTCAACTGAAACAAAAGGAACACAGTTTGAGCACCCAGAGTGTCAGCCATTTTGAAATGGGCTGCTGCTAGTCCAGCGAGCCTCAGTATACTGCTATGATCTGCACCTCTGTACACCAATATTCAGGTTGATCCCTCCTATATGGAATTTGCCTAATTTTGCTTTGCAAACGGACTCCAGGCACCCCCACAGACAATATTATGCATGCCCCCACAAAACCCTTCCCTCCTTCAGCACCCAAATTCATGAAACCACATGGTCCTAATTTTTTCTCCATCTTTATCCCCCCGAACCTTTCAGATATGGTGGCTAAAAACTTCAAGCAGACTGATTTAACAACACAATTGCTCATGTACATTACAACACCTCCAAAGGGAAAGAGAGAATGGATCCAATCTTCTACACTACCTGACCTGCGAAATAGAATACAGTACTAACAAACTACCGTCCTACATCCAAAACCAGTAACATCCCATACGGACACAAACTGACAATCTCTAACTCTCCTACGTTCAAAGTCAATACCACTACAACCATCTAAAGAAATGGAATGTTCATGATACAAGCCAATGGCACCAACCTAGTTCTTTTGAATACATATTCTCTACACTGCACAATGTATACTTCCATTCACAGAACTCACCCATAGCTAGCCAACCTCCCCCAGAGGTTACAACACAAAAATAACTACCAAATCACACCACTGACTCTGACTCTAACTCTACCCCCTCCTCTACCACACTTTCTTCCCTCGCCTCCCCCCTGACTGGGCCTGGTACCTCTAACTCACTATACCACACCAGTACCCCTTGCTCCCACACTATGGCCTTTTCAGCCAGGCCCAACACAGTTACCAGTCCAGCTCAGAGTTACATCACTAGTCCTATGTCCCAACCCAACTTTCATATGGATGCCCCTCCACCCAACCAATCCATCCCCCAATGCCCTTCCCCAAGGTCTCTCAGGACATATATCCATCAGTGCATGCACCCAACTCTCACAACTTGCCATTAGCACTCGCCAATATGTTAATGGATACATGGGTGCCCACATTACTCGCCCACTACACCCTTCATAAACAATAAAGAAACAAATGACATCTTGAAGCACACACCTACTAACATACACTCCCCCACACTGGACTGCCTGGAACTGAACAGTTTGCAGCTAAACATCCTCACCCCTTCTTCATTGAATGAAGTGTCCATGACCAATCTAAATGAGAGACTAACACTCATGGAAAGCCAACCAGAGACAATAATACAGGGCATAAACAAAATCCTGTTGAACCTCAACACATAACTGGAGCATGCCCTGTGCCCACACCTCACTCCCACTTGCATCAACAGTCAACAACCAATATAACCCAAGACACAGCCGGATCACAACACCCAGTAACAACCAAGCTCAGAAGCAAAAAAGAATGAGCGCCATGATGTCTTTGGGTGAGGCAACAGATCTACTCAAATCATTTGACCTGTCACCAAACATTGTCAGATGCCCTAGACTAAGTAGCCCCTCTAAAACCAAAAAGGACTTGAAACCCCCTCAAGATCCTGGTTTAACAAAGACCTTAACAATGAGAAAAGACAACGTAGAGCTGCAGAAAGACTTTGGTGATCTAATCCATCCATAACTCGCCTTGACGAGCTTAGAAGGGAACGCAGAAAATATAAAAAGCACATCATGAAAGAATAAGCCATCTTCTTATGCAACACCCTAGACAATGCCAAAAAATGCCCCAAAATGCTCTTTAACATCATCAAGCAACAAACCTCCAAGCCAGCCGTAAAAAGTCTCAGATCTCAAATAACGGTGTGACAATTTTGCAAATTGATTTAATGATAAAATCACTAAGATTGAGTTCTCCCTCTACAATCACACCCAGTCAACCAATAGATATGTTGAGAGATTCAACAAGACCGTTAAATGCATGATCAAGGGCCCATGAGGCATGAGTGGGACATCCTCTTACCATGCCTGTGCTTCGTTTCCAGAGACGTAGCACAGAAGGGTGTTGGGTTTAGCACCTTTGAGCTTCTGTATGGTCATCCTGTAAGGTGACCTCTCAGTCTGGTTAGGGAGGGATGGGAGCAAGCTCTCAGGAACCCCACACTGCCCCTTCCCCCCTGGATGTGGTTAGCAACATGCTAGCCTTTTGGAGCCAGATGACCAAGTTTTGGAAGCAAGCTTCTGAAAACAGAGGCCAGGCAGGATGCAATAAAACAGTGGTAGAACCAGACAACTAAGCTTGTCGAATTTCAGCCTCAACAAAAAGTATGGGTGATGGAGCCTGTGGAGCCAAGGGCCCTCCAAGACTTTTGGACTGAGCCTTATGAAATTGTTGAGAGGAAGGGGGATGTAAGATACCTGGTGGATCTCAAAACTCCAGACACTCCATGAGTGTTCTCCATATCAACTGTTTCAAGCCACACTTTGAGAGGTCCGAGGTTACCATGTTACTGGTTATAGTTGGAGGGGAGGTAGAAGAGAGTGAACCTCTCCCTGACCTCATAGCCTCCAAAGAGAAATGTGGATCAATGGAAGATGTGAACCTCTCCCCTACCCTGACTTCAGAACAGCAGAAGGACTGTCACTATTTGGACAGATCTCCGCTCTGTTTTCTCTCACTCCTGGGATTACCCATCTGTGTACCCATGATGTGGACACAGGAGACAGCCTGCCTGTCAAGAATAAAACCTATAGGTTGTCTGACAAAGTGAGGGCCAGCATCAAGCATGTAATACCCAAGATGTACTTACAGAATAAGTCCAGACTAAAAGGAGCAGAAAGTGTGTTGTGGTTGCTATCGACTCAAGTGACAATTTATTTTTCAAACCTTTATTTATAATTGTTTGCCTTCGTGTACATTGATACATAGCATTTTTAATGACAAGGCAATTTCACAGTTGGCATCTCGTATATTGACAACACCCTGTACAACATTAGTTTATCGACAAGGGACATCCACTTTCGGGATCATGCAACCAAAGGGGGCCTCATGTGTTGGTGATCGGTTCTCGTTGGCGCACATAACTGATAAAGGGTTCCCAAATGTCAGGGGGTTGAGATCTCAGAGGCATAGAGTCCCAGTAGTTAGACAGCTGCTCATGGCAGTAAGCAATGTCTTTTATCCAGTCTCTTGTTTTGGGCACCAGGGTGCCCCCCCAGCATATTGCAGCCCTGCGTTTGGTGAGGAGTAATAGTAATACAGTGAGTTTACGAGAGCTACTGGGAATCTCAGCCACGTGCCCCAGCAGTCCAGTTAAGGCAGAGAGGGACAACTGTAATTGTATAATTTCCCCTATCACCCCAAAGACCTCCACCCAGTACGCTGCTATCGCTGGGCACTTCTAGGCAAAATCAATGAAATTCACTGAAAATGCATGGCATTGTGTACATTGAGAGTCTCAAGATATACCCATTCTATGTAGCAATACTGGAGTGCAGTAGGTGCGATGTAAAAAATTTAAATAAATGAGACGCAGCCTGTAGTTCGGGGACAATAATTGGAGCAGGAAACGACCTTTACTACGCAACTTTTACAACGCACTACCATTACAACTAAACTTTTACAACGCAACATCCATTACATAGCATGCCATTACAACGCAACCATTACAACGCATGACACTACAACGCACACCATTACAACGCATGTCATTACAACGCAGTTATTACAACGGATACCATTACATAGCATAGCATTACCAACCCATACTTACCCTACTATTGCACCCTCTGGAGTTAGAATAGTAATTTTTACCCCTACACTATCCAACACTTACCCTACTGTTGCACCCCCTGGAGTTAGAATAGTAATTTTTACCCCTACACTATCCAATACTTACTATACATGCAATGTAATGTTATGCGTTGTAATGGCATGTGTTCTAAAGGTAGCATGCGTTGTAATGGAATGCGTTGTAAAGGTAGTTTTTAAAAATTCGTTGTAATGGCATGCGTTGTAATGGAATGCGTTGTAATGGATGTTGCGTTGTAAAAAATGTGTTGTAAAGGTGTGTGTTGTAAAAGTATGCGTTGTAACGTCATACAACCATTGGAGATGGCCGCAACAAAATGACCATTCTGAGTCTGTGAGTGGGACAGCAAGGTCTTTCCCCAGGCTTCTCGAGCTGGTGTTTGTGTTTCGGGCGAGGTGCGTGGCATACTTTGGTACAGTGACGTGATAAGTTTCTGGTATGAGGCAGTGGTGTAGGTATACTCAAGTGTGGGAAGGTCGCCAGGTGCTCTGGGAACATTGGGTAGACTTCTTGGCTTGTTGCTCACATTTGGTATTATAAAAATGTGTCTAATGGTGCGTTAGAGGCATGATGCAGGGCCAGAGGACCACAGATACCCATGTCCTCACCCACTCCAATCACCAACACAACTACTCACATACCCATTCACAGACCCTTACAAGTTCTCATACAACCAATTACTCATCCATAGAGCTACTCACACATCTGCTCACTTATACAGCCACTCACACAACCCCTAAGTCACCCATACAGCCACTCATGCACCCAGTCACTCACCAATACATCCAGTAATACAGACATATAGACACTTACACAACCACTCACAAACGGAGTCACTCACCCACACAGCTACTCACACACCTACTTACTCTCCCACACAGCCTCTCAATGCAGCCACTTACTAACCCATAAAATATCTCACACACATTCTCTCACACCCATCAACCACTTACATACCCATTCATACATATATACAGCCACTCAGACACCCGCCCACTCATCCAGGCAGCCACTCACACAAACACTCACTCACTAATACAGTCACTCACACACTAAGTTAACCAAATACCCACTCAAGCATCCACTCACTCACCCATACAGTCACTTACACACCCAGTCACTCACTCATACAGCCATTGAGAAACCCACTCACCCATACAGTCACTAGCACACCCTCACCCTCCCATACAGCCACTCCCTCACACACACGTATACACCTGTAGAGCCACTCACACACAGATATATGCATTCACACAGCCACTCACATAATATATGTTAGAAATAGTATCACTCATTAGTAGTACACAAAATATACTAATTTAACTTTGTATTAACAGTATACATGTTTAATACTCTTAAATGCTTGGACACTTACAATCACTGGATGATGCCATCAGTGATGTAATTTGAGTTGTCATGAGTGATGTCACTGACCATGTCATGAGTGATGTCATATGTGAGGTTATGAGCAGTGCACTACGGGCGTAGGTTATAGTTAGCTCAGCTAACTATAACTGCTGAATTTCTCTGGTTTTATACCAGTAAAATTTGAGCCTCCTAACTATAACATCCCTGTAACCTTTAGTTTTATGAGCGAATATATATATATATATATATATATATATATATATATATATATTACCTACTGGCGGTCGCCAGTAGGTATATATAGTTAGGATTTTTTCTCTATGGGATTTTTGAAAATTCTATGTCTAATAACTTTGGCGTTTGTGGACGGAATTGGCTGAAATTTTCAGGAAAATGAAACATTTTGTTTCTGAGCAGCCCCTAAAAAGTTGGGGGGGGTTCGTCAAGGGGGGGCTGAGAAAAAAGGCGGTCCCAAAACGCGTTTTTCCCATGTTAATTTCCATAGGGCGGTTGGCCTCACTTTTAGCCCGAACGGCTGAATGGATTTGGACTAAACTTGGCAAAATTGTAGGGACTGTTAGTCCGATGTGCCTTTGCTAGGTCTCAATATATGTGCTCCAGTGGATTTTGAGAAATTAACGTTAAAAAAAAAATATATATCTGTAAGCGCGCTCCGGGCAGCGCCCCGGTTCGCGATCCTGACGCGTAACGGAACTTCGCGAAGCGAAGCTGATTGGCTCTCCGGTGTCTGTCAACATTCTGTCAACATTCTAAACAGTCCGGAGCGGCCGCCATCTTGTCTCTCGGTAGGATCGAGAGACAAGAGGAGGCCAAAACAAAGGGGGAAATGACCATAAGGGGGCATAGTAGATCCTCCCTGACCCCCTAGGTTTGATGTGGAGGCTTTTTTGCGTGGGGAGCGCCCGGTACGCGCACCGGGAAGCGGTTTGGGGTGCGTACTATAAGGAAAAAAGAATGATAGACTATGATATTTTGAAATATTGTATGTTTATTGATTGTTCTTTTTGTTGTTTTTTTATTTTTTTTAATTTAAGTAGCAATATTTATGATTATTAAATATAAATTTATTTTTGGGATTGTGCACAGTATACTATAAGTCTGACTTTACATTATAATCAATTTGGTACTAGTTTATGAATTACATATAAAAATGATTAAAGACTCAAACAATTTTTTAATATTAAATATAATTTTATTTTTCTGATTCTTTTTCAAAATTTAATAGAACGTCTAACATTTGACTGTCCGATATGTCTTCTTTTTGACTGAACATAACTTCCCACATTTGACCGTCCTCATATTGAAGTAAGAAATCCACAGATTCTACACATTGTAGAAGTTCATGGTCTCGTGATTCATCCATGAATTCCAAGTCAATGGGTTCAATGATTTCCTCATTGTTCATGTCTAGGACAATTTCAAAGGAAACGTTCTGTTCTCCTTGCATTTTTGTGCTGAAATTTGAATAAAAAATAAATATATCAGTAGAGATAGGGCACTGTTGGGTTTAAGTTCAGACAGGTACTTTTGAGGCGTGAAGTAGTACTATTAAAAAGTGCCTGTGAAAAAGCCTAGGTAAATTCATAATTATACCACAGAAACCTAAATCAATCCATAATTATAATAAACAAGCCTTTCTCAATGTCTAACTCTTACAGAGGGATAGTATATAACTATCTGAAAATGTTTTCAAATTTATAAAATAATATCTTACCTTTTAAAAACAAGTTTAAGTTGTGAGTGAAAATGATCTTGCAATGTAGTTCAGGAAGTAGTAGTCAAAATGGCTGTGTTTCTCTCTCTTTTTTTATATATATTCAGGTACATAACCAATCAAATGTCAGGTAAAAAAAGTAGAAAATGAAAGTAACATTTTAATTGGTTGTCAATTCCAACACTTCAGATGTGTTTTGTGAAGTAATTTACCTCAGGGTATTTAGAGAGGTCTACAGGCTAAATGGTTAAATGGAATTCCAACCAAATTTGTGAAAATGGTAGGGATTGGTATGTAGTATGAGCTAATCTATATTTGGTGAAAGTGTCTCCAGTGGTTTTTCTGTATATTACTTTCCCACCTTTTTTGAGCGAGCGCTTCCCGGTGCGCGCCCCGGTACGCGAACCGGCAGCGTTACGGGAGTCCTCCATTTTGTGTTTCGGTATAATTGAGATAAGGGATGGAGGGCAAATAATGATCAGAATGGGTAGAAGGGGGCAAGGTACACGTATCCTGACCCCCTAGGTTTTCTGAGGGTGGTTGAGGAGGCCCATATGTGCGAAAAAAAACATTATTTTTTAAAATTTTCGCGTGGTTAGCGTCCGGTGCGCGTACCGGGTAGCGCTCCGGGAAGCGTACTTTGGTGAAAATTAGTGAACAAAGTTGGAGTAAAATAATAATTGTGAGTGATAAGATGTAGGGTAGCTCTGAAAAGAGCTTTTGGGTCCTGTGGCTGATTTAGGTACCTACAAGTAGGTACCAATGCACAGTCTTAAATTCAGGATGAAAATTCTGTTACCCTTATATGAGAAGTGAACTCCATCTGCTCTGTAGATATCTTGCATGTAGTAACGCAAGTTATTGTTGTACATGGAGCCCATTCCATGGTCTCTCATGTAAGCTGAAACAGACTTATTTACATGCTTCCTCGATTTCTCAATTTGTGGACAAAATTGGTTCGACCACCTCCATTTCTGTCTTTGGCATATATTTGAATATACCAAGGCAGTTTGAGGGAAAAGTGCCATCAATTGGTCAAAGGTGTCCTTTAAAAGCATTTCCAGACCTACCCCAGTCAAAGTGCCCAAGTCATTTCCTCCACAGTGCACAATTAACAGGTCAGGTTTTGGCAAATGCAAAAAGGTTTTCACCAATGGTATCAATTGGTGACATTTTAATCCTCTGTGGCCAATCCACTTGATTTCCACATTTTGTAAATTGAGGTTGTGTAAATTTCTGTTATCAGCAAACCTTTGAGCCCAGTGGATATAACTATGTCCAACAATCCAGACAGAAAACATGGTGAGAGAAGGTTCTGCTGCAGTCAGATGAAGTGCGGCAATGAAATGGCAGTTGAAAAAATAAGAGTTTATAATGAAAAAAACTGTGGAGTTTCTGTGCTAATGAATCAGTAGCAGTGATTGGTGGATTTTGATTGCTGGAAACAGAAAGTTAGGGTGCATGGATGAGTTCTTTGAAAGATGTAATTTGAATGGTCAAGAAAAAATCATTTTATGAAAGATTGCACTGGATATGCAGGTGTACTGAGAGTTTAGAGTTCAATTGAAACATTGTTGTGTGAAGTTGCAAACATGAGAGGTCTTTCAGGAGGTGGTTGCTATGCAAAAAAGGCAGAAAGGGCAGAGGGGGAAAGGGTGTTAATTTGAAAACAGTGAGGGAAGAGTTTTGATTGGGTGACATTAGAGATATGTGTGATGAATTACAGCATTTGTGTGCCATTGTTGGTTGCAATCTCTGGAGTGCATACCCTTTGCTCTTCTGAAGACAAATTGGTGTGTGTCTGAGACTGTTTTGAAACTCATAAAGTATTTGCTAAGGTGAGAAAAGATTCATTTAATTTATATAGAGAATAGTATGCTATAGGGAGAAAATTATGAAGAAAGTTGTGTATTTAAAATGTTGCTTTGTGTCAAGTGTTTTACAAATAGATTTTGTTTCTTTGAGTTACATAGCCATGTTAAAAGTGACGCAAAAATTGTGCAAGGGCCTTCAAAATACGCTTTCATGTGTCTTAGGGCATTTTAACTCACTTCCCCATGAATGTGGTTGAATAATTGCTTTACATGATGTGTTTAAAAACGTTTTTTGAAATCAATTAGGTTTCTTGATATGTACTGCTAGAGTTTCATAGGTTGCGTGGGGCATATTTATAAGGCCTTTGAGTCTCTCTGATGTTATTTTTCCCATTTTAATTTAAGACATTTCCCCGTGGTGCAAGATCCTTGTAAATACGCCCCCATCTGTGCTTGGCAAATTTAGATTTTGATTATTTGAGTTACATAGCCATGTTAAAAGAGACGCAAAAATGGTGCAAGGGCCTTAAAAAAAAACGCTTTCATGTGTCTTAGGGCATTTTAAGTCATTTCCCCTTGAATGTAGGTATATAATTGATGTACATGATGTGTTTAAAAACGTTTTTTGAAATCAATTAGGTTTCTTGATATGTACTGCTAGAGTTTCATAGGTTGCTTGGGCCATATTTATAAGGCCTTTGAGTCTCTCTGATGTTATTTTTCCCATTTTAATTTAAGACATTTCCCCGTGGTGCAAGGTCCTTGTAAATACGCTCCCATCTGTGCTTGGCAAATTTAGATTTTGATTATTTGAGTTACATAGCCATGTTAAAAGTGACGCAAAAATGGTGCAAGGGCCTTAAAAAAAACGCTTTCATGTGTCTTAGGGCATTTTAAGTCATTTCCCCTTGAATGTAGGTATATAATTGATGTACATGATGTGTTTAAAAACGTTTTTTGAAATCAATTAGGTTTCTTGATATGTACTGCTAGAGTTCCATAGGTTGCTTGGGGCATATTTATAAGGCCTTTGAGTCTCTCTGATGTTATTTTTCCCATTTTAATTTAAGACATTTCCCCGTGGTGCAAGGTCCTTGTAAATACGCCCCCATCTGTGCTTGGCAAATTTAGATTTTGATTATTTGAGTTACATAGCCATGTTAAAAGTGACGCAAAAATGGTGCAAGGGCCTTAAAAAAAACGCTTTCATGTGTCTTAGGGTATTTTAAGTAATTTCCCCTTGAATGTAGGTATATAATTGATGTACATGATGTGTTTAAAAACGTTTTTTGAAATTAATTAGGTTTCTTGATATGTACTGCTAGAGTTTCATAGGTTGCTTGGGGCATATTTATAAGGCCTTTGAGTCTCTCTGATGTTATTTTTCCCATTTTAATTTAAGACATTTCCCCGTGGTGCAAGGTCCTTGTAAATACGCCCCCATCTGTGCTTGGCAAATTTAGATTTTGATTATTTGAGTTACATAGCCATGTTAAAAGTGACGCAAAAATGGTGCAAGGGCCTTAAAAAAACGCTTTCATGTGTCTTAGGGCATTTTAAGTCATTTCCCCTTGAATGTAGGTATATAATTGTTGTACATGATGTGTTTAAAAACGTTTTTTGAAATCAATTAGGTTTCTTGATATGTACTGCTAGAGTTTCATAGGTTGCTTGGGGTATATTTAAAAGGCATTTGAGTCCCTTTGATGTTATTTTGCCCATTTTAATTAAAGACATTTCCCCGTGGTGGAAGGTCCTTGTAAATACGCCCCCATGTGTGCTTGGCAAATTTAGATTTTCATTCTTTGAGTTACATAGCCATGTTAAAAGTGACGCAAAAATGGTGCAAGGGCCTTAAAAAAACGCTTTCATGTGTCTTAGAACATTTTAAGTCACTTCCCCATGAATGTAGGTATATAATTGCTTTACATCATTTGTTTAAAAACGTTTTTTGAAATGAATTAGGTTTCTTGATATGTACTGCTAGAGTTTCATAGGTTGCTTGGGGCATATTTACAAGGCCTTTGAGTCCCTTTGATGTTATTTTTCCCATTTTAATTTAAGACATTTCCCCGTGGTGCAAGGTCCTTGTAAATACGTCCCCATCTGTGCTTGGCAAATTTAGATTTTGATTCTTTGAGTTACATAGCCATGTTCCATACAGTGCTCACCTTCTGCGTAGTCTTTGATATGCTAGACTCCATCTGCACAATGAGATATCTAAGCAAAGGAAACACAGGTGATGTGATTGTGAAATGAGCAAAAGAAATTCCACATTTTTCAATTACATCACCTGTGTTTCCTAACTTTACGAATCACATTGAAGAGGTCTGGCCTTTGTTCAAGAGTGAAGTGGACATGACTTACTTCATTGGTAGGCCTGCAGATGTATTATCTCCTCTGTACTCTTCAACAAGCTTAAATTTCATCTGCAACCCTGAGTAGGCCTCACCTCAAACAAACCTCTGAATAGGCCACACCTTATTGTCATCCTGAATCAATCATTTAAAATGTTAGGGACAGATTTATGATAGCCGTGTGCCTCTTTTGCGCCACTGTGCGTCACTTTTGTGACGCAGCGGCGGTGCAAAAGATTTGCTATGTGGCGACATATTTACAACTTGATGCATCTAGGCAGATGTGTCATGCTGTAAAGTCCTGTGCCACATGAAACCTGCGTCAGGTTTCATATAGGCGTTTTGTTGCAGGGCGGGCATTCATTTGCATGAAAGCCCTGTAAAACTAACACAGTGAAATTTAGAAGATTTCACTGAGTCAGCTTTATGGCATTGCTGAATCAAATCCTTACGCCTGTTTGAAACAGGCATAAGGAGTGATGCACCATTCAATGTGTGGCTTGCTCCTGTGCATTGCAGTAGACATGTCGCGCTTACGACGTGATTCCTGCAATGTGCTGCTTTTGCGGCACAGATGCGTGACGCATCTGTGCTGTTTTTGCTCAATGGTGCTCCACATTGTAAATGCGGCACACCATGGGTGGCAGAGCAGCGGTGCACGTTAACTGGTGCATCCGTGGGGATGCGCCAGTTAACATAAAACTGCCCCTTTACATTTAAGTATGAGCAGGGGACACAGAGTCGGTGAGGCTTATCCAAGGTTAAGAAGAGATGAGTCCTGTTCACTGAAAACTTGGACATAGGCCTCACCTCCTCAGCATCGCTGGACATGGCTAATTAATAGCTGCAAAATGTTACTCTTGTTAAACAATTTTACTATTATAGTCTCTGAGATTTGTCTCTTACTCTGCAACATCTCATTGTTGTTCTCTTTCTTTAAAGATAACGACAACATCAAACATGAGTGATAATGAGCAATCCGTTGATCTCGATATTATCATTGAAATTGTGATTGAAACATCAGTGGAAGTAGATCCCTTGGATGTTTTAAATCCTGAGGATGATGAAGAACATGATGAGGATGCCGATTTGTCAGAATTGTATGACATAGGGTGGGAAGCTGACCTGCTTGAGCCTATGGAACTATAAACATTTATTTTTAAAAGTTACTGGAAATGAAAAGTAAACATGTAAACCGTTTCATTTAAAATTAAACACAACTTCAAAAACAGGTTGTGTGTAGTGTCTTTAATAAAATAGTCAAATATGCTCATAAAATTAGTTCAGATTCACATATAAAACAGCACAGGTCAAATGTAGAAGCATTCCATTTCTTTGCTACTATTTGTGACTACTAAATTTGCCAATGCACTAAAAATTATTCTATGTAAAAATGACAAGTAGTGTGTTAAATTTTTGACAACTGTTATTGATTTACTGTTTGCTAATAGTGGTTAATAACATTTTTAATTATATTTTACCACAGATTCAACTGCAGATCATTTCAAAAGGACATAATGCCATCTAAAGAACGAAACCGAAAGGCTACAAAACGTCAAAGACAGCAGCTTAATAAATTCTTGCAGCAGTCCTCTACAATAAAAACTCGTCAAGTCACCAAGAAAGCTCCGGGTAAGACAACTAAATCATTCATAAGAAACATTTGTAGAAAAAAAAGTAGTACTACAGAAAATGTTTTAGTCCAGAAAAAGAGAACCAATTTAAACGGAAAGGAAAGGCCAATCAAAAATGTTACTGCTAGAGCAGGAGATAACTCTGTGCATGGTAGTAGAAGGAAAAATCAGTTTAGGGACATTCGTAGACGAATGTTCCGCAACAGGATAATTGGCAATTTGTTAAACAATATTAAGAAAGGTCAACAGAAAGTGGTTTTTTATAAGAGAAAAAAAAAAGTTGAGAAAGTTATTGATCAGGCATTTGAAATTAAGCGAAAGTTATTTATTTTGATAATCAATAGAATTAGGAAGCTAAACAAGGCAATTTATGATTTCAAAAGAAATAGTAGATGGAAGAGAACAGTTAATCGTAGTCATTTTTGTGAAGTTTTTTCAGGAGAATAGATGCATAGTTCAAGTTGTGAGGCATTTTTTAATGAGGAGAGTTATTTCCAGGATAATGATTTGGTGCATGCAGTTGACACCAGTGGTCGAGCTTATGAGGTGAAAGATGGTTGTCCAGTTGAAAAAGAGAAACTTGTGACAACAGAGGCAGAAGAGGTGTTAGGTAATGAGGTTTTAGGAAGACGTCCTAAGGGACCAGTGTATATCTGGAAGTGTAGTAGTATTTGCAGTGTGCAACAGGATTCCATCAATTTGCTTTGTGATTTTGTACGGACATTTAATAGGAAAAGTTTAAAACAGAAAATGAAGTTGTTGCAAGAATTAGATCCTTGCAGAGTGAGAGAAGTGACAGGTTTGCATGGTCATTCACTGGCTTGTCTTTCCAGGAGAGTATGCCAGAGTGTTTTTCATCATTTCAGGATGCTAGCAGTGCATCATAATAAAGTGAGGAAATTAGTTAGAATATTGTATTATGCTAAGAGTCCAGCAATTATGCTTAAACAATTATGCACTGCTCTTTTGCATGGTTCTGAAATAGATGTGAAGAATATTTGTGAAGAAATTGAGTTTTGTTACTTTGCAAGTAAAGAGGAGAATGTTGAAATTGACCCAGAAGAAGAGGGTAATGTGGAAGATAGTGTACAGGTTTCCAGCACAGATAATTTTCAGAAGGAAATTGCCACGTTTCAGGTGAAATCAAGAGAGAGGCCTAATTTCACTTGTGTGTGTTGTCGACGCACTTATTATAAGAATCAGACTAAGTTAGTGGATTTATATGCGAAAAGTGAAAGGGAAAATAATAGTGAATGGAAGGATTTCGCAACATACTTGATGGTAGAAAATTGTTTTGATTTGGGATTGGATCAACGTGTGTGTACTTATTGTTGTAACAAATTAAATCAAAACCGGATGCCTGCTAGAGCGGTTCATAATAATCTGGAATTGGTTGAGATTCCTTCTGAATTGAAGGATTTAAATACTTATGAATCTATTTTGATTCAAAGTATCCATCCCTTTCAGGCTATTGTAAGAATGGAGCCAAAGACAGGGAAATTGCCTCCATCAGATTTACAGAGAGGATTAAAGGGAAGAGTTGTTTATTTGCCTCTAGATTTGAAGAAAAACATTAATACAATTGGAGTAGAAAAAGTGGAAGAGGAACCTCTGGTTATCTTAGTTAATGGGGTTCCGACAAAGAGTAAGAAAATATGGCAAGATTTAGTGGATGTTAGGAAAGTCAAAAAGGCAACATTGTATTTGAAAAAAACAATAAGTACTATAAGAATGTATATGTTGCAGAAGAGGAAGTAAGTGAAGAAGAGGATAGCGATTTGTGTGCTGGTCAAATTGAGAAAGTAGAACCTTCTAAAAGTGAAGAAATATATGAACATTATAGTGTTCATCCTTTGCATTCCAAGGAAGTCATGGGGAATGCTATTGAGTTGTTTCAAATTAAACAAGCCAAAGGGAGTCCCATTAGTGTTTGGGAGGAAAGTTTGGAAGCTCGGTGTTTCCCACAGCTATTTCCAACAGGTCAAGGAGGAAGATATGATGAGCGACCTCATCAAATTCCTGCTTCTGAATACCGGACTTTACGATTGTATGCAGAAGATCCTAGGTTTCGACAATGCATTCCCTATTTGTTTCGTCTCCTGTTTGAAAGCGATCTGTCTGGACTGTCATATGCAGTGAACCACATCTTGAAAAGTGGTATACAGATGCAAAACATCTCGGCAAGTGACTTTATGGATAAAGTCAATGTGCAAGACAGTATTTTGGATTCTCACCTGATTAATCTCATGGCGTGTCAGCGTGGTACTAATGAGTACTGGTACCGTCGTCATGGTGATTTAAAATGTATGCTGAGGAACTTAGGAACTCCCACATGGTTCCTCACTCTCAGCTGTGCCGAGTATGGCTGGGAAGACTTACTTGAATTTCTACGAGAGGCAAATGGAAACATTGAAAATATCGAATTCAAGACACCCGGAAAACTGTGCTCTTTGGATCCAGTGAATGTATGCAGGTACTTCAATCATAGATTTGAAGCTATGATGTCTTTCATCATGAACAAGAAAAATCCACCTCTTGGAGAGGTGTTGGATTTCTTCTGGAGAAAGGAGTACCAAGCAAGAGGTGCTCCTCATATACATATGCTGCTGTGGATCAAGGATGCACCTAAATTTGGAACAGATCCAGAAGACTTAGTGATGAGTTTCATAGAACAGTATTCTACATGTGCTGTTCCAAACGCAAAGGAAGACAAAAGCCTAAGAGAACAAGTTTTACGCTTCCAAAGCCATCATTGTGGAAAGTACTGTCGTCGTAAATTCAGAAACAAGGACAAGTTCTACACCAAATGTCGTTTCGCCTTTCCACGACCGGTGATTTCTAAAGGAAGAGTGAACAGTTTGATGTCTTCGCTGCGACATAATGTGATGAAGAAATCACCTAAAAACACATACAATTTGAAAAGGAACGAAGAGTCCAAGTACATCAACGACTACAACCCAGTGATTTTGTCCATGTGGAATGCTAACATGGATATACAGTTTGTGGCTGATAACTGTATGGCTGTGGCTCGGTATGTGACATCTTACATCACCAAAAAAGAAAAGACAGAATTGAAGGATATGTGGGAGGACATTTCCCATAAAAAGAGCCTCAGTAAGAAGTTGTACAGTTTCAGTCTGAAGATGTTGTCACATCGAGAAATCGGAGCTTACGAATGTTCTGACCGGTTGTCTTCAGCAAGTCTCTATGCCAAATCCAGGAGTATCGTTTGGGCGAGTCTTGTTCTTGCTGCAACGCGTAATCGAGTTCTGAAACCTGTGCGGGAAATTGAGTATTTGGCGGAAAAGGAGCCAAACAGTACCGATATTTTGAAGACCAACATGTTGGATACATATTATCCAAATAGAAGCAGTCACCTCGAGAATGTTTGTCTGTATGAGGTTCTACAAAATTACATATTCAAGAGGAACATCAAAGAAGAAATTGATAAAGAAGTGTATGCTGTAATTGGAAGTGAGGGATGTCTGGTCAAGCAAAGAAAATCCTGATGACTCTGGAATACACACATTTGTTTAAAATACCCCTCACACACCAAAAGGGCCCTGACCCCACTCCTGACCCCACTGACACTCACTCCTATTCACTCACATAGCACCCACAATTAATAAGGTGCTCCAGCGTAGTCGCTTGTCGCAGCACTGCCCCGTCCGGCAGCCAGGCGGGAAGACCCCGATCATGAAGCATGACACCAAGGGCCCTTTTGGTGTGTGAGGGGTATTTTAAACAAATGTGTGTATTCCAGAGTCATCAGGATACACAAAAAAAACCTTTGAGGTGGACCTTTTTGATTACAGTTACTTTTGCAAGAGGAGGACGTGCCCACCTCGGTGCCACGCAGCACCACCTCTTCCTCCCCCTTTTTGATTTCCCTACAAGCAAAGAAAATGCCACTTGGTAAACCATCGAAAATTGAGTGGCGAATCTCCTGAAAAAAAAGAGTTTTTCTATTTAGCACTTTTGCAACTTTTCAAGCCTTGGCGTGCAGAAGAGGAACTGCTTGGAGATTTCCTCTGTTACGAAGACTCTTTCAATGCCGCCAAGGAGACCATAGAATGTCCTGTTTTTCCCAAATATCTAGAAATGTTGAATGCGGAAATCGAGCAGGAAGCAACGATTGCAGCCGAGATTGCTAGAGACAGTTCTCAGGACAGTCAGAGTTCTGTTTCATTGAGTCAGGATCCACTAGGAGGACCAGTTATGAAGCCGCCACTGCCATGATTGAAGTGGAAAGAGCCATGGCACATGCTCAGGAGGATGCGGTTAACTTAGAAGACTTGGAAAGACAACTCAACGTTGAGCAGAGGAAAACATATGACGAAGTTACCAACCAAATTGATCATGGATTAAGTCATGAGAAGAAAGAGTGCTCATGTACGTCGTTGAAGCCTGTCCGACTGTACGTGAGTGGAGAAGCGGGAACTGGAAAAAGTTTCCTCATTAAAGCAATTTCATGTTATTTGTGAAAAAGGACTGAGTCATCGCTGTCTTGTGTTGTCACCGCTCCAACTGGACTGGCAGCACATAACATTAAAGGTATTACTTTGCATCGTCTACTGATGCTGCCAGTGGAGCATGATAACAAATTACAATACCACAAGTTATCTGGAGATGCTTGTTGTGAAGTTTCAAGAGTCTTGAGGAAAATGAAACTTCTTATCATTCACGAAGTAAGCATGGTTTCCAATGTCATGCTTGCCTTTGTGCATTTGAGAATGCAAGAAGTTCTCAAAACAGAGTATGATGTGTTATTTGGTGGCAAACACATCATTGTTTTCGGTGATCTTCTGCAGCTGACACCAGTGAAAGGACAACCTGTGTTCAAAATGCTCACGCATGAAGATACCAGGAAGTGCCTAGGGAGCATTGGCAACGTCAA
Organism: Lissotriton helveticus; assembly: GCF_964261635.1. NCBI lineage: Eukaryota > Metazoa > Chordata > Amphibia > Caudata > Salamandridae > Lissotriton > Lissotriton helveticus. The sequence goes on along the minus strand of NC_136057.1, from coordinate 688,094,544 downwards.
TATATGGTTAAACTTCAATTATGCTGAACTGCGTGAAAATATGCGTCAGGCGAAGGATGAAGATTACAAGAATATTCTACAAGATGTTAGAATCGGAAAAGTGACCGAGCATGGGAAAGAAGCTTTACATGCACGATTACTGTCAAATTTGTATCCAGAACAAGACGTTGTGCCTGAGAATATTTTTCAGAAAATTACTGAGAAGAAATCTGGAATATGTTTGATGCCAACTCTTGCAGAATGTGCCATCTTCAACAACAAAATGTTGCATTTTGAAAACCAAGAGATTGTGAAACTGGAAGCTATTGACAGAGTAGAGCATATGGGATCAACAATTATTTTGTCTGAGAATTTGAAATCAAAATTGGATTCATTAGAGAAGACTATATCTAAAACTGCAGGTTTTGAAAAGACTCTGAATGTGTGCTTAAATTGCCGTATAATTTTAAGAAGGAATTTACATGTTGAAAGAGGTCTGGTAAATGGATCAATGGGTAATGTTGTTGATTTTGTGAAATACAGAAATAGAGATGGAATTGAATTTTTAAAAATTAAATTTGATGGCATTGAGGAAGTACAGCTAATTGGTCGTTGCTCTGCTAGGTTTTTGCTTGTAAAAGACTTATATGTTCGCCGTAAGCAGTTTCCTGTTTGCTTGGCATATGCGGTGACAATCCATAAATCGCAAGGTTTAAGTGTAGACAGTGCATTGGTGAATATTGGCAGTTCTGTGTTCAAGGAGGGTATGGCATATGTGGCATTGTCACGAGTCAGAACTTTATCGGGATTGTACTTGATTGAGTGTGATGTCACAAACATTTGTGCGGATCTAGATTGTATTAAGGAATACAATAGGTTAAGAAGAGAGTATGCGCCACATTTGCCTTAATATCCTTTGTTTGAGAAACGTGTGGTAGGCCGTAAACGAAGAAATGTGACCAATAGTAGGGAGGTTGTAGCAAAAAGACGAAAAGTCGATGAACCTGAAATTATAAGCGGAAAGAAAAAGGATTCTGTTGAAGATGTTGTTGGTTTTCAATTTGAAAATAGTTCTGGTGTCAACTGCTATGCTAATGTAGTGGTTAATGTTGTCTTTTCTCTAGAAACTTTAAAACAACAGATTGTGATCAATTCGGATCAAAGTTTTTGCTGCTTGCTGAATTCTGTGTTAGAGAAATGTAGCACTGATAGAACAAAAATAGAAAGTGTGTCTGAAATTCGAAATCTGTTAGACAAGTGTTCAGGTCAAACGCAATTCTCCCAAAATATTCAGCAAGATTGTCAGGAGTTTTTAATGTATATGCTTGATGTATTGCAAGATGAAGGTGTAGATGTAGATCACCTGTTTGGGCTTTCTTATCAATGGCAGCATGACTGCGAGAACTGTAGGGTATCAAGTACTAGTAGTGTAGACTCAGAAAGATTTATATATTTAACTTTGCCAGACAGTAAATCAGTGTCCTTTAATAAGCTAGTAAAAGCAGCTGATCACAACATGGAGTGTAGCCAATGTAAGTCTGAAATGTTGTCCACATTATTTATACGAACATATGGCCAGTATGTCATTTTAATGTTACAATGATGTAGGCCTGATGGAACAAAATTGACAACTTTATTTAAAAATGTTGTGGCTTCGCAGTTGTCAATATCAGGAAGGACTTTTGTAACTGCAGCAATTATATATCATGACGGTCCTTCAACAACATCAGGACATTACACAGCTTATTTGAAGTCTAGAAACGGCTGGTCATTCTGCAATGATTCTGTTTTAACTTTTAAAAAAAAATTGCCTTTTGACCTTAAAAATTCTTACCTGGTGTTTTTACAACCAAAATTTTAGGGAAAGAATCTCGGGATTTGCTCTGAGGAATTTCAAGAGGTTCTAATGGCTCCTACACTATTTGGCCTTGAGGATAAGTGTAGTACAGAGTCAAAATTTATTTTTGAGTCTTACAGAAAGTAGTGGGCACGGATTAGTTAAAGGACAACAGAGTATTTCCCAAAGCAAACGGTGTTCTTACCATAACACTTGATGTCATGGAAAAATAACTGCACTTTGAATGAGTTCAGAAAAACTGTTTCTTTTAATAAGCTAATTCAAGCAGCCAATCAAAACATGGAGTAGAGGTAATGTAAGTCTGCAATGCTGTCAACATATTTTGAACAAACTTTTGGTTATAATGTCATTTAAAAATTCCAACTATATAAACTTGATGAAAATAAGTTTTCAACTTTAATTACAAATGTTGTGGCTACACAGTTGTTGATTTTAGGAAGAACATTTCTAACTGCAGCTATTATATGACATGATGGTCCTTTGACAACATCCACTGTGATCAAGAGAATTAAATAATTGTAGTAGTCATAGAGGTAGTGTAATGTGCCTCATAGTAAGCATTATCAGTGTCATAGGAAATGTGGAACATGAGTGAGCAAGAAGGGTGAGATATTACTAGTACAGGATTGTGAAAGTGATCTTGAACGTTTTCTTTCTGAAAGTTGCGGAAATACAAAATGACGGGATTTGCTTAGAAGAATTCCAAGAGTTATAAATGGCTCTTACACGATTTGGCCTTGTGGAAAAGTGCGGTAGAGAGCGAGAAGTCATTTATTGTATGTAACATATTTGTCAAAACGATGGAGCTTTTCTTTCAGAAAGTGGCGGGCTGAAAATAATAACAGCACAACAGAGTGTAAGCTGTTCATAGGATATCCTTCGACGTCATGGAAAGTAAGTTACTTTTCAGGAGTTCTGATTTCTGATTGGTTATGTTATATGGGTTTTTTAAACACAATCATTTTGATTGTGTTTTTTTCCCCGCTGTTATATGATGAATACCTTCAAGTCACTGTTTTTAGTGAAATTTGATAAATTCTGAGAACAGCAAAAATAAACCATTTAACATGTATAATTAATTCTGTACTTTTTGTATTTATGATATACATTTAGAACTATGTAGTAGGCATGGAGAAGCTGAGGCTTCTGTAAGTGTCAAAGTTGTTGCATACAGTGCTCACATTCTACGTAGTCTTTCATATGATAGACTACATCTGCACAATGAGATACCTAAGCAAAGGAAACACAGGTGATGTGATTGTGGAATGAGCAAAAAAAATTGCACGTTTTTCAATTACATTACCTGTGTTTCCTAACATTACACATCACATTGTGTAGATGAGGTTTAGTCCTGTTCCAGGAGACAGAGGAGGTCTGACATTTGTTCAAGAGTACAGTGGACATGACTCACTTCGTTGATAGGCCTGCACATGTATTATCTCCTCTGTACTCTTCAACAAGCCTAAATTTCATCTGCAACCCTGAGTAGGACTCACCTGAAACAAATCTGTGGATAGGCCACACCATATCAGCATCTAGAAACAATCATTTAAAATGTTAAGGGCAGATTTATGATGGCCGTGCGCCTCTTTTGCACCGCTGTTCCGTCACTTTTGTGACGCAGCAGCAGTGTAAAAGATGCACCATGTTGCAAGATAGGCCTCAGTTCATCTCCAGCAAGATACCGTCAGTTTAAAATGTATATAATTAGGACTGTGTAGGGGGCATGCAGAAGCTGAGGCTTCAGTAAGTGTCAAAGTTGTTGCATGCAGTGCTGAACTTCTGCGTACTCTTTCATATGCTGGACTACATCTGCACAATGAGATACCTAAGCAAAGGAAACACAAGTGATGTGATTGTGAAATGAGCAAAAGAAATTGCACGTTTTTCAATTACATCACCTGTGTTCCCTAATATTACGAATCACATTGTGCAGATCAAGTTTAGGCCTGTCCAGGGAAACAGAGGAGGTCTGGCCTTTGTTCAAGAGTGAAGTGGACATGACTCACTTCATTGGTAGGCATGGACATGTATTATCTCCTCTGTACTCTTCAACAACTCTAAATTTCATCTGCAACCCTGAGTAGGCCTCACCTCAAACAAACCTCTGGATAGGACACACCTTATTGGCATCCTGAAACAATCATTTAAAATGTTAGGGACAGTTTTATGATGGCTGTGCACCTCTTTTGCGCTGCCGTTGCATCACTTTTGTGAGACAGCAGCAGTGCAAAAGATGCAACATGTTGCAAGATAGGCCTCACTTCATCTGCATCAAGATACTGTTAGTTTAAAATGTATATTTTTAGGACTGTGTAGGGGGCATGGAGAAGCAGAGGCTTCTGTAAGTGTCAAAGTTGTTGAAAAACTGTTTGTCCTTCAATCTATTCCCTTGTCATTTCTAATTTTTAAATACATGTTTTAATATTTTTCAAATGTTTGTTCTCTCTTTCACAGATTGAAAGTATAAAAATAACAAGTCACTAAGTTAACGACAATTATAAGGTAAATGTTTTGTACTCTTTTCGTTACATTTCTATCACATTTAACTTCTATTAGTTCCACTACTTCATTTCTTTAACCCTCACTTTCCTGCCTTTGCTAGTTCCCTCATTCCTTTCTCTATTACTTACTTACTCTACTTCTTCCACTCTTTTTCTCAGTCCCTCTCTTCTCATACTTCCTCACTCTTGTTCACTCACTCCGTCTCTATTACTCTCACTGTCTCTGACTGATCACTCTTTCACTACTTGTTCATTATGCTTTCTCTCTGTAGTTCAAGCACACTAAGGGGCATATTATCAACACAGGCAATAAAATTATCGCTGCTTTTATTGGCAGAAAACTGCCGCAAAAGCGGCTTTAGAGGCAGATTTCTTCCGCAAAAGCAGCGATAATTTTATCACCTATGTTGATAATATGCCCCTATGTTATTTACATTTCTTTGCTGTTTCAATCATTCCTTTTCTGTTACTTTTTCTTTTCTGCTTTCTGTTTTTTCTCTCTGTTATTTCACATGTTTTAATCTTATTTTGAACAGTCACTCACATTCTCTAAGAAACTCTTGTTTATTATTCTTCTACTCTACTTTTTTTCTTCCACTTCCTTATCTATTTTGTTTTTCACAATTATACCCTCTTCCATCTTTTCTTCGGTAAATAGATCTATTAAACAGTATCTCTGTGTTACTCCCTATAGCTGTCTTTCTTTTAACATTACTCTCTGTTTCCTTCCCTTATACTTACTCTTCTTTTTTTTTTCATTTTTTTTTGGTTCGCTCCCGGTTCGCGTACCGGCGAGAGAACCGGGAAGCGAACCAAAAGAAAAAGAGGTTGCCAGAGTGCTAAACATTCTAGCAATTTTTTTATAAAGGGGAGATAGTTCTGAAAAGAACTTTTTTTTTATTATTTTTGTTGTTTTATATTTTTTTATTATTTTTCTGAACAATTTTTTACTTTTTTTGTATTTTTTGAACGGTTTTATATTTTTTTTGTTTTTTTTGAGGGGGAACAACAAAAAACAGGCATTACAAAGGGCTCAACAGGAGCAAACATTTTTTTTATTTTTTGGGGCGTTTTGAGCACTTGTGGTTTTCAAATGCTCTGTTTATCAAATTGATACTCATATTTGCACATGAGAGTAGGTCACCACAATAAAGGCACACTATCTTCATGTGCACAAAATTCTGTTGAATGTTTAGCACTGTTTCCCGCGCCTCTGGCCCCGACAGAGTTACCTGTGCCGATGTACTGGCCACAGGAGTTGGTGGGTTGTCTTGGAGGTGACGCATCTCTGCAACGCTGTAATTCAGTGGATGCCAGCTCTGCATATGACGGTGCATAGTATAGTTGCCGTAACTATACTTTTTATCTGTGCCTCTAGATAAAACATCTTTACATATGAGGCATGTCACGTGGCGAGCATTCACTTTTTTTTGGCCTTGAGGAAAAGAAAAAAACTGCCAAATAAAACTATCTTTGTGGTGAGATATCCGGGGCTCCTCACGTAAAAACTGTCTTAGCTGTACTTCCTCTTCCTCTTCTTCGTCCTCTTCCTCCTCTGGGTTGGGAAGGAACTGTGGAGGTGGTCCTTCCTTCCTAGGTGGTTGTGGTGGTGGTGGGGGTCCACCAGCTGCAGCTACTACAGATGCCATTATTTTAATAAGCAAAAACAGGTCTTCCTCTCACAAAGATGAAAGTCAGAGTGAGGAAAGAAGGTGGGGGCTTTCATCATTTGGGAAAAAAAAATGTTCTAAACCAATGAAAAGTGTTATTTTTAGGTCACATGACCTACCCTTACATCATTAGGAAACCAAAAGTGAAATGAACCAATAGAAAGTTTTATTAACAAGTCACATGACCTGTTACGCTTATGTTACGCGCTCCGCGCCGCGCCCCGGATCGCTTCCGGGGAGCTGCGCTTCGTGCCTCTGTTCGCGCTACGGAGCACTTCCGGGTGCGCTAACGCGGCGCGTCATAAGACGCATTACGCGGCAACGTGATACGCCGCGCTTACGCGACGCGCCCCGGATCGCTTTAGGGGAGCTGCGCTTCGCGCCTCGGTTCGCGCTCCAGAACACTTCCGGGTGCGCTAACACGGCGCGTCATAAGACGCATTACGCGACAACGCGATATGTCGCGCTTACGCGACACGTCACGATGTTGTTTTCTAACGCGGCAGTTGCGCAAACAGAACGTTTACCGGTTCGCGGACCGGGTCGCGGCACCAAATTGAGCTAACGGGAAGCTGCCCGGTTCGCGGACCGGGAGCGAATCAAAAAAAATTATAAAAAAAAATACATAAAAAAATTGTATTAAAACATATAAAATATATTTTCAATTTAAAGAAGAATACATTTTAAAGCTTTTGATATTTGCTATTAAAAAACCATTGAAATTCACTGAAAAAACCATAGGTTATAGACCATATATAGTTAGGAATTAGCATTTACAAAACCTTGAAAATTCACTGAAAAAACCATAGGTTATAGACCATATATAGTTAGGAATTAGCATTTACAAAACCTTATTTTACTCACACAAAACCATTGAAATTCCATATATAGTTAGTTGCACTAACTATATATCGCGCACCCGCAATCCACTGCTGATGATGTCACATATTACATCATTCATGACATGGTCAGTGACATCACTGATGACATCACTGATGACATCTCAAATGACATCACTGATGACATCACTGATGATATCTCATTTGACATCAATGGTCACATCAATGATGATATCATTAATGTGACAATACAATGCATCTCCTCACACTTTAATATAACCTCTGTTACACCCAGTGTTAAATACAGAATATAATTTTTGAAACCATTGACACACGAATACTAGTTACTACATACGCACTCACTGATTCTTACGTCTACACACACGTTCACTCATTCACCCATACAATCATTCATACATACAATCACTCATCTTTACAACACTATCATATGCACTCATATACCTATACAGACACTCACACTCTGCCACTCATCCATGGAGTTACTCACACACCTAGTCAGTCCTGTAAAGAATCAATCACACTTCCATTTTCTAATCTATACAGTTAAACATAGAGCACCTTACATTTTCAAACATATACTAACACATACTTACTCTCTTATACAATCATTGATACAAGTACACATTGATCTGCACAGAGTCACACACCTCCCAGCCAGCCACACACACACTCAGTCTCCCATACAAATACTTGGACAATCAATCAATAACCCATATAGTTACTCATATAGCTACTGATCAACACATGCAGCAGTTTACAGAACAATAGACATAATGATGCACAAATTAAGACAGTTTAGTCACTAACCCATGCACTCAGTGAGACACATTTAATCACTCACTCATACAGTTGGTCATGCACCTACTAAATCCTTCGTCCAGACACTTATACATCCACTCTTTCTTCAATATGTAAGACATATTTAAACTTTACAGAAACATAAAATCACTGGATGTTGTTATCAGTGATGTCATCAGTGATGTCATTTGAGATGTCATCAGTGATGTCATCAGTGATGTCACTGACCATGTCATGAATGATGTAATATGTGACATCATCAGCAGTGGATTGCGGGTGCGCGATATATAGTTTGTGCAACTAACTATATATGGAATTTCAATGGTTTTGTGTGAGTAAAATAAGGTTTTGTAAATGCTAATTTCTAACTATATATGGTCTATAACCTATGGTTTTTTCAGTGAATTTTCAAGGTTTTGTAAATGCTAATGTAAATATTTATATACATTTATATATATATATACATATATTACCTACTGGCGGTCGCCAGTAGGTATATATAGTTAGGATTTTTTCTCTATGGGTTTTTTGAAAATTCTATGTCTAATAACTTTGGCGTTTGTGGACGGAATTGGCTGAAATTTTCAGGAAAATGGCACATTTTGTTTCTGAGCAGCCCTTGAAAATTTGGGGGGGGTTCGTCCAGTGGGGGCCGAGAAAAAAGGGGGGTCCCAAAACGTGTTTTTAACATTGAGTTTTCCATAGGGCGGTTGGCCTCACTTTTAGCCCGAACGGCTGAATGGATTTGCACGAAACTTGGCAAAATTGTAGGGACTGGTAGCCCGATGTGCCTTTTGTAGGTCTCAATATATGTGCTCCAGTGGATTTTGAGAAATTAACGTTTAAAAAAAGATATATATCTGTAACAGCGGACCGGGCAGCGCACTGGTTCGCGGACCTTTCGCGCAACGGAGCTTTGTGAAGCGAAGCTGATTGGTTCTCCGGCGTCTGTCAACATTCCAAACAGTCCGTAGCGGCCGCCATCTTGTCTCTCGGTAGGATCGAGAGACAAGAGGAGGTCAAAACAAAGGGGGAAATAACTATAAGGGGGCATAGTAGATCCTCGCTGACCCCCTAGGTTTGATGTGGAGGTTTTAAAAGGGCCCCGCGGGGCAAAAAAAAATAATAATAATAATAATTGAACGGCTGAATGGATTTGCACGAAACTTGGCAAAATATTAGGGACTGGTAGCCCGATGTGCCTTTGCTAGGTCTCAATATATGTGCTCCAGTGGATTTTGAGAAATTAACGTTCAAAAAAAGATATATATCTGTAACAGCGCTCCGCTTCGCGTAACGGAGGTTTGCGAAGCTGATTGGTCATTCTGTCACTGGGCTATAGTTGGGCTACATCTGGCTGATATTTGGGCTACATTTGTTTTTTTGTGTGTCTGGCGGCCATCTTTGGGCTACATTGGGCTACATTGGGCTTCATTGGGCTACATTCGGCTAATTAGCAAATAGCTCATCGCAAACTAGGAATGGTAAAGAATCGCTATTTATTCCTTAAAGTTCGCTATTTAGGAAATGCAAATAACTTTGATGATACATATGGCGGTTCATCTCTAACAAGATAAGAAGCATAGGGATACATTTATGATGACTGGCGCATCACCAGGGATGTGTTAGTCATTTTGTGCCGCTGTTCCGTCACCTATGGTGTGCTGCATTTACAATGCGGCGCATCATGGGGCAAAAACAGCACAGATGCGTGATGTATCTGTGCCGTAAAGGTGGCGCATTGCTGGAGTTGTATCGCAAGTGTGATGAAGCTCCAGCAAGGGTCGGGAGTGCCCCTGTCGCAGGGTTTCTGTTCTCACACAGAACTGTGGACAGAGGATTGGAACCTCGGCGAATGCATTGCTGGAGTTGTATCGCAAGTGTGATGAAGCTCCAGCAAGGGTCGGGGGTGCCCCTGTCGCAGGGTTTCTGTTCTCACACAGAACTGTGGACAGAGGATTGGAACCTCGGCGAATTAGGGTGTCCCAAAACTCACGTTAGTAATCAAAAACTCCTTAGCAAGCTAGGTACAGTGTCACATTGGATATAACAAACTCTCAATGTTTAGACAATCCAGAATATGAACTTATAGTACCTCAGGATACGTGGAACTCATGAACAGTCGGTCGTTATAGATTTCTTAGAAACCAGAACATGGAGTTAAGAAGAACAGATGTGTATTTGAAATGTTTATTTACTAATGCCGTCTTCTCAGGCGTAGTACCTTAGATAATAAAAGTACACATATTATCAGTAGCAAAATTACCAGCATAGTTACTAGTACATAAAAAGTGAATGGTGATAGTATGTTAACATGCTGTAAATGAATAAGAGTTAGCAACACTTATAAGCAGCCGCGGGCCGTGGAGGGAGTTACGGTGAGGCAGGGAGGCGGGGAGGGGGAGAAGCAGGGTGGAGAATACAAGTACACATATTATCAGTAGCAAAATTACCAGCATAGTTACTAGTACATAAAAAGCGAATGGTGACAGTATGTTAACATGCTGTAAATGAATAAGAGTTAGCAACACTTATAAGCAGCCGCGGGCCGTGGAGGGAGTTACGGTGGGGCAGGGAGGCGGGGAGGGGGAGGGGCAAGGTAGAGAGGGCTCCACCCTGCTTCTCCCCCTCCCCGCCTCCCTGCCCCATCGTAACTCCCTCCACGGCCCGCGGCTGCTTATATCTCACCCTCCCTAATACACATATTATATTATTTGCTAAGAAGGTCTCTTTGTGTTGGTTTAGGGCGTGCCCATACTTTAGTGTCTTAGATTTGAAGGAATCACATCAGCATACACCAGCTCTCTCTTCATGTGAACCGCATCAACTGTTGTGTATGTGTGTTCGGCAAAGCAATATAAAACCCGCCTCATGCCCAGAATTGGCAGAAGTTGCACTTATGTTATGAGTATGAAGTCGTGGAGATCAGACCTCATAACAATTCTGTATCGTGTTGTTCTTGAAACTTTAGCACTCGCTGTACAGATATAGTTTAACAAGTAAAGCAGATAGTAGACCAATAACATATTATTCTCATGTAAACCACGATGAACTACTAGGTGGAAAGCTAAAGCAACAACTAAGTGTCGTGTGCAGAAGTTGCAAAAAAGGAAAAATGGCGTTTAAACCGGTAATGAGCCCATGCTAACTTAACACGGTGTAAAGATATCCAGGACCTAGATGACACCTCCTCATGATCCGGAAATGAACTGAATAAGATAATAGAAGTGCCATCTCATGAGAGCAGATTGCAAGTTTATATGTGGACGGTCCGCAAGGTAAAGCATTAAAAACTAGGAAAATTTAATGCTAAAGAAAAATAAAACAGCCAAGTACTTTATCGAGTCTTAAGCCAATAGGCAAGGTAAATAATAAAAACTTGACAAATAAGTCAATGAATTGTCAATGAAATGCTAGTACTCAGCATATCAAACATGAAAAAGGTCTATGACATAACTGTGTATGCAAAATAAGCTGCAACAGCCTCCAATAGGAAGTCACCGTCTTCATCCGAAAACAGTTCAGCCATCCAATTTAAAAGCGGAAAAGAACATACGTGCTCTCCCAGCACCGGATCCTCTATCACCATCAGAGGACAGCTCGGTGGGTTTTCAAGAAAGCTCTGTTCCAAGAAAGACTGTGCTGCCGCCAGTAAATTCCAGGGACCAAGTAGTCCATGCATCAATGCCACAGCCATAATCCTTTCGCCAGGACAAACCAACTCGTGAGTAATGATAGGAGTCATCAGCTGATTAAAGTCGACGTCAGGAGAAACCGGTCCGCAGAGACACAAATCAATGGCCCAATCGAAATCACAGGTCAGGCAGTGAAATACAGGCTGGACACAGGTGAAGTAGGAGAACCGAAAAGATAATCCATATGCCGTGCTTAATATCGCCAACGGCATTGTGCCATAATATTCTAGCATGCGATTGCGGAACAGTGTCAGCAGCTGCAGGGTCGGAGGTTGCATAGGAGGGACATCCATATTTAAAAATGTAAAAAAGCACAAGAGCGTCCGCTGGTAATGCAAGTAAAAATGCCAATCTACGAACCAGAGTGCAGAAAATACAATGAAAGGAAGCAGGGATGACTCCAAAGATTTTCTCAAATGAAGTCACGAGACCACTGGTAACAACTTTAAAAAAGTGTGCCAGGGACTTTGTGGAGGATGCGTTAAAGATAGTCGGAAACATGTTGCTGAAATTGAAAGGCAAATCTTAATTGAAAAGGGTGTGCACCTCTGTATGGGTGTTCGCTATGTGAAGTACGAAAGTTTCACGGGCCGAACTCAAGGCCACCTCTCTCTGAGACAAAAGAGCTCTTATTCTTGCCATGCCGTTGAAACGTGTCCCAAGGTTGGTATTTGTGGCCAGATTGAAAACTCCCTATGTTCATGTGTGGGAGGAAATAGAACATTTCTGCAGCAAATAACCCGTTCACTTACTGTTACGATAAAAGGAATACTTTTAATTAACTCAGAACAATCTTCATTATTGAGCATCAAATAACTACCATTTTCCAACAACTTGAACGTGGGGATGATAGCAGGAACTGGCGTGCCTTGCAACACGCAAGCCATATTTGGTCGGTGTTTGTTGCATGAACCGTGTAACTGTATGTGCCTACACATTAGTGAATGATCTGGCGTCTCAGTGCATTCCTCTCCATTCAGATAAACTTCTTGATCATCTTTGAAACATCTGTATGTGTATGGAAGCGACCAGACCTCATGAAGAAAAGCACTACCTAAAGGTTCATAACGACCTATTGGTATATATTTCATACAATTTGAAAACTTATATAAAGCAAAAGGCAGCGTTATTAAACCGTGGATAAGGCATGTTGCCAAAAAACCCGCAATCCTCTGCTGATGATGTCACTGAGCATGTCATGAATGATGTAATATGTGACATCATCAGCAGTGGATTACGGGTAATGGTATCTCTAGTTTACTCCCTTATAGCTGTGTTTCTTTTAACATAAGTGTCTGTTTCCTTCCCTTATACTTACTGTTTTTGGTTCGCTTCCGGTTCGCGTACCAGCGAGCGAACTAGGAAGCGAACTAAGAGAAATAGAGGTTGGCACAATTCCAAATATTGTACCAATTTTTTAATAACGGGGAGGTAGTTCTGAAAAGAACTTTTTTTTTTATTTTTCTGAACATTTTTTTACTGTTTTTGAATTTTTCGGAACAGTTTTATATTTTTTTGGGTTTTTCTTGGAGGGGGCAATGAAAACGATTCATTGTAAAGGGCTCAACAGGAGCAACAAAACAAAAAAAAGAAGTATTTATTATTTTGGGCGTTTCGGACAAACTTGCATATGATAGTCAATAGCTCTGTTGATCAGAGTGATGCTTTTTTCTCCGTAGGAAATGAATCCATCGCAAAATGCGCAGATGTGTTTTACATCACCAAATCTCATTTGTATATTTGGCACCATCTCCCTGCCCTCTGGTCCCGTTACTTCCGGTACAACAGATCTTCTGGCCATAATAGGGAGATTATCTAGTTCGTTCCGAAACTGTGCAGCACTGTAGTTGTTAGGATGCCACCTAGTCATATGGCGATGCATTGTGTAGTTTCCGAAACTGTATTTTTTGTCGGTCCCTCTGGACAGTCTATCTTGACATATAAGGCAAGTTACGTATCTTGCATTTACTTTTTTCTGACCTTTGGGAATTTTAAAAAATTGCCAAATGAAGTTTTCTTTCCGGTGAGACGTCCTGGGCTGCTCAGGCAAAAACTGCCTCTCTTCGTGCTCGTCCTCCTGTTCCTCTTCTTCTTCTTCTTGTTGAATTAGAACTTGAGCAGGTGGTCCACTCTTCCTTGGATGTGGTGGAGGTGGTGGGGAAGCACCAGCTGAAGCTACTAAAGAAGCCATTGCTCAGTGATCACAAAGGGTCTTTCTCTCACAATGATGAAAGTAAGAGTGAGGAAAGAAGGAGGGATTTTCATCATTTGGGAAAAACAAGAGTTCTCAACCAATCAAAAGTGTTCATTTTAGATTATATGACCTAGTCTTACATCATTAGGAAACCAAAAGTGAAATGAACCAATGAAAAGTGTTATTACCAAGTCACATGACTTGCTGTGTTTACGTTAAGCGCTTTGCAGGGCCTCCCGGTTTGCTTCCAGAAACCTGCGCTTTGCGACTCGCTTCGCGTACCAGTTCGCTAACGTAGCACGTCATATGACGTATCACGCGACAACGTGAAACGTCATGCGGACGGGAGGCGTCACGATGTTGTTTTCTAACGCGGCACTTGCGGTAAAGAAACGTTTACCGGCTCGCGGTCTATTTCGCGGCATCAAGGTCAGCTAACGGGAAGCTTCCCGATTCGCAAAGCGGGAACGAAGAAAAAAAAATATTTAAAAAAAAAATTATTCATAAACATATAAAATATATTTTTGGATTTAAAGAAGAATACATTTTACAGCTACAGATATTAGCTGTTAAAAAACCAATGAAATTCACAGAAAAAACCATAGGTTATAGACCATATATAGTTAGGAATTAGCATTTACAAAACCTTGAAAATTCACTGAAAAAACCATAGGTTATAGACCATATATAGTTAGGAATTAGCATTTAGAAAACCTTATTTTACTCACACAAAACCATTGAAATTCCATATATAGTTAGTTGCACTAACTATATATCGCGCACCCGCAATCCACTGCTGATGATGTCACATATTACATCATTCATGACATGGTCAGTGACATCACTGATGACATCACTGATGACATCTCAAATGACATCACTGATGACATCACTGATGACGTCTCATTTGGCATCATTCTTGTGCTAATACGATAAACTTCTTCAGACTCTAATATAACCTTAGATACACTCAGTGTATACAGACACTCACACACTGCCACTCATCCATGGAGTTACTCACACACCCAGTCAGTCATGCAAAGAAACAATCTCACCTCCATTTCTTCAACTATACAGTTATACACACCTTACTTATTGAAACATATACTAACACATATTTACTCTCTTATACAATCCCTGATACAAGTTCACAATGATCGATACAACCACTCACTCAGTGGCTCTCATGCACAGTTATTTATATATGCCAACTCTCACATGTACTGTGTTTTACATATGTACTTACTATGACATGTAGCATTGAGATATCCATTCACTCATCAATACACTCATGCACACAGTCAACTGCCCATGTAGCTGTTTCCACATGCACTCTTGAACTCATACACCTAGTGAATAAACTGCTCACACATCTATGCACAGAGTCACACACCTTCCAGCCACCCCCACACAAACTCAATCTCCCATAGAAATACTTGGGCAACCAATTAATAACACATATAGCCTCTCGTATAGCTAATGATCAACACATGCAGCAGTTTACATCACAACAGACATAATGATGCACAAATTAAGACAGTTTAGTCACTAACCCGTGCATTCAGTAAGACGCATTTAATCACTCACTCATACAGTCAATCACGCACCTACTAAAACCTTCATTCAGACACTTATACATCCACTCATTCTTCAATATGTAAAACATATTTAAACTTTACAGAAACACATAATCACTGGATGTTGTCATCAGTGATGTCATCAGTGATGTCACTGACCATGTCATGAATGATGTAATATGTGACATCATCAGCAGTGGATTGCGGGTGCGCGATATATAGTTAGTGCAACTAACTATATATGGAATTTCAATGGTTTTGTGTGAGTAAAATAAGGTTTTCTAAATGCTAATTCCTAACTATATATGGTCTATAACCTATGGTTTTTTCAGTGAATATATATATATATATATATATTACCTACTGGCGGTCGCCAGTAGGTATATATAGTTAGGATTTTTTCCCCATGGGATTTTTGAAAATTCTATGTCTAATAACTTTGGCGTTTGTGGACGGAATTGGCTGACATTTTCAGGAAAATGGAACATTTTGTTTCTGAGCAGCCCCTGAAAATTTGGGGGGGTTCGTCAAGGGGGGGCCGAGAAAAAAGGGGGGTCCCAAAACGTGTTTTTCCAATGTTAATTTCCATTGGGCGGTTGGCCTCACTTTTAGCCCGAACGGCTGAATGGATTTGCACGAAACTTGGCAAAATTGTAGGGACTGTTAGCCCGATGTGCCTTTGCTAGGTCTCAATATATGTGCTCCAGTGGATTTTGAGAAATTAACGTTCAAAAAAAGATATATATCTGTAAGCGCGCTCTGGGCAGCGCTCCGGTTCGCGTACTTGACGCGTAACGGAACTTCGCGAAGCGAAGCTGATTGGCTCTCCGGTGTCTGTCAACATTCTAAACAGTCCGGAGTGGCCGCCATCTTGTCTCTCGGTAGGATCGAGAGACAAGAGGAGGCCAAAACAAAGGGGGAAATGACCATAAGGGGGCATAGTAGATCCTCCCTGACCCCCTAGGTTTGATGTGGAGGCTTTAAAAGGGCCCCTGCGTGGGGAGCGCCCGGATCGCGAACCGGGAAGCGTTCTGGGGAGCGTACTATAAGGAAAAAAGAATGATAGACTTTTCAAATACTGTATGTTAATTGATTGTTGGTTTTGTTGATTATTTTTTAATTTCTTTATTTTTTAAGCAATTATTTATTATTGTGATTGTGTTTCAAAATTTAATAAACTTTCTAACATTTCACTGTCTGAAATGTCATTATTTTCATTGAACATAGTTTGTAATCTCTGAGGGTGTAAAATGTCCTCATTTTGAAGGAGGTCATCTACTGCTTGCACACATTGCAGTAGTTCTTGGTCCCAAGTTTCATCCATAAATTCTATATAATTTGGATCAATTATTTCTTGGCTGCTCTCTTGCAGGACAATTTGAAATGAAACTTTGTGTTCGCCTTCCATTTTGCCTGAAATTTGGATAAAAAAAATATATATTAGTAGAGATAGGGCACTGTTGGGATTAATTTTAGATAGGCAGTTTTTATCAGTGAATTTATCTTTGGGCAGTGTATAGTATCAGAGTGGAAGTAGGAATATAAAAAAGTGTATGTAATTTAACGTAAGTAATTTCATAATTATACAAGAGAAGCCTAACTCCATCCATAACTATAACAGAGAAGTCTATCTAAATCTATAACTACTACAGAGGGATAGTATATAACTATCAGAAAAAGTTTACCATATTAACTTATAGTGCACAATATTCTTCAGTTTTAAAAATAACAACTTACCTTTACAAAGAAGTTGAAGTGATTAGTGAAAATCCAATTGAAATGTACAACAAGAAGTAGTAGTCAAAATGGCTGTGTTTCCTTCTCTTCCTTTATATATATTCAGGTATATAACCAATCAAATGTCAGGTAATAAAAGTAGAAAATGAAAGTAACATTTTCATTGGTTGTCAATTCCAACACTTCAGATGTGTTTTGTGAAGTAATTTACCTCACGGTATTTAGAGAGGTCTACAGGCTAAATGGCTAAATGGAATTTCAATCAAATTTGTGAAAATGATAGGGATTGGTATGTAGTATGAGCTAATCTATATTCGGTGAGAGTGTCTCCAGTCGTTTTTCGGTAAATTACTTTCCCACCTTTTTTGATGGTGCGCTTCCCAGGGAGCGACCCGGTACGCGAACTGGCGAGAGCCCCGGTACGCGAACCTGAAGCGTTACGGGAGTCCACCATTTTGTGTTTCGGTCGACTTAAGATACAAGATGGAGGGCAAATAATGTTCAGAATGGGTAGAAGGGGGCACGGTAGACTTATCTTGACCCCCTAGGTTTTCTGAGGGTGGCTGAGGAGGCTTATATTTGCGAAAAAAAACATTTTTTTTAAAAATTTCGCGAGGTTAGCTTCTGGTTCGTGTACCGGGTAGCGCCCCGGGGAGCGTACTTTGTTGAAAATTTGTGAAAAAAGTTAGAGAAAAATAATAATTGTGAGTGATCAGATGTAGGGTAGCTCTGAGAAGAGCTTTTGGGTTTATGGTACATTTAGGTACTTATAAGTAGGTACCAATGCACAGTCTTAAATTCAGAATGAAAATTCTGTTGCCCTCATCTGAGAAGTGAACTCCATCTCCTCTGTAGATATCTTGCATGTAGTAACGCAAGTTATTGTTGTACATGGAGCCCATTCCATGGTCTCTCATGTAAGCTGAAACAGATTTGTTTACATGCTTCCTCGACTTCTCAATTTGTGGACAAAATTGGTTTGACCACCTCCATTTCTGTCTTTGGCATATATTTGAATATACCAAGGCAGTTTGAGGAAAAAGTGCCATCAATTGCTCAAAGGTGTCCTTTAAAAGCATTTCCAGACCTACCCCAGTCAAAGTGCCCAAATCATTACCTCCACAGTGCACAATTAACAGGTCAGGTTTTGGCAAATGCATAAAGGTTTTCACCAATGGTATCAATTGGTGACATTTTAATCCTCTGTGACCAAACCACTTAATTTCCACATCTTGTAAATTGAGGTTAGGTAAATTTCTGTTCTCAGCATACCTCTGAGCCCAATAGATGTAACTATGTCCATCAATCCAGACAGAAAACATGGTGAGAGAAGGTTCTGCTGCAGTCAGATGAAGTGTGGCAATGAAATGGCAGTTGAAAAAATAAGAGTTTAAAATGAAAAAAATTGTGGAGTTTCTGTGTTAATGAAGCAGTAACAGTGATTGGTTGATTTTGATTGCTGAAAACAGAAAGTTAGGGTGCATGGATGAGTTCTTTGAAAGATGTATTTTGAATGGTCAATAAAAAATCATTAAATGAAAGATTGCACTGGATATGCAGGTGCACTGAGAGTTCAGAGTTCAATTGAAACATTGTTGTGTGAACTTGCAAACACCAGAGGTCTTCCAGGAGGTGGTTGCTATGCAAAAAAGGCAGAGAGGGCAGAGGGGGGAAGGGTTTTGATTTGAAAAAAGTGAGGGAAGAGTTTTGATTGGGTGACATGAGAGATATGTGTGAAGAATTACAGCATTTCTGTGCTTTTGATAGCTGCAGACTCTGGAGTGCATACCTTTTGCTCTGCTGAAGACAAATTGGTGTGTTTCTGAGACTGTTTTGAAACTCATAAAGTATTTGCTAAGGTGAGAAAAGATTTCTTTAATTTATATAGAGAATAGTGTGCTTTAAGGAGAAAATTATGAAGAAAGTTGTGTTTTTAAAATGTTGCTTTGTCTCAAGTGTTTTACAAATAGATTTTGTTTCTTTGAGAAATTGTAATTGGAGAAAATGTGAAGTATTAGTACTGACAGGGTGTTTTTGTGCATAGGAGCTGTGGAGTGTTTTCAAATTATGACTTGAAAATCGTTTTTGAGGAAAAGGAATGGTTTTAAAATTTATGACAAGGACATAATGGTGTATGCTTCTTCATAAGGCATTTGAGTGTCTCTGATGTTATTTTTCCCATTTTAATGTAAGACCTTTCCCTGTGGAGCAAATTCCTTGTAAATATCCTCCCACCTGTGCATGGCAAATTTAGATTTTGATTGTTTGCGTTACATAGCCATGTTAAAAGTGACCCAAACATGCTGCAAAGGCAATCAAAAAACGCTTTCATGTGTCTTAAGGACATTTTAAGTCATTTCCCCATGTGGAGTGTTTTCAAATTATGACTTGAAAATCGTTTTTGAGGAAAAGGAATGGTTTTAAAATTTATGACAAGGACATAATGGTGTATGCTTCTTTATAAGGCATTTCAGTGTCTCTGATGTTATTTTTCCCATATTAAATTAAAAGACCTTTCCCCGTGGAGCAAATTCCTTGTAAATATGCTCCCACCTGTGCATGGTAAATTTAGATTTTGATTGTTTGAGTTACATAGCCATGTTAAAAGTGACCCAAAAATGCTGCAAAGGCTTTAAAAAAACGCTTTCATGTGTCTTAAGGACATTTTAAGTCATTTCCCCATGTGCAGTGTTTTGAAATTATGACTTGAAAATCGTTTTTGCGGTAAAGGAATGCTTTTAAAATTTATGACAAGGACATAATGGTGTATGCTTCTTTATAAGGCATTTTAGTGTCTCTGATGTTATTTTTCCCATATTAAATTAAAAGACCTTTCCCCGTGGTGCAAATTCCTTGGTAATATGCTCCCACCTGTGCTTGGCAAATTTAGATTTTGATTGTTTGAGTTACATAGCCATGTTAAAAGTGACCCAAAAAAGTTGCAAAGGCTTTAAAAAAACACTTTCATGTGTCTTAAGGACATTTTAAGTCATTTCCCCGTGGGCAGTGTTTTCAAATTATGACTTGAAAATCGTTTTTGAGGTAAAGGAATGTTTTTAAAATTTATGTGCGCCATATGCCCCCAAATTTCTTTTTCAGGGGTGCAGCAGGGTGTTCTTGAGACACCCCTGCACCCTTGGAAAAATTCCTAATTTGCGATTAGCTAGTTGCTAATCGCAAATTGCACCTTCATTCCTATGGGCCTCCTGGCCCATGGAAATGAATGGGTAATTTGCAATTAGCAATTTTCTCATCGCAAATTAGGAATGGTAAAGAATCGCTATTTATTCCTTAAAATTCGCTATTTAGGAAATGCAAAATAGTTTGATGATACATATGGCGGTTCATCTCTAACAAGATAAGAAGCTTAGGGATAGATTTATGATGACTGGCGCAATGAAGTGGACATCACTTACTTCATTGGTAGGCCTTTACATGTATTATCTCCTCTGTATTCTTCAACAAGCGTAACTTTGATCTTCAACCCTGAGTAGGCCTCACCTTAAACAAACCTCTGGATAGGCCACACCTTATCGTCATCCTGAATTAATCATTTAAAATGCTAGGGACAGATTTATGATAGGTGTATGCATCTTTTGCGCCACTGTGCGTCACTTTTGTGATGAAGCGGCGGTGCAAAAGATTTGCTATGAGGCGACAAAATTACAAATTGATGCATTTAGGCAGATGTGTCATGCTGTAAAAAAACGTGCCACATGAAACCGATGCAGCAGTGATGCAAAAGATGCACCATGTTGCAAGACAGGCCTCACTTGGGGCCATATGTATCAAGCTAATTAGCATTCGCAAAGGCCGAAATTCTGCGAATTTCGGCCTTTGCGAATGTTAATTAGACAAATGGTATGTATCAAACAAGTTTGATGCAAAATAAGGAATAGCAAAATTTGCTATTCCTTATTTTGCGATTGCACTTAAGGATTTGCAAATTTTGCGATTCCTTAAATGCAATGTATCAAACAAAAAATATGCAAAAAATGCCATTAAGGATTTGCAAATTACCACCAACTTCTAGTTGGTGGTAATTTGCAAATTCTTTTCAAAAAGCTTTTTTTCCAAAAAACAAAAGGTGCCATATGACGCCCATACATGACCTTAGGGCATGTATGTGCGCCATATGCCCCCAAATTTCTTTTTCAGGGGTGCAGCAGGGTGTTCTTGAGACACCCCTGCACCCTTGGAAAAATTCCTAATTTGCGATTAGCTAATTGCTAATCGCAAATTGCACCTTCATTCCTATGGGCCTCCTGGCCCATGGAAATGAATGGGTAATTTGCAATTAGCAATTTGCTCATCGCAAATTAGGAATGGTAAAGAATCGCTATTTAATACCGATTTTGTACATACATACCGTTTTGCATTTCCTAAATAGCGATTCCTTAAAATTCGCTATTTAGGAAATGCAAAATAGTTTGATGATACATATGGCGGTTCATCTCCAACAAGATAAGAAGCTTAGATTTATGATGACTGGCGCATCACCAGGGATGTGCCAGTCATCCTGCGCCGCTGTTCCGCCACCCATGGTGTGCTGCATTTACAATGCGGCGCACCATGGGGCAAAAACGGCACAGATGTGTGACGCATCTGTGCCGTAAAGGTGGCGCATTGCTGGAGTTGTATCGCAAGTGCGATGCAGCTCCGGCAAGGCTCAGGGGTGCCCCATCTCCACAATGCTGCGTCAAGACCTATGCCTGCTTCAAGCAGGCGCAGGGTTTTGACGCAGCTTTGTCCAATCTGATTGTAAATGCGGCACACCATGGGTGGCAGAGCAGCGGTGCACGTTAACTGGTGCATCCCTGGGGATGTGCCAGTTAACATAAATCTGCCCCTTTACATTTAGGTATGTGCAGGGGACACAGAGTCGGTGAGGCTTATCCAAGTTTAAGAAGAGATGAGTCCTGTTCACTGAAAAATTGGACATAGGCTTCACCTCCTCAGCATCGCTGGACATGGCTAAATAATAGCTGCAAAATGTTACTCTTGTTTAACAATTTTACTATTATAATCTCTGAGATTTGTCTCTTACTCTGCAACATCTCATTGTTGTTATCTTTCTTTAAAGATAAAGACAACATCAACATGAGCGACAATCAGCAATCAGTTGATTTCGACCTCATCATTGAACTCGTAATTGAAACATCAGTGGATGTTGATCCCTTGGATGATTTAAATCCTGAGGATGAAGAAGAATGTGATGAGGATGCAGATTTGTCAGAATTGTATGACATAGGATGGGAAGCTGACGTGCTTGAGCCTATGGAACTATAAACATTTATTTTAAAAATGTATAATAAATGAAAAGTAAAAATGTAAACCGTTTCATTTAAAAATAAAGACACCTTCAAAAACAGGTTATGTGTAGTGTCTTCAATAAAATATTAAAATATGCTCATAAAATTAGATCAGATTCACATATAAAACAGCACAGGTAAAATGAATATAAATTCCATTTCTTTTCTGCTATTTCTGTATTCTAAATTTGCCAAGCACTAAAAAATCTTCTATGTAAAAATGTCAAGTAGTGTGTTAAGTTTTTGATGACTGTTATTGATTTACTGTTTGGTAATAGTGGTTAATAACATTTTTTATTATATTTTACCACAGATTCAACTGCAGATCATTTCAAGATTTCAGCATGCCAACCAAAGAAAGACTGAGAAAGGCTGCAAAACGTCAAAGACAGCAGGTCAATGAAAAAAAGCAGCAGTCCTCTAACAAAAAGATTTGTCAAGTCACCAAGAAAGCACCGGGTAAGAGTACAAAAACATTCATAAGAAATATCTGTAGTAAAAAAAATATTACTACAGAAAATGTTGAGGTCCAGAAAAAGAGAAGCAATTTAAACGGAAAGGAAAGGCCAATGAAAAATGTTACTGCTAGAGCAAGAGATAACTCTGTGCATGATAGTAGAAGGAAACAACAGTTTAGGGACATTCGTAAACGAATGTTCCGCAACAGGATAATTGGCAATTTGTTAAAAAATATTAAGAAAGGTCAACAGAAAGTGGTTTTTTATAAGAGAAAAAAAATAGTTGAGAAAGTTATTGATCAGGCATTTGAAATTAAACGTAAGTTATTTATTTTGATAATCAATAGAATTAGGAAGCTAAACAAGGCAATTTATGATTTCAAAAGAAATAGTAGATGGAAGAGAATAGTTAATCGTAGTAATTTTTGTGAAGTTTTTTCTGGAGAATGGATGCATAGTTCAAGCTGTGAGGCATTTTTTAATGAGGAGAGTTATTTCCAGGATAATGATTTGGTGCATGCAGTTGACACCAGTGGTCGAGCTTATGAAGTGAAAGATGGTTGTCCAGTTGAAAAAGAAAAACTTGTGACAATAGAGACAGAAGAGGTGTTAGGTAATGAGGTTTTAGGAAGACGTCCTAAGGGTCCTGTGTACACCTGGAAGTGTAGTAGTATTTGCAGTGTGCGACAGGATTCCATCAATTTGCTTTGTGATTTTGTACGGTCATTTAATAAGAAAAGTTTGAAGCAGAAAATGAAGTTGTTGCAAGAATTAGATCCTTGCAGAGTGAGAGAAGTGACAGGTTTGCATGGTCATTCACTGGCTTGTCTTTCCAGGAGAGTATGCCAGAGTGTTTTTCATCATTTCAGGATGCTAGCAGTGCATCATAATAAAGTGAGGAAATTAGTTAGAATGTTGTATTATGCTAAGAGTCCAGCAATTATGCTTAAACAATTATGCGCTGCTCTTTTGCATGGTTCTGAAATAGATGTGAAGAATATATGTGAAGAAATTGAGTTTTGTTACTTTGGAAGTAAAGAGGAGAATGTTGAAATTGACCAAGAAGAAGAGGGTAATGTGGAAGATAGTGTACAGGTTTCCAGTACAGATAATTTCCAGAGGGAAATTGCGACGTTTGAGGTGAAATCAAGTGAGAGGCCAAATTTCACTTGTGTGTGTTGTCGACGCACTTATTATAAGAATCAGACTAAGTTAGTGGATTTATATGCAAAAAGTGAAAGGGAAAATAATAGTGAATGGAAGGATTTCACAACATACTTGATGGTAGAAAATTGTTTTGATTTGGGATTGGATCAACGTGTGTGTACTTATTGTTGTAATAAATTAAATCAAAACCAGATGCCTGCTAGAGCAGTTCATAATAATCTGGAATTGGTTGAGATTCCTTCTGAATTGAAGGATTTAAATACTTATGAATCTATTTTGATTCAAAGTATCCATCCCTTTCAGGCTATTGTAAGAATGGAGCCAAAGACAGGGAAATTGCCTCCATCAGATTTACAGAGAGGATTAAAGGGAAGAGTTGTTTATTTGCCTCTAGATTTGAAGAAAAACATTAACACAATTGGAGTAGAAAAAGTGGAAGAGGAACCTCTGGTTATCTTAGTTAATGGGGTTCCGACAAAGAATAAGAAAATATGGCAAGATTTAGTGGATGTTAGGAAAGTTAAAAAGGCAACATTGTATTTGAAAAAAAATAATAAATACTATAAGAATGTATATGTTGCAGAAGAGGAAGTAAGTGAGGAAGAGGATAGCGATTTGTGTGCTGGTCAAATTGAGAAAGTAGAACCCTGTACTAGTGAAGAAATATATGAACATTATAGTGTTCATCCTTTGCATTCCAAGGAAGTCATGGGGAATGCTATTGAGTTGTTTCAAATGAAACAAGCCAAAGGGAGTCCCATTAGTGTTTGGGAGGAAAGTTTGGAAGCTCGGTGTTTCCCACAGCTTTTTCCAACAGGTCAGGGAGGAAGATATGATGAGCGACCTCATCAAATTCCTGCTTCTGAATACCGGACTTTGCGATTGTATGCAGGAGATGCTAGGTTTCGACAATGCATTCCCTATTTGTTTCATCTCCTGTTTGAAAGCGATCTGTCTGGACTGTCATATGCAGTGAACCACATCTTGAAAAGTGGTATACACATGCAAAACATCTCGGCAAGTGACTTTATGGATAAAGTCAATGTCCAAGACAGTATTTTGGATTCTCACCTGATTAATCTCATGGCGTGTCAGCGTGGTACTAATGAGTACTGGTACCGTCGTCATGGTGATTTAAAATGTATGCTGAGGAACTTAGGAACTCCCACATGGTTCCTCACTCTGAGCTGTGCCGAGTATGGCTGGGAAGACTTACTTGAATTTCTACGAGAGGCAAATGGAAACATCGAAAACATCGAATTCAAGACACCCGGAGAACTGTGCTCTTTGGATCCAGTCAATGTATGCAGGTACTTCAATCATAGATTTGAAGCTATGATGTCTTTCATCATCAATAAGAAGAATCCACCTCTTGGAGAGGTGTTGGATTTCTTCCGGAGAAAGGAGTACCAAGCAAGAGGTGCTCCTCATATACATATGCTGCTGTGGATCAAGGATGCACCTAAATTTGGAACGGATCCAGAAGACTCAGTGATGAGTTTCATACAACAGTATTCTACGTGTGCTGTTCCAAACGCAAAGGAGAAGAAAAGCCTAAGAGAAAAAGTTCTACGTTTCCAAAGCCATCGATGTGGAAAGTACTGTCGCCGTAAATTCCGAAACAAGGACAAGTTCTACACCAAATGTCGTTTCGGCTTTCCACGACCGGTGATTTCTAAAGGAAGAGTAAACAGTTTGATGTCTTCGCTGCGACATAATGTGATGAAGAAATCACCTAAAAACACATACAATTTGAAGAGGAACGAAGAGTCCAAGTACATCAACGACTACAACCCGGTGATTTTGTCTATGTGGAATGCTAACATGGATATACAGTTTGTGGCTGATAACTGTATGGCTGTGGCTCGGTATGTGACATCTTACATCACCAAAAAAGAGAAGACAGAATTGAAGGATATGTGGGAGGACATTTCCCATGAAAAGAGCCTCAGTAAGAAGTTGTACAGTTTCAGTCTGAAGATGTTGTCGCATCGAGAAATCGGAGCTTACTTATGTTCTGACCGGTTGTCTTCAGCAAGTCTCTATGCCAAATCCAGGAGTATCGTTTGGGCGAGTCTTGGTCTTGCTGCAACGCGTAATCGAGTTCTGAAACCTGTGCGGGAAATTGAGTATTTGGCGGAAAAGGAGCCAAACAGTACCGACATTTTGAAGACCAACATGTTGGATACATATTATCCAAATCGAAGCAGTCACCTCGAGAATTTTTGTCTATATGAGGTTCTTCAAAATTACATATTCAAGAGGAACATCAAAGAAGATACTGAGAAAGGAGTGTATGCTGTAATAGGAAGTGAGGGATGTCTGGTCAAGCAAAGAAAATGCCACTTGGTAAACCATCGAAAATTGAGTGGCGAATCTCCTGAAAAAAAGGAGTTTTTCTATTTAGCACTTTTGCAACTTTTCAAGCCTTGGCGTGCAGAAGAGGAACTGCTTGGAGATTTCCTCTGTTACGAAGACTCTTTCAATCCTGCCAAGGAGACCATAGAATGTCCTGCTTTTCCCAAATATGTAGAAATGTTGAATGCGGAAATTGAGCAGGAAGCAACGATTGCAGCCGAGATTGCCAGAGACAGTTCTCAGGACAGTCAGAGTTCTGCTTCATTGAGTCAGGATCCACTAGGAGGACCTGTTATCGAAAATGAAGCTGCCACTGCTATGAATGAAGTGGAAAGAGCCATGGCACATGCTCAGGAGGATGCGGTTAACTTAGAAGAGTTGGAAAGACAACTCAACGTTGAGCAGAGGAAAATATATGACGAAGTTACCATGCAAATTGATCATGGATTAAGTCATGAGAAGAAAGAGTGCTCATGTACGTCGTTGAAGCATGTCCGACTGTACGTGAGTGGAGAAGCGGGAACTGGAAAAAGTTTCCTTATTAAAGCAATTTCATGTTATTTGCAGGAAAGGACTGAGTCATCGCTGTCTTGTGTTGTCACCGCTCCAACTGGACTGGCAACACATAACATTAAAGGGATTACTTTACATCGTTTACTGATGCTGCCAGTGGAGCATGACAACAAATTACAATATCACAAGCTATCTGGAGATGCTTGTTGTGAAGTTTCAAGAATCTTGAGGAAAATGAAACTTCTTATCATTGACGAAGTAAGCATGGTTTCCAATGTCATGCTTGCCTTTGTGCATTTGAGAATGCAAGAAGTTCTCAAAACAGAGTATGATGTGTTATTTGGTGGCAAACACATCATTGTTTTCGGAGATCTTCTGCAGCTGACACCAGTGAAAGGGCAACCTGTGTAGGCAGCATTGGCAACGTCAATATATGGTTAAACTTCAATTATGCTGAACTGCATGAAAATATGCGTCAGGCGAAGGATGAAGTTTACAAGACTATTCTACAAGATGTTAGAATTGGAAAAGTGACCGAGCATGGGAAAGAAGCTTTACATGCACGATTACTGTCAAATTTATATCCAGAACAAGATGTTGTGCCTGAGAATATTTTTCAGAAAATTACTGAGAAGAAATCTGGAATATGTTTGATGCCAACTCTTGCAGAATGTGCCAAATTCAACAACAAAATGTTGCATTTAGAAAAGCAAGAGATTGTGAAACTGGAAGCTATTGACAGAGTAGAGCATATGGGATCAACAATTATTTTGTCTGAGAATTTGAAAACAAAATTGGATTCATTAGAGAAGACTATATCTAAAACTGCAGGTTTTGAAAAGACTCTGAATGTGTGCTTGAACTGCCGTATAATTTTAAGAAGGAATTTACATGTTGAAAGAGGTCTGGTAAATGGATCAATGGGTAATGTTGTTGATTTTGTAAAATACAGAAATAGAGATGGAATTGAATTTTTAAAAATTAAATTTGATGGCATTGAGGAAGTACAGCTAATTGGTCGTTGTTCTACTAGATTTTTGCTTGTAAAAGACTTATATGTTCGCCGTAAGCAGTTTCCTGTTTGCTTGGCATATGCGGTGACAATCCATAAATCGCAAGGTTTAAGTGTAGACAGTGCATTGGTGAATATTGGCAGTTCTGTGTTCAAGGAGGGTATGGCATATGTGGCATTGTCACGAGTTAGAACTTTATCGGGATTGTACTTGATTGAGTGTGATGTCACAAACATTTGTGCGGATCTAGATTGTGTTAAGGAATACAATAGGTTAAGAAGAGAGTATGCGCCACATTTGCCTCAATATCCTTTGTTTGAGAAACGTGTGGTAGGCCGGAAACGAAGAAATGTGACCAATACTGGGGAGGTTGTAGCAAAAAGACGAAAAGTCGATGAACCTGAAATTATAAGCAGAAACAAAAAGGATTCTGTTGAAGATGTTGTTGGTTTTCAATTTGAAAACAGTTCTGGTGTCAACTGCTATGCTAATGTAGTGGTTAATGTTTTGTTTTCTCTAGAAAATGTAAAAGAAGAGATTGTGGTCAATTCTGATCAAAGATTTTGCAGTTTGTTAAATTCTGTGTTAGAGAAATGTAGCACTGATAGAACAAAAATAGAAAGTGTGTCTGAAATTCGAAATCTGTTAGACAGATGTTCAGGCCAAACACAATTCTCTCAAAATATTCAGCAAGATTGTCAGGAGTTTTTAATGTATATGCTTGATGTATTGCATGCTGAAGGTGTAGATGTAGATCACCTGTTTGGGCTTTCTTATCAATGGCAGCATGACTGCGAGAACTGTAGGGTATCAAGTACTACTAGTGTAGACTCAGAAAGATTTATATATTTAACTTTGCCAGACAGTAAATCAGTCTCTTTTAATAAACTAGTAAAAGCAGCTGATCACAACATGGAGTGTAGCCAATGTAAATCTGAAATGATGTCCACATTATTTATACGAACATATGGCCAGTATGTTATTTTAATGTTCCAACGATGTAGGCCTGATGGAACAAAATTGACAACTTTAATTAAAAGTTTTGTGGCTTCACAGTTGTCAATATCAGGAAGGACTTTTGTAACTGCAGCAATTATATATCATGACGGTCCTTCAATAACATCAGGACATTACACAGCTTATTTAAAGTCTAGAAATGGCTGGTCATTCTGCAATGATTCTGTTTTAATTTTCAGAAATAAATTGCCGTATGACCTTAAAAACTCTGACCTGGTGTTTTTAAAACCAACATTTTAGGGAAAGAATCTCGGGATGTGCTCTGAGGAATTTCAAGAAGTTCTAATGGCTCCTACACGATTTGGCCTTGAGGATAAGTGTAGTACAGAGACATAACTTCTTACCATAACACTGGACGTCATGGAGAAATAACTGCACTTTGAATGAATTCAGAAAAACTGTTTCTTTTTATAAGCAAATTGAAGCAGCCAATCAAAACATGGAGTAGAGGGAATGTAAGTCTGCAATGCTGTCTACTGTTTTATATTGCTTTGTGATTAAAAGTGATGTAGAGAATTAAATAATTGTAGTAGTCATAGAGATAGTGTAAGTCTGCTTCATAGTAAGCAGTATCAGTGTCATAGGAAATGTAGAACATGACTGAGCAAGAAGGGGAAGATATTACTAGTCCAGGATTGTGAAAATGATCTTCAACATTTTAATTGTGAAAGTTGCGGAAATACAACATGACGGGATTGGCTTACAAGAATTCTAAGAGTTATAAATGGCTCTGACATGATTTGGCCTTGTGGAAACGTGTGGTAGAGAGCAAGAAGTCATTTATTGTGTGTAACATGTTTTTCAAAACGATGGAGGTTTTCTTTCAGAAAGTGGCGGTCTGAAAGTAATAACAGCACAACAGAGTGTAAGCTGTTCATAGGACATCCTTCGACGTCATGGAAAGTAAGTTAACTTTAAGGAGTTCTGAATTCTGATTTGTTATGTTGTATGGGTTTTTTAAACACAATCATTTTGATTGTGTTTTTTTTTCCCCGCTGTTATATGATGAATACCTTCAAGTCACTGTTTTTAGTGAAATTTGATACATTCTGAGAACAGCAAAAATAAACCATTTAACATGTATAATTAATTCTGTACTGTTTGCATTTATGATGTACATTTAGAACTGTGTAGGAGGCATGGAGAAGGAGAGGCTTCTGTAAGTGTCAAAGTTGTTGCATACAGTGCTCATATTCTACGTAGTCTTTCATATGATAGACTACATTTCCACAATGAGATACCTAAGCAAAGGAAACACAGGTGATATGATTGTGGAATGAGCAAAAAAAATTGCACGTTTTTCAATTATATTACCTGTGTTTCCTAACATTACACATCACATTGTGTAGATGAGGTTTAGGCCTGTTCCTGGAGACAGAGGAGGTCTGACATTTGTTCAAGAGTGCAGTGGACATGACTCACTTCGTTGGTAGGCCTCCACATGTATTATCTCCTCTGTATTCTTCAACAAACCTAAATTCCATCTGCAACCCTGAGTAGGACTTACCTGAAACAAATCTGTGGATAGGTTACACCTTATTGGCATCTTGAAACAATCATTTAAAATGTTAGGGTCAGATTTATGGTGGCCGTGCGCCTCTTTTGCTCCATTGTGGGTCACTTTTGTGTAAAAGATGCACCATGTTGCAAGATAGGTTTCAGTTCATCTCCAGCAAGATACCATCAGTTTAAAATGTATATAATTAGCACTGTGTAGGGGGCATGCAGAAGCTGAAGCTTTTGTAAGTGTCAAAGTTGTTGCATGCAGTGCTGCACTTCTGGGTACTGTTTAATATGCTGCACTACATCTGCACTATGAGATACCTAAGCAAAGGCAACACAGGTGATGTGATAGTGAAATGAGGAAAAGAAACTCCACATTTTTCAATTACATCACCTGTGTTTCCTACGTTTACGAATGACATTGTGCAGATGAAGTTTAGGTCTCTCCACGGACACAGAAGAGGTCTGGCCTTTGTTCAAGAGTGAAGTGGACATGACTTACTTCATTGGTAGGCCTTCACATGTATTATGTCCTCTGTTCTCTTCAACAACTCGAAATTTCATTTGGAACCCTGAGTAGGCCTCACCTCAAACAAACCTCTGGATAGGACACATCTTATTGGCATCCTGAAACAATCATTTAAAATGTTAGTGTCTTGCGACACTTTTGTGAGACAACAGCAGTGCAAAAGATGCACCATGTTTTAAGGTAGGCCTCACTTCATCTGCATCAAGATACTGTTAGTTTAAAATGTATATCTTTAGGACTGTGTAGGGGGCCTGGAGAAGAAGAAGCTTCTGTAAGTGTCAAAGTTGTTGAAAAACTGTTTGTCCTTCAATCTTTTCCCTTGTCTTTTCTAATTTTTAAATACATGTTTTAATATTTTTCAAATGTTTGTTCTCTCTTTCACAGATTGAAAGTATAAAAACAAAAAGTGAGTAAGTTAACGACAATTATAAGGTAAATGTTTTGTACTCTTTTCGTTACATTTCTATCACATTCACCTACTAGTAGTTCGACAGCTTCATTTCTTTAACCCTCAGTGTTGGACCCGGTCCTTTGGGCAGGTTCACCCCGAGACTTTTTGCTTTTTCCTAGCCTGTTTCTGTAACCTGGAGTGGTGATTTTAGGCCTCTGCGCACTTTTTCACTGTGGTACAGTGTAAAGTGCGTGTGCTCTCTGTGTATGTGTGGTGAGTGACCTGCCCTCCCATAGGAATGAATGGGGAATATGTATGCCCATGGTAGATTCCTGATGCGTGGGGAGTGCAGGGTCGAGTTTGATATGTGTGAACTCGTGAGAATGAGTGCTGCATAATGGTATATGCGGCATGGCTGTGTCTAGTCCAGAAGCGCCACTTTTAGAAGTTGGCATATTTGTGTGGTGAGTCCGCTGGCACATGATTGGGTGATGAGCCTGGCCCAGGAGTGCCTGGGCCTGCTTGTGGATTTACTGTCTGGTTTGAGTGGGACAGGGGCTGCAAGGCCCCCGGAGGGAGTCGGAGCCATCCCAAGGATGAAAGGCCACATCTGCTATCAGGGAAGCAGGAGGAGATGGTGCCGGGCTGTGTCTGCCTGCCCACCATGCTGGCTCTCCCTCCTGATGGCCCACTGTCACCTCTGACCTGGGGCTGACAGGAGAGGGAAACCAGAAACACCCAGGGCTCAGGGCCTGCTTACACAAAGACTTCAAAGGACTTCAAAGACTTTTCTGTGTATAAGAAGGGGCTGTGTCCCCTTCCAAAATGTTCTTGTTCTTGCTCTTGTGGCTGACTTGAATCTACCAGGGGTGGGCGCTGCCCAGCCCCTGGATGCCTGGAGGACTTCTGGGGGACCCCTCTGCCTTGCAAGGGCTGATGGGGGACTCTGCCCAGCCCCTGGATGCCCTGATGGACTGCTGGGGGACTCTTCCTGACTGTCCCCCTGCCTGCTGCATTTCTTGGAAGACTTTGCTGGTCAATAGCGCTTAGGAGCGCTTTATTTGCCTTTCCTAGCGCTTGGGAGCGCTCTGCCTATTTTCTAGCGCTCTGGAGCGCTTTATTGCCCCCAAGCGCTGGAGAGCGCTTTATTTGTATTTACAGCGCTACTTGGCCCCAAGCGCTTAATAGCGCTTTAACTTTTATTGGGTTTTGTTTTGTATCGAGGGTGCCACCCCTCGGATCATGGTTCCCCGCCTGCCTACCTCAGGAGAAGGGCCGTTGCGCTGCCCGCAGCGACCCGGAAGTGGTTGGCCGGCCTGCCGGCCAATCCTAGCGCGACCGGCCGGAAGTCCCGCCCTCGCCCGGGGACGCGGAAGGCTGCGGCACCGCGTGTGAGGAGAGGGGGAGAAGATGGCGGCCGTTGCGGGGCTCCCGTGACCGAGAGGGAGCCCCGAGAGAAGGGGAAAAGCCTGGCTGCCTCGTCGCCTGTCTCCCGTGTGGAGAGGGAGACCGGACTTGCTCGGAGCCGAGAGAGAGGTGCCGGCAGCCGGGAGGACGCCGCAGAGAGCGGCGCGACGATGGACCCTCCCCGCAGCAGAGCCGGTGAGTGAAGGGCTGCGGGGGAGGAAGCTCCGTGATGTTGCTGACGGTGCCGGTGGAGGCACAAGGTCAAGAGCGGTCCCGTGTGGCAGTGGGCCGCTCCAACGTGAAGATAGTGGTGCGGGAAGGGCGGCCCCGGTTGGCAGTGGGTCGCCCCAGCGTTGCTTAGAGCCCCGAGAGGCTCCGTAGGGGCGCAGGTCAGTGCCTGTGTAGGCACAGCGCCCGGGGGCATTTTTAGGTACTTTAAGGGCCTGAGTTGCTCAAGAGGGGCCCTTGCTTGTTATGTGAGGAGCCAGTGCGCTTCATGGCCCCTGATGACTGTCAGAGCCCCGTGGCTCCTGCTTCTGGCGCAATTCGTTTAACGGGGCATTCCTTTTGGTCACGAATCCCCAGAGGGGGGACTCCAACGGTTGGGGGCATACGTTGTCCCAGAGCCTGTGTGGCTCCAACGTGCGCAAAGGTCAGAGCCCGTGTAGGCTCCAACCGTGGGGGCAGTTTTGCTTCCTGAGTGCTAGTGAGAGCCCTGCCGCAGTTTTGTCTCCAGCTGCCCAGCAATTAGTGGGCAGCTGCACCGTTTAGGCGCAGGATGGAGAAGGAGTCCCTGAGAGGGATAGAGATGGCACAGAGGTGCCCGGCCAGTCACAGCTGCGCAGCACTTAGTGCCAGCTGCAGCGTTTAGGCCCTTTTGAGTGTCCCAGGTGCCCAGCAAGTAGTGGGCACCTGCATCGTTTAGGCCCTTGACATTGAGACTCAGGGCGTTCTAGCCCCAACAAGGCCAGTTGGCCTAGGGACTGCCACAGGTGGTGGCTTATGTAGGTTGTGCGCAATTGTATTGCTATTTGCACCTCTGAATGTGATTTCTTGCATCATGCCTTATTCCTGCACCTCTGAATGTTTTTAGACATCATGTGACTTTTGCGCTACTGTATTATTATGGTACCTCTGAATGTATTTGTATTGCATCATGTGCTTTATTCTTAACACCGCTGAATGTGTAGGTTTATGCATTATGTATTTTTCTTTACTACTCCTCTGAATGTATATTTATGCATCATGGGTAATGTGTTCTTTCTTAGACCCCTAAACGCTGTGTGATACTTAGGTGGTTTTCCTTTACTACTCCTCTGAAGGTGTTTCATACATGGTGGGTAATGTGTTCTTGCTTAGACCCCTAAATGCTGAGTGATACTTAGGGGGTTGTTCTTTTTAGTACAGGTGGTCCTAGTGAGGTCCTGGTCCCTTGCGTGACAGTCTCCTAAGGGTTTAGGGTTGCGTAGGTGGTACTTACCTGTTCCCAGTAGTTACTGGATGTGATCTATAACTGTTACTTTGTGTTACAGTGATTTTATATACTTTTATTCTAATTTCTGACAAGTATTTCTATATCTGCAAAGTGTTGATTCTGACAGTGGCCCATGTGGCCCTGTCTTGTAAATAATCCTTGTGAATATTGCCCTGCCAGTTGGCACAATGTACATGTGTGATTTCCATCTGATATGTTTTGACAATACAAAAGTTATTTTAATATAACCTTGTGTGGAGTCTCTTTTGTGGTGTACCTAGTATGTTGTTGCTGTTGTGCGCTGGCGCAAATGCTTTACACATCGCCTCCGAGTTTAGCCTAGACTGCTCGTGCCAAGCTACCTAGAGGGTGAGCAGGGGTTATCTTGGCGTGTGACTTCCTTGCCCTGACTAGAATGGTGGTTTCTGCCTGGCTTTGGCGTCAGCCTTAGCCTACCAGAAATAGCCGGTTCTAACATTGTTGGTCAGCGGTGCGGATTTGGACTTGTGTTTGCGCAGTGCCATAGCGACAACTGGCTACATTACAAAACTCTGCATTTTTCAGATAGTCACATGTTTGGGATTATTGTTTTTGATTTTGTTTTTCCTCAAGAGTGTCATTTTCAGATGGTGTTCCTGCGCTTTATGTTTAGTGGCAGATGAGAGAAAATGACAGGGCGGGACGCCAGTAGAGAGGGGAGGTTCCCATAGATTAGGAATCCCTTGCTGGGTCCAGTGTCCAACTCCTATTCCTGTCCCTGTGTGGGTAGATGGAAGAGAGGGAGTGTGGAGGAGAAATTGCTTGCTCAGGAGGGTGGTTATCCCCTGAGTGTAGTGTGTGTGTCTGGATCCCCCAGTATGGTAGGATCCAGTGGTGGCAGCTTAAATGTGTCCAGTGCGTGAATTCCCATTCCCAGTTCCCAGAGTATGGTGCCTGGTGCTCAGTAAGAGGGTGACAGGTTGAGAGTCAGAGGCAGTGAGGAACTGTCTCACCAGTCTGGAGGGGGAGTGTGTGGATGAGTGGTGTCTTGAACTGGAGGAGTTCGTGTGAGTTTTTTTTTTAGGATCTTGCACGTGAGGTGTACCTCTGGTGGTGTGCAGGAGGTCCTGCAGAGGCACTGGACAAGAAGGTGGATGTCTGGCGGGGTGCTGGATGTCTTGCAGAAGCATTAGGGAGTGATTCTAAAAGTAGTGGCTTGTGTATCTGATGATCCTGTGTAGGTGAAGAGGTTCATGTGTAGCCCAGCTAGGTCCTATTAGGCTGGTAGGGGTGTAGGGGCTCATGTCCTGTCTCAGTGGAGGCGGAGTGAGTGTGGGACGGTGTGTCCCACGGTGGCCCGAAACCCTGTCTCAGTGCCTGGAGGGTTCCCTAAGGGAGCGCCAGGTCAGGGGCCTAGGCTGTACTTACAAGTCATTTGAGGAGGAGCTTCCTGTGTCTAGAGGACGGGGAGTGTCTGTAATCAGAACTCCGGCGGTCCTAGTGTTGGGCCGTACCGCTCCTAAGTGGAAAGTGCAAAAGTCCTGGTTCGCTGGGCATTTGACCGTCTAGAGTGCTTGACCATTTTTGGGGCCTCTGGAGGTCGTTCCCCGAGGAGGGGGGAGGCCAGGTTCAGGTTCAGCCTGACCTGGAGGGAAGGGCATCTGTAATCAGTGCCCTGACCTGGTGTTGGCTTCCAGGGGTACCGCTCCAAGGTGGGAGGGTGCAGAACTCTGGAGGGGGGTGCAGAGGGACGGTGTCCTTACTTCTGACCCCGGGGGGAGGAAAGGGTGTTGCTGATACGCCGCTGGCATGTGCTCTGTCTAGCCTGAGACATACTGAGAATCCCACTGTGATAGGGAGTACTGGAGGAAAGTGTGTTGATGATACGCCGCTGGCGTGTGCTCTGTCTAGCCTGAGACATACTGGGCCTGTAATCACGGAACTGGAAGGGGGTGCAGAAGGAGGGTGTACTTCTGACCCCGGTGCAACCTGAGGGTTTAGATCCTAGGTTGGGAGATTAGGAAACTTCTAGGTCAAGAGGAATCTCTACCAAATTGGATCAGCTGAAGAGACTGAGGGGGCTGCCCTTGCTGTGTGTTCTGGGACCCACCTGCAGTTTTTGTTTCCACTAAGGTAGAGGAAAGGGGGCTTGGCTGTGTGCTGTGCCCCCCACCTGCTTAAAGAGGGACTGTGCTGTGTGCTTTGTACCTCAGAAGTGGAATAGTTTCCAGGTGGTAGACCAGTGACGGAGTGAGGTCCTGATCTGGTAGGAGAGTTGTGTTCTGGTGAGTGCTTCCCTGTGAGGGTTATTCCTTCACCCTGACTAGTAGCAAGGGTCCCTACTTGGTCTAAGGTACTTACCTCTGCCAACTAGAGACCCCCAGTTCTAACATTGGTGGAGTAGAGGTAGGATGGGGCATTCTTGCCGTGACCTCTGGTCAACCTGAGGGTGTGGTCCCAAGGTTGTTGGATCAGTGGTAGTTGTAGCTACCCTGAGAGAGAGAGTGGAGATTGGCTATTGTGTGCCAGGGGCTACTGCCCCCACTCTGTGGATAGGTTAGGACCTGTGATATTTGGATGGCCTAGGGCCTGGTCCTGGCTGTGGATGACTAGTGTGTACCAGTGGGGTATCCTAGTTGTGCCAGAGAGCTTTTGTTGAGGGAAATCTATGTGGGTTCAGAGTGGCGCAAAACAGGAAGGTGTCCCTGCCGTGCAGGCCCGTGTACGTGGTTTTCTCGCCCAAAGCAGTGAAGTCCATCAGTGGTGTGATTGGTCTACCCTGCGTTTTGGCTGGAAGGGGGTAGTGTTGGACCCGGTCCTTTGGGCAGGTTCACCCCGAGACTTTTTGCTTTTTCCTAGCCTGTTTCTGTAACCTGGAGTGGTAATTTTAGGCCTCTGCGCACTTTTTCACTGTGGTACAGTGTAAAGTGCGTGTGCTCTCTGTGTATGTGTGGTGAGTAACCTGCCCTCCCATAGGAATGAATGGGGAATATGTATGCCCATGGTAGATTCCTGATGCGTGGGGAGTGCAGGGTCGAGTTTGATATGTGTGAACTCGTGAGAATGAGTGCTGCATAATGGTATATGCGGCATGGCTGTGTCTAGTCCAGAAGCGCCACTTTTAGAAGTTGGCATATTTGTGTGGTGAGTCCGCTGGCACATGATTGGGTGATGAGCCTGGCCCAGGAGTGCCTGGGCCTGCTTGTGGATTTACTGTCTGGTTTGAGTGGGACAGGGGCTGCAAGGCCCCCGGAGGGGGTCGGAGCCATCCCAAGGATGAAAGGCCACATCTGCTATCAGGGAAGCAGGAGGAGATGGTGCCGGGCTGTGTCTGCCTGCCCACCATGCTGGCTCTCCCTCCTGATGGCCCACTGTCACCTCTGACCTGGGGCTGACAGGAGAGGGAAACCAGAAACACCCAGGGCTCAGGGCCTGCTTACACAAAGACTTCAAAGGACTTCAAAGACTTTTCTGTGTATAAGAAGGGGCTGTGTCCCCTTCCAAAATGTTCTTGTTCTTGCTCTTGTGGCTGACTTGAATCTACCAGGGATGGGCGCTGCCCAGCCCCTGGATGCCTGGAGGACTTCTGGGGGACCCCTCTGCCTTGCAAGGGCTGATGGGGGACTCTGCCCAGCCCCTGGATGCCCTGATGGACTGCTGGGGGACTCTTCCTGACTGTCCCCCTGCCTGCTGCATTTCTTGGAAGACTTTGCTGGTCAATAGTGCTTAGGAGCGCTTTATTTGCATTTCCTAGTGCTTGGGAGCGCTCTGCCTATTTTCTAGCGCTTTGGAGCGCTTTATTGCCCCCAAGCGCTGGAGAGCGCTTTATTTGTATTTACAGCGCTACTTGGCCCCAAGCGCTTAATAGCGCTTTAACTTTTATTGGGTTTAGTTTTGTATCAAGGGTGCCACCCCTCGGATCGTGGTTCCCCGCCTGCCTACCTCAGGAGAAGGGCCGTTGCGCTGCCCGCAGCGACCCGGAAGTGGTTGGCCGGCCTGCCGGCCAATCCTAGCGCGACCGGCCGGAAGTCCCGCCCTCGCCCGGGGACGCGGAAGGCTGCGGCACCGCGTGTGAGGAGAGGGGGAGAAGATGGCGGCCGTTGCGGGGCTCCCGTGACCGAGAGGGAGCCCCGAGAGAAAGGGAAAAGCCTGGCTGCCTCGTCGCCTGTCTCCCGTGTGGAGAGGGAGACCGGACTTGCTCGAAGCCGAGAGAGAGGTGCCGGCAGCCGGGAGGACGCCGCAGAGAGCGGCGCGACGATGGACCCTCCCCGCAGCAGAGCCGGTGAGTGAAGGGCTGCGGGGGAGGAAGCTCCGTGATGTTGCTGACGGTGCCGGTGGAGGCACAAGGTCAAGAGCGGTCCCGTGTGGCAGTGGGCCGCTCCAACGTGAAGATAGTGGTGCAGGAAGGGCGGCCCCGGTTGGCAGTGGGTCGCCCCAGCATTGCTTAGAGCCCCGAGAGGCTCCGTAGGGGCGCAGGTCAGTGCCTGTGTAGGCACAGCGCCCGGGGGCATTTTTAGGTACTTTAAGGGCCTGAGTTGCTCAAGAGGGGCCCTTGCTTGTTATGTGAGGAGCCAGTGCGCTCCATGGCCCCTGATGACTGTCAGAGCCCCGTGGCTCCTGCTTCTGGCGCAATTCGTTTAACGGGGCATTCCTTTTGGTCACGAGTCCCCAGAGGGGGGACTCCAACGGTTGGGGGCATACGTTGTCCCAGAGCCTGTGTGGCTCCAACGTGCGCAAAGGTCAGAGCCCGTGTAGGCTCCAACCGTGGGGGCAGTTTTGCTTCCTGAGGGCTAGTGAGAGCCCTGCCGCAGTTTTGTCTCCAGCTGCCCAGCAATTAGTGGGCAGCTGCACCGTTTAGGCGCAAGATGGAGAAGGAGTCCCTGAGAGGGATAGAGATGGCACAGAGGTGCCCGGCCAGTCACAGCTGCGCAGCACTTAGTGCCAGCTGCAGCGTTTAGGCCCTTTTGAGTGTCCCAGGTGCCCAGCAAGTAGTGGGCACCTGCATCGTTTAGGCCCCTGACATTGAGACTCAGGGCGTTCTAGCCCCAACAAGGCCAGTTGGCCTAGGGACTGCCACAGGTGGTGGCTTATGTAGGTTGTGCGCAATTGTATGGCTATTTGCACCTCTGAATGTGATTTCTTGCATCATGCCTTATTCCTGCACCTCTGAATGTTTTTAGACATCATGTGACTTTTGCGCTACTGTATTATTATGGTACCTCTGAATGTATTTGTATTGCATCATGTGCTTTATTCTTAACACCGCTGAATGTGTAGGTTTATGCATTATGTATTTTTCTTTACTACTCCTCTGAATGTATATTTATGCATCATGGGTAATGTGTTCTTTCTTAGACCCCTAAACGCTGTGTGATACTTAGGTGGTTTTCCTTTACTACTCCTCTGAAGGTGTTTCATACATCGTGGGTAATGTGTTCTTGCTTAGACCCCTAAATGCTGAGTGATACTTAGGGGGTTGTTCTTTTTAGTACAGGTGGTCCTAGTGAGGTCCTGGTCCCTTGCGTGACAGTCTCCTAAGGGTTTAGGGTTGCGTAGGTGGTACTTACCTGTTCCCAGTAGTTACTGGATGTGATCTATAACTGTTACTTTGTGTTACAGTGATTTTATATACTTTTATTCTAATTTCTGACAAGTATTTCTATATCTGCAAAGTGTTGATTCTGACAGTGGCCCATGTGGCCCTGTCTTGTAAATAATCCTTGTGAATATTGCCCTGCCAGTTGGCACAATGTACATGTGTGATTTCCATCTGATATGTTTTGACAATACAAAAGTTATTTTAATATAACCTTGTGTGGAGTCTCTTTTGTGGTGTACCTAGTATGTTGTTGCTGTTGTGCGCTGGCGCAAATGCTTTACACATCGCCTCCGAGTTTAGCCTAGACTGCTCGTGCCAAGCTACCTAGAGGGTGAGCAGGGGTTATCTTGGCGTGTGACTTCCTTGCCCTGACTAGAATGGTGGTTTCTGCCTGGCTTTGGCGTCAGCCTTAGCCTACCAGAAATAGCCGGTTTTAACACTCAGTTTCCTGCCTTTGCTACTTCCCTCATTCCTTTCTCTATTACCTACTTACTCTACTCCTTCCACTCCTTTTCTCAGTCCCTCTCTTCTCATAGTTCCTCACTCTTGTTCACTCACTCCGTCTCTATTACTCTTAGTGTGTTTGACTGATCACTCTTTCACTACTTGTTCATTATGCTTTTTCTGTGTAGTTGAAGCACACTAAGGGGCATATTATGAACACAGCCAATAAAATTATTGCTGTTTTTATTGGCAGAAAACTGTTGCAAAAGTGGTTTTAGCGGCAGTTTTCCGCCGCAAAAGCGGCTTTAGTGACACATTTCTGCCGATAAAAGCTGCAAAACTTTTATTGCCTATGTTGATGATATGGCTCTATGTTATTTACATTTCTTTGCTGTTTCAATTAATCTTTTACTGTTATTTTTTCTTTTCTGTTTTCAGTTTTTTCTCTCTGTTATTCCACATGTTTTAATCTTATTTTGAACATTCACTCACATTCTCCAAGAAACTCTTCTTTGTTATTGTTCTACTCTCTTTTTTTCTTTCACTTCCTTATCTATTTTGTTTTTCACAATTATACCCTCTTCCATCTTTTCTTCGGTAAATAGATCTATTAAACAGTATCTCTGGTTTACTCCCTATAGCTGTCTTTCTTTTAACATTACTCTCTGTTTACTTCCCTTATACTTACTCTTCTTTTTTTTTTTTTTTTTTTTTTTTGGGTTCGCTCCCGGTTCGCGAACCGGGAAGCGAACGGGAAAGCAAACTAAAAGAAATAGAGCTTGCCAGAGTGCTAAACATTCTAGCAATTTATTTTTTGAAAGGGGAGGTAGTTCTGAAAAGAACTTTTTGTTTTTATGTTTTTGTTGTTTTATATTTTTTTTTATTTTTCTGAACATTTTTTGTTTTTTTTGTATTTTTTGAACAGTTTTATGTTTTTTTTTGTTTTTGATGGAGGGGAAACAACAAAAAACAGACATTGAAAAGGGCTCAACAGGAGCAAAAAAAAAAAATACTGTCTGGGGCGTTTAAAGCACTTGTGATTTTCATAAGCTAGGTTGATTAAGGTAATGCTCATGTTACCACATGACAGCAATGCACCGCAATACAAACAGGTAAATTTGATATGAGCAAAGTTCTCCTGAATGTTTGGCACGGTTTCCCGTGCCTCTGCTCCTGTCAACGATATCTGTGATGTTGACCTGGCCACAGGAGTTGTTGTTGGGTTATCCTGCAGGTCACGCATCTCTGCCTGGCTGTAGTTCAATGGATGCCACCTGCTCATGTGACGTTGCATGGTATAGTTACCGAAGCTATACTTTTTATCAGTGCCTCTAGATAACTGGTCTTTACAAATGAGGCAGGTGACATACCTAGCATTTACTTTCTTCTGCCCTCGAGGGAGTGAAAAAAACTGCCAAATAAAACTGGCTTTCCGATGGGAAACCCGGGGCACCTCTTGTAAGAACTGTGGTCCTTCTGTCTCCTCTTCCTCTAGTTCATCCTCTTCCTCCTCTGTGTTGCTGATGAACTGGGGAGGTGGTCCTCTCTTCCCATGAGGAGGTGGAGGTGGTGGTGGGGGTGCACCAGCTGAAGCAACTAATGAAGCCATTGCTCAACTATCAAAAGAAGGTCTTCCTCTCACAAAGATGAAAGTCAGAGTGAGGAAAGAAGGAGGGGTTTTCATCATTTGGGAAAAACAATAGTTCTAAACCAATGAAAAGTGTTATTTTTAGGTCACCTGACCTAGCCTTACATCATTATGAAACCAAAAGTGAAATGAACCAATAAAAAGTTTTATTAACAAGTCACATGACCTCTTACGCTTAAGTTACGCGCTGCGGAACGCGCCCCGGATCGCTTCCGGGTCGCTGCGCTTCGCGCCTCGGTTCGCGCTCCGGAGCACTTCCGGGTGCGCTAACGCGGCACGTCATAAGACGCATTACGCGCCAACGCGATACGTCGCGCTTTCGCGACGCGCCGCGGATCGCTTCCGGGGAGCTGCGCTTCGCGTCTCAGTTTGCGTACTGGAGCACTTCCGGGTGCGCTAACGCGGCGCGTCATAAGACGCATTACGCGACAACGTGATACGTCGCGCTTCCGCGACGCGTCACGATGTTGATTTCTAACGCGGCAGTTGCGCAAACGGAACGTTTACCGGTTCGCGGACTCGGTCGCGGCATCAAGATGAGCTAACGGGAAGCTTCCCGGTTCGCGAACCGGGAGCGAAGAAAAAAATATATAAAAAAAAAAATTATTAATAAACATATAAAATATATTTTTGGATTTAAAGAAGAATACATTTTACAGCTACAGATATTAGCTTTTAAAAAACCAATGAAATTCACTGAAAAAACCATAGGTTATAGACCATATATAGTTAGGAATTAGCATTTACAAAACCTTGAAAATTCACTGAAAAAACCATAGGTTATAGACCATATATAGTTAGGAATTAGCATTTAAAAAACCTTATTTTACTCACACAAAACCATTGAAATTCCATATATAGTTAGTTGTACTAACTATATATCGCGCACCCGCAATCCACTGCTGATCATGTCACATATTACATCATTCATGACATGGTCAGTGACATCACTGATGACATCACTGATGACATCTCAAATGACATCACTGATGACATCACTGATGACATCTCAAATGACATCACTGATGACATCACTGATGACAACATCCAGTGACTGTATGTTTCTGTAAAGTTAAAATATGTCTTACATATTGAAGAATGAGTGGATTTATAAGTGTCTGGATGAAGGATTTAGTAGGTGCATGACTGACTGTATGAGTGAGTGATTAAATGTGTCTCACTGAGTGCATGGGT
Source organism: Lissotriton helveticus (assembly GCF_964261635.1). Taxonomy (NCBI): domain Eukaryota; kingdom Metazoa; phylum Chordata; class Amphibia; order Caudata; family Salamandridae; genus Lissotriton; species Lissotriton helveticus. The sequence continues at coordinate 688,051,666 of NC_136057.1, read as the reverse complement.
TAGTGACTAAACTGTATAAATTTGTGCATCATTATGTCTGTTGTTCTGTAAACTGGTGCATGTGTTGATCAGTAGCTATATGATTAACTATATGGGTTATTGATTGGTTGCCCAAGTATTTGTATGGGAGACTGAGAGTGTTTATGGGTGGCTGGCAGTACATGTGAGAGTTGACATATATAAATAACTGTGCATAAGAGCCAGTGAATGTGTGAGTGGATGTATGGATCATTGTGAACTTGTATCCAGGGTTGTATAAGTGAGTAAATATGTGTTAGTATATGTTTCAATAAGTAAGGTGTGTATAACTGTATAGTTGAGGAAATGGAGGTGTGATTGATTCTTTGCATGACTGACTAGGTGTGTGAGTAACTCCATGGATGAGTGACAGTCTGTGAGTGTCTGTTTTCACTGAGTGTATCTAAGGGTATATTAGAGTCTGAAGAGGTTCATCGTATTATCACATGAATGATGTCATCAGTGATGTGATCAGTAATGTCAAATGAGATGTCATCAGTGATGTCATCAGTGATGTCATTTGAGATGTCATCAGTGATGTCATTTGAGATGTCATCAGTGATGTCATCAGTGATGTCATCAGTGATGTCATTTGAGATGTCATCAGTGATGTCATCAGTGATGTCATTTGAGATGTCATCAGTGATGTCATCAGTGATGTCACTGACCATGTCATGAATCATGAATGATGTAATATGTGACATGATCAGCAGTGGATTGCGGGTGCGCGATATATAGTTAGTACAACTAACTATATATGGAATTTCAATGGTTTTGTGTGAGTAAAATAAGGTTTTTTAAATGCTAATTCCTAACTATATATGGTCTATAACCTATGGTTTTTTCAGTGAATATATATATATATATATATATATATATTTATATATATTACCTACTGGCGGTTGCCAGTAGGTAGTTATAGTTAGTACCTAGTTTCCATAGGAAATCCGCAACATTCTATTGGGAATAACTTTGGTGTCGGTGGACGAATCTTTGTGAATTTCTCTAAGAAGATGGCCCGTTACGCTCGACTCCTTCCATGAAAGTGTCGGGGGGATTCGTGAAGCGGGGGCTGAGAAAAAGGGGGTCCCAAAATGTGTTTTTCCAATGTTAATTTCCGTAGGACGATTAGACACGGCTACAGCCCGAACCGCTGAACGGAATTACACCAAACTTGGCAAAATGGTAGGGACTGGTACGTAGTAGTGCCTTTTCTATATTTAGTGAAAATCGCTCCAGTGGTTTTTATGAAAATTAACTTCAAAAACACATATATTTGCATTACCTTTGCTACCTTCTCAGTTATGTAAGGGCAAGCGTGTAAACAATAGGAGAGAAGGGGCTAATGGGAATCCCCAAAGCAGTGTAAAAAGCACCCAGTTATTCTTAGGGCCTGACGACACACCCCAGGAGGATAATGCCCGAGCTACGAGCTTAAGTCCTAGGGAGTGCCAACTGCAGTTAGATCTTCCTCCAGCAGCCGTACCCTACGCTGCTGCTTTCATAGGGGTACCCCCATTAGTACATGGTGAGATCGAACCTACAGCGGCACTGATTCTTAAGGCAAGCCAATGGTGTGCTGATAGCAGCAGTGGGGGAACCAAAATTGCCACCAGGATTATTATGGCTAGAAGGGTGGGATGGATAGGCCATCGCCCTAAAACTTTGAAGGGCGACTGCGTAATAGTCAATTTTGATAGTGCACACCTAGCAGATAGGCTGTTTTGGGATGGCTCAGAGATACAAGATTGCGGGAATATGAGGGCGGTTCCTCTGGGCTTTTTTTACCCACCCCCATCTAGAAATCACCTTGTTAAGGTTCAATATAATAGGTTAATTCCGCAGACTATAGCTAGAAATGAATGGAGAATAGTACCCAGCAGGACTTCACTAGGCAGAACGATTCCCACTAGGGAAGGTCCCAAATTAGAGATGCACAACAGTTTTGCCCCACTCGCTGAACTGGAGGACGTTGACTGACAACCAGCTTCACCGTTGTCCTCCGCATGTGGGCCGCGGAGGGGCGAGGACAAAACATTATGTAAATTCATCAGCTGGAATGTGGCAGGTTTGAGAGCCAAAAGGGCAGACCCCCTATGGGTTAATTTTATCTCTACATTTGATGTGATAGCCATCCAAGAATCCTGGGATGTTTCTGTAAATTTCTGGTTGGATGGCTTTTCTAGCTTCTTTGTACCAGCAACACCTAGTAGTGCTGGGAGAGCTAAGGGAGGTCTTCTTTTCCTTTTTTCTTTACAACTTGTCGGGTCACTAAAGCAATTAGACTCTGGCTCCTCAAACCTTTTGATTGGGGAATGGATAGTCTCACCAGTTTGCACTCTTTTATTAATTAACCTTTATAATGCCCGGGAGAGGGCAGTGGACATTGATCCTATTGTATCCCTGGAGAAATATTTAAGTAACCTCAGTCTATATAAGCACACTACTTATGAGCTCATTTTGTTGGGCGATCTTAACATTCATTGATGTGACTCACTCTGTCGTACTGGAGAGTATGAGGGTTCTTTAGGCGCAATCATTCCCCATTTTGAACACACAAAAACAGGAGAAGAGCTTGAAGGGTTGTTAGCCAGTTTTAATTTATACGAACTATTTAATGCAGATGTGGGGGTAAGAGTACCCACTTATAAGGGCACAGCTCGCGGGACAGTCATTGATTACATCTTCACCTCATCCGGGTTAATCCCTAAGGTGAAGACGTATGAGGTTTTTGCCTCACCCTATAGCGACCACAATCCTTTGTTATTAGAGATGTGTTGGGTGATTCCCAGTGTAGGCATGCAGGCCGTTCTCAGGAATGGGCGGCACTAGTGCCTTCTGATCAGGGTAGACGACTCAAGTGGGGCAAGGTGGTCCCAGATGATTTCATGGTGACATTATTGCCCAAAATTGAGGCCCACATATCGACCTGTTTGGACCAAAATACCTCAAATCAAGCAACCATACAGGTCTTTGTATCTATAGGAACACAGATCTCGAGGGACCTGATGATAAAAGCTAATCAAAGAACTCCTATGCCTTGTAAGTGGTTTGACGCCAAGTGCTCACGAATCCATAGAAGCCTAAAGCGAGCATTAAAAGCCACCCCGAGGGACAAGGCCCTTATTGCCAATTTTAGGAGGGAACACAAGTTAACCTTAATGGGCAGAAAAAACGCCATTAAAAATGAAGCGTGGAATAAACTTCTTACGACAGATGTCCTGCGAGATAGTAAGAAATTTTGGGACATCATAAACGAGCCGTTTTTTGCTGGGGCAGATAACGCAGTCACCGACTGCGTTATTCCTGATGAGAAGTGGGTTCTCCACTTCAAAGAAGTTTATAGGGACAAGAACAGTCCAGTCTCATGTGAAACCATGGCAGGACGGGCCTCCCCCCGGTAGACTTTGACGAGGGCGAGGTTCTGAAGGCCATTCTGGAGACCTCGAAAAACAAGGCGCCGGGGCCTGATGGCGTACCAGCAGACCTTTACAGACATTCCCCGAAAATTTGGTCCCAGGTTCTAACTAGTGTTTTCCGGGCAGCTAATGATAACGTATTCCCTGATACCTGGGCAACTTCTATTATAGTGCCTATTTTTAAAAAAGGACAACGGGAGGACTCAGGGTGTTACAGACCCATTTCCCTCCTCGACTCGGCCATTAAGATTTTAGGTAGAGTGTCACTGTCCAAACTGAGGGCAGAGTTGGAGGGTTGTGGGGGGCTCTCAAATATACAATATGGGTTTAGAGAGAAACGTGGCACCCTGGACCAATCTTCCAATTTGCACCGTTTAATTTCCAAATATACGGTCGCCGGGGAGGGGTTCTTATATTTGGCCTTCATGGACCACTCCTCGGCTTTCGATTTGGTGAATAGGTCCAAGTTGTGGTCCATTCTTTTAGAGATGGGGATAGATGCTCCCCTGGTAACATTCATGGCTTCTCTGCACCAGGACCTATTTGCCAAAGTTAGGGTCAAGAAGGTAGGACTACGACTAGCTTTAGGTCAGAGAAAGGGGTGCGCCAAGGGTGCATCCTGGCCCCCCTTCTTTTTACTATTTATATAAATGGGCTAGGCAAACACCTAGAGGCTGGGAGGGCAGACGTTCCGCGTGTAGGAGGAGCACAGGTCTCGGCCCTCCTATACACGGACGATGCTGTCTTAATTGCGCGCACTGGCAATGGCCTACAGGCCTTATTGGACCGTTTCGGTTCATTCATGGAGAACCTTGACTTAAGAGTCAATGCAAAAAAATCACAATCCATGATAATAGGCCGACAGAGAAGCAAGTCCAGATCCAAAACCTTCACTTGTAAGGGCGAGGTGGTATCAAGGGTCCCAGTCTTTCCCTACCTGGGGGTCCTTTTTGATGAGAGGGGGTCCTGGGTTCCCCAGATAAAGGCGAAGAGTCTATCCTTGGCCTGTTCTACATCCGCTTTGTTGGGATTTTCAAAAAGACTGGGGGCCTGGCCAATGGAGGCACTTCTGAAAGTATACAACACCAAGTGCATCCCCATAGCAACCTATGGGGCCGCTTTATGGGGTTACGTCATGCATGATAAAATTCCAAAGGGTAGAAAATGGGTTTATTCTGCAATTTCTATCTGTTCCGACGTCTACCCCCACATTCTCCATCCACGAGGAAATGGGTTTGTCCTATATTTCGGATAAACTGAAATTGGCACCCCTACTTTTCTGGGCAAGGACATGGCTCAATCCAGAACTAACTCTGAACCACGTAATCCTGTTGGATGTCATTTCTCTGGATTATGCCATGAAAATACCCTGGCTGAATTACTTAAAAAACACCTTCGCATCCCTAGGTAGACCTGAACTTTTCTTATCCCCATCCAATTTCAGGAGAGAAGATGTTAAATGGATAAAGTGCCATTTTCTGGAGAGGGTACGTTTAGTTAGAGAGGAGAAGGAATCAATGAAACCATCAGTAAGATCATACTTGGTATTAACTACCACTCCCTCCTTGGAACCGTACTTAAAAATTGTCACCATACCCCTTCATAGACTCTTATTAACTAAGTTCAGGTTCAATTAGATCCACTATTCTTTAGGTTGTTACCAATCGTGGGCCAAACCAGAAGATGCCCCCCCCCCTGTGAGTGCGATAACTTTTCTAATCAAGAAACCCTGCATTTCATGATATTCTGTGGTTTTTATGCTACCGCAAGGAGAAAATATTTGACACCTGTATTGAGGGAGGCTGGTTTTATACAAGTCAGTCCTGCATTAATTTACCTCCAGATGTTGAGCAAGAGAGAGATGATGCAGGCACGGAATAAGATGACACACGCAAAGAGAGAGATGTTCCCTGTGCCTGTGGCATCTCTCTCTTTGTGAGATGACACACACAAAGAGAGAGATGGCGCAGGCAAAGAGTGAGATGACACACGCAAAGAGAGAGATGATGCTGGCAGAGAGTGAGATAACACACACAAAGAGAGAGATGATGCAGGCGATGAGAGACATGATGCAGGCAGAGGGGAAATGGTGCAGGCAGAGAGTAAGATGACACTCGCAAATATAGACATGGCGCAGGCAGAGAGTGAGATGTCACACGCAAAGAGAGAGATGACATACGCAAAGAGGGAGATGGCGCAGGCAGAGAGTGAGCTGACACACGCAAAGAGAGAGATGACACATGCAAAGAGAGAGATGGTGCAGGCAGAGAGTGAGATGACATACGCAAAGAGAGAGATGACACACGCAAAGAGAGAGATGGCGCAGGCAGAGAGTGAGATGACACATGCAAAGAGAGAGATAGTGCAGTCAGAGAGTGACATTAATGTTGAACCTGTGAGAAACAGCACTCACTGCATGATTTCCTAATCTGGTGAGACACAGTTACTGTGCTATAAAATTACTTATGTTGTAAACTAGTGTTTATATCGTTTAGTTATTGTAATTGCTATGTAGTATGTTAGTAGTGGTCTATAATACGTTATTTTTTCTTTACAACAGATTGTAATTATCAAGAAAAAGAAGAAGCAAAATGCCTACAAAATCTCGTAAAAAAAATATAAGAAAACTTACTTTTCCAAGAAAAAGCAATTACAAGATGTATGTAAAAAACAAAATACGGAGAAAAAGAAGAATGTTCCTGGTAAGGCAACTAAGCATTTCATACGGAAATTAACTCAATGTAAAAAAATCAAGATATTGCACAAAAGAAAAAAAAATGTTTCTGCAACTACAAAGAAAAAGCAAAATCCCAGCAAAAATGTAGAAAAAGTTTATGGAGATGATATTGTCTATAATAATAGACGTAAAAATCAGTTCATTGACATTCGTAGGCGAATGTTTTATAACAGAATTGTTTTAAATTTATTTAAAAAAATTAAAATTGCAAAAGGAAAACTGATTTATATAAGAAAAAAAAAATAGAGAGAGGATAGTTGATCAGGCTTTTGAAATGAAAAAAAAAATATTTATTTTAGTAATCAATAGAATTCGTACACTAGACAAGGTAATCAATGTTTTGAAATCAAAAAGTAAGTGGAAAAGAGTAATTAATCGGACACATTTTTGTGATGTTTTTTATGGAGAATGGAAGCATAGTTCAAGTTGTGAGCCATTTTTTAATGAAGAGAGTTATTTTCAGGATAATGATTTGGTGCATGAAGTTGACACCAGTGGTCGAGGATATGAGGTGAAGGACAGTTGCCGATTGAAAAAGAAAAAATTGTGCCTAGAAATGCAGAAGAGGTGTTAGCTGATGAAGTTTTAGGGAGACATCCTAAGGCTCCAGTGTACACTTGGAATTGTAGTAGTATTTGTAGTGTACAACAGGATTCAATTGATTTGTTTCGCAATTTCTTACGTACATGTACTAAGAAAAGTCTAAAACAAAAAATTAAAATGTCGCAAGAGTTAGATCCTTGCAGAGTAAGAGAAAAAACAGGTTTGCATGGGCATTCACTGGCTTGTCTTTCTAGAAAAGTATGTCAGAGTGTTTTTCATCATTTTAGGATGTTAGCAGTACATCATACTAAAGTGAGGAAATTAGTGAGAAGGTTGTATTATGCAAAAAGTCCAGCACTAATGTTAAAAAAGTTGAACAGTGCTCTTTTGCATGGATTTGTATTAGATGTGAACAACATTTGTGAAGAAATTGAGTTAAGTTACTTCGGTGAAAAAGAGGGCAGTGCAGAAACTGATACAGTAATAGAAGGTAATGTGGAATAGAATGTACAGAATTTAAGTACAGAAAATTTTGACCATGAAATTACAAAAGTTAAGGTCATTTCAAGTGAAAGGCCAAATTTTACTTGTGTGTGTTGTCGACGAACTCATTATAAGAATCAGACTAGGTTAGTTGATTTATATGTAAAAAGTGAAAAGGAAAATAATAATGAGTGTAAGGATTTTGAAACTTATTTGTTGGTAGAGAATTGTTTTGATTTGGGTTCTGATCTGCGTATTCGTAAATATTGTTACAATAAATTAAATGAAAACAAAATGCCTTCTAGAGCTGTACATAATAATCTTGAGTTGGTAAACATTCCTTCTGAATTGATTGGATTTAAATACTTATGAGTCTATTCTGATTCAATGTATGCATCCATTTCAGGCTATTGTTCGCATGGAGCCTAAGACAGGTAAATTGCCTCCTTCAGATTTACAGAGAGGATTAAAGGGAAGAGTTGTTTATTTGCTTCTAGATTTAAAGAAAATATTGATACAATTGGTGTTGAAAAAGTGAAAGAGGAACCTCTGGTTATTCTAGTTTATGGCGTTCCTACAAAGAGTAAGAAAATCTGGCAGGAATTAGTGGATGTTAGGAAAATCAAAAAGGCAACGTTGTATTTGGTAAAAAACAATCAGTACTACAAAAATGAATATGTAGGGGAAGAGGAAACAACTGTAGAAGAGGACAGTGATTTGCCAGCTGGGCAAATTGAAAAAGTGGATGTGTCCAGAAGTGAACAAATGTATTAACATTATAGTGTTCATCCTCTGCATTCCAAAGAAGTAATGGGGAATGCTATTGACTTGTTCCAAATGAAAGAAGCAAAAGGAAGTCCCATTAGTGTATGGGAAGAAAGTTTGGAAGCTCGTTGTTTTCCTCAGTTATTTCCAACAGGTCAAGGTGGTCGATATGATGACCAATCTGTTCAAATTCCTGCATCTGAATACCGGACTTTAAGATTATATGCAGAAGATCCAAGGTTTCGCCAACGTATTCCATATTTGTTTCATCTTCTGTTTGAGAGTGACTTGTCTGGACTTTCTTATGCAGTGAACCATATACTGAAAAGTGGAGTACATCTGCAAAATGTTTCGGCAAGGGACTTTATGGATAAAGTCCAACAGCAAGACACTATTTTGGAGTCTCAGCTAATTAATCTCATGGCATGTCAGCGTGGTACCAACGAGTATTGGTACCGTTGTCATGGGGAACTGAAATGTATGCTAAGAAACTTAGGAACTCCTACATGGTTCCTTACTCTTAGCTGTGCTGAGTATGCTTGGGAAGACTTACTTCAATTTCTTCGAGAGGCAAATGCAACCATAGAAAGTATAGAATACAAGACACCTGGAGAACTGTGCTCTTTGGATCCAGTTAATGTATGCAGGTATTTCAATCATAGATTTGAAGCTATGATGTCTTTTATCACAAACAAAAAATCCTCCTCTTGGAGAGGTTCTGGATTTCTTTTGGAGAAAGGAGTATCAAGCAAGAGGTGCTCCTCACATACATATGCTGCTATGGATCAAAGATGCCTCCAAATTCGGAACAGATTCAGATGAGACAGTGATGAGTTTTATTGAACAATATGCTACATGTGCTGTACCAAAAAGTACAGAAGAAAACAATTTAAGACAACAAGTGTTACAATTTCAAACCCATCGTTGTGGAAAATACTGTCGTCGAAAATACAAATCTAAGGACAAGTTCTACACAAAATTTTGTTTTGCATTTCCACGTCCAGTAACATCGAAAGGAAGAGGGAACAATTTGATGTCATCTTTACGACATACTGTGACAAGAAAATCTCCAAAAAATACATACAACTTAAAAAGAAATGAAGAGTCCAAATACATAAATGACTATAACCCAGTCATTTTGTCCATGTGGAATGCTAACATGGATATTCAATGTGTTGCTGACAACTCTATTGCTGTGGCTCGATATGTAACGTCTTACATCACAAAATCAGAAAAGACAGAACTAAAGGAAAAGTGGGAAGAAATTTCTCATGAAAAGAGCCTAAGTAAGAAATTGTATAGTTACAGTCTGAACATGTTGTCGCATCGAGAAATTGGAGCATACGAATGTTCAGATCGGTTATCATCAGCAAGTCTATATGCCAAATCTAGAACAATCATTTGGGTGAGTCTAGGTCTTGCTGCAACACGAAACCGAGTTTTGAAATCTGTACAAGAAATTGAGTATTTGGCAGAGAAAGAACCAAACAGTACAGATATTTTGAAGACAAACATGTTGGATACATACTATCCAAATAGAAGTACTCATCTTGACAATGTTTGTCTCTATGAAGTTCTGCAAAGCTATACTTTTAAGAGGAATATTACAGAAGATATCAATAAAGGAGTATATACTGTAATTGGATGTGAAGGATGTCTGGTGAAACAAAGAAAAGGACATTTGATTAATCATCGAAAATTGAGTTGCGAATCTCCTGACAAAAGGGAATTTTACTATTTAGCTCTTTTGCAACTCTTTAAGCCTTGGCGTACAGAAGAGGAACTACTTGGAGATTTTCTTAGTTATGAAGATTCTTTCAATGCAAGCAAAAATACTATAGAATGTCCTGCTTTCAATAATTATCTGCAAATGTTGAACGATGAAATACAGCAAGAAGCTACAATTGCAGCAGAGATTGCTAGAGACAGTTCTCAAGACAGTCAGAGTTCTGCTTTGTTGAGTCAGGATCCACTCGGAGGACCAAATATCCAAAATGAAGCAGCCACTGCCATGGATGAGGTGGAAAGAGCAATGGAACAAGCTCAGGAGGATGTAGTAAACTTAGAAGAATTGGAAAAACAACTAAACGTTGAGCAGAAACAAATATATGACGAAGTCATAGAACAGATTGAGCATGGTTTATGTCATGAGAAAAAAGAGTGCTCATGTACGTCATTTAAACCTGTCCAACTATACGTGAGTGGAGAAGCAGGAACTGGAAAACGTTTTCTAATTAAAGAAATTGCAACTTATCTACAGAAAATAACTGAGTCATCGCTCTCTTGTGTTGTTACCGCTCCAACTGGGTTGGCAGCACATAACATTAAAGGGATTACTTTACATCGTTTATTGATGCTGCCAGTAGAGCATGATAATAAATTACAATACCACAAGCTATCTGGAGAAGCTTGTTGTGAAGTTTCCCGAGTCCTGAAGAAAATGAAACTTCTTATCATTGATGAGGTAGGCATGGTATCAAATGTAATGCTTGCTTTTGTGTATTTAAGAATGCAACAAATTCTTAAAACAGAGTATGATGTGTTATTTAGAGGCAAACACATCATTATTTTTGGAGATTTACTGCAGCTAACTCCTGTGAAAGGACAACCAGTGTTTAAAATGCTTACGCATGAAGATACCAGAAAGTGCCTAGGGAGCATTGGAAATGTTAATATATGGTTATATTTTAAATATGCGACAGGCAAAGGATGAAGATTATCAAAATATTCTTCAAGATATAAGAATTGGAAAAGTAAGTGAACATGGCAAAGAAGCTTTACAGGCACGATTACTTTCAAATTTGTTTCCAAACGAAAATATTCTCCCAGAGAATATTTATAGGAAAATTGCTGAAAACAAATCTGTGATATGCTTGATGCCAACTCTGCAAGAATGTTCAATCTTCAACAACAAAATGTTAAAGTTAGAAAATCAATAGATTGTAAAACTGGAAGCTATTGATAAGATAGAGCATGAAGGAGCTACTATTATTTTGTCTGAAAAGTTGAAATCAAAATTGGAATCTTTAGAGAAGACAATATCTAAAACTGCTGGTTTTGAAAAGAGTCTATATGCATGTTTAAATTGTCGTATAATTTTACGACGGAATTTAGATGTGGAAAGAGGTTTAGTAAATTGAACCCATACACCAAGTGACTCAACGGCTCACACATCTATGCACAGAGTCACACACCTCCCAGCCACCCACACACACACTCAGCCTCACATACAAATACTTGGGCAACGAATCAATAACCCATATAGCCACTCATATAGCTACTGATCAACACATGCAGCAGCTTACACAACAACAGACATACTGATGCACACATTCAGACAGTTTAGTCACTACCCCATGCATTCAGTAAGACACATTTAATCACTCACTCATACAGTCAGTCACACACCTACTAAATCCTTCATCCAGACACTTATACATCAACTCATTCTTCAATATGTAAAACATATTTAAACTTTACAGAAACACACAGACAATGGATGATGTCATCAGTGATGTAATCAGTGATGTCATTTGAGATGTCATCAGTGATGTCATTTGAGATATCATCAGTGATGTCATCAGTGATGTCACTGACCATGTCATGAATGATGTAATATGTGACATCATCAGCAGTGGATTGCGGGCGCGCGAGTTATAGTGAGTCCAACTAACTTTACCTGGGAATTTCAATGGTTTTGTATGAGTAAAATATTCAGCTAACTATAACTGGTGTGAAACCTATGTTTTTTTCAGTGAATATTATATATATATATATGTATATATATATATGTAAATATTATATATATATATATATATATATATATATATATATATATATATATATAAATATATATATTTTTTTTTATTGGGGAAAAAAATAAATATATATATATTTTTTCACTCATTATAAAGCCTTCATTGTGAAGGCATTCATGGTTCGGACATCATTGCAAACGGATTACCGCTTGGAAGCTCATTAACAGTGTTCAAATAAGGATGCAATATGTGAAGTCATTTGGGTCGCCATCAGTGAGGAACTCAATGATGATTTTTGATGTGTAGTAACTGTAGGGCTATTTTTTCTGAACGTCTTAAAATTCCACTTGTACACATCTTGTACCCTGCCATTATCATCAACAGATAATCCGCAGCACATTCTCATCCTTCTGAGAGTTCATAACTACAACTTCTGTTCTTTTCTTTTTACTTTTCTTAGGAGGGTGACGTTGTTTGCATATGAACAGAGGTTCAAGGCACATGGTAGATCAGAACTGCATTAGATTATGGCCTTTCCTGCTACTCTCATTGAAAAAGGTTGAAAGTATATAGCAAAATGCAGAGGAGATATGTGGCACCTTTGTCTGGTGATGTTTAAAATGGTATGCTTCCATTTACCTGGCCTCTTCATATCAAATTTGATTTAGCTCCCTTATAAAAAGACTGAATCAGACTTTTAAAATAGAATGATATGCCCATAAAATCAAATGTGTCATTTGAAAGAAAAATAACAAGTTGAGAGATCTTCTCAGTATCTAAAAGTAAAACAAAGAGATCTTGTTTGTGTCTGCATAATGAATAGCTTCTAAAGATAGTATTCTACTTGAATAAGCCCCATTTAATCTTCCCTTATAATTGGGGGTACCAGGTTTCCTATTCTATTGGCAATGATATTCATTCACAGATTATCATTTGAATTAAGTAGGCTGATATGTCTCTTAGTGGAACATTTTAGTTGTATTCATGTGGATTTGGGACTATAATTATACTTCCCATTTTAAAAGAGATGAATTCAAATTCTTTCAACATACCATTGAATTAGGCCTTTCGTATTCGATTCAAAGTTTCCCCTAGAACCATCTTTAAAATGTATATGAGAATCTGTCCAGGCAGATGTTTTCCCATTTAACTTGACTCTGAATTCCTCCTACAACTTTCTTTTGTTGTTTTGATTATTAAAGGAGGCTTCTTCTCCTCAGCTAATGTGGAAGGAGGAAAGCTGCGCTTGAAGATATTTGTTTGCCTAATTTAGAGAAAAAGCATGGCAAGATAGCCTTTCAATTATATTCTGATCTGTTTCTAATTTCTCTGTTACCAGATCAGTAGTCTCACTAATTTGACTCTACAAGCTTTTGTGTTTGGACCGTAGGCCAAAGGCAGATCCAAGTAATTAATATCTTTGCTACTTCTTTGAAGAACATTGCAATACTGCGAAAACCTTTTTTTTCAAGAGATCCTCCTGTAACTTCCAAGACAGTTTCATAATACTTTGAGCAGGAAATCTATTAAATTTCACTTCTCTTTCTTCCATGCTGTTTTCTTCAAGGATCCGAGCCTCAAGCCTCTTTTTTTCCTAAGATTGTATTGAATTGCTAACCCCTTTAGGAAGGCTTTAAAGTTGTCCCTCAATAAAGCTAGTTGGAGTGCCATGGTTATTACCCTAAAATTCTGCATTCTGATCCCCTACTTCTTGAATATAAATCTCACTAACCAAAAAAGACTGCTCAATTCTCCAAAGAGCCTTTAACTCTCTCTCTCTCACTCTCACAGTCTCTATGGTGAGTGTACATTCAGCACTCTCAGGAAATTGGCCATGTAAAATATCTGCACCTGTATACTTTATGTAATTTGTAATTGTATTTATCATGTTTCAGTTAATTTAAACCATACATGATAAGCATCATCATAAAAAAGTGTGACTATCATTATAAATTCAGTTAACATTAAAATCACTAATGTAAGCAGCGTATATGACATGATCATATAACATTGGTAGTAAGAGAGTAGAGTGGATACAGATTAAAACATTGATAACACTGCTGCAGTGCCTACAAGAGTGCACTGTCTTTCAGTCCACCTTCTTTAAGTGGCTAAGCATGTGCAGAAAAATAGACATAAATGTAACTCTTCTGAAATCCAAAACTGTACTTATCTGGTTTAAAGCCACTATAAGAGCCTGCTACATGATGATGCATCAGAGTATTAAATGGCATCCGTAGCCGACATCTGCAAGCTACTGGCAGTGCCAGACACAGGCATGATATGTGTAATTGATTCATTTTCATTTATGCACAATCTTGATGTAACCTCATTTGATTTGGTCTGCCACTTCGGTATAATGTTCAGTGTTGGCAGGGTCCCAAGTCAAAAAAGCCATGAACCTACTTTTTGCACACTTTGCATAATTGATTCTCAGGTATAACTGCATCCCAGAGGTGTTGTAGGAATTCCACACATAGGACAGTTGAGCCAAAGCATGTTTGTCCAAAGCTCTGCTCCGGGTCTGAGGACTGGAGTTTGCCACTCTTTTGAACTCTTTCTGGCTAATGCTCCAATTCCATACTACCTGGGTACGCATGTTCTCCAGGCATTCTTGTAGATACCGGGCATGAGCAGTCTTTCCCTGAGTTGTTCCACATAACCCTGTCAAGCGTATTACAATTTGCTGCTCTAACCTTATGGCAAGGCTTGAGGAATGTTCTTTGTCTGTCCAAAGAGTGTTTAAGAAGGCCAAATTCTATACAAACCTGTGCAGCAGAAGCTGTTTTCAGTAGTCAGAGAATGCATTTGTAAGTTCTTATCACAAAAGCACTCACCAGTTTTGTTTCAGCGCCCAGCATTATTTGGTACTGATCAAGCAGTAACTTCAGGAAACAGGCATAATGGAGCCTGTTGTGCCCCTGTAGCCTCAAAGTCCACATCTCTGTCCTGGGTACAAGAAGGAGCGGGGCTAGTCCTTCAGGGTTCCTCTCAGGTCACATACAGCAGGTGCAGTCCTTTTCTGATTTCTGCAGGTCTAGAAAGTGTCCTAAGGAGCTGTGGGTTAAGTGCCAACTTTGTAGGATTCTCAAGGCAGTGGGTGGGAGTGCCTCCTGGACATTCCCTAATTAATGAGGAAAAAAGTCCTGGGGCCAACCCGTCCCACTTTTGCAGTAATCTGGTTTGCCTAACTGAAAACTAGCCCACATTGCACTAGTCTAAAGGAACTGAGAGTTAGAAAAGGTTTTCCGCCCGGTAGGGAGACTGTGGGCCAGCTAACTGTGTGTTCAGGATAAGCAGTTGCCTCCTTCTCAGCTACCAAATGCTGGTTCTGGAGCCAGCTCATCCTCCCACTAGGATGATGTCCATCTGGCTACTCTAGGCTTAAGGAACAAAGGGTCATATGTACAAGGGAAGTGGCGGAGTGAGGTGTTAGCCTTTCTGGCTTAACACCTCACTCTGCCACTTCAGAAAAATAGGGCTTCACCATATTTACAAGAATATGGTGTATTCCTGCGTTTCCCTTGCGATGGTTCTACACTTAGCAGCCTAACACTAACGTGGGCAACCTTGCACCATAGTGCAAGGGTGTCTGCGGGCCGGGGAAGGTGGACCTTTCTGTACACAATCATTGGCCTTTTGCTGTTTTCATGTGTGCTGCACAACACAGCACACATGAAAACAGCAAAAACGAGGAGAAATGAAACCTTTCTCCTCATTGCGCCAGGGTAAGACCAGGTTTTCCCTGGTCTTTATTCTGGCACTGCCTCCTCTTTATGCCCCCCTTGTGAATAAGGGGCAGCTTCAGAATCAATGGGTGTTGCGATGGACCGCCCACAGCAACAGTGCAATCAGTAATGATGGATTTGCATTCCTTTAAATGTGAACTAAAATTGCAAACGACAATATGGAGTCTTTCCCAGAGGAATGTCAAATATTTCTCAGTAAGCTTTCTCTAATGAGTATCACAGTGTCTTGTTCTTACCTTTTTCCTGGTTCAGCCCTCGATGCCACTGCAGGTTTCTGTTTCACGAATCCTTTTTATTGTGTCCTTCCCCTTTAACTCATGTTCTGATTGAATATATAAAACAACATATTATTTTTGCATTTAAAAAAAAAATAATTATACCATTGCCCTCCCCTTTCAAGCCAAGCATAGCATGATAGGGGGACTTATTTACAAGTCTTAGTAGCAGGTAAATGTGCCTACAAGGGATTTATTTCTAAGCACTCAGTGTAACAATTAAAACATACAACAATGTATATAGGTTCCAACTGGTAACCTACAGTTGAACAATCAATAATTCAGTTTGTTCATTTCTTCCCAATAGATCTGTCAAAGATACTGTTGAAACGGGTGTGGATTCTTCAGAAATTAAATTTTTATAACAAAAAATAGAAAGGGTACACAAGACTAAAGCAACACAAAATAACGGAGGTTTACAAACTATTCAAAACTGAAGATATCTCAGGGTCATTAATGTGGATATCTATTCCAAAGAAGATACATAAATGGAAGAATGAGTCTGAATAATACAGAAATCACTCCCAAAAGGAAAATGAATCACTCAGGAAATAGTTGGAATTGTCGATGTTTCTGTCTTTTAGGTGTAAGTATCCTATAGACCATCTTCAGGACGATGAGTTGAAAGTGTTGAACGCCCCTAATGAGCATTCCAAATGGAATTTATATTCCTGGCTAAGTCAATCAATGGTTAAGATCTTCCTGGTCACTGACTCCAGAGAAAAAGCTAGTAAAAAGCTCTGGATTTATTATATTTCCTAACAAATTGTTAGGCTTAGTGTAAAGCAATCAACAGAAATGTGCTTGAATACAGGCCCACAATCGTCAAACTCGAAATAGGGCGCTGCTCCTCCAACGTACTGCTGTCTCTGCAGACGGCAGCGTTAAGCCAAGTTAAGTGGCTTAACGCTGCCTTGTAAATTTGTGAATAAGGCTAAGCCCCTATCTCCACAGGAATGTTCTAAAAATTGACATTCGCGCGGCAATAAGGGCTTGTAAATATACCCCAGAGTCTGTTCTTTCTTTGGGTCTCCCCATACACTAAACTGTAAATGAGCAGGCTTTGCTTCTGTCCTTATCAAGTTAATGTTGTTCCTGGACCCACCCCAGTCCATCCGGTCACCATTGTCAGCCATTGTACCTACTCTGGGACCAGTTTTCACACCTCACTGGCTGAGCAGATGCTGTCAGGCTAATGAAATTCGTCTCCAGGATAATCAGGAAGGAAAAAGGTAACTTTCTGAAAGTTACCTTTTCTACATTTTTATGAACAATCGAACTTCACCAATGAATTGGATTTTCAATAGTTATGAAAAATAGTAATTGAATGATCATTTTAGTCTTTTCTTTCAAAACCTACAGTCTGAACTTTATTATCTATACTTTTACAATTTCTAGAATTTAACTATAGTCCTGAAGTGAAAATAGTTCTTGAAGGATAGTCATTGAAGAGATATGCACAATTAATTTCACACACGTTCCACTTTTAGATATCAGACTCCCTGCCTTGTGGGCAACATGGTTTATTAAGGAGTAATTTGTTGATATTTAAAAGTAGGGTTTCTCATCTGTCAATGAAGGTTACTTTGACAGGTCTGACAACAGTTTCTCAGCAGCTGCTGCTGTCAGGCTACACGTGGTAGACCTGAAACCATGTTTTGTAGGTCAAACATGTGGATGGTACAATATGTGCTGCAGTCCACATACGACTTTTGGCTTTCAGGGTCTGAGTACATTTTCTACACCATGCATCAGAAACTTATTGAGCAGTTAAATATATCAATGCAGGGGTAGCCAATTTTGACATCTTTTAAGGGCTAGACCACATACACTAGGTACCCCAGTGTCCAGAGTCTTAAAGCCATCAAGAACATTATGCAAAATAACGGTAACGGCAAAAAGGAGCATTTTGGAACCCAACCAATGCAATGTATTAAAAAATAAACAATAATAGTAGTACTTATCTGTTAAACTATGGGACTAGAGAATGGGTAGTTACCCACACACATCATAGAAAATGCTCTTATTTGAGTAGTGTTAAATATCTCGAATGAACACCTGAAGGCTTTTTGCACAAGACTATGCCTATTGTATGTGCTACAGAAAAGGTTTAATATCATTTATAGTTACAATCACATCAATTGAAAGCAGCATATTAAGACATATAGGTTGTGTTATAAAATCACGATGTTTTGTCGACATTGGCCTTTGGCAACCCTCCTCTATCAATCCCCCATTCCAAACCATGTAGTTGCTTTTTTTTGC
Organism: Lissotriton helveticus; assembly: GCF_964261635.1. Taxonomy (NCBI): domain Eukaryota; kingdom Metazoa; phylum Chordata; class Amphibia; order Caudata; family Salamandridae; genus Lissotriton; species Lissotriton helveticus. Next base: position 688,033,654 of record NC_136057.1, on the reverse strand, counting down.
ACCTCAACTGCAATGTCAGAAGCTGAATTGGCTCTCTCAGGTGGTGTTAGTCATATTCTGCTTATTTTTTATGTACAAAAAAATAACATTTGAAATTAAAGAAAACACCACAGGTTTCTCAGTGTGGAAAAAGTATTTTGTAATCAACATCTTGGATTCACAACTCAACCATTTCCATAAAATTAGTGGCATCTGGAAGTGGCTAGCACGGTGTGCGTACCTGCCCCCCCCAACCCCCCCCCCCCCCAAAAAAAATACTGACCCTCTACTTACAAAATCTCAATTTTCCAATTAATGGCAGCGCTAAACCTACAAATGCTCATATTTACAGGTGATGGTCAAGGTGTCATGCAGTTTAATTGTGCAGTCATTGAGGGCAACTTTTAGAAGGCTTTGTGAAATGATGGGCAATTCAGTTAATATCCGGAAACGGGAACTGCTATACCAGAACGAGAGTGGCAATCAAAAAACTATAATGGAGCAGAAAAAAATGCAGGTGAGGAATTGCTGCTGCCATATACCGTGTGTGCACGCCTTTTGCTTCTTGAATGATTCATAACTGCCTATCCCCAGAAAGCAGAAATGCAGCAGCCTCAATGAATAGTAAGCGGCCTCCGTGAATCCCCCACGGCGACAAAATTATTGTAAGCCTAAGGAGAGAAGGAATGAATTTTTCATCAGGTGAAGATTTAATAGGAAATTTAGAGGTCATATATAAAACAGTCTTTTCCATGGGCTGATAAATAAAACAGCTGCGTTCAGGTACAGTGCAATCAGTAATGATGGATTTGCATTCCTTTAAATGTGAACTAAAAGTGCAAACGACAATATGGAGTCTTTCCCAGGGGATTGTAAAATATTTCTCAGTAAGCTTTCTCTAATGAGTATCACATTGTCTTGTTATTACCTTTTTCCCTGGTTTAGCCCTCGATGCCTCTGCAGGTTTCTGTTTCACGAATTCGTATTTTTTCGTCCTTCCACTTTAACTCGCGTTATGACTGAATATATAAACCAACATACTTTTTTTGCATTTATAAAACAAATCAATTATTCCATTCGATCGTTTTTATTGAAACGAATACAGTGTGCAAAGCAACACCACGGGAGAAAGATCATTGGACGAAAGACACCGAAAGCTTTAAAATATCGCGAGGTTAATTGATAAAAGGGAGTGAGGATGATTGGTAACAGATTTAACAATTCTTCTGAAGACTTCAATTTCCCGGTAAGAGCACAGAAACAAAACAAACTTGATTAAAAATCAATTATTTCCAATCAACTCTGTCTTTCTTTCTCTGTTGGGTTTAATAAATGCCTGTGAATTCTAAAAAGGTAGTTTGGTAGACTTATTTTATTTGCAGCCTTAAACTGCATTACCATCTACAACAGCTATATTCTCGTGGAAAAGTGTATTGAATCAACGGGGAGTCATCTTGGAAAATTACATTTCAAGCCGCCTATATTGAAGTACATTGGCAATGCTAGATTTACTGGGTACAGCGTCTGAACCTAAATGTGTCCAGATAAGTTATTCTGCTATGTAAGACATCAGCTCGTTCTGTAAATGGGACGTTTTGGAACAGAACTATAAAATTGGAAAAGCAGCAGGTCTCTCACATATTACCCATTTAAATTAGTTTCTTTCCAAAGATTTATCCAGAAAAAGTCTGTTTTTTGTCAGAGCCGGAACAGTTCAGATCATTTCAGAAATACTCAAGGGCATTGTTTAAATAACGCACACCCAATTGGCCAGCTGTGCAGCTCGGCATCTTTTGGAATGATTGAAGTTAACGTTTACGTTGATTTTAACACCTCATGTTGTTATTTTTCTGAACATTTTCAATCTCATCTGTTTCCATTTTATTGTGAGAGTTGCCAGATTTTGAGGATTTTTTACTTCGGGTATTTTTTGCATTTTACATTCTTAATTTTTAAATTGCACAACGGTGTTTCGTTGTTTTATTAAGAATTGTTTTAAACTTTGCTGTTTATCTAACAATGTTACTATTTTTAAGAGGGGTCCTTGTGCTTCGGTCTGTTAGAGAATGGACGACTATTTCAGACTTACAAGCTTGATTACTAAACCCATGCAATGTTTTTTTGACACAGAACTATACTGCTAATGACACAACATAATGACTATGTTTTGCGTTGTTCTAGTCATTCTATTTCGTCTGTGCCATATTCAAATAGGGCTTGACCCTGCCTCCCATGGGAATAGTCCAGCCCGAACTGCCAGGCAAGGTCATCCCTGGACGAGAAACAAGCATCTAGGATGCAGGAACAAGACTGACTTTTTTAAAGGATAAGGAGTGGACTCCCTGAGCAGCAACAGGTGGAAAAGTGCTGGACGAATCCATCTGCAACATTCACTAAAAGGACAAATCGAGAAGACCAGCTTCACCTGAATTTTCCTGGATTGACAAGGTGCACTGTGGGAGTTTGAGTCTCAGACCCCACGAGGTAAACTAGAGCTTCCGACCCATTGCTTGTTGCCATTGGACTTTTCTTGGCCGTCATAGAAACTTTCAGAAGAAGATCTGAAAATGTGAGAACTTTCAACCACATTTTGTGAAAAACCTTCGGAGGAAGACTGGCATCAATGACGAGAGTCAAACCTACAATGTCGAACTGTGACTCGACCTGACCAAACTGGTTTGCCCCGCTAAAATCTTTGGAGCTCCTCGCCATCAACAATGAAGAAAAAAAACTGCCTGGGCTGACCGAAGTATCACGCTGCAGCAGGCCATCGTCCTCGACTCAAAATTCGTATTTGAAGACCCAATCATTCGGCTTTGAGCGAAAAAGCTTTTATAAAGTTAAAAGTTAGAAGGTAAAAACTTGACTGGCCCAACAGCTCACCATTTTCCACCCACGCTCCATCGCAGTCAACCTGAAAATTCCAGTTTGAAGAGATAGCCTGGTTGGTGACTTGCAGTCTTTGGGGCTAGAAAGCACCTTTTATTATGTAATCTTAAAAAATGTATATCTCTGGCTCCCTACATTAGATGTTTGTAATTTTGGTGTCATTTAAAAGACGACAATATTCTTTAATATTATAAATTGGTGTTTGTTTTTTATTGCATTGCATCTTTTACTTATTTACAGTTTTGGTGTTATTGAATGGTTTTCCATGCCGGTCTCCTATGTTAAACCCGACTGCTCATCTTCCAAACTACCAAGGGTTGAGCAAGGATTAATTTATTGAGACTTGACTGGACCTCATTAGTGACTGTGGTATTATCACTAGCTGTAGGTAGCTACCTGCCCCTACTAATAACCTACTTTCCTGCACTCACCTTTTCTATTTTCTTTTCAGGTACAGCAGTGGGGTTCTTGAGTGCTCGTACTCCAGGTAAATAAGTTTCAGTAAATACGTTTCGGGGGTGCGCTTCCTTCAGAGGGTGTAAAGTTAAGTAGGAATCTCAAGACAGGGCGCAATATTTATAGTACCATGCCCAAGACTGCTGCCAGTTTGGCAGCCTGAAATCTCATGTAAAATACCACAAGAGTGGCGATTGAGTACCATATAGCAAAACTATCATACATGAAAAAAGTCATGAGGCAGATCATAATCTGGAACAGTAAGAGATGAGGGTTCATGGAAGGGTCAATCCAGGCATGATGGGGTGGTTGGAAATTGTTGAAGAAAAGGGTGGGACTGAGATTCCAGCACGAGCATCTCAACCAAATGAGGTGCCTAGGGAACAAAGGCCGCAGATCTAACATGCCATGACACCTAGGTGTGTCTTAATAAATTTGTATTTTACTATTACATGGGTAAAGTGTTTTTTTCTTCTACAGTGTTTGTAGTCAGCAACCTCCATAGACCACTATTCCCAGTCTAAATCCAGTTTCCAGGAAGGACAGTGAAAATTGATGATGACTGGGGTAGAGAGGACTGAATCTAGACAAGTTCCTACCTGAAGCCTCAGTAACCTTTTTATTACAGCAGAATGTGCACTTTTGACTAGGTCATAAGACCCATGGCCACTGCCAAATTCAGAAAGTTATATTTGCGAAAGAGTAAAGGCTGTATGAAAGGCCAAAGTACAGCTTACTAGTTGTGTAGTTGTGTTAGATATTCTTCTAATGCTTCCTATGATGGTGTCTACTCTTTGTGAGGTGAACTGCACTGCTGTTGATCAGTCCCTTTGAACAAATGTAGCATGCTTAGATTCAGCTTGCCGTACCTTACTAACACCCTAGCACCTTCCCTTTCCTGTAGTTCTCCCTTGGGCAGCCTGTCCTCATTACCGTGTTGTCTATTCACTTTCTCTTTAACTGCAATGGTGTCAACAAGTGAATTTGTACTGCCAAAAAACCCTCAACATCTCCCAATACACTTCTTTGCACTCACTGGTTGCTAGTAGTGTTCATTTACTCTAAAGCCTTCTCCTGTTGCTTATCTACTCAGACTAGTAAGTCAGCATGATAGGCACAATGAGAAATATACTTTTGCATATCAATGCAGGCCACCAGGTGCATGGCTGTTTTTGTGCAGAGAAAAACATGGTGCCTGGCTTTGAGATTTATCTTCCACATATGTAATAAGTAACCTAAGGCCAAATGAAGGTGGCTTTCTGACAGATGGGCAAGTAGGCTTTTTTCTTAGATGCTGTAAGGTGGGAGAGTTTATTATTAGATAGTGTGTGACCAGGGAAACTTCTGTTCTCTACCACTCAGGATCCCTTTGTGAAGTGTTTTGGGGTTGAATACACTTTACCAATACTGCAGCATTTATTACATCGTTTACATCTACTTTCCATTTTCACTTACATCATCATTACCTTTAGAGAAACTGATATTATTATGTAAGAGCATGCTAGAACAATTATATTTTAACATATATACGGAATACAACTTTCCTTTAGCCAACTATTTACAATGCAACATTCTTCTAATATTGCAGAAACGTTCCATGATACATGTGTTTTTAGATTCTGGATGGTGTCAAGGATACAAAATATATAATACCCAGAACCTGGAAGGTGAAATTACAGCTAGCTATTATTTCAGCCTTATATTTGGCTGTCGATAACACTTGGAAATGAAGTTCTTTCTGGCTGAGAGCTAGCCTGGGAAGGAGTCGTTCAGCATAGCAGAAGAGTACAAACAGAATTATTGCTTTTGCAGCCATGCTACCTAGCCACCTGATGGCCCTACCTCACACAATTGTTTTCCATTTTCGCAGGTGGTATGTTTGGGCCCACATTATTTTTTTAGTGGCAAATCGTCTTTGAAATGGAGTTGGAAATCCTCTTTGGCATGTAGTGGCTAATCCTCTTCTTTGTGTATTGCCAAATCATCTTCTTTTTTAGGGTAGACAAAAAAAACGTGCACCCTGATATTTGCTCCACCTGTCAGCTGGAGCACACGTGTTTTACAGTTTGACAATTGTGTCCATGATGGGAGATCTTGACTCTTGACCACTGTATTGCTGGTGAGTAGTATCAAGAAGGGCCCTTTCCATCAAGGCTGCAAAGCGGGTTTTGGTGGTGCACTTTCACATGCACCCAGTCTCCTGGCTGAAGCTGATGATAGGGTTGACTGGGTTCCTTGGGCATAACCTTAGATACCTGTGAATGGAAGGTTCTTTCATAACTTATTAAAGCAGATCAATAATCCATGACAATGTCATTCTTATTTTCACAACAACAATCATTCCCCCCCTCGCTGGCATGTGCAATTCCATGATGTATGTAAGCAAAGTTTTGGAGTAAGACCCTTGTGCTACCAAGGGTCCATCAGGGAATGCCATAAGAGGTCCAAATGTAACCTACGTTCCCTCCTTCTCCCCTACTGTTTCTCTCTTCCTTATGCGTTATATTTTATCTTGCCTACTTCTTACAAGCTTGCCATTTGGGATTAACAATGGGCGTGAAGAGTAAATGTTGGACCTGGTCCTTATTTCTGCAGGATTCCCTCCAGAGTTTTGCCTTTTATTGCTTAACTTGTTTTGTTAGAATTGGGACTCTATGCACTTTACTATTGCTAACCTGTGCTTAAGTGCTTGTGCTCTCTCACTCAAACATGGTATAATTGGCATACACCTGATTGATACAGTTAATCTACGGTGAATTTCCTAGTAAAATGGTACTACATGTACCTATGGCCCATACGTTGGATGCTAATAGTTAGCAGCAGCACTCATTAAAGTAGCACTTTAAAACATGACTCAGGCCTGCCATTGTAAACTGTGCAATTTTAAACTGACAATTATTCTTGGCAAAATAAACTTTTTGACAGCCCTAAGAATTCTTTCTTAATGCATGTAAATCATGCCTAAAATAGGCCTTTAACAACCCATAGAGCTGGGTGCATTGTATTGAAAATGTTGATCATGTACTGGAAAAATCCATTACAATGGAGGCATTACAAAAGTAATGCCGTTACAATGCATTCTTTACAACGCACGTGCCATTACAACGCATACCAATACAACGTATGCCTTTACAATGCATGTGCCATTATAACGCATGCTATTGCAAAAATAATTAAGGTAAGTGTTGAAGTTAAGTGCTTATTACTTGAGTATTATTCAATATTGATTATGCTTGCGTTTTACAACGTATTTTTTAATTAATATTGATTTAAAATGAATGTATTATTAATAAAATAAAAATTAAAGCAATTTTTTTAAGAGAGTCTGACACCCATCCACTGTGACGGGTTGCAAGGGAAAAAGAGATTTTGGGTAGAGGAGTGTACTAATACACAGGTATTCATTTTTATACTTGCGTAGGAATTATTATTAATTAAAAAAAGTTTTTAATGATTTTTAAAAAAATCAATGTAAGGAGGGTGTCTCACGCAACCTTTGGGTTGGGATTGGGAGGGAATTTGGAGTTTTGGGTTGTGGGAATTTATTCATACACAGTTAATACTTGTGTATTAATTTATAGTGTTTACTATTTAAAATGTTAATTTAAAAAAGGATTATAAATAATATATTATACTTGGGTATTATTAATCTTTTTTATTTATTTTTATGCATTTTGTTTTTATGTAAGGAGGGTGTCTCACCCATCATTTGGGATGGGATAGGAAGGAAATTAGGATGTTTGGGTTCTGGGAAATTAATATTACACAGTTAACACGTGTGTATTCATTTATAGTTTTAACTATTTAAAATGTTACTTAAAAGAAAATATATAAATAATATTTAAGAGATTCTGACACCCATCCCCTGGGACAGGATGCAAGGAAAACAGGTGTTTTGAGTGAGGCGAGTGTATTAATACCCAGGTATTCATTTGTATGCTTGGGTCTTAATTATTATTTTAAAATGTGTTTCTAGTCATGTTGAAATATTTAAATAAATCATTGTTTGCAGGGTGTCTTACCCTTCCTCTGGGCTGGGATGGAAGGGAATTAGGAGTTTTGGGTTGGTGGAATTTATTAATGCCCAGTTAATATTTGTGTATTATTTATAGTGATTTCTATTTTACATTTTAATTTAATAATAACAATTATAAATCATATTTATGAGGGATTGACACCCAACCCCTGGGACGGGATGCAAGGGAAACAGGGGGTTTGGGTGGGGGAGTATATTAATACCCAGGTATAAATTGTAATATTCTGGCAATAATTTATAATAATACTAAAATTGATTTTTGGAATTTTAAATGACAATATAAAAATTAAAATTATGAGGTTCTGACACTCATCCTCTGGGATGGGCTGGAAGGGAAATAAGAGTTTTAGGTGAGGGAGTGTTTTAAAACCCAGACACTAATTTAAATGCTTGGGAATTATTTTATATTTAAATTTAATAATATTTAAAATAAAAAATAAAAAAAGATATGTTGTTTTACCACTTACTCTATGCCGTGTGGTATTAAAGTAGAAAGGGGTTTGAAGTTAGGGAATGTGCAATTTATTACAAATAGTTATAAAAAATAGATAATAGAATAATTGACTATCAAAGCATGCATATATGTACATTTTAAATAATATAATGTATACAGAGCAAGTGTAGAAAATATTTGAAATTGATAATATACATTTTATTAGAGGATAAATAAAATAGAACACATAAAATGTATTTTTGAATAGTTTATTTCATTAAAAAAATATGACAGTTAACAAATGTTAAAAATTGTTTACAATTTATTCAAAATAAATGTTGTATCTTAACCCTTTCGCTGCTTCTGATGGCCAACGGCCATTGCGCTGCGCATGTCCGTTGGCCGTCGCGGCCCTGCCCACTGTGCTAAATTGCAGCGGAATTGCTGCTGCGGTTAAGCGATTAACTGTACAGTAAGATATAGTTTTTTGGTTTTTTTAGGTTTTCCTATGCTTTCACGTTGACATGAATGAGAGGTATTGTCCTTTTTTCCTTTTTACTAATACAGATGACGTTGCCGGTTGTACGTACATTTTTACAATTGCTGTAAAAAATGGCTATGTCAATCTGTGCACCTTAATGTTAGTTTGACTCGGGAATTGGATTTGACCTTGGATAATGGAGTTGTAACTATGGATTTGTGGATTGCAGAAGACCCTTGGTGAAATGTGGGATTGTACGCAAGCCCAAGAACTTAGGAAAAAAGACAACTGAAGGTAGGAAACCCCGCTTTTTTTAATTTTAGAAAATAAATTTGAACAATACCATTTGAATTAGTAAAATTGAAATACAAAACAGGCAAGTAAGGTTGAATAGGTATTAGTGTAGGTTAGAAATGTGAGATGTGTGCAATATTGTCTAGGTGGTCTGAAGCCTTTCTTTCTTTTTGAAATTCGTGGGTTCGGACTACCAATCAATGATTGCACTATTCTCATTTCATGGAAACTTTGCTCCTTCTTCAAAATTTCCCAAAAATGATTTAAGTACCCGTGGGCGGAGAACTCCACTCTGCCCCGGGAGTGTGTGGAGTTTTGCCTACTCCGCATTCCGCTGAGAACGCGGAGTAGGCAAAACTCAGCACACTTCGCAGTGGAGCGGAGTTGGCCCACCACCTGCCTCTACCCCGATTAATAATATAACTTAAAAGTACATTGAAGCAAGTTAAAAAGACTTACCTTTTAACCACGGCGTCCCCCGGCTGCCCTTCTTCTTTCTTTCACCATTAGAAAAACTGATATGAAAACTGCACGCACGCGCACGCACGCGCATGATCATTTCTCGTAAGAAATGCGCATGCGCCGGCGTGCATGCTTGCACAGTTTTCTTCGCTCTAGACAGAGCACATAGAGTACCAGGCCAGCCACCTGCTCCAGGGGGTCCCCCTCGGTCGGTTATTGCCAGACCTCTTTATTTTAGAGACAGAGATGCGCTCTCCGGCACTCCTGCGAACGCGGGTTGTATGAGCTCGAAAACAGTAAGGTGTCCATTTTCCTTGACATCACAGCTTCGGTCCAGGAACAGTGAGCGTCCTTTTTTCAAAGCCAAAAAAAAACTTAGAGAAGACTGAATACAATACTCTCTAATATTCCCGGCCAAACTGAAAATTATGCTTGATGGAACCTCATATTTCTACAACACCACAGAGGAAGCCTGGACTTGGATGGAGATATATAAGAAAGGCGCACTGCCAGCTAAGAAATCACCAAATGCTGAGACAGACCCAAACGCGGCCGTAAAGCAACTCAAACGTGGAAACCCACGGCCTCACAACCTTATCAAGAAAGACAGGTGGCGTTACAGAGTGGATGGTGTTCATAATTTTGATGGTGTCTTCGTTGTTGACGTTGTTCCAGGAGAGCAGGAGGTCGATGTGCTTGGTGGGCGTTGAGTCGGGGGTGTCGACGTCTGTTGTCGGTGTCTGGGTGTCAAAGCTGTCGTGGATGTCTGTGATCTTGCGTTGGAAGAAGATTACCAGGGAGTTGTAGAGTTCTTGCAACAGCGGGATGTCGTTGGAGCTGGAGCTGAGGGAGGCGAGTTATTTCACGATGTTAAAGAGCTCTTTGCTGTTGTATGCGTTGTTGTTGATGCGTTCTTTGAAGGAGGTCCTTTTGGCAGATTGGATGAGTTGTTGGGGCTTGCGTCTGGTGTTCATGAGGGTTGCGTGGCTGTCTGGTAAAAAAATCAGTGTATGTTGAGGTTTGCTTATCAGGGTATAAATTGTACACTAAAGGAACTACAGTGTGATTAATATAGGTGTGAATAGTGTGTATTTGGGTGAATGGGTGGGGTGTGGATTTAAATGTCCCATCCATCATCCAAATATCACTAGTCTCCAATTTCACTAGGTTATGTGGTGTGCTAAAGAGTAGTATTCATTTTTGAAGGTTTTTGTTGTCGTGCAAAAGAAAGGTTTCAGTAGTAACAGTGACAGTTAGTTCTAGGAGGAATGTTAATATCAGAGAATGTTTGGGATGTTACACGTTGAAAGTTACTTGTCTGTTTTTATTCGCTGTATAATTCTGCATAACTTTGGGATTGTGGGCATACAACTTGCTACATTTATAGGAATGTTTTGGGATACCTCCCTCAAAACTGCGGCACAGGGATCATTGGAGGTGGATGCAATGTTTTTTATTTGATTTATGTTTTCTCTAACCTCAATCTCCATTGCAGAGTGGTTATGCTCTGTGGTCCTTTCAACAGTGTCATCAAGAGTAACCGCTCTGCCTGTTCAATGGGATGAGTAATATTGCAGACACCTCCAATGACACCTGGGCTCAGTTAATCTCTCCTTACAATAAACATAGCCACTGCACTTCAATAATCTATTGCCTCTTTTGGATTTCATGTATGTTGCCTGTCTTCCTGTTGCCATCTTGATTTTTGTCTGAAAAAAGAACTTAAGAAAGTGATTATGTGTGTTAGTTATCAGATTGTTTTTTATTGATTGAAACCTGTGGAAAAAAATCTGGTTAATAGTTTTTTGACTGCCTTATGACTTTACATACCATGCTGTTCATTAGATTGTTTGACTGATTTTGCCGGCTAATATTTTGTATTATGGTTTATAGTTGACTCCTGTGAAAAGAAAAATAGACTTTATGTATGGGTAATGGAATTTTCCTCACGTTATTAAGGTTTTATCGTTTGTTTGCTCGTCCTTTTAGTGGTCTAGAACTTTCTCCTGGTGGTTTGACTGACTTAGTATTCTCCCTTCTGAATGATGTTGGGTATGTCTGAAAGAAAATGTTGAGATTAACTGAGCTCTTTGAAATTAATGTTTGCTTAGCCTGCTTTTGCCATTTTACTATTGGTTTTTGTAGAGATTTTTGTGTGTCTTGCCTTTTGGATACTAATGTGTATGCTATAGTTCATTTTGGCTATATTTTGAGGGTTTCCAAATATTTTACCTCTGAAAGACCTTTTGCTTGTTGAGTAAGTGCTGGTGATAATAGGTGGAAGTTTGGCTGTTGGCTTTGTTCGTCTTGTTGTTATTTGCAGATTTATTGAACCTGTGAAAAAAATAAAATTGATTGTACGTTCCACTGTTAAATGATTACATTTCCGAAAACAGCAACTGACCAACATCTTTTCTTTTGTACCTCGTAGCTGTCCAGCACCTTCCATGAGGCAAACACCTGGTGGAGTTAGAATAAAACATTTGCCTCCACCTCTGTCCAGCACCTTCCCTGAGGAAAACACTTGGCGGAGTTAGAATAATAATTTTGCCCCCCACCTCAGTCCAGCACCTTCCCTGAGGAAAACACTTGGTGGAGTTAGAATAATAATTTTGCCCCCCCACCACTGTCCAGCACCTTGCCTGAAGCAAACACCTGGTGAACTTAGAATAATAATTTTGCCCCACACCCCTGTCTAGCACCTTCCCTGAGGCAAACACCTGTCATAGTTAGAATAATAATTTTGCACCCACCTCTATCCAGCACCTTCCCTGAGGATACACTTGGTGGAGTTAGAATAATAATGTTGCCCCCACCACTGTCCAGCACCTTCCTTGAGTCAAACACCTGGTAGAGTTTGAATGATAATTTTGTCCCCAACTACTGTCCAGCACCTTCCCTGAGGCAAACACCTGGCTGAGTTAGAATAATAATTTTGCCCCCACCACTGTCCAGCACCTTACCAGAGGCAAACACCTGGTAGAGTTAGAATAATAATTTTGCCCGCCACTCCTGTCCAGCACCTTCCCTGAAGCAAACACCTGGTGGAGTTAGAATCCTAAGTTTGCCCCCACGACTGTCCAGCACCTTATCAGAGGGAAACACTTGGTGGAGTTATAATAATAAGTTTGCCCCCCACCACTGCTTAGCACCTTCCCTGAGGCTAACACCCGGTGGAGTTAGAATAATAATTTTGCCCCCACCACTGCCTAGCACCTTCCCTGAGGCAAACAGCCGGCGGAGTTAGAATATTAATTTTGCCCCCACCACTGGCCAGCACCATCCCTGATTCAAACACTTGGTGGCATTAGAATAATATATTGCCCCCCACCACTGACCAGCACCTTCTCCAAAAATTCTGAAATATCTAAATCAGAACATTTTATATTGTTAGGGCAAACTAAATTATACAGTATACTTACAGATGATTGTCCAAAGGATTGTTTCCACAATTCATAATTGTTGTTGGTGTATGATCAATCTTTGTAGAAATGTAAAAAAAATCAATTATTAATTCCGATTTAGTGTTTTATGATATACATTTATGTAGCTTGATATTCACTTACTTAAGAACGGAAATATGTATTCCAGATTATATGTTATAGATGTGGGGCTGTTTGTGAAGTGTTAAAAATAATTCTAAGTATATGAGTTATTTATTTTTATCAAGCCGATGTTTCATTTTAAATGTACACTTACTTCAGTCAGTAGATGGCAATGTGTAATTCGAAAGTCTGAGATGTCTCCTACTGCTGCTGCATGTGGTCACCATGGAAGTCAGTGCACCACTGAGCACAAAATGGTGCTCGGCTTCTTTTATACGTAGGGGTATAGGAAAATTTAAAAAGAAAATATGTTTTGGAAATGATTTTTCCACGGGATTCAGAACCTGACAGAATGCATATTTGCTATGTGTTGTGTAAAATGTTGGTTTATACGTTCCATTTCAGAATGTCAGACATTTTGAGTAGATGATAGGTCGGCTGCTGAAATGGAAATAGTTGATAGACACACTTTTTTTCTGCTTTGTGTGCTTTGTATGTATATGCTGATTTTGCCACTGACTGTAGTGTGTATTTCTTAAAAAAAATTCTTTGTGTATATACATCAAAATCAGTTATTCTTTTTTTTATTGTAAAAAAATTTAAACAAAAAGAGAATTATTGATCCATATGTATTTGAATATTTTGTCATTAGAATTAATACACAAGTATTAAAAATAAATTCCTGAAATGAATATACTCCCTCACCCAAACCCCCGTTTCCCTTCCATCCCATCCTAGAGGATGGATGAAAAAAACAACTTTCATTATTTTTACTATAACATAGGAATCTTGTTATATGTGGTAATGGTAAGTGTACTATTACTATGCATTGTAATGGTTTGCGTTGTATTGATAGTTTTAATATAACCCTATGAACATGTGTTGTAATGGCTTGCATTGTAAAAGTATGCCTTGGAATGGTATTTGCGTTGTAAAAACTGCGATTTAAAACTATGCGATGAAATGGTATGCGTTGTAACAACATATATTCTACATGTACATTTAAGTTTTATATGTCCTGGCTTGAAAAACTCCCAAATTAATTTTTCACTTCTGTGAGGCCTATCTCTCCCATAGGATAATTTTGGGAAGCCTTATTACATTTCATAAGTGCCAACTTTTGATTGGGAAGATGCTTGGTCTCAAAATAATTGTAATTTAAAATCCTCTTTAATGGTAAAGTCAGATTTTAAGTCCCAATTCTGAAAAGACCACTTTTAGAAATGTTGATTTTGTTTGTGTCCTAACCTATTGGTGCATGCAGCATGTGTTCTGGGTCACATGACTGTAAATAATTAGCAGTTAGGCTTTGTTAATACCTCCCAGACAACCAGACAAAGGGGGGCTAAGTATTGGCAGGATGGAACCCATCTGTGAAGCAACTAATCTTAACTTGCTCACAGATGCATCCCAGTAGGCAGACTGTACCACCATGGCCAACAAAGTGATGTGTCCCATTCAGCCCATGAATCAGTCTTTTGTCCCCAGCCCAAGGAAAGCTCTGCCCATAAGGACAGTAACCAAGAGAGACCACAGACATTGTCAGGGTCAAGAGCCAGGTCCTGGACAATCCAATGTCAGGTACAGGCTCCAAGTGAGAGCCTCGGTTAAGCCTCACTTCCAGCTTTGAAGCGGGCAAGGAGTCCTCTACTTGCTCTTTGTGGTCCTCAGGCCTCTGAGACTTCTCAGAGTGAGAGGTAACTGCCCCGGGTGTTAAGCACTCAACTTTCACCCTTCAACCCACCATTCCAGGGGTGATAGCCTGAGACTGGTTCTTCAGACCAGTGTCTATACCCTGAGGCTGAACAAGGGACAGGGGTGAGTCTTTTATCTCCTACCCCTCCATCTGGCTGCAGTACCTTCCGTTTGGGAGATTTACCCCTAGAAATCTGAGCTTTCGGGGCACCCTAGGCTGCCAACCCTTATAACACTCTCAACAGCAGTGAAAACCTATTTCCCAGGATGCAGACAATATGCATCTGGTGGCTGACTATGATCCTCCTCTAGGTCACCTCTCATCCCAGTCCAGGGACACTAGAGCCATAGAGTGGAGGAAGTCCTGTGCACGGGCCTCAGTCAACCCACACACCTGTCTGTTGTACAGCTTTGTATTAACCAGTATTTCCACTGCAATGGTCTGGCTTGTAACAGTATCCATCAGAGTAGCGACAGGGATCTCATTTACTGTAATCTGGTAGAACTGTCTGGGTCTCCCTGGATGTCCCCCTGCCGGGAAAGGACACCCGAACCACCCTTTTTGGGTTATCTCCCAGGTACCTTCTTAGGCACTCTGGTACTAGCCCAGAGGTCTGCCTTCTGGTCAACCTACCTATGTGAAATGATGTTACTGTCAATTATGTGTTGGTACAACTCTGTAAAGCACTGAACATGTGCTCTTTCAAAATCAGTTCACACAATTAATTGAATCACCCACTTTACTGCCCCTCACCCAACCACTCAGTGCCTTACTTGAATAATCCAAGATATCCCCCAAGACTGGTATGGTAACTGCTGGCTAGCCCTGACCCTTCAGCAGTATTTCTCTGGGGTGAACCTAAACTTGCCGACTAGAATGGCCTTCATAGGGGCATACCTCTTCTGGTTCCCTGCCTCGAGTGTAAGAAGATTGTTGCTTCTCCACTGTAGGTATGTGTTTCCAAAGGTTTGCCCCTAATCCTCCTTTGGGACACTGTGCATTATCAAGGCTACTTTATAGGCAGAGAGCTATTTATCTTGGGACAAGAGAACTTTCACCTCTCCATTATACAATGAATATGTGCGGCCACAATTGATGCTGGAGTCTGGACTTGTCTTGCTTTAAGGGACAGCTTCTTAAGACTCCCTTCATGAACCAAGACTAGTTTTGTTGACTGAGACTGAGACCCTCTCAGTCTCAGCTTTCTTCTTGGCTCGGGCATTCCCTGCCTCTGGCCTGTCTTCCATCAGAGCTCTCTGGGCCCTCATTGGTTGCTTTCATTGTCAGCTTGGCTAGCTACTGCCTCAACTCTCTTTCAGTCTGCTTGTCCTCCAGTTCCTAGGGGACAGGTTGCAGGAAGAAATGCTGCTGCCTGCTCTGGATCTTGCAGGTGACCTCACGCCTGTGGGTCCTCCTCTCTCTTCTGGGTTCATGGCCAAGAGGTTTTCTCTCTCCTCCTACTCATGCCCCTCCTCCTGCTCCTCACTTCTGCTCCTCCTGAGCTGTAGGTTGCAATTGGCAAGCCTCCTCAAAGGCTCTGAGGGCCTTCTGAATCTCCTGCTTCTTGAAGCTCCTATTTGCCGGAATTCCCTCTCCCTTCAGATTCCCTTGAGCTCACCCACCTAGTAGCTCTCCAAGTTGTTGAGCTTAAACTCCATGCTGATAGGTGAGTCACAGGTACACACAGTCAGGTAGAATGGAAGTGAATTTGGAAAAAGCGAAAGAAACAAATCAAGGGGAATTAAAAAAGAAAATGAATTTGATACCAAATAATTTACATAAGATTTTAGTGTTACCAAAAATCACTGAATGGTACTGCACAAGCACCAGTACTGGATTCCACCACTGAGACGTAGGTGTAGATGTAGATATTGGGTTTCTGATTGGGGAGGAGGGGTGAAGACTTCTTCTCAAGCAAAAACCACAATCCCTGCAAAGGGCAAAGTCAAAAGAAAATTATTTTTTGGGTGAAAAATCGTGCCTTAAAGTTCACAGCGCAAATCATGGGCATCTAGTTGTCCGATACCAGGGCTAAGACAAAAGTTATGGCCAACCTTTATGGAGTGCAGTTCAGATGTGTGCTGTACATTTAACAATTTTATTTTATTAAAAAGGCTAAACGTTTGCTCTATGTTGAATAAGAACATACCCCACGTAAAGTATACACCTGACCCCTAGCTTTCCTCTTTGGTGCATGATATACATGCTAAATATTGTTGGCTGGTGCACGTGCCCTCAGGGACAAAGCTGACTCTTGG
Organism: Lissotriton helveticus; assembly: GCF_964261635.1. Taxonomy (NCBI): domain Eukaryota; kingdom Metazoa; phylum Chordata; class Amphibia; order Caudata; family Salamandridae; genus Lissotriton; species Lissotriton helveticus. Next base: position 688,017,125 of record NC_136057.1, on the reverse strand, counting down.
ATCAGCCCTCTGATTAATTTGTTGGTTTGCCCACCTCTACAGAGCAAAGGGCGTGAGATACAGTAACACACCATCACCAGCGATGTTGGTTTGGGGAGAATGGAAAGAAAACATCAGTTATGTGAGCTCATGGGCAAACCAGTAATGACTACATCAAGGGTTTAACACACAAAAACTGTCATGCAGCGTTGTGTCACTTCAATTAAAAGATCTTATTTCATGTATCCAACACAGTGGCATTCATTGTTTTAGGATTTGGCCTGCACAATTGCCCTGCACTCATCAAGGTACTTAGCCAGGACATAGTTGTCCTGTTCTTTCAGTACTGTAAAATGATTTAAATTATGTACCAGGGATTTGCTCAATGCTACAGCTCGACTGCCATTGTACTCTGTGATCTTTACCTGTCTCTCTTGTAGACAGGATTATAGTGTGCACCAGTTCAAGGGAGAGGTGTGGCGCCGCGGCCAGGGCGACTGACGCTGGAATCTGGGGATCACGGTTCGATCCCCGGCTCTGGCGGCAGGTTAGCCCAGCACCATGCGACTCTGGGCAATAGCTTGCTTAATCTTCCCGACGGCCCCCAGCGCCTAGAGACCCTAACGGGTGATTGTGCGCTATACAAATGTGGATTATTATTATTATTATTATTATTATTCAAGGGATTGCCCTTATGTTTAACACAATACTTGTCACAGCTGGGCCCTCCTCATCCCCTCATTCCTTCTTCCTCGACCCCAAAACCTGTCACCAACTATGGACTCCGTACTGGTGTCTGTGCCCCCAAGAGGTAGGTGGGGGTGCCCGGTTGCTCAGCAATCCAGAGCCCCGGGGTATGTTCATCCTACTATTTGGGGTGGCATTAAAAGTTGGGATGTTGCTGCTCTCCTTTCTGGAGGCTAGATAAGATGAACTCAAGGTTCAGGACCAGATGTTGTACGGTTCATACTTTCTCAGTATAACTATGCGTTTGTTGGACAACATGATCATCAAAACTGTGCAAGAATGAATCCAAACACACCATGAGCAAATGTTGTCTAATGTACTGGCTAGCTCACAGTGCACCATCTGTACACCTTACTGGGTAAGGTAACAGGTGGAATGTGCAACCTCAGAACATAACAACCCTGACTCCCCAAGGAAATCGTGGAAACAGATCTAGAACCCTTTTGTTTGGAACTCATGCATACCCAAAGAGATCCACAAGAAATACGCAACATGGCATTTCAATATTATTGAAGAAATATGATTCTTGTGTAAAATACATGGTCTGAAATTAACAGAAGGAAATAACGCAAAGTAATCAGCATCATGACAATGGTAAAGAAAATGAACAATATAACCATTGTGCTGTTACATAAATTATATGCTTTCACATGAGTACGGTTATATTTGAGCAATATTTGATGACATCAAACCCTTCACTACAAGCATGACTCAACACAAACTCACAACACTTTTTTAGCAAGCTCCACAAAACCTCATTTTTTTGTGAAAAATTGGGAACAAACGTATTATAAAATTCCACCATACCTAGGAACTTTACCAATTCCTCTTTGTCCCTAGGGTATTCCAAGTTAGAAATGGCTTGTCTCAAAGAGGGTTTGGGTTTCATACCTGAACCAGAAATTAAATGACCCAGGAACTCAATTTCCCCAACATTGAATTAGCATTTTTAAGAGTTCAGAGTGAGAGCAGCAGAAAAAGAGCCTTTCTAAAACCAGGGTTCATCTTTTATCATGTACTTCAAGGTTAGCACCATGGATAAGGATGTTGTCTTGATATACTTTAATCCCAGCAACACCACTGAAAACTCTCTCTATCACCCTCTGAAAAACAGGCCGCTGAGATTGGACCAAAAGGCATCCTGAGACACTTGAAAGAACCAAAATGCATGATGAAGGTAGTAAGGTCTTGCGAACATTGATGACGCTTGACTTGATGGTACGCTGATGAAAGGTCCCATGTGGGAAAGTGTTTGGCTCCAGCCACAGAGGACAACATTTCAGTGATATTGGGGAGAGGATAATGGTCCACGAAGACTTTTATTCAACTCTCTTAAATCTATGCATAATCTAGCCTCCCCATTGGCCTTGTGAGCCATAATGACGGATGTATGTTGTTACAAAGCATGCTTTTTCCACTCATGCCTTTACAATGCAGGTTTTACAACGCAAGTCGTTACAACGACTTGCGTTGGGGGGCGCTGGATAGTGAATAGTTTAATTTACTAGTCCAACTCCAGTCCCAGTGGATAGTAGGGAAGGTTTTGGATAGTAAATTAAACTATTCCCTATCCTACAGCGCCCTCCAGCGCAAGTCGTTGTAACGACTTGCGTTGCAATTCCTGCGTTGTAAAGGTACTGCGTGGAAAAAGTTTAGTTGTAAAGGATGTTTACCATAATGACTGGAGAGATCCACTCAGTTACCGCTACTTCTTGAATTATTCCATTTTTGATTAGTTTATCTAATTCATTTTTCATGCTGTCTTTCACTAGTAAAGGAACACATCTGACCTTTGCTATGGGTGCTGCTCCTGGATTGATCCTTACGTGATGAACAGAATTCTTGAGGCAGCCTAATTCCTTGCTAAAGACTTCTGGATATTTCGTAATCCAGACATCAGAACCATCATTTACAGCGTTAACAGCTGGCATATCTTTCAAACACTAGGTAAAGTAAAGATCCTGCTGGTGGAACCAACTAATTAAAGAATCCCCTCTCATAGAGATATACATTTTACCATGAACAATCCTGCCATTAAATTCAATAGTGCCCCAGAAATACCCCAAAAGATCAATAACTTCACCTCCATAACCTCTGGGTTTGATATCTGACTTGACTAATTTGATCTTGTTACATAGCTGATCATCATAAAAACTCTTGGGAAGGAGTGTGATTTTGGCACCTGAGCCAAATAGCATTTTTGCAGACCTGATCATTTATTAATACATTCTCAAAAGGCTCCTCATTCCTTGAATCAACAACTTGACAACTCTCAACAACCTCACCATCTTGCTCTTAAACATCAGCTTCCCTAACTTTCTTCTGCTCCCTCTTAGATCTACAGCAACGCGAACAATGACCTTTCTTGCCACAATTGGAACAGGAAACCTTCCACCCAGGACAGTCTTTAAAGTTGGCCATGTGCCCAGGATTGCAACACCTAAAAAATTGACCTTGAAACAAAGTGCTACTAGAATGTGAAAAATCTTTAGAAGGTTTGACTGAGGCCGAAGTGTAGTGTAGTTCGTATTATCCCAATAGGCTCTGCGCATTGGAATAATACCTTCAATAGTATAGGCCTAGACCAGACGTTAACTAGGTCTACTACTGTCGATATTAGACTTAAAGTTTTGGGTTTGCCAGCTAGCTCAGAGTTCACTAGAAACTTTCTCGAATGTTCAGGAAGGAATTAACTTCCCTGATTAGACAAGAAGGGATTTAGTTTCTGACAACCATAGAACATGACAACTTTGCTCTCCCCTAATCAAGAGTGTATCTCGAGAGGCGTGTGAACAAAAGGCAATTTATTTTACTCAGTCAGTACGTGCATTCTTAGTCTCATCAGATTGTAGAGAAAAGGAAGAGACGGGCGTGTTCAATAAAAGATGTTATTTATTGATCAGTCTCTTTTCTCGTACAAGAGAAATGGATCGATATTATTGCAATACTTATCGTTAAGTAAAGTGCATACATTAAAAGCAGAAGTATAAAATAATACTGTAAAAACATTGATATGGTTTCTAAGCCATATGAAGGTTTAAAATGAATAAAATATATTACATACACATATACATTTGACTAAACGTACTCAACTGGTGTTTCTAGATACGCCTACCCCGTGTACCTGACCTAAGCCTAATACATGGGCGAGAATAGAAAGTTACAGTTTAAGTTAAGTTTGTTTTTGCCAAGTGACTGACTAAAGAATTCTCTGCGAGGGGTTATTCAGTTCTGTACCTGGAAGTTAGGATGAATGAGGGATGGTATCTCACTTCTCTGCTCTCGATATTCCAGGCTGCCTGCGAGGGCTACCCGGAAACGCCGGTGCTGGATTTCTCGGCAGGAGAAAGCAGCGCGTCTCGTTCTCAGCGCGTCAGGAAGGCGGGGCTGCGCCAGCGGGGTCTGCTCTGCTCTGGGCTTCGGCAAGTATGGCTGCTCCGTCTCGTCACCACCGCGTGTGTTTGCATAGGGCAATATCGGTAATATGTATACCTTTAAGGTGCCGAGATTGACGTAAGGATGGACATAGATACGTCAATAAGGATGTCATACGACCAGGTCGTTAGCACATTCTTTTGCTGAAGTTCTTGGTGAAATCAAAACAATGGCCGCAGGGTTTTTCCCAGGTTGTCATAGGTTTGATTTGTTATGAGAACTCCGTATGCCTTATCAGGGGCTGGAGGAATATCGCTTGTCTAATTAGATCGCAAGCGTTATGACCTAATCAGATAACACGTTCCTGTGCCGTAGTGTGGCTTCGTCAGATAACGGTATCTGCATCATGGGGGTTTGCTGCCTCATGGGCTGACTGCTAGTTAACTTGTTGGTTTGTTAACCAGAATAGGGTCAGGAATAGGGGGATCTATTCAGAACCTATAGGAATACATCACACCCACTTCACGCTAACTATGGTCATATTTACTAATCTATGCATAGTAAAACATAGTACAATATATTATAGAGTATTGTGTATACCTTACCACCCCAAAATACATAAATGCATTTTGAAATTTTCAAATATACGGAAGAAATGCAGTCATATGTATATTATGCGCTCAAGCTGTAGAATAATGCTAAAGTAATAACGCATTTGTATACATTATTGCTATTTGGTATATGAGATTTACACATGAAATGGCTCTTAATACAGAAAAAAAGTTCGAGACCACTTCATCACAGAATATAATAACAATGAACATACCAGCGGGCAGCTAATGTCTATAAGCAGTCTAAAAATAGAAATCTTAGTTCTCTAGGAATAGTTTCTTACTTTAAGCAGAAGAAAAGTGTCCCGAAAAATTGTAAAAAATAATTTGGGGCTGCTGAAAAAATTGCTGTCCGTGAACTGGAGGGAAAATTGTTCATGTGACTTTAGTATTAAAGTTGAAGGCCAAATTCAGGGAACGCCGTGTACGAGTTTGTTCAAAAGTCCCTATTTCTGTTCTGGTGAAAACATCATATCATTTAGGCTTTCGAAAAAGTTGTCAACAGCTTCCTGGGAGAGTTCCACTAACTCGGAAATAGGTGTAACCATGCATTCATGCGCATGATTGTCTCCATTGACATTCTGATTTGGATTGCTGACAGAAGGTCGTACCTGATCGATGCTGCTTTCATCTTGTACTTCACTACCCCTTAATCGTAGTGGTGAAGCTTCCACGAATGCCGTCATCAGGATTGGTAGCCTTTGAGGGCAGCACAAAGCATGAGCCTTGATCGGACTCAACAATGTTTCTGCATCCATTGGCGCATCCGATTGTAGCGTCAGACAGGTGTCTAACACACATTCTTCTCAGCATAGCAGGCACCTTAATACAGGTAAAACGCATCGTTGCCACATAGGTCGAAAGGATAGAAACCAAGTCATGTTCAAGCCGGGATAGTCCCAGGATTCTTGATATCCGGTCCCGGTATCCAATGGCTAGGATTGTTTCTTCCCTTGTCGCAGGTGTTTTGTCTGTGACATGGTGTGCCATAACGAAAAATAAGGACTAGGAATAGGATTCCTGAAATCAGTCCTAAAATGAGGGGAAGTCCGCCAAAAATCGAATGGACGAAGTCTGGAAAAATACCCAGTATAGCTTTGAATGGTGTTAATGCCATCGAAAATACTGTCTTAAATACTTGTGAGACCCCACTGGTATCAGAAATATTTAAGATTTCATTCAGGATTTCTGCGAAATGTATGGGGGAATTAGTTGATAACAATGAATGTATCTCTGCAGTCGTCCTTGCGATTTGTAGATCATATGTTTCTTTTGATGACGTGAGCCTGGTCGGCGTCTGAAGAAGCACTGTTTTCATTCTGCTTAAAGTATCTATTCGAATAGAAGTAATTTTCAAGTTGGGCCATGCCCTTGCCTCCCTGTCTGGAAAGGAGCTGGGGAACAATGAGTGTCCACAGCACTTGACCTTCGCAGTCGTAGTTACGAGATAAGGAGTCCCGGGCATAAGACTACAACATCTGCGATCTACAATTAGAATGTAACTCCCATTATAGAGTCTTTGAAAGAATGGTTCTATCTCTGTTGCAGGTGCGCCTTGCTGGTGACATGAAAGGTTATTTGAGTTCCCTTCACAGGCTCCGTGCAAACTAATTCCGTTACACAGAAGTGTACCGCTTAGTGACATTGCACAATTATTGCCACTAAGAAATACTTTCTGTCCTTTATTACTGACACATGCATGTGAATAGGGCAGGTCCCATGTTGTTTTAATGTACCCCTTTCCCAATTTCTCGTACATGCCAGCCTGTATATATTTTTGGCAGTATTGAAACCTGAAGGTTGAAATTGGAATATTTATTATCCCATGTATTATCCATTCACTGACAGGTCGTTCTGACATTGTCACTGGTAATCTCTCAAGTTTCTCAATCCTCAGGATTGTATAATCAGCTCCCTTTTGGGCCATACTGATTTGTCTATCAGTAAGGTTAAAGATATAGAATAGTGACGTTGTGTTGATTAAACGCCAAGGCACATAGCCTGAACGCAGATTTTGTAACGTCCAGCCAAGCTGTACAATAGAACGCAATTGGGACTGACCGTGTTGTAATAACAGTAAGTCTTGCGATAATATGTCGATTGCTGAAGACACAATGCTGTCCAAAGAAAAAATTCTGGAGGACAGAGTCATTAACCCATTGTCCACTACAGAAAGTGATTTTTCCAAATTAATATGGTCAATTTCCCGTATTCTCTCTGCTGTTTCAATTTGAGTAACCTTCCAGGACTCATTGTATGCTGCATATACTGAGGCTGCTATGAAACGCTTTTGACGCTGTTTGCGTGGTCCCATAGTGAAATCACGCAAGTCAGCACCATCAGTAAGTAAAGTTAGGTGTTGCTTAATTTCTGCCAGTGTGGAAGTTTGTAGCCATTGAAGGCATAATTCGCCCACACTGTAGGTGGTTATTATCCCTGGGTGATGTCTTTGAGGATATCTAGGGTCTGGCCTGGTCATTTTGAACCCCTGTGTTTTGTTCAGGAATCTGTCTTGACAGTTAGTAGTATCTGTGGGCCAGATCAACCATTGTTTCCAATCTGGATGTGTTCTGTTTTGGTTTAATACATAATTTACGTCTATCTCTTCTTCTGTAGAACTATTGCTGTTCATTGTTGGTTTTGGAATAGACGGTTTATTTAAGTCTTTGATTTTGGCTAGGCCAAGACAGGTGGTTTGTTGAACAGTGTCATTTAAAAATATAATTTGTTCTGGGATCATGCAGGCTCTAAACAAAGATTCTATACCCTGTACTTGCCATTCTTTTGTACCCCAAACACTTTTCAATTCAACATTTTTGTCCCAATAATCAAAACCAAAAGTATTCATTTGTTCAAAGAATGAGTCTGAATATATCAATTTCGTGTTGGTTATCATGGTCTTCATCCCTGTCTTATTTGACAATTTGAAATAAAATGTTTCAGCATTACTTATGTTAAAACCTGAAAAATATGAATATTTGTTGTAAACGGTTCTTGAGCTTCCTTTTGGAGGGGTTGCACAATGTTCCCATTGATTATAATTTAAAACGTTTCTAGGTTGTGCAGATCTATGTAGAAAATGGTTACCATAGTGGTTATAACAGTACATACTATCATAATTTGTAGAACCCTGCAAATAATCATGTTTGGTAAATTTAGCAGACATTACTAAGTCAGACATCATATTATTAATGCTTTCGAAGTCCCAATCATCAGCAAATGAGCTTGGTTTTACAAAGTCACTCAATGAGATCTTAATTTGGTGTGGATATTTCAGGATTTCGACCGGACCATAAATTTCATAGTCAGTGTTATCCCATGCTACCCCACCCGGTATAGGATTGGCTGTGAAGTTGGCTGAAGAAAGTTCTCTTTTCTCGACGTGTGAAGATGTGTGTGGTTTGAGGATCAAGTTGATTTTCTGACTTGCTGTGTCCATTTTAGCATATTTTCCCTCAATGAAGCGTCCCAAAGTTAGTACCATGATGAGCCAAAGTATGAGGATAAATGCACCAAAACCCACCCAAAATTCAAGCCATGGAGAAACCAGATATGTTTCTTTCAGTTGTTTCAAAAGTTCTTTAGCTTTATCTTTAAAGGTTTTTGATGATGGCTGTGTCTTTGATTCACTGAAGCCTTCAGAGGAATCATCGAAGTTTATGAAGTAGCCGGATGCAGTTCTGTCAATTGTTCCAATTGGTTCAGGATTACTGTTTCTTGCATTTGCACTTGGTACTTCATTATAGATTGGTGTGTCTCTGCTAAATGTTTTTATTTGGGTTTTCAGAGGTCTAAGTTCCATTGCATTGTTGCATAGTCCTTGTTGTTCTTCTCTAGGCGTTTCGAATGTAATGAGCCTCTTAGTTAGGACCTCTGTACTGGTAGCAAACCTTGGTGTTCTGCTACTTATTGGGAGTCCACTTGGCCTACTATTTGTTATCGGCCACATGATTGTGGTTTTACCAGGTCGATGGATACAACTCGGTTCTCCTTTTTACCAGCAAGCGGCGGTAGTACAACTGATCTTGTCCCGTTGACAGACAAGACAGGAACTGCTTTTCTGTAAGAAGGCCCAAATTCCTTCTTTACCGCGATCTTTTCTCTGACCAGATCCCCGACTTTTGGAATCCAGACAGGTCTTGCTGGGACAGGTGGTGGTTCTTCAGTGGTTGTTGGCTGTTGTTTCAACTTTATGTTGCTCAGGTCTTTTCTTGTTTTGTTGAAGTCCTGCAAAATAGCCAAACGGTCTTTGATATCAAAGCTTTTTTCTTTCACCACTGAAGTCTGACTATCAAGGTCAGAGATCAACATCCTAGTTCCAAATAATAATTCGTACGGACTGAATCCCTTCAGAGAATTTCTTGGCAAGTTATTTAGACTACGTTGGACACTTATTAGATGTTTGACCCACCCAGCTCCCGAACCTAATATCCTTTCCGTTATAGATTGCTTTATGCCTTGGTTTTTTCTTTACACCATCCCGTATCCCTCAGGAAGGAAGTGAGAAGATTCCCGCTGTGCTATGCTCATTTGGCCATGTGTCCCCTCAGGCTGGAGGGCTAGAGTGAAAACAATGGTCAAACGTAGCATGCTCTTAGCATATATGCCATTTAGACTCGCAAATCTTTGTATAACAGTCCAGACGTCAGCCGAGTGCTGGTGGTCTACATTATAAGTGGAAACTAGCCTGTATATGTTAATCGCAAGCCTTGCTTTTTACTCTTGATTTTTTCTGGAGTAAAACGACGAGGTATGAAGCTGTTTCTCTCCCCACTGCGATCTCTGTTGCAGTTTGGGCAGTTTTTTACAAACATGGTGTGATGCAGGCTCATGCCTGGCCACCAGTACCGTGTTTGTAATTCTTTCAGAGAATCTTTTAGTTTGAGGTGTCCGAGACCCTCGCCCATATGTGCGTCTGCGATTAACAAGTTTCTCCTGTCCATGTTTGGAATCACTCTATCCCCCACTCCAGGGATTCGAGCAAAAGGGACGGAGTTTGCATCGATTATGTATGTATAATTGAGTGGATAGTTGATCGGTAGCACTGAGCAGTCGCCTTTTAATGACGTTTTCACCGCCAGCACTGTTTCACCGTCAATGTATTTTAATGTACGCTTTTTTCGAACTACGGGAGCCGATTTAGTTGCTACCGCTGTGGCTGTGTCAGCCAATGAATTCCCTGCAACGTGAACGCCATCACGCTGATGACTCAGTGAGTGTGTCACGTGAGTCTTTGGTAGTTCTTTTTGTAAAAGAGCTATTTGTTCCCAGAGCAGTTTCTGCTTTATTGTTGCATCTGTGTCATCTTTGTAACCATTTTGAATCCATGTCTGCAAATCGTTGTTATATGATTTGACGCAGTAATATGAATCTGACACTATAAGTGTCGGGAATTCGCGATCCGCATTATCTAGCGCCATTTTCAATGCTAATATTTCAGTTTGTTGTTCTGAATTAGTTTCTACTGAGTGTGTTTTTGTTAATAGAGGTCTTAGTTTACCTCCGCGCCACACTTCTTTTGTAATCCCACATGTGGGGTTGTATGCTTGTTCTCCCCAAACGGGGGGTTGAGCATGTCCGTCTGTATAAATTACACAGGCGTAATGTCGTAAAGGCAGAATATCGATTGGCAGAGGGAATGTTCTTACATATTCTAGATTTTTTAATTCCTCTAGTTCTGGATCAAAGTAGTAGTATACTTTGTCCGTTGTGATTGAATTCACCCATTGTATCCATTCCGGATTCAATGTTGTTGTTGGTAAATTACACGGCGTTGTTAATGCCTCAAAGGCTGATTCAGCTGTTCTGACAGTGATTTGTCTACCGTCCGCTTGATCTTTTTCTCTAGCTATTGTGGTTTGAACTGCATGAACAATTTTTTCTTTAATGCTGAATTTCTGTTCAGCTTCTGTGTACAAGTGTGATTTGAATGCAATTGGTACCTTTTCTCCCTCATTAGAGGTCAGGTATGTGAATCCGCATCTCCCTGGGATGACTCGGATCACAAGATTGCGTGTGTTATCACGTGTTTGTAATTTTGTTTTAATTAGCATGTCTGTTTGTAAGGATCTCAATATTTCTGTGTGTATTTGAGTCCAATTAGATCTTTTAAAATCTGGTTTTATTAGATCATAAAGGGGTTTGACCCTTTCTGCGTAATTTGCAATATATGTTCTTCCGAAATTTAGGAAGCCTAGAATTGACTGTAGGTTTTTTAGTGTTCTAGGTGCTTGGAGTACGGCACATTTTTCTAGAAAATTGTCAGCCAGGCTTTTGCCTTCACTTGATAATTCATATCCTAAGAACAGGACTGTCAGATGGGCAATTCTGGATTTTTTAAAGTTGAATTTGTAACCCTCTGCTGCGAACCCAAGTATTATGGTGTTCACTCTCTTCAAGTGAGTCTCCAAGTCATCATCTGTTAAGTATATGTCGTCGACATATGATAATGCTTCGTCGTCATATATTTGTAGTAATTCTGTTACTCTCGCTGAGAATACTCCCGGGCTGTTCTTGTACCCCTGGGCTAACCGACAGAATTGTTTTTGAGTGCCATTTATTGAGAACGCAGACAAATATCTGCTCTCTGGTGCTATGTTTTGACAAAAGAATCCATTAGAGATGTCTAAGGTTGTTTTGTATTTTTTGCGCACTATGTTATTCATTAGTGCAGCACTATGTGAGTTTTGCACTGCAAAAGTTTTGCAACATGAGTTAAGGTGTCGGTAATCCAAAACTAGACGGTATGAATTGTCTGGTTTGGAGACCTCATTTGTGAGGTGCAAGTTTCAATCACCCCCTGGTATTCTAGCTGATCTAGAATTTCTTTTACCTGTTTTTTAGCTTCTTGCTTAATTGGGTACTGCCTTTGTGCAGTAGGTTGTGATTTTAACTGGATTTTGTGAGGAGGAGAGTCCTCATCCCATCCTACATGATTTTTATATAAAGCAGGAGCTAGAGCTACTGCCCACTTTCTAGCAAGTGTGTATTTTTTATGAATTGGGATGTGATTTGAGAAGGCAGGCATAATTACTTCTTCGCCATGAGGGCACTCCCTGACAAATTCTGGTGGCCAGTCTTTTTCAGCTAGAAGGATGTCATAGCCCTTGGAGAGATTATCCCAAAATAGTCCCCTTATTTTTCTAGTCTTATCTCCCTCTATACGTAATGTTATTTCGTATATTTTGTGAGGTTTGCTAACTCTGGTGTCTGCAGTTTCCACTTGAAGATATTCATTCGTGTCCACTGTCTCCAGATGATTCTTAAGGACTTTGCGAGCTATGCTCACTTCTGCTGCGCTGTCTAGCATTGTCTGAGCCCATTCTCCGTTTTTCAGTTGTGTCCTCAGTATTCTCGGCATTGTTAACTACCTTGATACTGGCTACCTTCTTTTTTGGAAATTGTAATTTCTTTTTTAGCTGAGCAGGTTCCTTGTCTTTGGACTTGGCGTGCTCTTCTCTTTGTTCTGATCGTCCTCTTCTTTCCGATTTCTGCGAGGAAGTCTGAAAAGATTGAGAGGGACGTGTATCAATGTCTTGATATCTATCAGGCTTTTTTATATTATCCCTATTTCTAAGGTTATATCTTTTCCCAGAGGGGTCACTCTGGGGTGACCTGTGTCTTTGGGTCGGAGATTTTTCTCTTCGCCTTGGAGACCTGCCTCTGGACTGGAATTTCTTTTCTTTAGGATTGGATTGTTTGTTTCCATCCCAGCTCTTTTTCTGTGATGTTGAATTATTATTAAAAAATATTTTTTCAGGACTTTCAATCAGTTGTGGTTTTACTGGTATTCCACCTAGACTATCTCTACCATTTTCTATGATTCTGGCAATTTCAGCTGGTTGGTCTGCTATATCTGTCTCCTTTAACCTCTGGCGGATCACCACGTTTGCTGCTTCTCCCTTTATGTTGGCTAATAATATAGCTGAGACCTGCTTGAAGTCTTTTAGTAATTTCATACCAAGAGTTAAAGCGGGTTCTGAACCATATTCGTCTTGAATTTGTTTTAGCACATCTGGTATTACCGAAAAGGATGGAACACCGTGCGTTTTTGTGTAAATGGAAGCAAAGACTGTACCCCAAGTGTCACAGTCCTCAATGTGTGGTGCGATTCCCATTGGAAGACAGATAGTCAGAATCCTGTGTTTTTCTAACGGGGTGGTGTCAGGAAACACCGCCTCTATTTGGGTTATTTTCTGTGCCAACCAGAATGGTATTTGTTCACGTTTAGCTGGTACTTTACCTAGGCAGGACTGTATGTTCTGTGGTGTAATTTTATTTGTGTTCCCCTGGTGAGGGGTCAGCTGTGGAATTTTAATTGCTGGCTGAATTGTAGAAGTCCGCATCACATACTGGACCAATTGTCTATGTATTTTTATTAATTGTTTTAGCTGTGTTAAAAGGTTTGCTGCAGACATCCCGTCGATGTCTGGATGTGGTGTGTATCCGGCTAGGACCGGCCACGTTGCTCCTGGTCTACCTAAGGGACCGAGCCTGGTGATGTGATTATAATGTTTTAGGGCGCCATCAAATAAGAGCAGGTGCTCTTGAAATTTGAGTGGTACTTCCACCTCCTCGAAAGGAGTGTACGTTTCAGGAGGTTCCTCTATTTTGTAATAGTGGAAGTACTTTGTTACAGCATTTGCTGCTGGAAAATTTATCCATGAATAGTATACCTCTGTCTGCCGATATTCGTGTGCCTCAATTACGAATATGACTGTACCACCTCTAGGTGTCAGTCCATTTTCTATAAGTTTTAAGGTTATAGATTTCCTTTTGATGACCGGGATGAGTATTATGTCCTGGTCTGCATCTTGTATAGCAGCATCAGCGGCTGCGAGTTCAGTTGCTAATCTAGCTGTCTCTCTTTCTTCATCACTGTCTACCATTTTACTGACAGGATGGTTACTTTGTTTGTTTGCAGATCAGGTTTCTTATGGAAACAAAGATTAGATGCACAATATTCTGGAACAGTGTATCCTTCAACGTTGACTATACCAAGAACCATACATAGGAGTTCCCTCCTGCGAAGTCTGGCGGATATTACCTTTCACCCACTCCAGACGTCTTTGGAGTATTATGGGAAAAGGGGTCTGAGTGAGAAAGCACGACTGAGTTACTTTAAATGTCTTACGTTAGTTTTATCGCCCTTTCCAAACACGTTGGGCGCCATGTAGTGTAGTTCCTATTATCCCAATAGGCTCTGCGCATTGGAATAATACCTTCAATAGTATAGGCCTAGACCAGACGTTAACTAGGTCTACTACTGTCGATATTAGACTTAAAGTTTTGGGTTTGCCAGCTAGCTCAGAGTTCACTAGAAACTTTCTCGAATGTTCAGGAAGGAATTAACTTCCCTGATTAGACAAGAAGGGATTTAGTTTCTGACAACCATAGAACATGACAACTTTGCTCTCCCCTAATCAAGAGTGTATCTCGAGAGTCGTGTGAACAAAAGGCAATTTATTTTACTCAGTCAGTACGTGCATTCTTAGTCTCATCAGATTGTAGAGAAAAGGAAGAGACGGGCGTGTTCAATAAAAGATGTTATTTATTGATCAGTCTCTTTTCTCGTACAAGAGAAATGGATCGATATTATTGCAATACTTATCGTTAAGTAAAGTGCATACATTAAAAGCAGAAGTATAAAATAATACTGTAAAAACATTGATATGGTTTCTAAGCCATATGAAGGTTTAAAATGAATAAAATATATTACATACACATATACATTTGACTAAACGTACTCAACTGGTGTTTCTAGATACGCCTACCCCGTGTACCTGACCTAAGCCTAATACGTGGGCGGGAATAGAAAGTTACAGTTTAAGTTAAGTTTGTTTTTGCCAAGTGACTGACTAAAGAATTCTCTGCGAGGGGTTATTCAGTTCTGTACCTGGAAGTTAGGATGAATGAGGGATGGTATCTCTCTTCTCTGCTCTCGATATTCCAGGCTGCCTGCGAGGGCTACCCGGAAACGCCGGTGCTGGATTTCTCGGCAGGAGAAAGCAGTGCGTCTCGTTCTCAGCGCGTCAGGAAGGCGGGGCTGCGCCAGCGGGGTCTGCTCTGCTCTGGGCTTCGGCAAGTATGGCTGCTCCGTCTCGTCACCACCGCGTGTGTTTGCATAGGGCAATATCGGTAATATTTATACCTTTAAGGTGCCGAGATTGACGTAAGGATGGACATAGATACGTCAATAAGGATGTCATACGACCAGGTCGTTAGCACATTCTTTTGCTGAAGTTCTTGGTGAAATCAAAACAATGGCCGCAGGGTTTTTCCCAGGTTGTCATAGGTTTGATTTGTTATGAGAACTCCGTATGCCTTATCAGGGGCTGGAGGAATATCGCTTGTCTAATTAGATCGCAAGCGTTATGACCTAATCAGATAACACGTTCCTGTGCCGTAGTGTGGCTTCGTCAGATAACGGTATCTGCATCATGGGGGTTTGCTGCCTCATGGGCTGACTGCTAGTTAACTTGTTGGTTTGGTCAGGAATAGGGGGATCGATTCAGAACCTATAGGAATACATCACAGAAGGCTTATCAGATCCACTCTTAGAGGGAGGTTTGATACTAACCTCTTTAATCACATCTTTTTCATTTTTCAACACCACAGTTTTTTTAGCACTCCTTACTACTGGTGTCAAGACAAGCTTTAGAATGCTTATGTAACTTTAAGATAGTAATAAATTCTTATAAGGAAGGAATATCTTTTTGTCATAAACTGTCCTTAGCTTTATCAATAAAATAACCAAGCATAAGTTGATCTCTCAACTTCTCCGATGCTGCACAGAAACAACAAGTAGAAGGTAGTTTTCTTAAAATGGAAATACATTGCTCCACAGTTTCTTCTTGTCTTTGCATTCTCTTCCCACAATGATAACGCTCAAGAACCATAGATACTCTGGGAAGATAATGTATGCCCATTTTTCTAACACACATTTCATATTAATTTAAAACAGCAGCTTCACTGTCTGGAAGATCAGGGAGATGTTCAAAGACTTCCTGAACCTTCGAACCTTTCCGCACTTAAGGAAGTGCCACAGACCCTAGCATAATTAGCAAACTCTTTCTTCCATTTGCTCCACAGAATTAAAGGATCACCAAGTGCAGCTAGAAAAAATGCAGCAGCTGTGACATTTTGCGTGTTTAAGAATTAAGGAGAAAGCTTGACACAGACGTAAACAATTGTGAATATTTTAAGAAAGATAAAAACAGCTGTGTGTAGAAGTAAACAAAGAGAACGAAAGCTGTGCACGTGAATACCTACAATAATAAGGTCAGTATTAAGAATTGCAGCTGTGCACATCCGCGCTGGGATAATAGTAAGCTGTGCACATCAGCGCAGGTGTAGAAGTATTAAATAACAGCTGTGTGCAAATGCAGCTGTGCATATCAGCGCAGAGGTAGCAATAATAAACGTATTAGAAAGAATTATAGCTGTGCGCATCAGCGCAGGTGTAGGAGTATTAAATAGCACTGGCCATGAAGCACTGAGCTTGTTCCAATAAGCCTCCAGGCAAGGTCAGGCAACAGGCCTCAAGCCAACTTTAAGAAGAGAACATTGCGCGAGCCTGACGTACTTTGTGAGAAACAGAATTAAACAAATAAAGAAAATAATAAAGCTGTGCGCATAAGCACAGATATGAGAATATGAAATAAAAGAAGTGCACGTAAGTGCCGACCATGAAGCAATGGGCCTGCTCCGACAGGCCTCCGGGCAAAGACAGGCAAGCGTAGGCCTCCTGGCAAGGTCAGGCAAATGTAGGCCGCCAGGCAAAGACAGGCAAGCGTAGGCATCCAGGCAAGTTCAGGCAAAAGTAGGTCTCAGGGCAAAGTTAGGCAAACATAGGCCTCCAGGCGTGGCCAGGTAGGTCACAAAATAAAAAATAAAATGGCGCCTATGTGGCGTTGGAGTACGCCAGATGAACATATAGCTCCAGGCAAGGTCAGGCAGAGAGGGAAAATGGCACCCGCTTTGCGTCGGGCGCATCATGCAAGCGTTAAGTGAGGCAGAACCAGGTAAACAACGTTGCAGCGCGCAAAGTCAGGCAAGGTCAGGCAATCGGGTGCAAATACGAGGAGGCCCAAGGCGATGCACAGCAGCGCGTTGTATAGCCAGTGGAACAGATGCCACAAACAGGGAGAACAAGACCCTACTGTGGGACTTTAGGGTACATCACACCAGATTGCTCCTCAGGAAGGCAGGAGTAGGGAGGTTGGGAAGTCACCTATGAAGTGTGCTCAAGTTAAATGAAGCAAGTCGAAGGCAGCAGTCAAAGGCAGCGCACCTGATGGGCCTCACAAAGTAATTAAGGTAAAGCAACCTTATATCTTCCAGCATAGAATAAATGTTCGAAGTGGCTGGGTTGGATAGTTAAGTTGAGTTATGTTGAGGTCCCTCTATGATAGAAGTAGGTTCACTCATCACCAAAATGAAGTGTTCTACTTAGGATAAGTAGCATGCAGCAGACCAAAAGTAGTTGAAGAAACAGCATACGTTTATTGTACATGTCATGCAAGGGACCTCAGCCACCAACAGTCAAGGCCAACTGACAAAAGCTTTTTAATAATAATATTCTCTCACTACTGAGAGAGTTGCACAATAGAACATCCTAGCAACCTCAGCAAAGGAGGTTGCACAATACAAGGCAGAGATAGAAAAGACATAAAAGCAGAATATCACACTTTGTATGGCAGTTTTTGCAGATTTTGAATTCTGTAGTTACCTGCCTTTCTTCTTCCCGTTCTGTAGCATTTAGGACATATATATTACCTACTGGCGGTCGGCAGTAGGTAGTTATAGTTAGGACCTACTTTCCATAGGAAATCCACAACATTCTATTTGGAATAACTTTGGCGCTGGTTGGCGAATCTTAGCGAATTTCTCCGCTCCTTCCCTGAAAGTTTGGGGGTGATTCGTCAAGTGGGGGCCGAGAGAAAAGGTGGGTCCCAAAACGTGTTTTCCCCATGCAATTTTCCGTAGGGACCTTTAGCCAGGGCTACACCCCGAACGGCTGAACGGAATTACACCAACTTTGGCAGAGAGGTAGAGTTCGGTTCGCAGATTGTGCTTTTTGTTAAATGGTGTAAATCCGTTCAGTAGTTCCTGAAAAAATCAAAAGTAAAATCATAGTGATATCTATAGACGAAGTACTGCACGCGTATGGAAATCCGTACAATTACGAGCACAGGCTGCATGCTGAATGGATGTCAACTGTCTGTCAACACTCCAAACCAGGAAGTGTTGGCAGTCATCTTGTGCTTCGGTAGAACCGAGTCACAAGAAAACAGTAAAACAAAGTTGAAAAATAAGGAAAGGGGGCAGTGTAGAAACATCCTTACCCTCATGGGGTCCTACATGGATCTTAAGGCCCCAATTATTATTTTTTTTTAAATAAAAAATCGCGGAGTGTGCGTATGGTACTCGTACGCGGTGAAAAAGGAAAAAAAGAACTAGAAGTCCGTTTTATTCCTAATTAGCTCCCGGGAGGCCAAATCCCGGGGGCACTTTTTTTCCATAATGGGGGGCTTGTAAGGTCTCACGAGCCCTGGGGAACGCCACTCCCTGGGGTTTTATTTGGAAGTATGCGAGGGGCTTACGGCCCCCTCCCCGCAGCCCCGGGGACCGCCACCCCCTCGGGGCTTTTTAAATTATTATTATTTTTTTAAGTATGTTTTCAGCCCCCCCTTTGCGTACAGTAAGAGTACCGAAAACCGTACAATTACGAGCACGAGCTCCATGTTGATTGGATGTCAACTGTTTCTCAACACTCCAAACCACGAAGTGTTGGCAGCCATCTTGTGCCTCGGTAGAACCGAGTCACAAGAAAACAGTAAAACAAAGTTGAAAAATAAGGAAAGGGGGCAGGGTAGAAACATCCTCACCCTCTAGGCCTGCTCAGGGGGTCCTACATGAATTTTTTTAAATAAAAAATCGCGGTGTACACGTATGGTACGTGTACGGGGTGGCAAAGGAAAAGAAACTAGTAGTCCGTTTTATTCTTAATTAGCCCACGGGGGGCCAAATCTCGGGGGCAATTTTTTTCCATAATGGGGGGCTTGTAAGGCCTTCCGAACCCCAGGGAACGGCACCCCTGGGGTTTTATTATGAAGTATGCGGGGGGGCTCACTGCCCTCCCTTGTAGCCCCGGGGACCTCCACCCCACCAATCTTCTCCAGGGGCCTCGTCCTGCCATCGTCCTGTGTAGGCTCCTACCAGCTGCCCGCACAGTTTCATGTAGTACAAACCAAATGGTCCCAGTTTCAAGAGAACAAATAGAAACACTCAACAACCAATAGAAATAGATGTACTCTTAATTATAACAACATTGTTTTTTAATCACAATGTGTCTCATAGCACAGTAATTCATTCAATAAACAAACAATACATCACTTTTCAAAAAGCCCCTATGAGAGTGAAGAAGGGAAGGGTAGTGTTGGGATGGTGAAAGAATAAGATCTTCAAGGGAGGTCAGCAAAACCACAATATACAATCAGTTATATGCAGAATTAAATCATCTTCTGTTTAGAAAAAATCATGCCTCAATGAAAAACAATACTAATAACTGATAATCGAGGCTGAACATAGAAGGTAATGTCGACGTTTCGACCCAGTTGGAGTGCAGGCGTGGATAAACCTTGCTAGAGGGTCTTCATCAGGACGGGGGCGTTGTGGGGTGGGGCAATAGATCTGTATAAAAATTGAATTATTAAAAACAATTAGTTCATGGGTCTTATAAGATCCCGAGTAATTTTCATAAAAGTTCGACGAGAGGAACCGCTACTCAATTGGACAGGGAGAGGAAAGCAAAGCATCGGAGGTGTAACGACACTCTTGAAATGAAGTATTTTATTGGTAAGTCGAAAGTGCTCTGTGGAAGGTAGACCATCCATCAGAAACGGTAAATGGAGATCTGGATAACTGCCGACCGATGTGTAAGGCAGTGTCCACGATCTCATTAGAGATGGTGCGTTCATGCAACCACTAAGGGTATTCAGATGACAAAAAACAGTTTATGCAAAAGATGTAACACAAGAGCTATTCTCAGAGCTTCAAGTCTAGCAAAAAGTGGACATAGTACAGCTGTGGGGGGGACCCAAACAATCTACTCTTCAGAAGTGGTAGAGGAGAAACAAATGCAACACCACCTCGTGTTCCACACCTAGCGTACCTGCTTGTAGGAAAGGCTTGCTCAATGTTCATTTAAAAGTGGTCATCAACGTGCACCAAGGGCCACATCTAAAGAAATGGAATGGATGTTAGCTTTTAATTCTTACGCTAACCCTATAGGTTGGTGACCATACATAATAAACATTAATGTGCATACTTAAGAGGAAGGCGATGTCATTGGCATCCCTAAAGTGCAGCTTCTGGTTGACGAGTCGCTTTTAACACTGCTGGGAGATAGAGAAACAGGTATATACCTTCTGTAATTCTACAGCATCATAGCGAGAGGAGAAAGGAGGGGTGGTTTAACGGTCAACCTATGTTGTACTTCCTACATACCTTTGTGTAGACCACGAGGCTCGTTTAGGTTTGAGCGGTCGTCTTCACGTACCGTCTGTCAAGATCTGTAAAAGTATGTCGAGTGGGCGGTTAAACTCACATGAGTGCGCCCTCGAGCAATCGGTAAATGAGTGTTCAACCAAAACGATAATAATATCGTCAACATACCTTAAAAGATGAGGTAATAGTCAACCTTGGGGTGATCGTGTGACCTGCTTGCACACTGGCTGGGTTGTGGGCTTCGTTATCCACAGTCTGTGAAAAACACAGAGGGGCCCGTCAGTGAAGTGAGGCATTGGGCAATCGGTAAATGAGTGTTCAACCAAAACGATAATAGTATCCTCAACATACCTTAAAAAATGAGGTAATAGCCAATCTTGGGGTAATCGTGTTACCAGCTTGCACACTGGCCGGGTTGTGGGCTTCGTTATCCACAGTCTGTGAAAAACACAGAGGGGCCCGTCAGTGAAGTGAGGCATTGGGCATTATCTTGCACATAGCGCGTAAAAGAAACGAGGGGGCGTACAAGAGGTACATACCAGAAGCTTCGGAGCACGAGATTCCTTCTGGCAGCCGGCGTCTGTTTGTCATGGACAGTGTTATGCAAAAAGCACTTCCCTTATGAAATTCCGATCACGTGGTCAAAAAAAAAAAAAAAAACCATCGTGATAGAAAGGGGACTGGTGCTCAGAAAACTCTCAAAGATGGAGTTTGCAAAGGCTAGAATCACACCGCAAAAGATCTTACAGGACTAGTGTAGAGTCACCGTTCTAATTCAGAAAATCCCTAGTGAAAAATAACATAAAATGAAATGACATAAAATGACTGTGTGCATAAATCCTAAACCAGTATGGAAAATATCGATGTATATAATTGCGATCATATGACCCATGTTGTACCAGGTTTACAAGAAGGGGATTAGCAAAATAGTCCCTTTGGACATTCTATAACCACAATTACTGTACCTATACAATTTTGGATAGTAAGTTAATTCACGAGGTGTTTTGTTCTGAGCATACCAAAAGTCAATTATGCATCCTAAAATGAAAACATCCCTTCATAGAATTTTTTAGTCATATTCCACTAATGACATTCTGAAGATTAGCATGATGGTAAAGACCGCTTTCCCCAAATTTTTCAGAGAAATGACTATATAACATGTATGACGGTGTACCTGTCCAACATGACGGTAAAACCGGCATTGTGGATATTTATAATTCAAGACAAATAGCTCAATAAACAGCATAACCCCCATTATTCAAAAAATTATCTAATAGTTATATAGCATGTATGGTGGTGTACCTATCAAGCATGATGGTAAGACCAACTTTGTAAACATTATAATTCAGGACAAAAATCCCCACTATACAGCATAACCACTCTTGATATTCACAGGTTAGCCATCTGGGCAAATGTACTGTCATTCTCATTGAGTCCTGTTCTAACAGAGTCAAAAAGATGCATCCACTTGGCTTCGCGAGTATTCAAAATACTGGAGATATTACCACCCCTCGCACCAAGCGTTATTTTTTCAAGTATGACCCACCTAAGGCTCTCTGGTGTATGCTGTTTAGTTATGAAGTGATCCACTAAAGGGGCTCCCACCACCTCACAACGGATTCTACTAGTATGCTGGAGGATCCTGGCCTTGGCCCGTTGCTGAGTTTGCCCAATGTAAATGAGATCACAGTCACATAGAATAGCATAAATTACATTTTGACTGTTGCAATTGGTCAATGATTTTAATGGAATCTTGTGTTCTTTGTATTCAAACGTTTTAGTCTGGATTGTATTCTCACAGGCTTTACATTTCGTGCACCTATGATGTCCTGTAGCCGGTGGAAGGTTCCACAATGATAGGACAGTAGCTGGTGCTGGTGAAGGCAAAAAGGATTTCACCACATGATCCCTGATATTCTTACCTCTCTTAAAAGCATGCAGAGGCAAAGATGGATATCCAATATCATCGGATATTAGTGGCCAGTGTTTGTTGATAATCTTTTTAATTTGATTACTCTCTGTAGTGAAGGTGGTAACACAAACTAAGCGATTGTCTTGTGCCTCATTCTGTTGTTTTGGTTGTAAAAGGCACTCCCTGGGATTGTACCATGCGCGTTTTTTGGCTCTCTTTACCAAACGTCGAGGGTAGCCTCTCTGTATCAATCTATCCATCAGATCCTCAGCCTGCCTCATGTAATTTGATCTATCAGAACAGTTTCTGCGGATCCGCAAGAATTGTCCTATGGGTAGGTTGTCCCGAAGGGACCTCGGATGGTGACTACCATATTGGAGGAGTGAGTTCCGTTCTGTGGATTTGCGGAATAGAGTCGTCTTCAAAACGCCGTTATCATCATAGATCGTGAGATCTAGAAAGTCCACACTGGAGGGGTCCGATTTGAAAGTGAACTTGATGTCAGCCGATTGCAGGTCCAGCCAGGCTTGGAAGGCAGAGAGTTCAATATCAGTTCCCTTCCAAATTATCAGAATATCATCTATATAGCGGACCCAGACATTGAGATGGTGTTTGTATGGGTTCCGCTCATTAAGAATGATATCTGCTTCCAGAGACGCCATATATAAAATGGCCAGATCAGGAGCAAAGGTAGCCCCCATCGCCACTCCTTTGATTTGCAAATAGAAGTGGTCCTGGAAGATGAAGAAATTGTGCATCATTGCCAATCGTAGTAATCCTATAATGAAATCTGTAGGTACCGGTACCGGGGCAATCCTTTGGTCCAAGTATCGTGTCATGATGGTTAATGCCTCTTCTTGAGGAATACTTGTGTATAACGACGTTATGTCACAAGTGACAAGTATTTCTTTCTCCACATCATACGGTAGGCCATCCACAATACTTATAGTGTGCATGGTGACCCGGAGATAGGTTGGTGTCATTTCTGCTAGAGGCTTTAACCCCTTCCACACTCATGACGAGCTGGGCTCGTCATGCAGTAGCCTCCCAGCACGCTCATGACGAGCCCAGCTCGTCATGAATAATGGGTTTTTGCATATTCCAGCACAGGGCTGGAACTCATCGAGCATCGATGTGGTTAAGAAGAAATCAATGTATCGGCCTACTGGCTCGAGCATGGACCCACAACCCGACACAATAGGTCTTCCCGGGGGCTCATTCAGGTTTTTGTGTATTTTCGGCAAAGTATAGATGGTCGGTAAGCTGGGTGTTTGCTGGTTTAAATAGTTAAATTCCAATTCAGTAAGGAATCCTTCTTCAAGGCCCTGCCTAGTTAGATTTAGAATGTCAGAGGCAAGGGATAGTGATGGATCAGTATTGAGTCTTCTGTAGCTGATACCATCATTCAACTGATTGAAAATTTCCTTTTTGTAGTTTTCGATATCCTGGACAACGATGGCTCCCCCTTTATCCGCTGGCTTGATGATTATTTCCCTATTGTTCCCAAGGGATTGGAGAGCCTTCTTCTCATTCTTGTTAATATTGAAAGGATGATATTTCCGTTGGTCCAGAATTTGGTTGACATCACGTAAAACCACTGCCTCGTATGCCAGAATCTTGTGTGACATACTGTTTGCCGAGGGTACAAAAGTAGATGGAGTCCGTAAGCCGGTATGTGATTTGCTTTGGTAGGGTGGTCTATTTTTAAAAAAGTATTTGAGGCGAACTTTTCTAAAGAATTTACACAGTTCAGACCTGATGGTAAATTGGTCAGGAATATTGGTTGGCACATATGAAAGTCCCTTGCCCAGCACCTTCAGCTCATCATCTGATAGTTGGTGCTTTGAGATATTGACCACTGGATTGGACATATTTACCATCGATATACCTTGCGGCGGGTGGAGATCTCCCCGTGTTGGTCTGCCTGGAAATGTACCTGTTTCTGAGTTTTGCCCCGTCCGCCTTCCCAATTCTGGTTCCCGGATTGGCGGCCTCGTGGGTAGCCCCTTGACCAATTGTTGCCTCGGTTCCTGGGTGGTTGCCATTGTCCCTGACCCTCTTCTAAAAAAGGTTGCTGGCGAGGTTGGTAGCTATAGTCTTGACCGCTGGTTGATTGGCCTGCTGAGGATTGATCAAAATCACCCTCGGAACCGTAAGAAGAATCGGAGAATGTTTTGTAATTCCGTCTACCTCGTTGTTGGCCCGCACCCCTGTTGGTAAAGCGGCCCTGGGTGTCCTGGTTGTAATAATCCTCTTGCAGGTACGGATATGTTTTCTTTTTATCATAGAGTCTCAGATCACATGCCAATTTCTCTAGTTTTTTGTTTTGTGTTGTTAATTCAAAATCTTTGAGTGTAGCCTCAAGAGTGGTTAGTGCTTCCTTGGCGTTCGTCAGGGCCTTGTCACCGAGAATTTCTGCTTTTAATGCAGCAATTTCTTTCGAAATGATCTGTACTTGTTCGCCTGCAGTCTCAACCCCCAGCACCATCCAGTGCCGGGAGCAGTTGTTAGCCACGTAGCTAAAGCCTTCTTTAAATTTGGGCACCTCGACAAAGATAGCTGGTTCGATCTTAATTTGAAGGCCTACTGGTATGATATTTTCTTTAAGGTAGCGAGTGAACAAATGGCCATGCCACCTTGTTCGAATAAGCTTCTTTTCTAGCCTTTCTAGACGAGCTATCTTATCCTTTAAAGTGAAATCGATTGTCGGTACACTTGGAGAGAGAAAGGTGTTAGCTGGGTCTCCAATCAATTGTGCAATGTATTCCTCAGAGTATGAGAGCAGTCCCCTCTCGACCATAGTAAAAAGAGAATTAATCTCACTAAATGGACCTCACAGGTGTTACCTGTACAGGAAATGTTATAAAAACACGGGTCAACCCAAGACGTCACTGGGACCTGGGCAGTATAGCAGTACAAACAAAATGGTCCCAGTTTCAAGAGAACAAATAGAAACACTCAACAACCAATAGAAATCTTCAGAATGTCATTAGTGGAATATGACTAAAAAATTCTATGAAGGGATGTTTTCATTTTAGGATGCATAATTGACTTTTGGTATGCTCAGAACAAAACACCTCGTGAATTAACTTACTATCCAAAATTGTATAGGTACAGTAATTGTGGTTATAGAATGTCCAAAGGGACTATTTTGCTAATCCCCTTCTTGTAAACCTGGTACAACATGGGTCATATGATCGCAATTATATACATCGATATTTTCCATACTGGTTTAGGATTTATGCACACAGTCATTTTATGTCATTTCATTTTATGTTATTTTTCACTAGGGATTTTCTGAATTAGAACGGTGACTCCACACTAGTCCTGTAAGATCTTTTGCGGTGTGATTCTAGCCTTTGCAAACTCCATCTTTGAGAGTTTTCTGAGCACCAGTCCCCTTTCTATCACGATGTTTTTTTTTTTTGTTTTTTTTTTTTTTTTTTGACCACGTGATCGGAATTTCATAAGGGAAGTGCTTTTTGCATAACACTGTCCATGACAAACAGACGCCGGCTGCCAGAAGGAATCTCGTGCTCCGAAGCTTCTGGTATGTACCTCTTGTACGCCCCCTCGTTTCTTTTACGCGCTATGTGCAAGATAATGCCCAATGCCTCACTTCACTGACGGGCCCCTCTGTGTTTTTCACAGACTGTGGATAACGAAGCCCACAACCCGGCCAGTGTGCAAGCTGGTAACACGATTACCCCAAGATTGGCTATTACCTCATTTTTTAAGGTATGTTGAGGATACTATTATCGTTTTGGTTGAACACTCATTTACCGATTGCCCAATGCCTCACTTCACTGACGGGCCCCTCTGTGTTTTTCACAGACTGTGGATAACGAAGCCCACAACCCAGCCAGTGTGCAAGCAGGTCACACGATCACCCCAAGGTTGACTATTACCTCATCTTTTAAGGTATGTTGACGATATTATTATCGTTTTGGTTGAACACTCATTTACCGATTGCTCGAGGGCGCACTCATGTGAGTTTAACCGCCCACTCGACATACTTTTACAGATCTTGACAGACGGTACATGAAGACGACCGCTCAAACCTAAATGAGCCTCGTGGTCTACACAAAGGTATGTAGGAAGTACAACATAGGTTGACCGTTAAACCACCCCTCCTTTCTCCTCTCGCTATGATGCTGTAGAATTACAGAAGGTATATACCTGTTTCTCTATCTCCCAGCAGTGTTAAAAGCGACTCGTCAACCAGAAGCTGCACTTTAGGGATGCCAATGATATCGCCTTCCTCTTAAGTATGCACATTAATGTTTATTATGTATGGTCACCAACCTATAGGGTTAGCGTAAGAATTAAAAGCTAACATCCATTCCATTTCTTTAGATGTGGCCCTTGGTGCACGTTGATGACCACTTTTAAATGAACATTGAGCAAGCCTTTCCTACAAGCAGGTACGCTAGGTGTGGAACACGAGGTGGTGTTGCATTTGTTTCTCCTCTACCACTTCTGAAGAGTAGATTGTTTGGGTCCCCCCCACAGCTGTACTATGTCCACTTTTTGCTAGACTTGAAGCTCTGAGAATAGCTCTTGTGTTACATCTTTTGCATAAACAGTTTTTTGTCATCTGAATACCCTTAGTGGTTGCATGAACGCACCATCTCTAATGAGATCGTGGACACTGCCTTACACATCGGTCGGCAGTTATCCAGATCTCCATTTACCGTTTCTGATGGATGGTCTACCTTCCACAGAGCACTTTCGACTTACCAATAAAATACTTCATTTCAAGAGTGTCGTTACACCTCCGATGCTTTGCTTTCCTCTCCCTGTCCAATTGAGTAGCGGTTCCTCTCGTCGAACTTTTATGAAAATTACTCGGGATCTTATAAGACCCATGAACTAATTGTTTTTAATAATTCAATTTTTATACAGATCTATTGCCCCACCCCACAACGCCCCCGTCCTGATGAAGACCCTCTAGCAAGGTTTATCCACGCCTGCACTCCAACTGGGTCGAAACGTCGACATTACCTTCTATGTTCAGCCTCGATTATCAGTTATTAGTATTGTTTTTCATTGAGGCATGATTTTTTCTAAACAGAAGATGATTTAATTCTGCATATAACTGATTGTATATTGTGGTTTTGCTGACCTCCCTTGAAGATCTTATTCTTTCACCATCCCAACACTACCCTTCCCTTCTTCACTCTCATAGGGGCTTTTTGAAAAGTGATGTATTGTTTGTTTATTGAATGAATTACTGTGCTATGAGACACATTGTGATTAAAAAACAATGTTGTTATAATTAAGAGTACATCTATTTCTATTGGTTGTTGAGTGTTTCTATTTGTTCTCTTGAAACTGGGACCATTTTGTTTGTACTGCTATACTGCCCAGGTCCCAGTGACTTCTTGGGTTGACCCGTGTTTTTATAACACGCACAGTTTCATGGACCTGACAACAAGTTCCACAGCGTAGCGTCCGTTGCAGTGTTCTTAGCCTTTTTGTTCTTTTGCTGACTTACCAGTTTGTGTTCAAGATTCACCTTCTTATTTTTGTAGCTTTCCTTTGTGTATCTTTTGTGTAGCCTTGTTTTGTGTATCTTCTTTTGTATCTGACTTTGTTTATTCAGTGCTTGATCCAGTGTTCTGAACATAGCAGTACATCTGTAGACATGTAGTTTACTCCTTTCCTTTCCCTCCCTCCACCCTAATTGACAACGTAATGGGGGGAGTAAAAGTAAAGCACTCCTGTTGTCACTGTTTTAAGTTTGCAACACAGTAGGTAGGACACGGGTTAAGTAACCCAGCCTCCACCACTCTTGCACCCTCCTGGCTCTTGTTGCCACCTCGTTTGCTATGTCCTAAGTATTTAATCTTTGCACTTGACCGTGTTCCTCCTACAGTGTATTCTCATCATAGTCCAAGCACATACAATCCATCATTTTATCTGCTCTTGACCATTCTGTGTGGTGGTATCGTCAGCACTTATTGCACATTATAGAATACCTTCAGTGTACCCGCCCTCAGAACGCCTCCACTGGCCATTGTACATGCAGACCTTGGACTACCCTTTTCATCCATTCTTGCATCCTGAAATGTAACCTCTTACCTCTGTTCGTCACCTCCTACTTTACCCTTTTAAATATTCACATCTTCTTGGAAAGACATTACTAATCCTTATCATCGAAAAAGTAACAAGTTTCTGAAATCATTTTATATGTGAGTTGTGTATGTTATCCTAATACACAACATTCCAATGACATGCTTTGTGCCATTATGTAATATGCTTTAGTTGCAGTGTTCTATCTTATTTTGGTTTGTATCTCATTACAATCAAAGGTAACATATTCCTGACTATCCTAAATATAGCACTTGACACAATGCATAGTGACACTGTATTAATTGTATTTATTTTTCGAATGATTTCAAAATAATATACACTCAAGTACAAAATATTGTTGCTTCATTTCCAAGATAAATATTTAATTTATTTATGAGAATCACCAAATATGCTGATATTACAGTAAGGATAAAATGAAGTGTTCATGTTTTTGTGCAAGGACCTACAACATAAGAAATGCAGTATGGAAAATCAACAAAACAATTTGGAAGACGGTTTCGAAATTAGTAACAGTGTCATAGAAGAGTTGAACATACTTTTTTGCAAGTAGCGAGAATGAAGAGGAAGAAATGAATGCTGCAGATATCAGTTGTGATTTCCTAGACGAAATCTTGGATGCTGATTTTGTGGAAGCATTAGATGACATCAAGTGTGATCAGATGACTTTTGAAATTGATAATCAGGAAAATGAAATACATGATGAAATTATTTTAGAAGCTCTAATAAATTATGAGATGTTACAAGAATACATTTATTATTGTATAATAAAAATGGTTTGAGACATTTTTTCTTGTAGAATTGTAATCATTCAGCTAGTACTGAAGTCCTCATGATGCAAAGTGGACCTTAGGGCATGGACTGCGTCAAACCCCTATAGACTATGTATGCACTCTTCCATGCACCGTCAAACTTGTGTTTTATACCTTCAATACCCCAGTCTGTATCTTTACACTTCCAGCAAACACTATCACGATTCTGTTTTAAAATTGTAGTGAGCCACACAGCACAATGTATCACATTTATTTTCTGTTACCACCTCAAACACAGATATTACAGTAAAGAATTTTTTAGAATAGTTGCAATGTATCCAAAAATCTTTTATGAAAGCAGTTGAAAGACTGATATTATAGTAAACAAGTTTAAAAAATAGTTTAAAGGTATCACAAAATATTTTATGTGAGCACCAAAAACCTCGATATTACAGTAATGAAGTTGTGAAAATAGTTGCAGTGTAGCTTAAAATATTGAACGTGAGGAGCAAAAAAACACTGTAACAACAAACAACAGTAAAGAAGTTGTGAACATAGTTTCAATATATAACAAAAACTCATTTCACTTCACTGAGAACATGTTTCTTTCCTATTGACATATCTTATATCTTACAGATGGAAAATGTCACTTACAAAGTAAGCATTTCTTTTTGGCATGTAGTGCTGTAGATTTAGATTCTTTTCATATTCCTGCCATGTCGTGTTGTGTTTGGCTGAGGTAGTAGCTATAACAAAAAGGCTCGATAAAGGGCCTTGACTTTGAATCAGAATATGAAATTCAAGAATAATTGATAACCCCAGTCAAAAAAGGCAGCAAGTAGGTGTGCGTATGTGTAGATGATGTGTTGATTGAGTGGAATAGGAATAATGTAAAATATAAGAAAGGCTGCAAGTGTGCAAATTACCCACTGCCTTTAGCCGGGGAAGTAGTGACAACAAAAAGGCTTGATAAAGGGTCATGAGTTTGAATCAGTATATGAAATTGAACAATAATTGATAACCCCAGCCAAGAAAGGCAGCAAGTGCGCAAATCTCCCACTGCCTTTGGCCGGGGTAGTAGTTACAACAAAAAGGCTCGATAAAGGGCCATGACTTTGAATCAGAATATGAATTTGAACAATCATTGATAACCCCTGCAAAGAAAGGCAGCAAGGGCGCACATTTTCCACTGTCTTCTGCCGGGGTAGTATCTACATGAAAAAGGCTCAATAAAGGGCCTTGACTTTGAAACAGAATATGAAATTGAAGAGTAATTGATAACCCCAGCCAAGAAAGGCAGCAAGTAAGTGTGTGTATGTGTGGATGATATGTTCATTGAATGGAAGATGAATAAGGTAAAATGTAAGAAAGGCTGCAGATGCGCAAAGTAACCACAGCCTTATCAGGGAAGTAGATCTTTGGATACCCAGCTCATTACACAGACTGTGCGTCGCAAGAAAGGATGCAAGTGTGGAAATTACCCACTGCCATTCACGGGAAGTAGTTACCAAGAAGGCTGAATAAAGGGCCTGGAATTTGAATTTGTAATACAAGAAGAATATGAATTTGAACAATCATTGATAACCCCTGCAAAGAAAGGCAGCAAGTGCGCACATTTTCCACTGTCTTCTGCTGGGGTAGTATCTACATGAAAAAGGCTCAATAAAGGGCCTTAACTTTGAAACAGAATATGAAATTGAAGAGTAATTGATAACCCCAGCCAAGAAAGGCAGCAAGTAAGTGTGTGTATGTGTGGATGATGTGTTCATTCAATGGAAGATGAATAAGGTAAAATGTAAGAATTATTAACAAGTTTTGTATAGCGCTAACTGGACCCAAGGGTATCAGAGCGCTTCACAGCAGGTACAACAATGTGCCTTAACGGCGATGAAAGGTTGATAACTTGAGAACTTGTGGGCATTGCAAATAGCATAGTCATACATGTCATAAGGTCTACAAGGGTGCAGGGTATTAAGGTCATCGCCATAGAGTTCAGGTGGCCTCAAGGAAGAGGGCTTTGAGTAAAGTCTTGAATTTTGAGACATGGGAGGTCATTCTGATGTGGGGGGGATGGCGTTCCATATCCTGGGTGCATTGCCCGCAAAGGATTTATTTATATTTTTACGTTTCTGCGATTTCAAAGGAATGAGAAGAAGCGTGTTGGAGCTTCTGAGGTTCCTGGATTGGCCAGCCCTTTTGAGTTTCGCGGCCAGGTATTCTGGTTTGCCTGTGTGGAGGGCTTTGTGTGTAAGACGTGCTGTTCGAAAGTTGGCTCGTTGTTCAATAGGGAGCCATTTCAGATCCTTGAGCGCGGGGGAAATGTGGTCGAATTTCTTGGTTCCTGTGACCATTCTAGCCGCGGCATTGAGGGTGGTGTTCAAGGGGCCTAGGTGTGATTTGGCAGAGCCGGTCAGGGTTGCGATTCCATAGTCAATTCTGTAAAGCACCAGTGCTTGAGTGGCCTGTTGAAGGTCCTTTGGAGGCAGGAAGGATTTTATTTTGTAGAGAAGTTTCAGATTGAGGAAAGCGCTTTTAGCGGAATTCGCGATATGCTTTTTCATTTCTAATTTGGGGTCTAAGTTGATACCTAGGGACTTAACCGAATCTTTCGGTTTGAGGGTGCAATTGAGGGCGTCAATGGCTTTGAGCCATACTTCAATTTGGGGTTTTTCATCTCTGTTGGAGATGAGTAGAACTTTGTTTTTTTCTTGATTAAGCTTCAAGTGGTTTTGTGAGAGCCAATGTTGAACGTCTTTGAGCGTGTTATTGAGTTTGAGAATGTCACCCATAGAGGTGGTTTCCAGATAGAGCTGCGTGTCATCAGCGTAAAGGTGGAATGGGATGTTGGAGTTCCTGAGTATTGTAGTGAGGGGTTCCATGTAGATATTGAAGAGTTGGGGGGAGAGTACTGACCCTTGTGGGACTCCTCTGGTGACGGGGAGGGGGTCGGATTCAAAGTTTTTGATTTTTACTCTTTGCGAGCGATTGTGTAGGAGGGAGGAGAACCAGTTCAGTACCGTCAATTCCAGGCCTGCTCTTTCTTGAAGGACTTTTAGGAGCTGTGTGTGATCAACAGTATCAAATGCGGCCGATAGGTCAAGGAGAATGAGAAGGCAGCATTGGTCTGAGTCAAGTGATTTATGTAGATCGTCTATGACGTTAAAGGTTGCAGTTTCAGTGCTGCATCCCTTTCTGAAACCCGATTGGTGGGGGTCGAGGAGCTTGACATTCTCTAAGTGTTGGGTTAACTGTGGGAGAACACATTTTCCCAGTGTTTTGGATAAGAGAGGAAGGTTTGATATGGGTCTAAAGTTGTTCATATCTTCCGTGTCCAGCCCTGTTTTTTTAGTAACGGCGTGACTTGGCCGACCTTGAAGCAGTCTGGGATGATTCCCGAGCTCAGCGAACTTTTGATGATTTTGCACCCGATTGGGGCTAGGGTGTGTTTCAGGACTTTGGCTAGGTTTATAGGAAGCTGATCCAGGGAGTGGGATGAAGGTTTGGCGTTGGCGATCAGGGTGATGATCTCTGCTTCCCGAATCGGCGTGAAGACGGACCATTGAGTGGGTGGGGTCAATGAGGTGTGGTCAGACAGTGTTGGAGTCTTGATCTCCCTGAGAAAAGAGGGGTTTGTGCTGAGAGAGAGGTCGATCTTGATGATTTTTTTGTTAAAAAAGCTGGCAAAGTTGTCGCATTGTTTTTTGTAGGCACGAGCGGAAAATCCGTTACGTCCGCGGATTTTTCGGATTTTTAGTGAATACGCAATCCGCGTATTTTACGTATTTTCCACAAAATCCGAAAAAAATAATCCGCGGATGTAACGGGTTCAAAAGTTGAACCCCCACTCATGTAACTATTTTACAATGGCGCCAGCAAGCTGCCAGCGCCGTTGTAAAATAGTTACAAAGTTAGCTTGCACAGGAACCACTAGATAAAACGAAGCAGGTGCTGCTTTATTTTATCTAAGTGCTTCCTGTGTAAGCTAACGTTGTAACTATTTTACAACGGCGCTGGCAGCTTGCTGGCGCCATTGTAAAATACTACAGCAACAGCAGCTCACTCAAGAGACCCCTGCGCCCTTCGGCGCGATTGCATAGTAACACACACATGGTCGCTGGATCTAGTTGAAGCTCAAATGCAGTGACTCATTCATCAGCCCAGAAACAATAATCGAGAGCGTCGTCGAGGCTGGGCAATGTGCCTTCTTTACCAAATCTACCGTGGAAAATCAGCTGTGATGCTGGATAGACTTTGCATCCTTGACTTTCACGAGCGCAATACCCATGAGTAGGCACATTGTGTTCGCACGGGTTTCTGCACGTTCGCGAGCGTTTTGTACAATAAAACCCTCGCGAACTTGCAGAAACCCGTGCAAACACAAAAAAAAAATACGCTAGGATCCGCGGATTTTGCGTATTTTCGAAATCCGCAAATCCGCAAATCCGCGGATTGCCAATACGCAAAATCCGCTCACCCCTAGTTTTTTGGAGGACACTGAATCGGATGTGATGGGTTTGGAGGTTTGGCTTCTGATGATGCTGAAGAGCTCTTTGGGGCGATTTTTTGCATTATCTAGAGCGGAACAGAAGAAAGAAGATTTTTTTTCCTTGATGTGTTTGTAGTAGTTTCTGCGAGCTGTCTTGAGTTGTTCGCGGTGATGGATGGAGGGATTGCTCCTCCAGATTCTTTCAAGGGATCTAAGAAGTCTTCTTTCGTCCTTGATGTCCGTGGTGAACCACGATCTCGATGGGATATTTCTGGATTTTTTCAGTTTCAAGGGCGCCAGACGGTCAAGAGTGGCCGTCATGTTGGAGTGGTAGAGAGAGGTGAGATCAATGGCAGAGAGGTGCTCCGTCGTGCTCGGAAGAAGAGTGTTTAATTCTTCTTCTAGGATGATATGTGGGACTTGGGCAATATTCCTTATCCATTTGGAAGGGGCTTGTTTTATGTGTCGGGTTTGCGTTGGTTGGTTGATGTGGAAGAGAATTAAGTGGCAGACCCTGATGCAGAGGTCCAGCCCGGGTCCAGGGTTCAATTCCCGCCTCAGCGGGTCTTGGGCTCAAAAATTCCACGGACCTGGTCATTCTCGCCTCGGTGCCTATTCCAATCATGGAGTCCCACTCTGCAACTCTGGGCAATAGCTTGCTTAATCTCCACAACGGCCCCCACAACGCTAAGGATGCCTGGTCTACACCTTGGGGGTGCCCCTCACAGGGAAAGCCAGGATGGGTTCCACAGCGGTATTCGTACAAGCGCCTTGAGACCCTTGCGGGTGAGTAGTGCACTATACAAGTATCAATTTACAATTTACAAGTGGTGATCTGACCAATCTACTGGAATGATATAGTCGATGGTGATTGTGAAATTGTCCGCAATTATTGCGTCGAGTATCGCTCCTCTGTAGTGTGTTTCTTCAGAGCAGTGTTGTTTCAGATCGTTTTCTAGCAGAAGGTTGTTGAGGGATTGGATGAGCGGGTTAATTGTTTCGTTCCATCTAATGTTGAGATCGCCCAGTATTATGTTATTGGCGTCGTTGAGCGCACATTGGGTGATTAGGTCAGATAGTTGTATTCCAAATTCCTTAGAATTGCTTGGTGGGTGGTAGAGGAGATGGCACAGTATTGAACACTTTGTGTAGGATTTGATGTTGATAGAAAGGTATTCGAAGGAGCTGTATAGGTATGGTGAGCTTTCCGAGATAGCGAGGTTAGTCTTATGAATGATAGCTACACCTCCACCTCTCTGCTTATGGCGGTCTTTGTGAGTGATTGAAAATCTTGGTGGTACCAGCATGTCCAAGATGGGGGCTGACAGGGAGTTGAGCCAAGTTTCTGTGATAAAGGCTACATCAATATCATGTGCGAGGATAGCTTCTGCCAGTTCTGTTGCCTGTTTGTAGGCAGATCTGCTGTTGATGAGCATGCATCTGATGCAAGGTTCTTCATCTTGCAATGACTTGCTGGGTTGGGCTCTAGTTAGAGGGGTTAGGTGTGTCGGGGGTCTGGGGAGTCTAAAGGGTGGATGTTCCCTGCCCACTCCTGTAATCACTTGAATAGAGGACTTGGGTGATGAGATCAGCTTGGGGACCAGTGTAAGGGTAGGAGGGGCCTCTCTCTGTGAATGCTGAGAGGTGTTCTGGTCAGGGGTCGCGGAGTGGATGTAGGAAGAGGTGAGAGTGGTCACTTCCTGAGGGGAG
Source organism: Lissotriton helveticus (assembly GCF_964261635.1). Lineage (NCBI taxonomy): Eukaryota > Metazoa > Chordata > Amphibia > Caudata > Salamandridae > Lissotriton > Lissotriton helveticus. Next base: position 687,981,950 of record NC_136057.1, on the reverse strand, counting down.
AGGGAGGGTTTCATTCTATTCGGTCTGTCTGTTCGCTTCTCTACCACTGGTATGGTGACATGTGGGAGCGATCTGGTGGAGGCGAGGGTCGGGATGGACGGAGGCGAATTGTGCAGTCTAGGACGGGCAGGGATGGGGGGGTGGGTGGGCTGATGGGTGGGCGCTTCGATTTTGGCTAGGGAAGAGAGGGTATCGTTCAAGCCTCGAACCAGCGTTTCTAGCTGAGCTTCCAGAAGGGTGAGACGGTGCGATGTATTATCTGTGTGAGTAGTAGGGGAAGGAGGATGGTGGTCCGTGTTGGGGGTGTGAGTGTGTATGGAGCGGTGTTGCTGTTAAGGAATGGCAGGCGTGGGTGAATAGGTGTCGGCTCCTCTTGAGGGATATGGGGGGTGAGCCATGGGTGAAGATAATTCTTGGGGGGATAGAGGTGGGGGAGGCGCTCTATCTAGTTTGGAGGTGGGCTGTACTGTGGGGGTTGGGTGGGAGGGCCGGGGAGCCACTGGGGGTGGGAGTGTGAGTGGGGCTCTTCTCTGGAGATCTGGATATCAATGTTGGGGGTGTCTGGTGTAGCGGTAGTGGGAGGGCTCTTTAGTTGTGGATGTGAGTAGGGCTCTACCCTGGAGTGATGATTATGATTGGTGATGGGGTGGGATTGAACAATGGTAGGGGTTGTCTCAGGGGGGGTGGTAGGTTGCGCTCTCGGAATAAATGTGGGTGGGTTTTGGGGCCTTTATGTGAGGAGAAGGGAGTGGGGCATTGTTGTAGTGTGTTGAGTCTGAGTGGAGGGTGGGTAGAGTAGGGCGGCGGTTGGCACTTTTATGATGGTAGACAGTTGGTGCAGGTTGGCAATCGAAAGCGGGGGGGTGGCATGGAGGGGGTGTTTGACCTGGGTCCTGTGTCTTGCTGGGGGTTGGAGTTTAGCCAGACAAGCGTTTCGAGCATGAGGCGGGGTAGGGGTGGAGTTCTTCTTTAAGGTGAGGAACAAGGAGTCAAAGAACTCGAGGTTCTCATTTTTTGCCTGAATCAGGATGGTGCCATTATCGAAAATGGTTGTGGAAATGAAGCCGGTGAGGGACTGGTGTTTTTGCAGGGAGATGGTAAGTTAACAATTGAGTGCTGTGATGGTGGTTTTGGCGATTAGGAGGTGGGCATTAAGGCTGTTGATCCAATGATCCGGTCTGACCGTGTAAAAGATGAAGTCCATTTTAAGCTGACCTCTAGATGGGCAGTGGTACGTGTCTACGATAAGTGTTTCTGGGAATTTTCTGATAATTTTCAATTTAAGGAGTTTTTTTGCTTTGATAGATAGTCTATGTGGGTAAGAAATGGCGAAAGTGTTTTGACCATGGGGGGTTAGGTAGTTCGCGGTTAAGCATGGGTAATCGTCGGAATGTATGGCTGGAGGCATCTTGGTATGGTTGGGGAAAGAGGAGGGACTCTCGAATGAGAGAGGGGGGGTGTAAGTTGCAATGAAGGGGGTTAAAGTTATAGGCAAGGGCTCTCCGGCGGAGGGTGCTGTTCAGTGGGCTTCAAAATTCTTGAATGAGGTCTGCTAGTTTAAATGGACCAACTGCTGGGGGTGAGTGGAATTATTGGGGGGGTGCGGGTGCCGCGCGGAGGTGTTGTGTTCTCTAACTGGTGGTAGGGGCTGTTTGATTGGTTGGGAAACAGTATGTCAGGGGCCAGCAAGGCTGTGAGGACAGTAATGTCAGCAGGGAGGTCAAGCTGCCCTAGAGGGATAATGTGGGTTGGGGGCTTTGTGGCAGGAGTGGTCGTGCAGTGATCTGGGGTACTTCACTTATTTGTCTGGGGCTGTGTTGGTATTGTTGGCAACTGCAGGGGGTGGTGATCTAATCTTCTCCTGTTGCTGCAGGGGGTGATAGACTGATCCTCTCCTTCTGTTTAGGAGATCCTGGGTGAGGGCGTCAATATTTGCTACTAATCAGTCGTAGTTGGCGGCCATTTTGGGGTCAGGCGGCCCTAGACAGAGAAGGGAGAGGAGGTTTGACCTCTAAGGAGGCTTTCCAGGTCCTGTCACCTATTATTAGCCCAACATGGGGGTTGCGAGGCGGGAGGGAGGGGCGCTCCGGTTTCATCTGAGCCCGCCGGTCAGCTCTCCAAAGGCAGTCCGTAGTTTCAGCGTGGCTTTCAGTGTTCTGGGGGTTCCCGAGTCGAATTCTTCTCTCTGTCCCTGGTGCGGATCGCTTGTGGAGCTGGTCTGACGAGGGGCCCGGGGGGGGGGTCGCTCTGGGTCGGGATATACACTTATGATCCCTCGACCCCGGAGCTCATCCCATCAGCTCTCTCTTTTCGGCCATCTTGCTACTAAGAAAGGCTGCAGATGCGCAAGTAACCACAGCCTTATCAGGGAAGTAGATCTTTGGATACCCAGCTCATTACACAGACTGTGCGTCGCAAGAAAGGATGCAAGTGTGGAAATTACCCACTGCCATTCACGAGAAGTAGTTACCAAGAAGGCTGAATAGAAGAAGAAGAATTGATAACCCCAGCCAATAAAGGCAGTAAGTGTGCAAATGTCTTACTGCCTTCGGTCAGGGTAGTAGCTACAACAAAAAGGCTCAATAAAGGGCCACGAGTTTGAATCAGAATATGAAATTCAAGAATAATTGATAACCTCAGCCAAAAAAGGCAGCAAGTTGGTGTGTGTATGTGTAGATGATGTTTTGATTGAGTGGAAGATAAAAAAGGTGAAAAATTAGAAAGGCTGCAGATGCGCAAACTACCCACTGCCTTGTAAGGGAAGTGGATCTTTGGATACCTAGCTCATTACACAGACTGTGCGTCGGATTTCGCAGTGGGAGCCTGAGAAATGGCTACCACATCAAAGTAAGCAATGTAAGTGCACTAAGTTCCCACTGTGGGCGGTAGGGCTGAAAAATTACAACACCGGGCCCATTTCAGGGCCTCTACTTTGAATTAGAATAATATTTGGCAAAGGCAGCAAGAAAGTCAGCAGGTAGGTGTTTTTCAGGTAGTGGATGCAGAATAAGGTGAAAATTAAGAAAGGTAGCAGATGCGCAAACAACCCACTGCCTTGTAAAGGAAATGGGTGTTTGGTTTTCGAGTCCATTACAGACTGTGAGTTGGATTCTGCAGTGGGAGCCTGAGAAACGGGTATCTCATCTACGGAGTTAAGCAAGTGCACAAAGTACACACACTGTGGGGTATAATGGATGTAAGAAAGGACGCAAGTGTGCAAATTACCCACTGCCATTTATGGGTAGTAGTTACCAAGAAGGTTCAATAATGGGCCTGGACTTTGAATTTGAATTACTTGAAGAATAATTGATAACCCCAGCCAAGAAAGGCAGCAAGTATGCAAATTTCCTACTGCCTTTGGCTGGGGTAGTTGTTACAATAAAAAGGCTTGATAAGCTTTGAATATGAATATGAAATAGAAGAACAGTTGATAACCATAGCCCTGAAAGGCAGCAAGAAGGTGTTTGTACGTGTAGATGATGTGTTGATTGAGTAGAAGATGAATAAGTTAAAACATAAGAAAGGCTGCAAGTGTGCAAATTACCCACTGCCTTTAGCTGGGGAAGTAGTTACAACAAAAATACTTGATAAAGGGCCTTGACTTTTAATCAGAATACGAAATTGAACAATAATTGATAATCCCAGCCAAGAAAGGGAGCAAGTGCGCAAATTTCCCACTGCGTTTGGCCGGGGTAGTAGCTACAACAAAAAGACTCCATAAAGGGCCATGAGTTTGAATCAGAATATGAAATTCAAGAATAATTGATAAACCCAACCAAGAAAGGCAGCAAGTGTGCAAATTTCTCACTGCCTTCGGCCGGGGTAGTTGATACAACAAAAAGGCTCGATAAAGGGCCCGCACTTTGAATAGGAATATGAAATTGAACAATAGTTCATAATCCCTGCGAAGAAACGCAGCAAGTGCGGAAATTTCCCACTTCCTTCTGCCGGAGTAGTATCTACATGAAAAAGGCTTGATAAAGGGCCATGAGTTTGAATCAGAATATTAAATTCAAGAGTAATTGATAACCCCAGCCAAGAAAGGCAGGAAGTGTGCAAATTTTCCACTACCTTCGGCCGGGTTAGTAGCTACAACAAAAAGGTTTGATAAAGGGCCTTGACTTTGAATACGAATATGAAATAGAATAGTTGATAACCATAGCCAAGAAAGGCAGCAAGTAGGTGTGTGTACGTGTAGATGATGTGTTGATTGAGTGGAAGATGAATAATGTAAAAAATAAGAAAGGCTGCAAGTGTGCACATTACCCACTGCCTTTTGCTGGGGAAGTAGTTACAACAAAAAGGCTCGATAAACGGCCTTGACTTTGAATCAGAATATGAAATTGAACAATAATTGATAACCGCAGCCCATAAAGGCAGCAAGTGTGCAAATTTCCCACTGCCTTCGGTCGGGGTAGTTGTTACAACAAAAAAGATCGATAAATGTCTAATGACCAATGTGGAGGATAGAAATGCTCCTGTTTCCTGTTTAATAAATGCATAGAAATTTAAGTTTACCAAAATCAAGATCAATATGTGAATCAAAAAAAAAAAAAAAAAAGATCAATATGTGAGTATGGACTGTTTGCCGAAGATGCTGTTGCAGCAGTTGATGTGCTTGGTGCAGCAGCAAGTGGGTTGTGCTGCAATCTCTGTGTTGCTGCTCAAGCAAAGTTGTTGGGGTGCAAGTTGTTTACGTGTTGCACTATATGTGCTGTGCCAAAGGAGTATTTTTTGGATTGATCGCCCCTTGAAAGAGTTGTTTGGCAAATTTTACAGGTTACTAATGGTCGGTGTGTTTCAGTTAGTATGTGTCTGGACTTCGCTGGAATCTTCAAGGGACACATTAGGGCTTCCATAATACAGAAATACTTTGTACTTAGTGACATCCAATTCTATTTTATGTAGAACAGTTGAATTCTACATCTGCCTCTAGGACTAGTGGGAGGGTAGCATTTCAAAGTGTTTGACAGGTTACACTACTTGTTTCCATGCAGCCAAAGAAAACTTAGCATGGTTCTGCATGGTCACCCTCTCACACAAAACCCAGCACTCAGCATTCAGGATTGTAAAAGCTTGCCATAGGAGTGATTGATGAGTTTATATATGTCAGTGACAAAAGAAAAGAAAAACAAGTACGCTTGTTTTACATTAGAGATATACAGACCTGAAAGACTATGCATGTAAATCCGTTAAATCGTTTTTGAAGGTGTGGAAGAAAGCAGTGAAAGGGTGTTTAGAAGCAATACTGTCCAGCATAAAATGTACATAATTGTTCTTTTTGTTGACTCTTAACACACCTTTTGGATTATGACCATGGATTAGTGGTGTAACTATATCAAAAATTCTATTGTCAGACGTCTACCTTAGTGATAGTGGAACTGCCACTACTTTTTAGACTACCATTGAACAATAATGTGTGGAGGAGCGGTATTGCTTTTGACCTTCAAAGAGGAGGAAGATTTAAATTTATATTTCAACACCTTAACAAAATAGTTGCTCGATTTGAAAAAGAAAATTAAGTAGGAATGTTAGAGGAAGTCTGGCCCAACTCTAAAAGGATTGTGCAAATCGTGACAGCTGAAGGAAGTGTGTCTCAACATTTCTTCTTATGATAATCCCAACACAACACTAGATCGCAGGAGTATGCAAAACATCTAATTAGACATCTTGCATGCGATCGCATCTTTACTTTAAGACATACATTTTGTACATTTGTAAGCAGTAAAAGGTAACCAGGATGTTACATTTGGTTTGATACATTCAATGTGGACCCATCTGCTGCATTCGAAACATTGGGCCTGTTGGTGAAAAGTAACTTGTTATTAACATTGCATTGTTTAAAGGTCAATAGCTTTTTGAAATGAAAACTTTATATGTATTTACATAGTAAACATAGTGACCTCTCAACATTCAGTGGAAAAGTTGTAATGAAATTCAAGAATAAGTGATAACCCCAGCCAAGAAAGGCAGCAAGTATGCAAATTTCTTACTGCCTTTGGCTGGGGTAGTTGTTACAATAAGAAGGCTTGATAAGCTTTGAATACAAATATGAAATAGAAGAACAGTTGATAACCATACCCCTGAAAGGCAGCAAGTAGGTGTTTGTACGTGGAGATGATGTGTTGATTGAGAGGAAGATGAATAAGTTAAAAAATAAGAAAGGCTGCAAGTGTGCAAATTACCCACTGCCTTTAGCTAGGGAAGTAGTTACAACAAAAATACTTGATAAAGGGCCTTGACTTTTAATCAGAATATGAAATTGAACAATAATTGATAATCACAGCAAAGAAAGGGAGCAAGTCCGCAAATTTCCCACTGCGTTTGGCCGGGGTAGTAGCTACAACAAAAAGACTCGATAAAGGGCCATGAGTTTGAATCAGAATATGAAATTCAAGAATAATTGATAAACCCAACCAAGAAAGGCAGCAAGTGTGCAAATTTCTCACTGCCTTCGGCCAGGGTAGTTGATACAACAAAAAGGCTCGATAAAGGGATGCACTTTGAATAGGAATATGAAATTGAACAATAGTTCATAACCCCTGCGAAGAAACGCAGCAAGTGCGGAAATTTCCCACTTCCTTCTGCCGGGGTAGTATCTACATGAAAAAGGCTTGATAAAGGGCCATGAGTTTGAATCAGAATATTAAATTCAAGAGTAATTGATAACCCCAGCCAAGAAAGGCAGGAAGTGTGCAAATTTTCCACTACCTTCGGCCGGGTTAGTAGCTACAACAAAAAGGTTTGATAAAGGGCCTTGACTTCGAATACGAATATGAAATAGAAAAGTTGATAACCATAGCCAAGAAAGGCAGCAAGTAGGTGTGTGTGTACGTGTAGATGATGTGTTGATTGAGTGGAAGATGAATAATGTAAAAAATAAGAAAGGCTGCAAGTGTGCAAATTACCCGCTGCCTTTTGCTGGGGAAGTAGTTACAACAAAAAGGCTCGATAAACGGCCTTGACTTTGAATCAGAATATGAAATTGAACAATAATTGATAACCGCAGTCAATAAAGGCAGCAAGTGTGCAAATTTCCCACTGCCTTCGGTCGGGGTAGTTGTGACAACAAAAAAGCTCGATAAATGTCTAATAACTAATGTGGAGGATAGAAATGCTCCTGTTTCCTGTTTAATAAATGCATAAAGTTTAGCAAAATCAAGACCAATATGTGAGTATGGACTGTTTGCCGAAGATGCTGTTGCAGCAGTTGATGTGCTTGGTGCAACAGCAAGTGGGTTGTGTTGCAATCTCTGTGTTGCTGCTCAAGCAAAGTTGTTGGGGTGCAAGTTGTTTACGTGTTGCACTATATGTGCTGTGCCAAAGGAGTATTTTTTGGATTGATCGCCCCTTGAAAGAGTTGTTTGGCAAATTTTACAGGTTACTAATGGTCTGTGTATTTCAGTTAGTATGTGTCTGGACTTCGCTGGAATCTTCAAGGGACACATTAGGGCTTCCATAATACAGAAATACCTTCTACTTAGTGACATCCAATTCTATTTTATGTAGAACAGTTTAATTCCACATCTGCCTCTAGGACTAGTGGGAGGGTAGCATTTCAAAGTGTTTGACAGGTTACACTACTTGTTTCCATGCAGCCAAAGAAAACTTAGCATGGTTATGCATGGGCCCTCTCTCACACAAAACCCAGCACTCAGCATTCAGGATTGTAAAAGCTTGCCATAGGAGTGACTGGTGAGTTTATATATGTCAGTGACAAAAGAAAGAAAAACAAGTACGCTGGTTTTACATTAGAGATATACAGACCTGAAAGACTATGCATGTAAATCCATTAAATCTTTTTTGAAGGTGTGGAAGAAAGCAGTGAAAGGGTGTTTAGAAGCAATACTGTCCAGCCTAAAATGTACATAATTGTTCTTTTTGTTGACGCTAAACACACCTTTTGCATTATGACCATGGATTAGTGGTGTAACCATATCAAAAATTCTATCGTCAGACGTCTACCTTAGTGATAGTGGATTTACCACTACTTTTTAGACTACCCTTGAACAATAATGTGTGGAGGAGTGGTATTGCTTGTTTACCTTCAAAGAGGAGGAAGATTTAAATTTATATTTCAACACCTTAGCAAAATAGTTGCTCGATTTGAAAATGCAAATTAAGTAGGAATGTTAGAGGAAGTCTGGCCCAACTCTAAAAGGATTGTGCAAATCGTGACAGCTGAAGGAAGTGTGTCTCAACATTTCTTCTTATGATAATCCGGACACAACACTAGATCGCAGGAGTATGAAAAACATCTAATTAGACATCTTGCATGCGATCGCATCTTTACTTTAAGACATACATTTTGTACATTTGTAAGCAGTAAAAGGTAACCAGGATGTTACATTTGGTTTGATGCATTCAAGGTGGGCCCATCTGCTGCATTTGAAACATTGGGACTGTTGGTGAAAAGTAACTTGTTACTAACATTGCATTGTTTAAAGGTCAATAGCTTTTTGAAATGAAAACTTTATATGTATTTACATAGTAAACATAGTGACCTCTCAACATTCAGTGGAAAAGAGGTAATGAGTCCATAACTAGGAAGTGTGCATAGCCAGCTAAGCAACATGGCAGACGTAACTTTGAAAAGACCCTTGCAAAGGCCTCAGTTATCTGAGTCATACTAAGATACACCCTGCATCAGACGAATGTGAACTGGCGACTTAATGCCTCCAAAACACCCCAAGGACTTATATCACTTAATTTTGATCTTCAGCATCTACAATCATTGAGGGTACTTACCATTAAGTTTCGCATATACATTGATGAAGTATCTTGCTTGCAGATACCACAATACTTTTCAACAGACTCTAAATGTAAAAAAAGATGTACATTAGCACATCATAACAGCAATGGTAACAATTTAAAACTTATTTTGCAATATATCATGCATGATTCTAGGTGTTTTCAGATCCAGGAATAGAGATAGTCACAACTGTTGAAAACATTTTCAAATGGCTTCACTACGAACATTATTGAAAATTCACAACTATAATGACAATATCTTACTATACTATGTTAAAAATTAATGATATGCCTTTATCTATAAAAGACCTTCTATGAATAAATAAAATACAGAATAATCCAATGTTCAGGACAACACTACAGTGTGACACCTTATTTATCATTGAAATGTTAAAGTCAAACCTGATGACTGCATTAGGTCCATTGCAATTTTTAGTAGATAATTCCCTAGAAATATTACATTAGTAAAAATCTTGGCAAATTGCTGCTGCGTTAGGTAGCGTTCTTCAAACTGAAAACATAATAAGCAATGTATATGTTGAGCAAAAGTCCGGCCTGAATGTTAATGTACATAAAAACAAATAATCACAAAAGGTCTGAGGTTGAAAAGCAATCATAGGTTTCAGTGCTCTAGATACATTACAAAATCATTTAGAAAAATTAGCATTTAAAATATTTGAAAAATATTTCTTTGACAATTTGAACTATTACAACCAGTCATTTTCCAACAAGAACTTTCAAAATAGATTGATAAATCCTCTTACCAAAAGTATCCAATGACAATCATTATTTGCACCAGTAACACTGAAAAGTCACATAACAGATATGAATATTTACCTGAAAAGTAGAAGAGCGATATTTGCCGAGGAAGATACAATACGACACTGTTGCTGATATTACTAAACAGTAAGGTTAAAATTAAAGGATTTCAGTACACACATTGATTTGAAATTATTACTTAAAGATAGGTAACTGTAATAGGAATGGAAATATACATACATTTGGTCTTGACAAACATATTTGAGAGGAAGATATCGATTACCTGTAAAAATATATGAAAGCACATGAGCTTCTAAAGAGGAACCAATATGTACATCATACGTTATTAGCCATAGTATACACAATTTACATGTAGCAGAAACTAACCTCATCAACCATCCAAAAAAGTCACATTTCTTAAAGAGGAAATTAGTTTAATAACCTACCACAAACCTTTCTCAAACACAAAAAGTTCATCAGAAATACCTTTGTTACATTAATGTAGTTTGTAAAATATGTTGTGTGCAGAAAGACATAATCACGTACTGTTCTTCAACCTATTAACTTTTCACCTGTATAGGAGAGAATTACACCAGCCAATAGAACATCATTAATCTAGACATTCAAATTATGTGCCAATACTGAAAAAATTATACTACAGTCAACAGAGATTTTTTTAGATAGTCTACGCAATCCATGCTTCTGGAATTTACTGAAACCATCAGGATACACATTACGGCTTACATAATCCAGAAGCTCTTGGTACTTAGTGGCATTCATTTCTATGGAAAATGAAGATAAATGGGAAAAAACTTTAGAAGAAAAGCATTACAGATGTAAAGAACACATTTTATATGCTCACATTCAAGTATAAAGACATAAATGACTATAAAGATGTGTGAATATATAATTAGTAAAACAACTGTCACCCCGTCTTCACAGCTCAATACGCCCACAAAGTTTAAGTGAGGGATACAGAGTACAGTCCATACAAAGGGACGGGTAAGCCCTGCCAAATGGATGCAGTTTGAAAACATGGCAGTTTTAGAAAGGGCGCTCAGGCACTGTAGTGACAAGCGTGACTTTTTTTAATTTAAGGTTACATGTGTGGGTGGCACAATTACTGTTGCAGGCTCACTACTAGCATTTACATGAGCAGCTCCGGTATATATAGTATACTTTACTATCAAGAGTAACATAAATATGACACAGAAATTCATGCACACACAATTTATTTAAAAAAGGCCTAGGAGGGCCCCGTGACGCAAAAGGAAATATTACGATCAACCATATAGATCAATAAGAATAGAGGCCTGGAAAGGCCACGTGACGTAGCAATAAACATTAAAAGTCACAGGAGGATTAGGAGGGAGAAAATACGATGAAGCACAAAGCACGTACCGCACAAAAATAAAGCAAAACAAAGCTGGGAGGTGCACATGACGCAGTAAAAAACATAATACTAATATGAACGCACAATATATAACAATACAGGCTAAAGCACGTGACACAGTTCAGAAATACGACACATAAATTCATGCACACACAATTTATTTAAAAAAGGCCTAGGAGGGCACTGTGACGCAGAAGGAAATATTATAATCAACCATATACGATCAATAAGAATAGAGGCCTGCAAAGGCCACGTGAGATAGCAATAAACATTAAAAGTCACGGGAGGATTAGGAGGGAGCAAATACGATGAAGCACAAAGCATGTGGCGCACAACAATAAAGCAAAACAGAGCTTGGAGGGCCACGTGGCGAGGTAAAAAAATACTAATATGAAGGCAAGCTTGTCTGCGCCCGTCCACGCCCAACCGACGCCAGACGCCAGGATCCCTGTATGTTTCCGGTAACTATTCTTTTAAATTGGTTTTATTTGGTATTGCTATAGATGCAACCATTTGGCCAGAAAGCATGTCTATTCTACAATATTCCAGTGAAGACATCAAAGCACTCAATTCTCCTCCGACCATAATCTCTGAGTCACTTGCTATAACTTTGGCTAGACACCCTTAAATTTTCTGCACAGTCCCTCTTGCTGATGAGATAGAAATACAATCAGTTTCCAGGCCCAGTTTCTCTAATACTGACAAACCTGTCGCACAACTTAAGGCCTTATATTTTAATGCTCGTTCAGTCCCGAGGCATGTTTCAGAAATCTGAAGTCTACTTGATTTAGAGGCTCCCGATGTCTGTTTCATAGCAGAAACGTGGCTGCATGAAAATTCCATGCCAGATGTAAATACTGCTTTCTCATCAGAGTACGGATTTATACAGCTTGATAGGAAGGAAACTAGAGGGGGTGGACTTTTAATTGCAGCTACAACATTTTTTAAAATTGTTAGTTTGGATAATTTTATTTCCAACTATCTAGAAATTATTGTGTTCATAATTGAGGGATCTACTAATAATATCTGGAAAGGAGCTCTAATGTACCGCCCTCCTGGTGCTAAAGGAGAATTTCCTAATAATTTTTGGGAGATTTTTGCACCCCATGTTCTGGACTCTGATAAATTTCTTCTGATAGGGGATTTCAACTATCATGCAGATATACAATCAAATTCTGACACTGGAAAATTAATGGCTAATATGAATACTCTGAAACTTGCCCAGAAGGTCATCGGCCCCACACATCGGGCCGGCCATACGCTGGACCTTCAGTTTTCTAATTCCCCTGAAATTTTAGTGGACGCTCCAATTCCGCTTCTTTGGACGGACCATTACTTATTGAAATTCTCTCTTCCTATGACCACGGTCAAGTCGCCATTGGCTAATAAACATATACTATGCAGACCGTTAAAAAAAATTACTGTACCTGTATTTGTAAAAAAATTTCATTTGGAAGAATTAACACCAGATATCAGTGCAAGCACAGCTGCACTACAATTCGAAAAGGCGATAGAGATAGCATTGGACAAAATTGCCCCAGTGAGTAAAGCCAAATGTAAGAACAGATCAGCCCCCTGGTTTACTGATCAATTAAAAACCATGAAATCTCTATGCAGAACCGCTGAGAAAGAATGACGAAATATTAAAGAGCAGGCTGATCGCAAAAATATAAACTACTGCACTCTAGCTACATGCATGACATCAAGGTGACAAAGGGAGCATTCTTAGCTGAACGGATAAACAAAGCGGGTAATTCATCTAAAGAAGTTTTTCAAATTCTAAAAGAACTTACTATCTCTAGAAGTATGTCGATAATTCCCAATTCCCAAGAGTGGACTAACGCCCTCTCAAAAATTTTTGAGGATAAGATAACAGCCATTCATTGCTCATTCCCTTATAATCAAAATATAGAACCGTCCGAAGTCCTTGTAAATCAGACACCTGACCAACTTTATGTAATGAATGAATTTTTTAAACTTGACTGTAACTCAGTCTCTTCAATTGGTCTGAAAATAAAGTCTGGATCACCCTCCGACCAGCTCTCACCTAAAATATTTTCAATACTTGCTCCTGCGTTAGCAGAACATCTGACCAACCATTTTAATAAATCACTCTCAGATGCAATATTCCCTGAAATATGAAAAACAGCAAAAATTAGACCAATCTTAAAAAAGTCCACAGTCGACCCTAACATCCAGTTAAATTATTGACCCATTTCACTGCTTCCATACTTGGGAAAAATGTTGGAGTCCTTTGTCAATACACAGCTCGTGAATCATCTCGAGAAAAATGTACTTCTGGATAAGTCACAGTCTGGTTTCAGGACAGCTATAGTACGGAGACAGCGTTGATAGAAGTAGTTGATAACATCATACTGGCATTGGATGACCATCAATCAGCTATCCTCGTCCTGCTCGATCTGTCCGTGGCCTTTGGCACCATCTCCCATCGCATTTTGATACAACGGCTGTGGGAGATTGGTGTCAGAGGAAAGGAGTTAAAATGGTTCTCCAGCTATCTGTCCAATAGGTCTACTGCTGTTCAGATCAACAAATACAAGGCAGGAAAAAGACCTGTTAAAATGGGGGTGCCACAGGGCTCAATTTTAAGCCCCACACTCTTTAATGTGTATATGACACCCTTGGCAAGAGTGATCAGGGCCTATGGTTTTGATGTGCAGTCTTATGCTGACGACACTCAAATTTTAATCACACTGGGACCTGATGTAAATGACACAAAATTACGGTTTAAAAACTGCTTGATCCACGTTGAATCATGGATGAATGTTAATCATCTGCAGTTAAATGGTGGTAAATCAGAGGTTCTACTCTTTGGCAAGGCAGCCGAATACTGGACTCAGGATTGGTGGCCAGCTGAAGTAGGCAGTTGTCCAACACCGAAGGAGTCAGTTCGAAATTTGGGCTTTCACATGGATAATAAACTGTCCATGGAAAGCAAACTCAATCATTGTGGGCACCTGCTTTGGGTTAATGCGCAGTTTGGGAAAGATTTTTAAGTGGATTCCCATAGAGGTCAGGAAACCCCTAGTACAGGGTTTAATTATTAACAGAATGGACTATGGGAATGCGCTCTTACTTTCTATAAACAAGCATTACTTAAACAGACTCCAAGTTCTCCAGAATACCGCCGCACGGCTGGTACTAGACCTTCCACGATGATCTTCAGCCACCGTCTGTTTGAAAAATCTTCACTGGCTTCCGGTAAGGAAGCGCATTCTTTTTAAAACTCTTTGCCTGGTGCACAAACATATGTACAAAAGCGGTCCAAAGTACTGGTCTAAGAAACTGAGATGGTATAAGCCTCAAAGAGATCTTAAATCCAGCAAGGAGTCTCGGCTGACACCCTTGAGAATACAAACCTCGAGAAATGGTGGTCGTGCCTTCTCCTTTCTTGCCCCTGCCCACTGGAATAAGATGACCCTCCATCTTCGCACCATTCCTGAACACAGCCTCTTTTGAAAAGGTTTGAAGACTTGGCTTTTTGCTAACTAGCCACCTACCTTTCTTTTGTTATCTCCCATGTCAGAGTCGTCTGCTAGCGCCATGAGACTCCTCGGACGTGATTTGTACGCGATACAAATGCCACTGATTTGATTTAATTTGAATGCCCAAATTGTAACAATACAGGCTAAAGCACGTGACACAGTTCAAAAATATGACACAGAAATTCATGCACACACAATTTATTTAAAAAAGGCCTAGGAGGGCCCCGTGACGCAGTTGGAAATATTCCGATCAGCAATATACGATCAATAAGAATAGAGGCCTTGGAAGGCCACGTGAGGCAGCAATAAATATTAAAAGTCATGGGAGGATTAGGAGGGAGCAAATACGAGGAAGCACACAGCATGTGGCGCACAAAAATAAAGCCAAACAGAGCTGAGAGGGCCACGTGACGCAGTAAAAAAGTAATACTATCATGCAGGTATAATTTACAGCGGAGGCTGATGTGATGGCTTCTCTTACCTTTTCTTCTGTCATCTCTTGTCTTGTCTTCAAAGGCTGGGGTTTTGGCTGGGCTGGGCGCGGGCGCCGCCACCGATCCTATGGTTGCCTGGCTGGGCGGCAGCAGCAGTGACACCACGTCGAGTGTCACGAGTCCTTCTCCGCTCCAGCAAACAGTTATTTTTATGAGTGAAATATCCAGCTAACTATAACATGTGTGAAACCTATGGTTTTTGCAATGAATTTGCAAGGTTTTTTAAATGCTAATTCCTAACTATAACGTGTGTGCGTGTGTGCAACCTAAGGTTTTTTCAGTGAATATATATATATATATGTAGATATATATATATATATATATATATCTATATTACCTACTGGCGATAGCCAGTAGGTATATATAGTTAGGATTTTTTTCCTATGGGATTTTTGAAAATTCTATGTTGAATAACTTTGGCGTTTGTGGACGGAATTGGCAGAAATTTTCTGGAAAATGGAACATTTTGTTTCTGAGCAGCCCCTGAAAATTTGGGGGGGGGGGTCGTCAAGGGGGGGCCGAGAAAAAAGGGGGGTCCCAAAACGAGTTTTTACAATGCAATTTTCCATAGGGCGGTTGGCCTCACTTTTAGCTCGAACGGCTGAATGGATTTCCACGAAACTTGGCAAAATTGTAGGGACTGGTAGCCCGATGTGCCTTTTGTAGGTCTCAATATATGTGCTCCAGTGGATTTTGAGTAAATTAGGTAAAAAAAAAGATATATATCTAGAGCCGCGCCCCGGTACGCGTACCGGGGAGCGCTTCAGGCGCGCCACGCGACTTGCGCACGGCAAGCTGATTGGTTCTCGGGTGTCTGTAAACATTCGAAACAGTCCGCAGCGGCCGCCATCTTGTGTCTCGGTGGGATTGAGACACAAGAGGTGGCAAGAATCAAAGGGGGGAAATTAGCAAAAGGGGGCAGGGTACACCCCCCTGACCCCCTACTTTTGATGTGGGGGCCATAAAAGGCTCCCGCGGGTAAAAAAAATAAAAAAATAATATCGATTTTCGCGGGGGGGAGCGCCCGGTACGCGCACCGGGGAGCTTACGGGGGAGCGTACCATGGAGATTAAAAATGACAGACTTTTTAAAAAAAAAAAAAGCTTCTTTTTATAAATTGGAGGTAGTTCTGAAAAGAACTTTTTTTTTGATTTTGTTGTTTTATATATATTTTTTTGTTTTTGTTGTTTTATATTTTTTTTTAGACTTTTTAAAACAATTTTATATTTTTTTTGGATTTTTGTCAAGGGAAAAACAAAAACAGGGATTGCAAAACTGCTCAACAGGAGCAAAAATTTTTTAAAATTTAGGGACTGGCAGAGCAGCGGTGTTGCTGCTTCTTTAGGGCAATCAGTTCAACACTCTGCTCCCCATAGCAGAGCAGTTCGTCACACTCTGTGCACAAAAATTTGATGCCTGCAAACACCGGCTGAATGTTAGGGACCATTCTTCCACGGGGTGGTCCCGAAGGTGTTGCTCCACCAGTGGAGGTGCTGCCGCCATCTGTTGGTACATTCCGTGCCAGCTCTCTGACACTCTCCCTGGCAAAGTTGTTAGGGTGTCTTCTTTTGACATGCCTGATCAAATTAGCATTCCCAAAACTATATTTTTTCAGAGGATTGCCTCTGGATAAACTACTCCCACATATTTTGCAGGTTACTTTGGGAGCGTTTACTTTTTTCTGTCCTTCAGGGATGTCGTAAAATTTCCAGATGAAATGGGTTTTTTTCTTTTGCTGAGGAGGGTCCTCATCTAAAAATCCATCTGAATCACTGCTGGATGACTCTCTTGCAGCCATTGCTGGAGATCAGAAAAGTAGGAGATAGAGTAGACAGAACAGCTCTTGCTCTCTCCAAGTACAAAGCAATAGTGAGAGAAATGGGTGGGTTTCACACAATTTGGAAAATAAAAAGTTCTGAACCAATGAAAAGTGTTATTTTAAAGTCACATGGTTTGACGCGCTTACGCTACGCGCCCCGGGGCGCGCCCCGGGCGTGTATCGTAAGCGCATCGGGGCGCTTACGTTGCGCGATCGTATGCGCTTCCGGGTGCGCTTACGCGGTACGTCATAAGACGCATCTCGTGGCTACGCGATACGTGTCTTATGACGCAAGGCGTGGCGGCTACGCGATACGTCACGATGTTGTTTTCGTTCGCGGCAATAGCGCTTCCGGGACGCGTATTTGTACGCGCCCCGGGGCGCGCCGCAAGATTGCGCTTACCCGTGCGTTCACCTGTCCGCGCCCCGGGAGCTTACAAAAAAAAGTATTAAAAAAAATTATTAATAAACATATAAAATATATTTTTGGATTTAAAGAAGAATACATTTTACAGCTATAGATATTAGCTTTTAAAAAACCAATGAAATTCACTGAAAAAACCATAGGTTATAGACCATATATAGTTAGGAATTAGCATTTACAAAACCTTGAAAATTCACTGAAAAAAACATAGGTTATAGACCATATATAGTTAGGAATTAGCATTTAAAAAACCTTATTTTACTCACACAAAACCATTGAAATTCCATATATAGTTAGTTGCACTAACTATATATCGCGCACCCGCAATCCACTGCTGATCATGTCACATATTACATCATTCATGACATGGTCAGTGACATCACTGATGACATCACTGATGACATCTCAAATGACATCACTGATGACATCACTGATGACAACATCCAGTGACTGTATGTTTCTGTAAAGTTAAAATATGTCTTACATATTGAAGAATGAGTGGATGTATAAGTGTCTGGATGAAGGATTTAGTAGGTGCGTGACTGACTGTATGAGTGAGTGATTAAATGTGTCTCACTGAATGCATGGGTTAGTGACTAAACTGTCTTAATTTGTGCATCATTATGTCTGTTGTTCTGTAAACTGCTGCATGTGTTGATCAGTAGCTATACGAGAGGCTATATGTGTTATTAATTGGTTGCCCAAGTATTTCTATGGGAGATTGAGTTTGTGTGGGGGTGGCTGGAAGGTGTGTGACTCTATGCATAGATGTGTGAGCAGTTTATTCACTAGGTGTATGAGTTCAACAGTGCATGTGGAAACAGCTACATGGGCAGTTGACTGTGTGCATGAGTGTATTGATGAGTGAATGGATATCTCAATGCTACATGTCATAGTAAGTACATATGTAAAACACAGTACATGTGAGTGTTGGCATATATAAATAACTGTGCATGAGAGCCACTGAATGAGTGAGTGGTTGTATCGATCATTGTGAACTTGTATCAGGGATTGTATAAGAGAGTAAATATGTGTTAGTATATGTTTCAATAAGTAAGGTGTGTTTAACTGTATAGTTGAAGAAATGGAGGTGAGATTGTTTCTTTGCATGACTGACTGGGTGTGTGAGTAACTCCATGGATGAGTGGCAGTGTGTGAGTGTCTGTATACACTGAGTGTATCTAAGGTTATATTAGAGTCTGAAGAGGTTTATCGTATTAGCACAAGAATGATGTCAAATGAGATGTCATCAGTGATGTCATCAGTGATGTCATTTGAGATGTCATCAGAGATGTCATCAGTGATGTCACTGACCATGTCATGAATGATGTAATATGTGACATGATCAGCAGTGGATTGCGGGTGCGCGATATATAGTTAGTGCAACTAACTATATATGGAATTTCAATGGTTTTGTGTGAGTAAAATAAGGTTTTTTAAATGCTAATTCCTAACTATATATGGTCTATAACCTATGTTTTTTTCAGTGAATTTTCAAGGTTTTGTAAATGCTAATTCCTAACTATATATGGTCTATAACCTATGGTTTTTTCAGTGAATATATATATATATATTCACTGAAAAAACCATAGGTTATAGACCATATATAGTTAGGAATTAGCATTTACAAAACCTTATTTTACTCACACAAAACCATTGAAATTCCATATATAGTTAGTTGCACTAACTATATATCGCACACCCGCAATCCACTGCTGATGATGTCACATATTACATCATTCATGACATGGTCAGTGACATCACTGATGACATCACTGATGACATCTCAAATGACATCACTGATGACATCACTGATGACATCTCAAATGACATCACTGATGACATCATCTAGTGTCTGTGTGTTTTTGTAAAGTTTAAATACGTTTTACATATTGAAGAATGAGTGGATGTATGGAAGACTGAGTGTGTGTGTGGCTGGCTTGGAGGTGTGTGACTCTGTGCATATCAATGTGTACTTGTATCAGTGATTGTATAAGAGAGTAAGTATGTGTTAGTATATGTGTGAAAAGTATGGTGTTCTGTGTTTAACTATAGATGAGGAAATCGAAGTGTGATTGATTCTTCACAGGACTGACTAGGTGTATGAGTGCATATGATAGTGTTGTAATAATGAGTGACTGTATGTATGAGTGATTGTATGGGTGAATGAGTGAATGTGTGTGTAGACGTAGGAATCAGTGAGTGCGTATGTAGTAACTGGTATTGGTGTGTCATGATGTCATCAGTGATGTCATTTGAGATGTCATCAGTGATGTCATTTGAGATGTCATCAGTGATGTCATCAGTGATGTCACTGAAGTATGGTGTTCTGTGTTTAACTGTATAGATGAGGAAATGGAAGTGTGATTGATTCTTTACAGGACTGACTTGGTGTGTGAGTAACTCCATGGATGAGTGGCAGTGTGTGACTGTCTGCATAGGTGTATGAGTGCATATGATAGTGTTGTAATAATGAGTGACTGTATGTATGAGTGATTGTATGGGTGAATGAGTGAATGTGTGTGTAGACGTAGGAATCAGTGAGTGCGTATGTAGTAACTGGTATTGGTGTGTCATGATGTCATCAGTGATGTCATTTGAGATGTCATCAGTGATGTCATCAGTGATGTCATTTGAGATGTCATCAGTGATGTCATCAGTGATGTCACTGACCATGTCATGAATGATGTAATATGTGACATCATCAGCAGTGGATTGCGGGTGCGCGATATATAGTTAGTGCAACTAACTATATATGGAATTTCAATGGTTTTGTGTGAGTAAAATAAGGTTTTGTAAATGCTAATTCCTAACTATATATGGTCTATAACCTATGGTTTTTTCAGTGAATTTTCAAGGTTTTGTAAATGCTAATTCCTAACTATATATGGTCTATAACCTATGGTTTTTTCAGTGAATTTCATTGGTTTTTTAACAGCTAATATCTGTAGCTGTAAAATGTATTCTTCTTTAAATCCAAAAATATATTTTATATGTTTATTAATAATTTTTTTTTTTTATATATTTTTTTCTTCGTTCCCGCTTCGCGAATCGGGAAGCTTCCCGTTAGCTGACCTTGATGCCGCGAAATAGACCGCGAGCCGGTAAACGTTCCTTTACCGCAACTGCCGCGTTAGAAAACAACATCGTGACGCCTCCCGTCCGCATGACGTTTCGCGTTGTCGCGTGATACGTCATATGACGTGCTACGTTAGCGAACTGGTACGCTTACCGAGGCGCAAAGCGCAGGTTTCTGGAAGCAAACCGGGAGGCGGTGCAAAGCGCGTAACGTAAACACAGCAGGTCATGTGACTTGGTAATAACACTTTTCATTGGTTCATTTCACTTTTGGTTTCCTAATGATGTAAGACTAGGTCATATAATCTGCAATGAACACTTTTTATTGGTTGAGAACTATTGTTTTTCCCAAATGATGAAAATCCCTCCTTCTTTCCTCACTCTGACTTTCATCATTGTGAGAGAAAGACCCTTTGTTACGAGTGAGCAATGGCTTCTTTAGTAGCTTCAGCTGGTGCTTCCCCACCACCTCCACCACCTCCAAGGAAGAGAGGATCACCTGCTGAAGTTATCATTCAGCAAGAGGAGGAAGAAGAGGAAGAAGAGGAACAGGAGGAAGAGCACGAAGAGAGGCAGTTTTTGCCTGAGGAGCCCAGGACGTCTCACCGGAAAGAAAACTTCATTTGGCAATTTTTTTAAATTCCCAAAGGTCAGAAAAAAGTAAATGCAAGATTCGTAACTTGCCTTATATGTCAAGATAGACTGTCCAGAGGGACCGACAAAAAATACAGTTTCGGAAACTACACAATGCATCGCCATATGACTAGGTGGCATCCTAACAACTACAGTGCTGCACAGTTTCGTAACGACCTAGATAATCTCCCTATTATGGCCAGAAGATCTGTTGTACCGGAAGTAACGGGACCAGAGGGCAGGGAGATGGTGCCAAATATACAAATGAGATTTGGTGAAGTAAAACAAGTCTGCGTACATTGCAGTGGATTCATTTGCTACAGAGAAAGTAGCATCACTCTGATCAACAGAGCTATTGACTATCATATGCAAGTTTGTACGAAACGCCCCAAATAATAAATTCTTTTTTTTTTTGTTGCTCCTGTTGAGCCCTTTACAATGAATCGTTTTCGTTGCCCCCTCCGAAAAAAACCAAAAAAAATATAAAACTGTTCAGAAAAATTCAAAAAAAGTAAAAAAATATTCAGAAAAATAATAAAAAAAATATAAAACAACAAAAACAATAAAAAAAAAAGTTCTTTTCAGAACTACCTCCCCGTTATTAAAAAATTGGTACAATATTTGGAACTGTGCCAACCTCTATTTCTCTTAGTTCGCTTCCCAGTTCGCTCGCCGGTACGCGAACCGGAAGCGAACCAAAATTTTTTTTTTTTTAAAAAGAACAGTAAGTATAAGGGAAGGAAACAGACAGTTATGTTAAAAGAAAGACAGCTATAGGGGAGTAAACTAGAGATACTATTACCCGTAATCCACTGCTGATGATGTCACATATTACATCATTCATGACATGCTCAGTGACATCATCAGCAGAGGATTGCGGGTAACAGTATCCCTAGTTTATTCCCTATAGCTGTCTTTCTTTTAACATAACTGTCTGTTTCCTTCCCTTATACTTACTGTTCTTTTTAAAAAAAAAATTTTAGATCAGTCAGAAACAGTGAAAGTAATGAAATATAAAAGACTACGTAGAATATGAGCACTGTATGCAACAACTTTGACACTTACAGAAGCCTCACCTTCTCCATGCCTCCTACACAGTTCTACATATACATCATAAATGCAAACAGTACAGAATTAATTATACATGTTAAATGGTTTATTTTTGCTGTTCTCAGAATGTATCAAAATTCACTAAAAACAGTGACTTGAAGGTATTCATCATATAACAGCGGGGAAAAAAAAAACACAATCAAAATGATTGTGTTTAAAAAACCCATACAACATAAGAAATGAAAATTCAGAACTCCTTAAAGTTAACTTACTTTCCATGACGTCCAAGGATGTCCTATGAACAGCTTACACTCTTTTGTGCTGTTATTACTTTCAGCCCGCCACTTTCTGAAAGAAAACCTCCATCGTTTTCAAAAACATGTTACATACAATAAATAACTTCTCGCTCTCTACCACACGTTTCCACAAGGCCAAATCGTGTCTGAGCCATTTATAACTCTTAGAATTCTTTTAAGCCAATCCCGTCATGTTGTATTTCCGCAACTTTCACAATTAAAATGTTGAAGATCATTTTCACAATCCTGGACTAGTAATATCTTCCCCTTCTTGCTCAGTCATGTTCTACATTTCCTATCACACTGATACTGCTTACTATGAAGCAGACTTACACTACCTTTATGACTAGTACAATTATTTAATTCTCTACATCACTTTTAATCACAAAGCAATGTAAAACAGTAGACAGCATTGCAGACTTACATTCCCTCTACTCCATGTTTTGATTGGCTGCTTCAATTAGCTTATAAAAAGAAACAGTTTTTCTGAACTCATTCAAAGTGCACGTATTTCTCCATGACGTCCAGTGTTATGTTAAGAAGTTATGTCTCTGTACTACACTTATCCTCAAGGCCAAATCGTGTAGGAGCCATTAGAACTTCTTGAAATTCCTCAGAGCACATCCCGAGATTCTTTCCCTAAAATTTTGGTTTTAAAAACACCAGGTAAGAGTTTTTAAGGTCATACGGCAATTGTTTTTTGAAAATTAAAACAGAATCATTGCAGAATGACCAGCCATTTCTACACTTTAAATAAGCTGTGTAATGTCCTGATGTTATTGAAGGACCATCATGATATATAATTGCTACAGTTACAAAAGTCCTTCCTGATATTGACAACTGTGAAGCCACAAAATTTTTAATTAAAGTTGTCAATTTTGTTCCATCAGGCCTACATCGTTGGAACATTAAAATGACATACTGGCCATATGTTCGTATAAATAATGTGGACATCATTTCAGATTTACATTGGCTACACTCCATGTTGTGATCAGCTGCTTTTACTAGCTTATTAAAAGAGACTGATTTACTGTCTGGCAAAGTTAAATATATAAATCTTTCTGAGTCTACACTAGTAGTACTTGATACCCTACAGTTCTCGCAGTCATGCTGCCATTGATAAGAAAGCCCAAACAGGTGATCTACATCTACACCTTCATCATGCAATACATCAAGCATATACATTAAAAACTCCTGACAATCTTGCTGACTATTTTGAGAGAATTGTGTTTGGCCTGAACATCTGTCTAACAGATTTCGAATTTCAGACACACTTTCTATGTTTGTTCTATCAGTGCTACATTTCTCTAACACAGAATTTAACAAACTGCAAAATCTTTGATCAGAATTGACCACAATCTCTTCTTTTACATTTTCTAGAGAAAACAAAACATTAACCACTACATTAGCATAGCAGTTGACACCAGAACTGTTTTCAAATTGAAAACCAACAACATCTTTAACAGAATCCTTTTTGTTTCTGCTTATAATTTCAGGTTCATCGACTTTTCGTCTTTTTGCTACAACCTCCCCAGTATTGGTCACATTTCTTCGTTTCCGGCCTACCACACGTTTCTCAAACAAAGGATACTGAGGCAAATGTGGCGCATACTCTCTTCTTAACCTATTGTATTCCTTAACACAATCTAGATCCGCACAAATGTTTGTGACATCACACTCAATCAAGTACAATCCCGATAAAGTTCTAACTCGTGACAATGCCACATATGCCATACCCTCCTTGAACACAGAACTGCCAATATTCACCAATGCACAGTCTACACTTAAACCTTGCGATTTGAGGATTGTCACCGCATATGCCAAGCAAACAGGAAACTGCTTACGACGAACATATAAGTCTTTTACAAGCAAAAATCTAGCAGAACAACGACCAATTAGCTGTACTTCCTCAATGCCATCAAATTTAATTTTTAAAAATTCAATTCCATCTCTATTTCTGTATTTCACAAAATCAACAACATTACCCATTGATCCATTTACCAGACCTCTTTCAACATGTAAATTCCTTCTTAAAATTATACAGCAGTTCAAGCACACATTCAGAGTCTTTTCAAAACCTGCAGTTTTAGATATACTCTTCTCTAATGAATCCAATTTTGTTTTCAGATTCTCAGACAAAATAATTGTTGATCCCATATGCTCTACTCTGTCAATAGCTTCCAGTTTCACAATCTCTTGCTTTTCTAAATGCAACATTTTGTTGTTGAATTTGGCACATTCTGCAAGAGTTGGCATCAAACATATTCCAGATTTCTTCTCAGTAATTTTCTGAAAAATATTCTCAGGCACAACATCTTGTTCTGGATATAAATTTGACAGTAATCGTGCATGTAAAGCTTCTTTCCCATGCTCGGTCACTTTTCCAATTCTAACATCTTGTAGAATAGTCTTGTAAACTTCATCCTTTGCCTGATGCATATTTTCATGCAGTTCAGCATAATTGAAGTTTAACCATATATTGACGTTGCCAATGCTCCCTAAGCACTTCCTGGTATCTTCATGCGTCAGCATTTTGAACACAGGTTGCCCTTTCACTGGTGTCAGCTGCAGAAGATCTCCGAAAACAATGATGTGTTTGCCACCAAATAACACATCATACTCTGTTTTGAGAACTTCTTGCATTCTCAAATGCACAAAGGCAAGCATGACATTGGAAACCATGCTTACTTCGTCAATGATAAGAAGTTTCATTTTCCTCAAGACTCTTGAAACTTCAAAACAAGCATCTCCAGATAGCTTGTGATATTCTAATTTGTTGTCATGCTCCACTGGCAGCATCAGTAAACGATGTAAAGTAATCCCTTTAATGTTATGTGCTGCCAGTCCAGTTGGAGCGGTGACAACACAAGACAGCGATGACTCTGTCCTTTCCTGCAAATAACATGAAATTGCTTTAATAAGGAAACTTTTTCCAGTTCCCGCTTCTCCACTCACGTACAGTCGGACAGGCTTCAACGACGTACATGAGCACTCTTTCTTGTCATGACTTAATCCATGATCAATTTGCATGGTAAGTTCGTCATATATTTTCCTCTGCTCAACGTTGAGTTGTCTTTCCAACTCTTCTAAGTTAACCGCATCCTCCTGAGCCTGTGCCATGGCTCTTTCCACTTCATTCATAGCAGTGGCAGCTTCATTTTCGATAAGAGGTCCTCCTAGTGGATCCTGACTCAATGAAGCAGAACTCTGACTGTCCTGAGAACTGTCTCTGGCAATCTCAGCTGCAATCGTTGCTTCCTGCTCAATTTCCACATTCAACATTTCTACATATTTGAGAAAAGCAGGACATTCTATGGTCTCCTTGGCAGCATTGAATGAGTCTTCGTAACAAAGGAAATCTCCAAGCAGTTCCTCTTCTGCACGCCAAGGCTTAAAAAGTTGCAAACGTGCTAAATAGAAAAACTCCTTTTTTTCAGGAGATTCGCCACTCAATTTTCGATGGTTTATCAAGTGGCATTTTCTTTGCTTGACCAGACATCCCTCACTTCCTATTACAGCATACACTCCTTTCTCAGTATCTTCTTTGATGTTCCTCTTGAATATGTAATTTTGCAGAACCTCATACAGACAAACATTCTCGAGGTGACTGCTTCGATTTGGATAATATGTATCCAACATGTTGGTCTTCAAAATGTTGGTACTGTTTGGCTCCTTTTCCGCCAAATACTCAATTTCCCGCACAGGTTTGAGAACTCGATTACGCGTTGTAGCAAGACCAACACTCGCCCAAACGATACTCCTGGACTTGGCATAGAGACTTGCTGAAGACAACCGGTCAGAACATTCGTAAGCTCCCATTTCTCGATGCGACAACATCTTCAGACTGAAACTGTACAACTTCTTGCTGAGGCTCTTTTCATGGGAAATGTCCTCCCACATATCCTTCAATTCTGTCTTCTCTTTTTTGGTGATGTAAGATGTCACATACCGAGCCACAGCCATACAGTTATCAGCCACAAACTGTATATCCATGTTAGCATTCCACATGGACAAAATCACCGGGTTGTAGTCGTTGATGTACTTAGACTCTTCGTTCCTCTTCAAATTGTATGTGTTTTTAGGTGATTTCTTCATCACATTATGTCGCAGCGAAGACATCAAACTGTTCACTCTTCCTTTAGAAATCACCGGTCGTGGAAAGCCGAAACGACATTTGGTGTAGAA
Organism: Lissotriton helveticus; assembly: GCF_964261635.1. Taxonomy (NCBI): domain Eukaryota; kingdom Metazoa; phylum Chordata; class Amphibia; order Caudata; family Salamandridae; genus Lissotriton; species Lissotriton helveticus. The sequence continues at coordinate 687,955,562 of NC_136057.1, read as the reverse complement.
CTTGTCTTTGTTCCGGAATTTACGACGACAGTACTTTCCACATCGATGGCTTTGGAAACGTAGAACTTTTTCTCTTAGGCTTTTTTTCTCCTTTGCGTTTGGAACAGCACACGTAGAATACTGTTCTATGAAACTCATCACTGAGTCTTCTGCATCCGTTCCAAATTTAGGTGCATCCTTGATCCACAGCAACATATGTATATGAGGAGCACCTCTTGCTTGGTACTCCTTCCTCCAGAAGAAATCCAACACCTCTCCAAGAGGTGGATTCTTCTTATTCATGATGAAAGACATCATACCTTCAAATCTATGATTAAAGTACCTACATACATTGACTGGATCCAAAGAGCACAGTTCTCCGGGTGTCTTGAATTTGATGTTTTCTACGTTAGCATTTGCCTCTCGTAGAAATTCAAGTAAGTCTTCCCAGCCATACTCAGCACAGCTCAAAGTGAGGAACCATGTGGGAGTTCCTAAGTTTCTCAGCATACATTTTAAATCACCATGACGACGGTACCAGTACTCATTAGTACCACGCTGACACGCCATGAGATTAATCAGGTGAGAATCCAAAATACTGTCTTGGACATTGACTTTATCCATAAAGTCACTTGCCGAGATGTTTTGCATGTGTATACCACTTTTCAAGATGTGGTTCACTGCATATGACAGTCCAGACAGATCGCTTTCTTTTAGGAGATGAAACAAATACGGAATGCATTGTCGAAACCTAGGATCTCCTGCATACAATCGCAAAGTCCGGTATTCAGAAGCAGGAATTTGATGAGGTCGCTCATCATATCTTCCTCCCTGACCTGTTGGAAAAAGCTGTGGGAAACACCGAGCTTCCAAACTTTCCTCCCAAACACTAATGGGACTCCCTTTCGCTTGTTTCATTTGAAACAACTCAATAGCATTCCCCATGACTTCCTTGGAATGCAAAGGATGAACACTATAATGTTCATATATTTCTTCACTAGTACAGGGTTCTACTTTCTCAATTTGACCAGCACACAAATCGCTATCCTCTTCCTCACTTACTTCCTCTTCTGCAACATATACATTTTTATAGTATTTATTATATTTTTTCAAATACAATGTTGCCCTTTTGACTTTCCTAACATCTACTAAATCTTGCCATATTTTCTTATTCTTTGTCGGAACCCCATTAACTAAGATAACAAGAGGTTCCTCTTCCACTTTTTCTACTCCAATTGTGTTAATGTTTTTCTTCAAATCTAGAGGCAAATAAACAACTCTTCCCTTTAATCCTCTCTGTAAATCTGATGGAGGCAATTTCCCTGTCTTTGGCTCCATTCTTACAATAGCCTGAAAGGGATGGATACTTTGAATCAAAATAGATTCATAAGTATTTAAATCCTTCAATTCAGAAGGAATCTCAACCAATTCCAGATTATTATGAACTGCTCTAGCAGGCATCTGGTTTTGATTTAATTTGTTACAACAATAAGTACACACACGTTGATCCAATCCCAAATCAAAACAATTTTCTACCATCAAGTATGTTGTAAAATCCTTCCATTCACTATTATTTTCCCTTTCACTTTTTCCATACAAATCCACTAACTTAGTCTGATTCTTATAATAAGTGCGTCGACAACACACACAAGTGAAATTTGGCCTCTCACTTGATTTCACCTCATACGTCGCAATTTCCCTCTGGAAATTATCTGTACTGGAAACCTGTACACTATCTTCCACATTACTCTCTTCTTCTTGGTCAATTTCAACATTCTCCTCTTTACTTCCAAAGTAACAAAACTCAATTTCTTCACATATATTCTTCACATCTATTTCAGAACCATGCAAAAGAGCAGCGCATAATTGTTTAAGCATAATTGCTGGACTTTTAGCATAATACAACATTCTAACTAATTTCCTCACTTTATTATGATGCACTGCTAGCATCCTGAAATGATGAAAAACACTCTGGCATACTCTCCTGGAAAGACAAGCCAGTGAATGACCATGCAAACCTATCACTTCTCTCACTCTGCAAGGATCTAATTCTTGCAACAACTTCATTTTCTGCTTCAAACTTTTCTTATTAAATGACCGTATAAAATCACAAAGCAAATTGATGGAATCCTGTCGTACACTGCAAATACTACTACACTTCCAGGTGTACACAGGACCCTTAGGACGTCTCCCTAAAACCTCATTACCTAACACCTCTTCTATCTCTGTTGTCACAAGTTTTTCTTTTTCAACTGGACAACCATCTTTCACTTCATAAGCTCGACCACTGGTGTCAACTGCATGCACCAAATCATTATCCTGGAAATACCTCTTCAAAAAAATTACTACGATTAACTATTCTCTTCCATCTACTATTTCTTTTGAAAATCATAAATTGCCTTGTTTAGCTTCCTAATTCTATTGATTGTCAAAATAAATAACTTACGTTTAATTTCAAATGCCTGATCAATAACTTTCTCAACTATTTTTTTTCTCTTATAAAAAACCACTTTCTGTTGACCTTTCTTAATATTTTTTAACAAATTGCCAATTATCCTGTTGCGGAACATTCGTTTACGAATGTCCCTAAACTGTTGTTTCCTTCTACTTTCATGCATAGAGTTATCTCTTACTCTAGCAGTAACATTTTTCATTGGCCTTTCCTTTCCGTTTGAATTGCTTCTCCTTTTCTGGACTGAAACATTTTCTGTAGTAATATTTTTTTTACTACAGATATTTCTTATGAATGTTTTTGTACTCTTACCCGGTGCTTTCTTGGTGACTTCACAAATCTTTTTGTTAGAGGACTGCTGCTTTTTTTCATTCACCTGCTGTCTTTGACGTTTTGCAGCCTTTCTCACTCTTTCTTTGGTTGGCATGCTGAAATCTTGAAATGATCTGCAGTTGAATCTGTGGTAAAATATAATAAAAAATTTTATTAACCACTATTACCCAACAGTAAATTAATAACAGTCATCAAAAACTTAACACATTACTTAACATTTTTACATAGAACATTTTTTTGTACATGGCAAATTTAGAATACAGAAATAGCAGAAAAGAAATGGAATTTATATTCATTTTACCTGTGCTGTTTTATATATGAATCTGATCTAATTTTATGACCATATTTTAATATTTTATTGAAGACACTACACATAACCTGTTTTTGAAGGTGTCTTTATTTTTAAATTAAACGGTTTAAATATTTACTTTTTATTTATTATAAATTTATAAAATAAATGTTTATAGTTCCATAGGCTCAAGCACGTCAGCTTCCCATCCTATGTCATACAATTCTGACAAATCTGCATCCTCATCACGTTCTTCTTCATCCTCAGGATTGAAATCATCCAAGGGATCAACATCCACTGATGTTTCAATTACGAGTTCAATGATGAGGTCGAAATCAACTGATTGCTGATTGTCGCTCATGTTGATGTTGTCTTTATCTTTAAAGAAAGATAATAACAATGAGATGTTGCAGAGTAAGAGACAAATCTCAGAGATTATAATAGTAAAATTGTTTAACAAGAGTAACATTTTGCAGCTATTATTTAACCATGTCCAACGATGCTGAGGAGGCAGCCGCGGGCCGTGGAGGGAGTGACGGTGGAGCAGGGAGGCGGGTAGGGGGAGGGGCAGGGTGGAGGGACCTAAAAACTGGCATATGAATAATTGCAGGTAAGTACACAATTTAATTATTCAAACGAATTTCGTAGCGCGCACAGCATCGCAAAATGCGATGCTGTGCGCGCTACGAATTTCGTTTAAATAATTAAATTGTGTACTTACCTGCAATTATCCATATGCCAGTTTTTAGGTCCCTCCACCCTGCCCCTCCCCCTCCCCGCCTCCCTGCCCCACCGTAACTCCCTCCACGGCCCGCGGCTGTGAGGAGGTGAAGCCTATCTCCAATTTTTCACTGAACAGGACTCATCTCTTCTTAACCTTGGATAAACCTCACCGACTCTGTGTCCCCTGCACATAATTAAATGTAAAGGGGCAGATTTATATTAACTAGCACATCCCCAGGGATGCACCAGTTAACGTTCACCGCTGCTCTGCCACCCACGGTGTGCCGCATTTACAATCAGATAGGACAAAGCTGCATCAAAACCCTGCGCCTGCTTGAAGCAGGCATAGATCTTGACGCAGGTAGGCTGAAAGCTAAAGCAACAACTAAGTGTCGTGTGCAGAAGTTGCAAAAAAGGAAAAATGGCGTTTAAACCAGTAATGAGCCCATGCTAACTTAACACAGTGTAAAGATATCCAGGATCTACATCAGTTTGGAGTTCACGAACCTGGCAGGTACAAGGCACTGAGGCTTTGCACCGTGCATGTCTCATCCCAAATCATATGTTGTTTGTGAATGAAACAATTTCCCAGACCAAATGCTTTGGATTGGCTACTTCTAAAAAATTAAACACCCCTACTATCCCGGAGTTAGAGGAATATGATGGTTGGAGTAATTTTACTCGGTTGTCCATTAAAGATTTACAGGCCCTACTCCGTAATTCTTCCTTTAACATTTCCAGTATAAATCCAAAAGGTTGGCTGCTTTGGCAACGTGCCTTATCCACGGTTTAATAACGCTGCCTTTTGCTTTATATAAGTTTTCAAATTGTATGAAATATATACCAATAGGTCGTTATGAACCTTTAGGTAGTGGTTTTCTTCATGAGGTCTGGTCGCTTCCATACACATACAGATGTTTTAAAGATGATCAAGAAGTTTATCTGAATGGAGAGGAATGCACTGAGACGCCAGATCATTCACTAATGTGTAGGCACATACAGTTACACGGTTCATGCAACAAACACCGACCAAATATGGCTTGCGTGTTGCAAGGCACGCCAGTTCCTGCTATCATCCTCACGTTCAAGTTGTTGGAAAATGGTAGTTATTTGATGCTCAATAATGAAGATTGTTCTGGGTTAATTAAAAGTATTCCTTTTATCGTAACAGTAAGTGAACGGGTTATTTGCTGCAGAAATGTTCTATTTCCTCCCACACATGAACATAGGGAGTTTTCAATCTGGCCACAAATACCAACCTTGGGAGCAGATTTCAACGGCATGGCAAGAATAAGAGCTCTTTTGTCTCAGAGAGAGGTGGCCTTGAGTTCGGCCCGTGAAACTTTCGTGCTTCACATAGCGAACACCCGTACAGAGGTGCAGACCCTTTTAAATACTGATTCGCCTTTCCATTTCAGCAAGATGGTTCGGACTATCTTTAACGCGTCCTCCACAAAGGGCCTGGCGCACTTTTTTAAAGTTGTTACCAGTGGTCTCGTGACTTCATTTGAGAAAATCTTTGGAGTCATCCCTGCTTTCTTTCATTCTTTTTTTCCACTGTGCTTGGTGGATTCCCATTTTTACTTGCATTACCAGCGGACGCTCTTGTGCTTTTTTACATTTTTAAATATGGATGTCCCTCCTGTACAAGCTCCCGCCCTGCAGCTGCTGACGCTGTTCCGCAATCGCATGCTTGAATATTATGGCACAATGCCGTTGGCGATATTAAGCACGGCATATGGATTATCTTTTCGATTCTCCTACTTCCCTGTGTCCAGCCTGTATTTCACTGCCTGACCTGTGATTTTGATTGGGCCATTGATTTGTGTCTCTGCGGACCGGTTTCTCCTGACGTCGACTCTAATCAGCTGATGAGTCCTATCATTACTCACGAGTTGGTTTGTCCTGGCGAAAGGATTATGGCTGTGGCATTGATGCATGGACTAATTGGTCCCTGGAATTTACTGGCGGCAACACAGTCTTTCTTGGAACAGAGCTTTCTTGAAAACCCACCGAGCTGTCCTCTGATGGTGATAGAGGATCCGGTGCTGGGAGAGCACGTATGTTCTTTTCCGCTTTTAAATTGGATGGCTGAACTCTTTTCGGATGAAGACGGTGACTTCCTATTGGAGGCTGTTGCAGCTTATTTTGCATACACAGTTATGTCATAGACCTTTTTCATGTTTGATATGCTGAGTACTAGCATTTCATTGACAATTCATTGACTTATTTGTCAAGTTTTTATTATTTAGCTTGCCTATTGGCTTAAGCCTCGATAAAGTAGTTGGCTGTTTTATTTTTCTTTAGCATTAAATTTTCCTAGTTTTTAATGTTTTACCTTGCGGACCGTCCACATATAAAGTTGCAATCTGCTCTCATGAGATGGCACTTCTATTATCTTATTCAGTTCGTTTCCGGATCATGGGGAGGTGTCATCTAGATCCTGGATATCTTTACACCGTGTTAAGTTAGCATGGGCTCATTACCGGTTTAAACGCCATTTTTCCTTTTTTGCAACTTCTGCACACGACACTTAGTTGTTGCTTTAGCTTTCAACCTAGTAGTTCATCGTGGTTTACATGAGAATAATATGTTATTGCTCTACTATCTGCTTTGCTTGTTAAACTATATCTGTACAGCGAGTGCTGAAGTTTCAAGAACAACACGATACAGAATTGTTATGAGGTCTGATCTCCACGACTTCATACTCATAACATAAGTGCAGCTTCTGCCAATTCTGGGCATGAGGCGGGTTTTATATTGCTTTGCCGAACACACATACACAACACTTGATGCGGTTCACATGAAGAGAGAGCTGGTGTATGCTGATGTGATTCCTTCAAATCTAAGACACTAAAGTATGGGCACGCCCTAAACCAACACAAAGAGACCTTCTTAGCAAATAATATAATATGTGTATTAGGGAGGGTGAGATATAAGCAGCCGCGGGCCATGGAGGGAGTTACGGTGGGGCAGGGAGGCGGGGAGGGGGAGGGGCAGGGTGGAGCCCTCTCCACCCTGCCCCTCCCCCTCCCCGCCTCCCTGCCCCACCGTAACTCCCTCCACGGCCCGCGGCTGCTTATAAGTGTTGCTAACTCTTATTCATTTACAGCATGTTAACATACTGTCACCATTCGCTTTTTATGTACTAGTAACTATGCTGGTAATTTTGCTACTGATAATATGTGTACTTGTATTATCTAAGATACTACGCCTGAGAAGACGGCATTAGTAAATAAACATTTCAAATACACATGTGTTCTTCTTAACTCCATGTTCTGGTTTCTAAGAAATATATAACGACCGAGTGTTCATGAGTTCCACGTATCCTGAGGTACTATAAGTTCATATTCTGGATTGTCTAAACATTGAGAGTTTGTTATATCCAATGTGACACTGTACCTAGCTTGCTAAGGGGTTTTTGATTACTAAGGTGAGTTTTGGGGCACCCTAATTCGCCGAGGTTCCAATCCTCTGTGCACAGTTCTGTGTGAGAACAGAAACCCTGCGACAGGGGCACCCCTGAGCCTTGCTGGAGCTTCATCACACTTGCGATACAACTCCAGCAATGCGCCACCTTTACGGCACAGATACGTCACGCATCTGTGCTGTTTTTGCCCCATGATGCGCCGCATTGTAAATGCAGCACACCATAGGTGGCGGAACAGCGGCACAGGATGACTAACACATCCCTGGTGATGCGCCAGTCATCATAAATCTATCCCTATGCTTCTTATCTTGTTAGAGATGAACCGCCATATGTATCATCAAAGTTTTTTGCATTTCCTAAATAGCGAACTTTAAGGAATAAATAGCGATTCTTTACCATTCCTAGTTTGCGATGAGCTATTTGCTAATTACAAATTACCCATTCATTTCCATGGAGCAGGAGGCCCATACGAATGAAGGTGCAATTTGCGATTAGCAATTACCTCATTGCAAATTACGAATTTTTCCGAGGGTGCAGGGGTGTCTCAAGAACACCCTGCTGCACCCCTGAAAAAGAAATTTAGGGGCATATGGCGCACATAAATTTTGAAAACATTCCTTTACCTCAAAAACGATTTTCAACTCATAATTTGAAAACACTGCCCACGGGGAAATGACTTAAAATGTCCTCAAGACACATGAAAGTCTTTTTTTAAAGCCTTTGCAACTTTTTTGGGTCACTTTTAACATGGCTAAGTAACTCAAACAGTCAAAATCTAAATTTACCATGCACAGGTGGGAGCATATTTACAAGGAATTTGCTCCACGGAGAAAGGTCTTTTAATTTAATATTGCAAAAATAACATCAGAGACACTGAAATGCCTTCTAAAGAAGCATACACCATTATGTCCTTGTCATAAATTTTAAAAGCATTCATTTTCCCCAAAAACGATTTTCAAGTCATAATTTAAAAACACTCCACATGGGGAAATGACTTAAAATGTCCTTAAGACACATGAAAGCGTTTTTTGATTGCCTTTGCAGCATGTTTCGGTCACCTTTAACATGCCTATGTAACGCAAACATTCAAAATCTAAATTTGCCATGCACAGGTGGGAGCATATTTACAAGCAATTTGCTCCACAGGGAAACGTCTTACATTAAAATGGGAAAAATAACATCAGAGACACTCAATTGCCTTATAAAAAAGCATACACCATTATGTCCTTGTCATAAGTATTAAAACCATTCCTTTTCCTCAAAAACGATTTACAAATCATAATTTGAAAACACTCCACAGCTCCTATGCACATAAAAACCCTGTCAGTACTAATACTTCACATTTTCTCCAATTACAATTTCTCAAAGAAACAAAATCTATTTGTAAAACACTTGAGACAAAGCAACATTTGAAAAACACAACTTTCTTCACAATTTTCTCCTTAAAGCACACTATTTTCTATCTAAATTAAAGAAATCTTTTCTCACCTTAGCAAATACTTTGAGTTTCAAAACAGTCTCAGAAACACACCAATTTGTCTTCAGCAGAGCAAAAGGTATGCACTCCAGAGTCTGCAGCCATCAAAAGCACAGAAATGCTGTAATTCTTCACACATATCTCTCATGTCACCCAATCAAAACTCTTCCCTCACTTTTTTTCAAATCAAAACCCTTCCCCCCTCTGCCCTCTCTGCTTTTTTGCATAGCAACCACCTCTTGCAAGACCTCTGGTGTTTGCAAGTTCACACAACAATGTTGCAATTGAACTCTGAACTCTCAGTGCACCTGCATATCCAGTGCATTCTTCCATTTAATGATTTTTTCTTCGCCACTCAAAATACATCTTTCAACGAACTCATCCATGCACCCTAACTTTCTGTTTTCAGCAATCAAAATCCACCAATCACTGTTACTGCTTCATTAACACAGAAACTCCACAGTTTTTTTCATTTTAAACTCTTATTTTTTCAACTGCCATTTCATTGCCACACTTCATCTGACTGCAGCAGAACCTTCTCTCGCCATGTTTTCTGTCTGGATTGTTGGACATAGTTACATCTATTGGGCTCAGAGGTACGCTGAAAACAGGAATTTACCTAACCTCAATTTACAAGATGTGGAAATTAAGTGGTTTGGCCACAGAGGATTAAAATGTCACCAATTGATACCATTGGTGAAAACCTTTATGCATTTGCCAAAACCTGACCTGTTAATTGTGCACTGTGGAGGTAATGACTTGGGCACTTTGACTGGGGTAGGTCTGGAAATGCTTTTAAAGGACACCTTTGAGCAATTGATGGCACTTTTTCCTCAGACTGCCTTGGTATATTCAAATATATGCCAAAGACAGAAATGGAGGTGGTTGAACCAATTTTGTCCACAAATTGAGAAGTCGAGGAAGCATGTAAACAAATCTGTTTCAGCTTACATGAGAGACCATGGAATGGGCTCCTTGTACAACAATAACTTGCGTTACTACATGCAAGATATCTACAGAGGAGATGGAGTTCACTTCTCAGATGAGGGCAACAGCATTTTCATTCTGAATTTAAGAATGTGCATTGGTACCTACTTATAAGTACCTAAATGTACCATAAACCCAAAAGCTCTTCTCAGAGCTACCCTACATCTGATCACTCACAATTATTATTTTACTCTAACTTTTTTCACTAATTTTCAAGAAAGTACGCTCCCCTGAACGCTTCCCGGTTCGCGAACCGGGCGCTCCCCACGCAAAAGAACTAAAAAAACGATATTTTTTTTTTTGCCCTGCGAGGCCCTTTTAAAGCCTCCACATCAAACCTAGGGGGTCAGGGAGGATCTACTATGCCCCCTTATGGTCATTTGCCCCTTCGCTTTGGCCTCCTCTTGTCTCTCGATCCTACCGAGAGACAAGATGGCGGCCGCTACGGACTGTTTGGAATGTTTACAGACGCCGGAGAACCAATCAGCTTCGCTTCACAAAGCTCCGTAACGCGAAAAGTCCGCGAACCGGAGCGCTTTTACAGATATATATCTTTTTTTGAACGTTAATTTCTCAAAATCCACTGGAGCACATATATTGAGACCTAGCAAAGGCACATCGGGCTACCAGTACCTACAATTTCCCCAAGTTTCGTGCAAATCCATTCAGCCGTTCGATTATTATTATTTTTATTTTTTTTTGTCCCGCGGAGCCCTTTTAAAACCTCCACATCAAACCTAGGGGGTCAGGGACGATCTACTATGCCCCCTTATGGTCATTTGCCCCTTTGCTTTGGCCTCCTCTTGTCTCTCGATCCTACCGAGAGACAAGATGGCGGCCGCTACGGACTGTTTGGAATGTTTACAGACGCTGGAGAACCAATCAGCTTCGCTTCACAAAGCTCCGTAACGCGAAAAGTACGCGAACCGGAGCGCTGCCCGGTCCGCTGTTACAGATATATATCTTTTTTTGAACGTTAATTTCTCAAAACCCACTGGAGCACATATATTGAGACCTACAAAAGGCACATCGGGCTACCAGTCCCTACAATTTTGCCAAGTTTCGTGCAAATCCATTCAGCCGTTCGGGCTAAAAGTGAGGCCAACCGCCCTATGGAAAACTCAATGTTAAAAACACGTTTTGGGACCCCCCTTTTTTCTCGGCCCCCCCTTGACGAACCCCCCCCAAATTTTCAAGGGCTGCTCAGAAACAAAATGTGCCATTTTCCTGACAATTTCAGCCAATTCCGTCCACAAACGCCAAAGTTATTAGACATAGAATTTTCAAAAATCCCATAGAGAAAAAATCCTAACTATATATACCTACTGGCGACCGCCAGTAGGTAATATATATATATATATATATATATATATATATATATATATGTAAATGTAAATGTAAATGTAAATGTACATGGATTTGTATAGCGCAAATCACCACTGGTTTCTAAGCGCTTGCTTAGGGAACCCGTCCTGGTATTCCCCTGTGAGATACCCTGGCAGGGTATCCACAAGGTGAAAGCCAGGCATCCCACCGCGAGGGGCTGTTGTGGAGATTAAGCAATCTATTGCCCAGAGTCGCAGAGTGTGAACCCATGAATCGATTAGGCACCGGAGCAAGAATTGTCGAGTCCACGGACATTTTTAGGACTCAAGACCCCGCCGAGCCGGGAATTGAACCCTGGTCCCGGGCTGACCTCTGCTTCCAGGTCTGCTTCCTCTAACCAGTGAGCCACACTTCTCCATATATATATATATATATATATATTCACTGAAAAAACCATAGGTTATAGACCATATATAGTTAGGAATTAGCATTTAAAAAACCTTATTTTACTCACACAAAACCATTGAAATTCCATATATAGTTAGTTGTACTAACTATATATCGCGCACCCGCAATCCACTGCTGATGATGTCACATATTACATCATTCATGACATGGTCAGTGACATCACTGATGACATCACTGATGACATCTCAAATGACATCACTGATGACATCACTGATGACATCTCAAATGACATCACTGATGACATCACTGATGACATCTCAAATGACATCACTGATGACATCACTGATGACATCTCATTTGACATTACTGATCACATCACTGATGACATCATTCATGTGATAATACGATGAACCTCTTCAGACTCTAATATAACCTTAGATACACTCAGTGTAAACAGACACTCATAGACTGTCACTCATCTATGGAGTTACTCAGACACTTAGTCAGTCATGCAAAGAATCAATCACACCTCCATTTCCTCAACTATACAGTTATACACACCTTACTTATTCAAACATATACTAAGACATATTTACTGACTTATAAAATCCTGGATACAAGTTCACAATGATCCATACAGCCACTCACACATTCACTGGCTCTTATGCACAGTTATTTATATATGTCAACTCTCACATGTACTGTATTTTACATATGTACTTACTTTAACATGTAGCACTGAGATATCCATTCACTCACCAATACACTCATGCACACAGTCAACCGCCCATACAGCTGTTTCCACATGCACTTTTGAACCCATACATCTAGTCAATCAACTGCTCACACATCTATGCAAAGAGTCATACACCTCCCAGCCACCCACACACACACTCAGTCTCCCATGCAAATGCTTGGGCAACCAATCAATAACCCATACAGTTAATCATATAGCTACTGATCAACACATGCAGCAGTTTACAGAACAACAGACATAATGATGCACAAATTAAGACAGTTTAGTCACTAACCCATGCACTCAGTGAGACACATTTAATCAGTCACTCATACAGTCAGTCATGCCCCTACTAAATCCTTCATCAAGACACTTATACATCCACTCATTCTTCAATATGTAAGACATATTTTAACTTTACAGAATTATACAGTCACTGAATGTAGTCATCAGTGATGTCATCAGTGATGTCATTTGAGATGTCATCAGTGATGTCATCAGTGATGTCATTTGAGATGTCATCAGTGATGTCATCAGTGATGTCACTGACCATGCCATGAATGATGTAATATGTGACATCATCAGCAGTGGATTGCGGGTGCGCGATATATAGTTAGTACAACTAACTATATATGGAATTTCAATGGTTTTGTGTGAGTAAAATAAGGTTTTTTAAATGCTAATTCCTAACTATATATGGTCTATAACCTATGTTTTTTTCAGTGAATTTTCAAGGTTTTGTAAATGCTAATTCCTAACTATATATGGTCTATAACCTATGGTTTTTTCAGTGAATTTCATTGGTTTTTTAAAAGCTAATATCTGTAGCTGTAAAATGTATTCTTCTTTAAATCCAAAAATATATTTTATATGTTTATTAATAAAAAAAATGTTAATACTTTTCTTTTGTTCGCTCCCGGTTCGCGAACCGGGAAGCTTCCCGTTAGCTCATCTTGATGCCGCGACCCAGTCCGCGAACCGGTAAACGTTCCGTTAGCGCAACTGCTGCGTTACAAATCAACATCGTGACACGTCGCGGAAGCGCGACGTATCACGTTGTCGCGTAATGCGTCTTATGACGCGCTGCGTTAGCGCACCCGGAAGTGCTCCGGTACGCGAACTGAGACGCGAAGCGCAGCTCCCCGGAAGCGATCCGCGGCGCGTCGCGAAAGCGCGACGTATCGCGTTGCCGCGTAATGCATCTTATGACGCACCGCGTTAGCGCACCCGGAAGCGCTCCGGAGCGCGAACCGAGGCGCGAAGCGCAGCGAACCGGAAGCGATCGGGGGCGCGTTCCCAGCGCGTAACTTAAGCCTAAGAGGTCATGTGACTTGTTGATAAAACTTTTCATTGGTTCATTTCACTTTTGGTTTCATAATGATGTTAGGCTAGGTCAGGTGACCTAAAAATAACACTTTTCATTGGTTTAGAAATATTGTTTTTCCCAAATGATGAAAACCCCTCCTTCTTTCCTCACTCTGACTTTCATCTTTGTGAGAGGAAGACCATTTTTGAGAGTTGAGCAATGGCTTCAATAGTTGCTTCAGCTGGTGCACCCCCACCACCACCTCCACCTCCTCATGGGAAGAGAGGACCACCTCCCCAGTTTATCAGCCAGACAGAGGAGGAAGAGGATGAACTAGAGGAAGAGGAGACCGAAGGACCACAGTTCTTACAGGAGGTGCCCCGGGTTTCACGTCGGAAAGCCAGCTTTATTTGGCAGTTTTTTTTCACTCCCTCGAGGGCAAAAAAAGTAAATGCTAGGTATGTCACCTGCCTGATTTGTAAAGACCGGTTATCTAGAGGCACTGATAAAAAATATAGCTACGGAAACCATACAATGCATCGTCACATGACCAGGTGGCATCCACTGAACTACAGCCAGGCGGAGATACGTGACATGCAAGATAACCCAACAACAACTCCTGTGGCCCGGTCAACATCACTAATATCATTGACAGCAGCAGAGGCACGGGAAACCGTGCCAAACGTTCAGGAGAACTTTGCTCATATCAAACATACCTGTATGTATTGCGGTGCATTGCTGTCATGTGGTAACATGAGCATTAATTTAATTAACCTAGCTATTAACAATCACAATTGCCCTAACCGCCCCAGACAGTAATTTTTTTTTTGCTCCTGTTGAGCCCTTTTCAATGCCTGTTTTTTGTTGTTTCCCCTCCATCAAAAACAAAAAAAAACATAAAAATGTTCAAAAAATACAAAAAAAAGAAAAAATGTTCAGAAAAAAAAAATATATATATAAAACAACAAAAACATTAAAAAAAAAGTTCTTTTCAGAACTACCTCCCCTTTCAAAAAAAAATTGCTAGAATGTTTAGCACTCTGGCAAGCTCTTTTTTTTTTAGTTCGCTTCCCCGTTCGCTTCCTGGTTCGCGAACCGGGAGCAAACCAAACAAAAAAAAAAAAAAGAAGAGTAAGTATAAGGGAAGTAAACAGAGAGTAATGTTAAAAGAAAGACAGCTATAGGGAGTAATCCAGAGATACTGTTTAATAGATCTATTTACCGAAGAAAAGATGGAAGAGGGTATAATTGTGAAAAACAAAATAGATAAGGAAGTGAAAGAAAAAAAAGAGAGTAGAACAATAACAAAGAAGAGTTTCTTGGAGAATGTGAGTGAATGTTCAAAATAAGATTAAAACATGTGGAATAACAGAGAGAAAAAACAGAAAACAGAAAAGAAAAAATAACAGAAAAGATTAATTGAAACAGCAAAGAAATGTAAATAACATAGAACCATATCATCAACATAGGCAATAAAAGTTTTGCAGCTTTTATCAGCAGAAATGTGTCGCTAAAGCCGCTTTTGCGGCGGAAAACTGCCGCTAAAACCACTTTTGCAACAGTTTTCTTCCAATAAAAACAGCAATAATTTTATTGGCTGTGTTGATAATATGTCCCTTAGTGTGCTTGAACTACAGAGAGAAAGCATAATGAACAAGTAGTGAAAGAGTGATCAGTCAAAGACACTAAGAGTAATAGAGACGGAGTGAGTGAACAAGAGTGAGGACCTATGAGAAGAGAGGGACTGAGAAAAGGAGTGGAAGGAGTAGAGTAAGTAGGTAATAGAGAAAAGAATGAGGGAAGTAGCAAAGGCAGGAAACTGAGGGTTAAAGAAATGAAGCTGTCGAACTACTACTAGGTGAATGTGATAGAAATGTAACGAAAAGAGTACAAAACATTTACCTTATAATTGTCGTTAACTTACTCACTTTTTGTTTTTATACTTTCAATCTGTGAAAGAGAGAACAAACATTTGAAAAATATTAAAACATGTATTTAAAAATTAGAAAAGACAAGGGAAAAGATTGAAGGAGAAACAGAGTTTCTTTTCCTCATTTCACAATCACATCACCTGTGTTGCCTTTGGTTAGGTATCTCATAGTGCAGATGGAGTCTAGCATATCAAAGAGTACATAGAAGTTGAGCAAAATATACAACAATTTTGACATTTACAGAAGACTTAGCTTCTTATCTTGTTGGAGATGAAGTCAGGCCTGTCTTGCAACATGGTGCATCTTTTGCATCACTGCTGCATCGGTTTCATGTGGCACGGGTTTTTTACAGCATGACACATCTGCCTAGATGCATCAATTTGTAATTTTGTCGCCTCATAGCAAATCTTTTGCACCGCCGCTGCATCACAAAAGTGACGCACAGTGGCGCAAAAGAGGCATACACCTATCATAAATCTGTCCCTAACATTTGAAATGATTGATTCAGGATGACGATAAGGTGTGGCCTATCCAGAGGTTTGTTTAAGGTGAGGCCTACTCAGGGTTTTAGATGAAATTTACGCTTGTTGAAGAGTACAGAGGAGATAATACATGTGACGACCTACCAATGAAGTAAGTCATGTCCACTTCACTCTTGAACAAAGGCCAGACCTCTTCTGTGTCCATGGACAGACCTAAACTTCATCTGCACAATGTCATTCGTAAACTTAGGAAACACAGGTGATGTAATTGAAAAATGTGGAGTTTCTTTTCCTCATTTCACAATCACATCACTTGTGTTGCCTTTGCTTAGGTATCTCATAGTGCACATGTAGTGCAGCATATTAAACAGTACCCAGAAGTGCAGCACTGCATGGAACAACTTTGACACTTACAAAAGCTTCAGCTTCTGCATGCCCCCTACACAGTGCTAATTATATACATTTTAAGCTAATGGTATCTTGCTGGAGATGAACTGAAACCTATCTTGCAACATGGTGCATCTTTTACACAAAAGTGACCCACAATGGAGCAAAAGAGGCGCACGGCCACCATAAATCTGACCCTAACATTTTAAAGGATTGTTTTAAGATGCCAATAAGGTGTAACCTATCCACAGATTTGTTTCAGGTAAGTCCTACTCAGAGTTGCAGATGAATTTTAGGTTTGTTGAAGAATACAGAGGAGAAAATACATGTGCAAACCTACCAACCAAGTGTGTCATGTCCACTGCACTCTTGAACAAATGTCAGACCTCCTCTGTCTCCAGGAACAGGCCTAAACCTCATCTACACAATGTGATGTGTAATGTTAGGAAACACAGGTAATATAATTGAAAAACGTGCAATTTGTTTTGCTCATTCCACAATCATATCACCTGTGTTTCCTTTGCTTAGGTATCTCATTGTGGAAATGTAGTCTATCATATGAAAGACTATGTAGAATATGAGCACTGTATGCAACAACTTTGACACTTACAGAAGCCTCTCCTTCTCCATGCCTCCTACACAGTTCTAAATGTACATCATAAATGCAAACAGTACAGAATTAATTATACATGTTAAATGGTTTATTTTTGCTGTTCTCAGAATGTATCAAATTTCACTAAAAACAGTGACTTGAAGGTATTCATCATATAACAGCAGGGAAAAAAAAACACAATCAAAATGATTGTGTTTAAAAAACCCATACAACATAACAAATCAGAATTCAGAACTCCTTAAAGTTAACTTACTTTCCATGACGTCGAAGAATGTCCTATGAACAGCTTACACTCTGTTATGCTGTTATTACTTTCAGACCGCCACTTTCTGAAAGAAAACCTCCATCGTTTTGAAAAACATGTTACATACAATAAATGACTTCTTGCTCTCTACCACACGTTTCCACAAGGCCAAATCATGTCAGAGCCATTTATAACTCTTAGAATTCTTGTAAGCCAATCCCGTCATGTTGTATTTCCGCAACTTTCACAATAAAAATGTTGAAGATCATTTTCACAATCCTGGACTAGTAATATCTTCCCCTTCTTGCTCAGTCATGTTCTACATTTCCTATGACACTGATACTGCTTACTATGAAGCAGACTTACACTATCTCTATGACTACTACAATTATTTAATTCTCTACATCACTTTTAATCACAAAGCAATATAAAACAGTAGACAGCATTGCAGACTTACATTCCCTCTACTCCATGTTTTGATTGGCTACTTCAATTAGCTTATAAAAAGAAACAGTTTTTTTTAACTCATTCAAAGTGCACTTATTTCTCCATGACGTCCAGTGTTATGGTAAGAAGTTATGTCTCTGTACTACACTTATCCTCAAGGCCAAATCGTGTAGGAGCCATTAGAACTTCTTGAAATTCCTCAGAGCACATCCCGAGATTCTTTCCCTAAAATTTTGGTTTTAAAAACACCAGGTAAGAGTTTTTAAGGTCATACGGCAATTTTTTTTTGAAAATTAAAACAGAATCATTGCAGAATGACCAGCCATTTCTAGACTTTAAATAAGCTGTGTAATGTCCTGATGATATTGAAGGACCGTCATGATATATAATTGCTGCAGTTACAAAAGTCCTTCCTGATATTGACAACTGTGAAGCCACAAATTTTTTTATTAAAGTTGTCAATTTTGTTCCATCAGGCCTACATCGTTGGAACATTAAAATAACATACTGGCCATATGTTCGTATAAATAATGTGGACATCATTTCAGATTTACATTGGCTACACTCCATGTTGTGATCAGCTGCTTTTACTAGTTTATTAAAAGAGACTGATTTACTGTCTGGCAAAGTTAAATATATAAATCTTTCTGAGTCTACACTAGTAGTACTTGATACCCTACAGTTCTCGCAGTCATGCTGCCATTGATAAGAAAGCCCAAACAGGTGATCTACATCTACACCTTCAGCATGCAATACATCAAGCATATACATTAAAAACTCCTGACAATCTTGCTAAATATTTTGAGAGAATTGTGTTTGGCCTGAACATCTGTCTAACAGATTTCGAATTTCAGACACACTTTCTATTTTTGTTCTATCAGTGCTACATTTCTCTAACACAGAATTTAACAAACTGCAAAATCTTTGATCAGAATTGACCACAATCTCTTCTTTTACATTTTCTAGAGAAAACAAAACATTAACCACTACATTAGCATAGCAGTTGACACCAGAACTGTTTTCAAATTGAAAACCAACAACATCTTCAACAGAATCCTTTTTGTTTCTGCTTATAATTTCAGGTTCATCGACTTTTCGTCTTTTTGCTACAACCTCCCCAGTATTGGTCACATTTGTTCGTTTCCGGCCTACCACACGTTTCTCAAACAAAGGATGTTGAGGCAAATGTGGTGCATACTCTCTTCTTAACCTATTGTATTCCTTAACACAATCTAGATCCGCACAAATGTTTGTGACATCACACTCAATCAAGTACAATCCCGATAAAGTTCTAACTCGTGACAATGCCACATATGCCATACCCTCCTTGAACACAGAACTGCCAATATTCACCAATGCACTGTCTACACTTAAACCTTGCGATTTATGGATTGTCACCGCATATGCCAAGCAAACAGGAAACTGCTTACGGCGAACATATAAGTCTTTCACAAGCAAAAATCTAGCAGAACAACGACCAATTAGCTGTACTTCCTCAATGCCATCAAATTTAATTTTTAAAAATATAATTCCATCTCTATTTCTGTATTTTACAAAATCAACAACATTACCCATTGATCCATTTACCAGACCTCTTTCAACATGTAAATTCCTTCTTAAAATTATACGGCAGTTCAAGCACACATTCAGAGTCTTTTCAAAACCTGCAGTTTTAGATATAGTCTTCTCTAATGAATCCAATTTTGTTTTCACATTCTCAGACAAAATAATTGTTGATCCCATATGCTCTACTCTGTCAATAGCTTCCAGTTTCACAATCTGTTGCTTTTGTAAATGCAACATTTTGTTGTTGAATTTGGCACATTCTGCAAGAGTTGGCATCAAACATATTCCAGATTTCTTCTCAGTAATTTTCTGAAAAATATTCTCAGGCACAACATCTTGTTCTGGATATAAATTTGACAGTAATCGTGCATGTAAAGCTTCTTTCCCATGCTCGGTCACTTTTCCAATTCTAACATCTTGTAGAATAGTCTTGTAAACTTCATCCTTCGCCTGACGCATATTTTCATGCAGTTCAGCATAATTGAAGTTTAACCATATATTGACGTTGCCAATGCTCCCTAGGCACTTCCTGGTATCTTCATGCGTGAGCATTTTGAACACAGGTTGCCCTTTCACTGGTGTCAGCTGCAGAAGATCTCCGAAAACAATGATGTGTTTGCCACCAAATAACACATCATACTCTGTTTTGAGAACTTCTTGCATTCTCAAATGCACAAAGGCAAGCATGACATTGGAAACCATGCTTACTTCGTCAATGATAAGAAGTTTCATTTTCCTCAAGATTCTTGAAACTTCACAACAAGCATCTCCAGATAGCTTGTGATATTGTAATTTGTTGTCATGCTCCACTGGCAGCATCAGTAAACGATGTAAAGTAATCCCTTTAATGTTATGTGCTGCCAGTCCAGTTGGAGCGGTGACAACACAAGACAGCGATGACTCTGTCCTTTCCTGCAAATAACATGAAATTGCTTTAATAAGGAAACTTTTTCCAGTTCCCGCTTCTCCACTCACGTACAGTCGGACAGGCTTCAACAACGTACATGAGCACTCTTTCTTGTCATGACTTAATCCATGATCAATTTGCATGGTAACTTCGTCATATATTTTCCTCTGCTCAACGTTGAGTTGTCTTTCCAACTCTTTTAAGTTAACCGCATCCTCCTGAGCATGTGCCATGGCTCTTTCCACTTCATTCATAGCAGTGGCAGCTTCATTTTCGATAACAGGTCCTCCTAGTGGATCCTGACTCAATGAAGCAGAACTCTGACTGTCCTGAGAACTGTCTCTGGCAATCTCGGCTGCAATCGTTGCTTCCTGCTCAATTTCCGCATTCAACATTTCTACATATTTGGGAAAAGCAGGACATTCTATGGTCTCCTTGGCAGCATTGAAAGAGTCTTCGTAACAGAGGAAATCTCCAAGCAGTTCCTCTTCTGCACGCCAAGGCTTGAAAAGTTGCAAAAGTGCTAAATAGAAAAACTCCTTTTTTTCAGGAGATTCGCCACTCAATTTTCGATGGTTTACCAAGTGGCATTTTCTTTGCTTGACCAGACATCCCTCACTTCCTATTACAGCATACACTCCTTTCTCAGTATCTTCTTTGATGTTCCTCTTGAATATGTAATTTTGAAGAACCTCATACAGACAAACATTCTCGAGGTGACTGCTTCGATTTGGATAATATGTATCCAACATGTTGGTCTTCAAAATGTCGGTACTGTTTGGCTCCTTTTCCGCCAAATACTCAATTTCCCGCACAGGTTTCAGAACTCGATTACGCGTTGCAGCAACACCAAGACTCGCCCAAACGATACTCCTGGACTTGGCATAGAGACTTGCTGAAGACAACCGGTCAGAACATTTGTAAGCTCCGATTTCTCGATGCGACAACATCTTCAGACTGAAACTGTACAACTTCTTGCTGAGGCTCTTTTCATGGGAAATGTCCTCCCACATATCCTTCAATTCTGTCTTCTCTTTTTTGGTGATGTAAGATGTCACATACCGAGCCACAGCCATACAGTTATCAGCCACAAACTGTATATCCATGTTAGCATTCCACATGGACAAAATCACCGGGTTGTAGTCGTTGATATACTTAGACTCTTCGTTCCTCTTCAAATTGTATGTGTTTTTAGGTGATTTCTTCATCACATTATGTCGCAGCGAAGACATCAAACTGTTTACTCTTCCTTTAGAAATCACCGGTCGTGGAAAGCCGAAACGACATTTGGTGTAGAACTTGTCCTTGTTTCGGAATTTACGACGACAGTACTTTCCACATCGATGGCTCTTAGGCTTTTCTTCTTCTTTGCGTTTGGAACAGCACACGTAGAATAATGTTGTATGAAACTCATCACTGAGTCTTCTGGATCCGTTCCAAATTTAGGTGCATCCTTGATCCACAGCAACATATGTATATGAGGAGCACCTCTTGCTTGGTACTCCTTTCTCCAGAAGAAATCCAACACCTCTCCAAGAGGTGGATTCTTCTTATTCATGATGAAAGACATCATAGCTTCAAATCTATGATTGAAGTACCTGCATACATTGACTGGATCCAAAGAGCACAGTTCTCCGGGTGTCTTGAATTCGATGTTTTCGATGTTTCCATTTGCCTCTCGTAGAAATTCAAGTAAGTCTTCCCAGCCATACTCGGCACAGCTCAGAGTGAGGAACCATGTGGGAGTTCCTAAGTTCCTCAGCATACATTTTAAATCACCATGACGACGGTACCAGTACTCATTAGTACCACGCTGACACGCCATGAGATTAATCAGGTGAGAATCCAAAATACTGTCCTGGACATTGACTTTATCCATAAAGTCACTTGCCGAGATGTTTTGCATGTGTATACCACTTTTCAAGATGTGGTTCACTGCATATGACAGTCCAGACAGATCGCTTTCAAACAGGAGATGAAACAAATAGGGAATGCATTGTCGAAACCTAGCATCTCCTGCATACAATCGCAAAGTCCGGTATTCAGAAGCAGGAATTTGATGAGGTCGCTCATCATATCTTCCTCCCTGACCTGTTGGAAAAAGCTGTGGGAAACACCGAGCTTCCAAACTTTCCTCCCAAACACTAATGGGACTCCCTTTGGCTTGTTTCATTTGAAACAACTCAATAGCATTCCCCATGACTTCCTTGGAATGCAAAGGATGAACACTATAATGTTCATATATTTCTTCACTAGTGGAGGGTTCTACTTTCTCAATTTGACCAGCACACAAATCGCTATCCTCTTCCTCACTTACTTCCTCCTCTGCAACATATACATTCCTATAGTATTTATTATTTTTTTTCAAATACAATGTTGCCTTTTTAACTTTCCTAACATCCACTAAATCTTGCCATATTTTCTTATTCTTTGTCGGAACCCCATTAACTAAGATAACCAGAGGTTCCTCTTCCACTTTTTCTACTCCAATTGTGTTAATGTTTTTCTTCAAATCTAGAGGCAAATAAACAACTCTTCCCTTTAATCCTCTCTGTAAATCTGATGGAGGCAATTTCCCTGTCTTTGGCTCCATTCTTACAATAGCCTGAAAGGGATGGATACTTTGAATCAAAATAGATTCATAAGTATTTAAATCCTTCAATTCAGAAGGAATCTCAACCAATTCCAGATTATTATGAACTGCTCTAGCAGGCATCTGGTTTTGATTTATTTTGTTACAACAATAAGTACACACACGTTGATCCAATCCCAAATCAAAACAATTTTCTACCATCAAGTATGTTGTGAAATCCTTCCATTCACTATTATTTTCCCTTTCACTTTTTGCATATAAATCCACTAACTTAGTCTGCTTCTTATAATAACTGCGTCGACAACACACACAAGTGAAATTTGGCCTCTCACTTAATTTCACCTCAAACGTCGCAATTTCCCTCTGGAAAGTATCTGTACTGGAAACCTGTACACTATCTTCCACATTACCCGCTTCTTCTTGGTCAATTTCAACATTCTCCTCTTTACTTCCAAAGTAACAAAACTCAATTTCTTCACATATATTCTTCACATCTATTTCAGAACCATGCAAAAGAGCTGCGCATAATTGTTTAAGCATAATTGCTGGACTCTTAGCATAATACAACATTCTAACTAATTTCCTCACTTTATTATGATGCACTGCTAGCATCCTGAAATGATGAAAAACACTCTGGCATACTCTCCTGGAAAGACAAGCCAGTGAATGACCATGCAAACCTGTCACTTCTCTCACTCTGCAAGGATCTAATTCTTGCAACAACTTCATTTTCTGCTTCAAACTTTTCTTATTAAATGACCGTACAAAATCACAAAGCAGATTGATGGAATCCTGTCGCACACTGCAAATACTACTACACTTCCAGGTATACACAGGACCCTTAGGACGTCTTCCTAAAACCTCATTACCTAACACCTCTTCTGCCTCTGTTGTCACAAGTTTTTCTTTTTCAACTGGACAACCATCTTTCACTTCATAAGCTCGACCACTGGTGTCAACTGCATGCACCAAATCATTATCCTGGAAATAACTCTCCTCATTAAAAAATGCCTCACAGCTTGAACTATGCATCCATTCTCCAGAAAAAACTTCACAAAAATTACTACGATTAACTATTCTCTTCCATCTACTATTTCTTTTGAAATCATAAATTGCCTTGTTTAGCTTCCTAATTCTATTGATTATCAAAATAAATAACTTACGTTTAATTTCAAATGCCTGATCAATAACTTTCTCAACTATTTTTTTTCTCTTATAAAAAACCACTTTCTGTTGACCTTTCTTAATATTTTTTAACAAATTGCCAATTATCCTGTTGCGGAACATTCGTTTACGAATGTCTAAACTGTTGTTTCCTTCTACTATCATGCACAGAGTTATCTCTTGCTCTAGCAGTAACATTTTTCATTGGCCTTTCCTTTCCGTGTGATTTGCTTCTCTTTTTCTGGACTGAAACATTTTCTGTAGTAATATTTTTTTTACTACAGATATTTCTTATGAATGTTTTTGTACTCTTACCCGGTGCTTTTTTGGTGACTTGACAAATCTTTTTGTTAGAGGACTGCTGCTTTTTTTCATTGACCTGCTGTCTTTGACGTTTTGCAGCCTTTCTCAGTCTTTCTTTGGTTGGCATGCTGAAATGTTGAAATGATCTGCAGTTGAATCTGTGGTAAAATATATTAAAAAATGTTATTAACCACTATTACCCAACAGTAAATCAAAAACAGTAATCAAAAACTTAAAACACTACTTGACATTTTTACATAGAAGATTTTTTAGTGCTTGGCAAATTTAGAATACAGAAATAGCAGAAAAGAAATGGAATTTATATTCATTTTACTTGTGCTGTTTTATATGTGAATCTGATCTAATTTTATGAGCATATTTTAATATTTTATTGAAGACACTACACATAACCTGTTTTTGAAGGTGTCTTTATTTTTAAATTAAACGGTTTACATTTTTACTTTTTATTTATTATAAATTTTTAAAATAAATGTTTATAGTTCCATAGGCTCAAGCACGTCAGCTTCCCATCCTATGTCATACAATTCTGACAAATCTGCATCCTCATCACGTTCTTCTTCATCCTCAGGATTTAAATCATCCAAGGGATCAACATCCACTGATGTTTCAATTACGAGTTCAATGATGAGGTCGAAATCAACTGATTGCTGATTGTCGCTCATGTTGATGTTGTCTTTATCTTTAAAGAAAGATAACAACAATGAGATGTTGCAGAGTAAGAGACAAATCTCAGAGATTATAATAGTAAAATTGTTTAACAAGAGTAACATTTTGCAGCTATTATTTAGCCATGTCCAGCGATGCTGAGGAGGTGAAGCCTATGTCCAATTTTTCAGTGAACAGGACTCATCTCTTCTTAACCTTGGATAAGCCTCACCGACTCTGTGTCCCCTGCACATACTTAAATATAAAGGGGCAGATTTATGTTAACTGGCACATCCCCAGGGATGCACCAGTTAACGTGCACCGCTGCTCTGCCACCCATGGTGTTCCGCATTTACAATCAGATAGGACAAAGCTGCGTCAAAACCCTGCACCTGCTTGAAGCAGGCATAGGTCTTGACGCAGCATTGTGGAGATGGAGCACCCCTGAGCCTTGCTGGAGCTGCATCGCACTTGCAATACAACTCCAGCAATGCGC
Organism: Lissotriton helveticus; assembly: GCF_964261635.1. Lineage (NCBI taxonomy): Eukaryota > Metazoa > Chordata > Amphibia > Caudata > Salamandridae > Lissotriton > Lissotriton helveticus. The sequence goes on along the minus strand of NC_136057.1, from coordinate 687,930,317 downwards.
CACCTTTACGGCACAGATGCGTCACGCATCTGTGCCGTTTTTGCCCCATGGTGCGCCGCATTGTAAATGCAGCACACCATGGGTGGCGGAACAGCGGCGCAGGATGACTGGCACATCCCTGGTGATGCGCCAGTCATCATAAATCTATCCCTAAGCATCTTATCTTGTTAGAGATGAACTGCCATATGTATCATCAAACTATTTTGCATTTCCTAAATAGCGAATTTTAAAGAATAAATAGCGATTCTTTACCATTCCTAATTTGCGATGAGCAAATTGCTAATTGCAAATTACCCATTCATTTCCATGGGCCAGGAGGCCCATAGGAATGAAGGTGCAATTTGCGATTAGCAATTAGCTCATCGCAAACTAGGAATTTTTCCAAGGGTGCAGGGGTGTCTCAAGAACACCCTGCTGCACCCCTGAAAAAGAAATTTGGGGGCATATGGCGCACATACATTTTAAAAACATTCCTTTACCTCAAAAACGATTTTCAAGTCATAATTTAAAAACACTGCCCACGGGGAAATGACTTAAAATGTCCTTAAGACACATGAAAGTGTTTTTTTAAAGCCTTTGCAACTTTTTTGGGTCACTTTTAACATGGCTATGTAACGCAAACATTCAAAATCTAAATTTGCTCCACGGGGAAAGGTCTTTTAATTTAATATGGGAAAAATAACATCAGAGACACTGAAATGCCTTATAAAGAAGCATACACCATTATGTCCTTGTCATAAATTTTAAAACCATTCCTTTTCCCCCAAAACGATTTTCAAATCATAATTTGAAAACACTCCACATGGGGAAATGACTTAAAATGTCCTTAAGACACATGGAAGCGTTTTTTGATTGCCTTTGCAGCATGTTTGGGTCACTTTTAACATGGCTATGTAATGCAAACATTCAAAATCTAAATTTGCCATGCACAGGTGGGAGCATATTTACAAGCAATTTGCTCCACAGGGAAAAGTCTTACATTAAAATGGGAAAAATAACATCAGACACACTCAATTGCCTTATAAAGAAGCATACACCATTATGTCCTTGTCATAAATTTTAAAACCATTCCTTTTCCCCAAAAACGATTTTCAAATCATAATTTGAAAACACTCCACATAGGGAAATGACTTAAAATGTCCTTAAGACACATGAAAGCGTTTTTTGATTGCCTTTGCAGCATGTTTGGGTCACTTTTAACATGGCTATGTAACGCAAACATTCAAAATCTAAATTTGCCATGCACAGGTGGGAGCATATTTACAAGCAATTTGCTCCACAGGGAAAGGTCTTACATTAAAATGGGAAAAATAACATCAGAGACACTCAATTGCCTTATAAAGAAGCATACACCATTATGTCCTTGTCATAAATTTTAAAACCATTCCTTTTCCCCAAAAACGATTTTCAAATCATAATTTGAAAACACTCCACATGGGGAAATGACTTAAAATGTCCTTAAGACACATGAAAGCGTTTTTTGATTGCCTTTGCAGCATGTTTGGGTCACTTTTAACATGGCTATGTAACGCAAACATTCAAAATCTAAATTTGCCATGCACAGGTGGGAGCATATTTACAAGCAATTTGCTCCGCAGGGAAAGGTCTTACATTAAAATGGGAAAAATAACATCAGAGACACTCAATTGCCTTATAAAGAAGCATACACCATTATGTCCTTGTCATAAATTTTAAAACCATTCCTTTTCCTCAAAAACGATTTTCAAGTCATAATTTGAAAACACTCCACAGCTCCTATGCACAAAAAACCCTGTCAGTACTAATACTTCACATTTTCTCCAATTACAATTTCTCAAAGAAACAAAATCTATTTGTAAAACACTTGAGACAAAGCAACATTTGAAAAACACAACTTTCTTCATAATTTTCTCCTTAAAGCACACTATTCTCTATCTAAATTAAAGAAATCTTTTCTCACCTTAGCAAATACTTTGAGTTTCAAAACAGTCTCAGAAACACACCAATTTGTCTTCAGCAGAGCAAAAGGTATGCACTCCAGAGTCTGCAGCTATCAAAAGCACAGAAATGCTGTAATTCTTCACACATATCTCTCATGTCACCCAATCAAAACTCTTCCCTCACTTTTTTTCAAATCAAAACCCTTCCCCCCCTCTGCCCTCTCTGCTTTTTTTGCATAGCAACCACCTCTTGGAAGACCTCTGGTGTTTGCAAGTTCACACAACAATGTTGCATTTGAACTCTGAACTCTCAGTGCACCTGCATATCCAGTGCATTCTTTCATTTAATGATTTTTTCTTGACCACTCAAAATACATCTTTCAAAGAACTCATCCATGCACCCTAACTTTCTGTTTTCAGCAATCAAAATCCACCAATCACTGTTACTGCTTTATTAACACAGAAACTCCACAGTTTTTTTCATTTTAAACTCTTATTTTTTCAACTGCCATTTCATTGCCACACTTCATCTGACTGCAGGAGAACCTTCTCTCACCATGTTTTCTGTCTGGATTGTTGGACATAGTTACATCTATTGGGCTCAGAGGTATGCTGAGAACAGAAATTTACCTAACCTCAATTTACAAGATGTGGAAATTAAGTGGTTTGGCCACAGAGGATTAAAATGTCACCAATTGATACCATTGGTGAAAACCTTTATGCATTTGCCAAAACCTGACCTGGTAATTGTGCACTGTGGAGGTAATGATTTGGGCACTTTGACTGGGGTAGGTCTGGAAATGCTTTTAAAGGACACCTTTGAGCAATTAATGGCACTTTTTCCTCAGACTGCCTTGGTATATTCAAATATATGCCAAAGACAGAAATGGAGGTGGTCGAACCAATTTTGTCCACAAATTGAGAAGTCGAGGAAGCATGTAAACAAATCTGTTTCAGCTTACATGAGAGACCATGTAATGGGCTCCTTGTACAACAATAACTTGCGTTACTACATGCAAGATATCTACAGAGGAGATGGAGTTCACTTCTCAGATGAGGGCAACAGAGTTTTCATTCTGAATTTAAGACTGTGCATTGGTACCTACTTATAAGTACCTAAATGTACCATAAACCAAAAAGCTCTTCTCAGAGCTACCCTACATCTGATCACTCACAATTATTATTTTTCTCTAACTTTTTTCACTAATTTTCAACAAAGTACGCTCCCCGGGGCGCTACCCGGTACGCGAACCGGAAGCTAACCTCGCGAAATTTTAAAAAAAAATGGTTTTTTTCGCACATATAAGCCTCCTCAGCCACCCTCAGAAAACCTAGGGGGTCAAGATAAGTCTACCGTGCCCCCTTCTACCCATTCTGAACATTATTTGCCCTCCATCTTGTATCTTAAGTCGACCGAAACACAAAATGGTGGACTCCCGTAACGCTTAAGGTTCGCGTACCGGGGCGCTCGCCAGTTCGCGTACCGGGGCGCTCCCCGGGAAGCGCACCATCAAAAAAGGTGGGAAAGTAATTTACAGAAAAACGACTGGAGACACTCTCACCAAATATAGATTAGCTCATACTACATACCAATCCCTACCATTTTCACAAATTTGATTGAAATTCCATTTAGCCATTTAGCCTGTAGACCTCTCTAAATACCCTGAGGTAAATTACTTCACAAAACACATCTGAAGTGTTGGAATTGACAACCAATGAAAATGTTACTTTCATTTTCTACTTTTATTACCTGACATTTGATTGGTTATGTACCTGAATATATATAAAAAAAGAGAGAGAAACACAGCCATTTTGACTACTACTTCCTGAAGTACATTGCAAGTGCATTTTCACTGACAACTTAAACTTGTTTTTAATAGGTAAGATGTTATTTTATAAATTTGAAAGGAGAACTATGTTATGCACTTTAAATTAATTTGGGAAAACATTTTCAGATAGTTATATACTGTCCCTCTGTAAGAGTTAGACATTGAGAAAGGCTTTTTTATTATAATTATGGATTGATTTAGGTTTCTGTGCTATAATTATGAAATTACTTAGACTTCTTCACAGGCACTTTTTAATAGTACTACTTCACGCCTGAAACCATACAGTGCCCATAGATAACTTCTCTGTTATAAACTCACAAGTACCTGTCTGAACTTAAACCCAACAGTGCCCTATCTCTACTGATATATTTAATTTTTTATGCAAATTACAGCAAGAAAATGGAAGGAGAGCAGATTATTTCCTTCAAAATTGTTCTGGAGAACAACACAGAAAAAGATATTGAGGACAATGATGACTCAGATTTCATGGATGAATCACGGGACCATGAATTAGTTCAATGTGTAGATGCAGTAGATTCGCTGATTGAAAATGAGGACATTTCCGACAATTTGTTGTTAAATGTTCTGTTAAATTTGGAAAAAGATTCACAAAAACAAAATTATTTAATAATCAAAAATTGTTTGAGACTTTAATCATTGTTATATGTAATTCATAAACTAGTACCTAATTGATTATAATGTAAAGTCAGACTTATAGTATACTGTGCAACTTTTTTATGTTACATAGTAATTTTGCTCATAGTTACTTCCTTTCTCCAACTATATTATCTCCAATGTGTATTTAACAACTCTTTTTCATCTCCTGCCTCCATGTTCTTTCTGCTTTCCTGACAGACTATGATATGGATTCCATATTCCACAATAACTTCTGAAACAACATGCAAGATATCTACAAAGGAGACGGTGTATATTAATTTTTCGACTCTGCATTGGTACCTACATATTGCTACTTAAATAAAAAAAAATAAAAAAAAAAACAACAAAACGAACAATCAATAAACATACAATATTTTAAAAGTCTATCATTCTTCTTTCCTCATAGTACGCTCCCCAGTACGCTTCCCGGTTCGCGAACCGGGCGCTCACCACGCAAAAAACAAAAAATTTTTTTTTTTTTTTGCCCTGCGGAGCCCTTTTAAAGCATCCACATCAAACCTAGGGGGTCAGGGAGGATCTACTATGCCCCTTTATGGTCATTTCCCCCTTTGTTTTGGCCTCCTCTTGTCTCTCGATCCTACCGAGAGACAAGATGGCGGCCGCTCCGGACTGTTTAGAATGTTGACAGACACCGGAGAGCCAATCAGCTTCGCTTCGGGAAGTTCCGTTACGCGTAAAGTACGCGAACCGGAGCGCTGCCCGGAGCGCGCTTACAGATATATATCTTTTTTTAAACGTTAATTTCTCAAAATCCACTGGAGCACATATATTGAGACCTAGCAAAGGCACATCGGGCTAACAGTCCCTACAATTTTGCCAAGTTTCGTGCAAATCCATTCAGCCGTTCGGGCTAAAAGTGAGGCCAACCGCCCTATGGAAATTAACATTGGAAAAACACGTTTTGGGACCCCCCTTTTTTCTTGGCCCCCCCTTGATGAACCCCCCCCAAATTTTCAGGGGCTGCTCAGAAACAAAATGTTCCATTTTCCTGAAAATTTCAGCCACTTCCGTCCACAAACGCCAAAGTTATTAGACATAGAATTTTCAAAAATCCCATAGGGAAAAAATCCTAACTATATATACCTACTGGCGACCGCCAGTAGGTAATATATATATATATATATATTCAATGAAAAAACCATAGGTTATAGACCATATATAGTTAGGAATTAGCATTTACAAAACCTTGAAAATTCACTGAAAAAACCATAGGTTATAGACCATATATAGTTAGGAATTAGCATTTAAAAAACCTTGTTTTACTCACACAAAACCATTGAAATTCCATATATAGTTAGTTGCACTAACTATATATCGCGCACCCGCAATCCACTGCTGATGATGTCACATATTACATCATTCATGACATGGTCAGTGACATCACTGATGACATCACTGATGACATCTCAAATGACATCACTGATGACATCACTGATGACAACATCCAGTGACTGTATGTTTCTGTAAAGTTAAAATGTGTCTTACATATTGAAGAATGAGTGGAAGTATAAGTGTCTGGACAAAGGATTTAGTAGGTGCATGACTGAATGTATGAGTGAGTGATTAAATGTGTTTTACTGAGTGCATGGGTTAGTGACTAAAGTGTCTTAATTTGTGCATAATTATGTCTGTTGTTCTGTAAACTGCTGCATGTGTTGATCAGTAGCTATATGATTAACTATATGGGTTACTGATTGATTGTCCAAGTATTTGTATGGGAGACTGAGTGTGTGTGTGGCTGGCTGGGAGGTGTGTGACTCTGTGCAGATCAATGTGTACTTATATCAATGATTGTATAACAAGGTAAGTATGTGTTAGTATATGTTTGAAAATGTAAGGTGCTCTATGTTTAACTGTATAGACAAGAAAATGGAAGTGTGATTGATTCTTTACAGGACTGACTAGGTGTGTGAGTAACTCCATGGATGAGTGGCAGAGTGTGAGTGTCTGTATAGGTGTATGAGTGCATATGATAGTGTTGTAAAGATGAGTGATTGTATGTATGAATGATTATATGGGTGAATGAGTGAATGTGTGTGTAGACGTAGGAATCAGTGAGTACATATGTAGTAACTAGTATTGGTGTGTCAATGGTTTCAAAAATTATACTCTGTATTTAACACTGGGTGAAACAGAGGTTATATTAAAATGTGAGGAGATGCATTGTATTGTCACATGAATGATATAATCATGATGTGGTCATTGATGTCAAATGAGATGTCATCAGTGATGTCATCAGTGATGTCATTTGAGATGTCATCAGTGATGTCATCAGTGATGTCACTGACCATGTCATGAATGATGTAATATGTGACATCATCAGCAGTGGATTGCGGGTGCGCGATATATAGTTAGTGCAACTAACTATATATGGAATTTCAATGGTTTTGTGTGAGTAAAATAAGGTTTTTTAAATGCTAATTCCTAACTATATATGGTCTATAACCTATGGTTTTTTCAGTGAATTTTCAAGGTTTTGTAAATGCTAATTCCTAACTATATATGGTCTATAACCTATGGTTTTTTCAGTGAATTTCAATGGTTTTTTAATAGCAAATATCATAAGCTGTCGAATGTCAAGTACGTGGTAAGTGAAAACATTTTCGTGTTTATGCACACTGATCTGCTTTGAATGGTGCCCCCCCCTCATTTCTATTAGGAGTACTCTCTCTTTGCACATAGTGAAGGGTAGTTAACGCAGGCCTTTGCCCCCGTTGTAATACGTCGTGCCTGCTTCTCTCTTCATTTGATTGATTGTTATCCAAGTATTTACTGTTTTAGAATTGGTTCTCTTTGGTTCATTCTCTATTTACAAATAAACACAGAGTCGCAATACTCTGTTTAGTCTTTGCAGATAACGAAAAATCGTGTAAAAAAAAAAGAAAAGGAATCGAGCAAAATCAGTAGGCCACTAATGGGATCTCTTTTTGACCTCGCTAAAATAGAAACATTAGGAACAACCCCTCATGACAAATACAAAACTAGTGAAATGAACTGAACTCCACACAATGATGGCTGCAAAACAGCTCGGCTCCGCCACCCACCCCGCCCAAAATAACGATAAAGAGCGGCTGCCATGATTGGTTGCGGAATGGCCACGACGGAGCTACGAAATGGTGCTGCTCTCATGCTAACCCCAGCTTCAGTCTGAAACATCCAGAAACACTGTAGACTACCAATTCGATCAGTTCCGGTAGCACCCCAATGTAACCCGGTAGAGAAGAACTAGCCCTCCCCTCTTTGACTAATGGTTCTTGTTGCCTGTCCCTTCTGTTGTCATTTAACAGAACTATTTAGCCTGCTGAAAGGGGTTGTGTTCCGACCGCTGGTTGGTGGAGACATTTTGACTATATTCTGGACCTGCGTTGTCGCGTAATGCGTCATATGACGCGCCGCGTTAGCGCATCCGGGGCGCGCAGCGCGTAACGTAAGCATAACAAGTCATGTGACTTGTTAATAAAACTTTTCATTGGTTCATTTTACTTTTCTTATTCTAATGATGAAAGGCTTGGTCATATGACCTAAAAATTACGCTTTTTATTACTTCCGAACATTATTTTTTCTTAAATATATGTTATAATGTTCCAGGCTAATGTACTTTCCCGGAAAATTTACAACTGTCCTGCAAGTAAAATATATTCTTTTTTCGAGAAAAAGAGCGTTTCTTCGTCCCATGACGGAGCCGTTGAGCAAAAGAGGGTCGACCTGCTGTCTTAGTCGCCGATACGCCTGAATATGAGATTCTTATCGATCACTTTATGTTGCAGGAATAGAAAACACAACAGCCCTTGACCATTTATCTTTACTGCGTTCCTTCGTATTATACCTTTTACCCTTCATGTAATTGGTCTGCTTTATTTCACTTGCCTTTTAATGATTCTAAAACAGTGACTATTATTAAAAACTTTACCAATGTATATACTACTACCATGTTTTCTTTTAAAAACCTTTATTGTGAAAATTTCATTATACAAATACGAGCCTATAACCACGTGGGCCGGCCACGGAGCAAACTGTAATCGTATATGATGAGTAGACATTTACACTGTAGAGGAACGTAATGGGCGGGCCATTAGGTTGCAAGAACTAAGGTGTCTAACAGTTACGAATCGGTGGACGTACATTTTATAATTAAAATACGACAGGGCCAGTTACAATAAAATTATCTAGATATACATTTGCGGGCAAGTACCATGGGTGACGTTAATTCAAACTTTCAATAGTACAGTAATCAATAACACATCAGAACTTAATATCAATAGGGATGTCAAAATATTCAATCAATTCTCGTCCCCGCCCGCCATGTGCTTCAAAACTGCATACGTATCTCGTGATTTCAAGGTTCTGCAACCAGTACACAACAAGGAGTTACGAGTCCCATTTATTCCGGCGCCATTTTGAGCGAGGACGGGCAGGTCCAGGATATAGTCAAAATGTCTCTACCAACCATCGACTATGATGATGTTCATATGCTGTATTTATTAGAGTAACACTCATCTGTCCACATGAAATTAATTTGCCACAATCTAAACATGTCATTTTAATCTTTCCAAAGTTCTTCTAAATATTTGGGACCGTTTCCCTTGCCTCTGATGCTGTCAGTGCCACTTCTTTGATGAATGTACTAGCAGGTCAGGGGTTCTCCTCCAAATCTCTCTTTTATGCAGCACTATAATTAATTGGTGCCACCTCTCCATATGACGATGCATGGTATAGTTACCATAACTATATTTTTTTTCGGTTCCTCTGGAGAGTTCATCGTGGCAGATGAAGCGTGTAACGTACCGGGCATTTACCTTTTTTTGCATGTACAGGAAAGGAAAAAAAAATCGAGCGTCCGAGTTCTAAGGTGTCCCAGGGCCATTTTAGTGGACCAGGCCCAAATCCAAAGAACAGGCCGCCATTTTGAGAGTCCTGTTGCAGCCGCCTGTCGCTGTAGCATCAAGAGCAGCCGAAACTCAGCTGAATGGCAACTGAAACGGTAAAGGGGCGCCCCACTACAGCAGACGAGCCTCCACCTAGGAAGGCCCGTTCACGCCGCCCCCCCCCCCTTCGGGCACCCCACGCCGTTATTCGGAGCAGTATTGTAGGATGGCCACACCAGTGCGGCAACTTGCTACACATCACCTCGGTGGTAACCGAATCTCAGCGCCTTGTGGTGTCTTCTATTCAGAAAACATTGTTGCGCTGCCTTTGGCCCCATTCGCACATCGGTCCGCTTCTGACGCCATCTCACAGGCTAATGGGGTGCCCCACGCCGAGTTTCAGCATTGTAGGATGACCACACCAGTACAGCAACTTGCTAGACATCACCTCGGTGCCATCCGGATCTCGGCGCCCCACTGCAGATGAAGTGCCTCTCAACTATGAAACCACCACGGTGACATCCGGATCTTGGCGCGTTGTGCTGCCTTCGGCCTATTCGCACATCGGTCCGCTACTGACGCCATCTCACAGGCTAATGGGGCGCCCCACGCCGAGTCTCAGCATTGTAGGATGACCACACCAGTACAGCAACTTGCTAGACATCACCTCGGTGCCATCCGGATCTCGGCGCCCCACTGCAGATGAAGTGCCTCTCAACTATGAAACCACCACAGTGACATCCGGATCTTGGCGCGTTGTGCTGCCTTCGGCCTATTCGCACATCGGTCCGCTACTGACGCCATCTCACAGACTAATGGGGCGCCCCACGCCGAGTTTCAGCATTGTAGGATGACCACACCAGTACAGCAACTTGCTAGACATCACCTCGGTGCCATCCGGATCTCGGCGCCCCACTGCAGATGAAGTGCCTCTCAACTATGAAACCACCACGGTGACATCCGGATCTTGGCGCCTTGTGCTGGTTCCGGCCTATTCACACATCGGTCCGCTACTGACGCCATCTCACAGGCTAATGGGGCGCCCCACGCCGAGTTTCAGCATTGTAGGATGACCACACCAGTACAGCAACTTGCTAGACATCACCTCGGTGCCATCCGGATCTTGGCATCTCAACGCCTAGTGGTATCTTCCATACAGAAAATATTGTTGCGCTGCCTTTGGCCCCATTCGCACATCGGTCCGCAACTGACACCATCTCACAGGCCAACAGGGCGCCCCACGCCGACTTTTACCATTGTAGGATGGCCACACCAGTACAGCAACTTCCTAGACATCACCTCGGTGCCATCCGGATCTTGGCATCTCAGCGCCTTGTGGTGTCAGTCAGAAAATATTGTTGCGCTGCCTTTGGCCCCATTCGCACATCAGTCCGCTACTGACACCATCTCACAGGCCAACAGGGCGCCCCACGCCGACTTTTACCATTGTAGGATGGCCACACCAGTGCCACAACTTGCTAGACACCACCTCGGTGCCATCCGGATCTTGGCATCTCAGCGCCTTGTGGTGTCTTCTATTCCGAAAATATTGTTGCGCTGCCTTTGGCCCCATTCGCACATCGGTCCGCTACTGACGCCATCTCACAGGCCAACGGGGCGCCCCACGCCGACTTTCAACATTGTAGGATGGCCACACCAGTGCGGCAACTTACTAGACACCACCTCGGTGCCATCCGGATCTTGGCGCGTTGTGCTGCCTTCGGCCTATTCGCACATCGGTCCGCTACTGACGCAAACTCACAGGCCAACAGGGCGCCCCACACCGACTTTCAGCATTGTAGGATGGCCACACCAGTGCTGCAACTTGCTGGACACCACCTCGGTGCCATCCGGATCTTGGCGCGTTGTGTTGCCTTCGGCCTATTCGCACATCGGTCCGCTACTGACGCCGCCTCACGTGCCAACGTATTTTCTCCGCATTTTATACCCTATGTCGCATAACAGGTCATGTGACTTGTTTATAAAACTTTTCATTGGTTCATTTTACTTTTGGTTTCCTAATGATGGAAGGCTTGATCATATGACCTAAAAACAACACTTTTCATTGGATGAAAACTTTTTTTTTTCACCAAACGATGAAAGCCCCACCTTGTTTCTGGATGTTTCAGACTGAAGCTGACGTCAGCATGAGAGCACCACCATCTCGTAGCTCCGTCGTGGTCATTCCGCGAGCTATCATGGCAGCCGCTCCCCACCAGAAGCCTACAGGAGTCGGGGGCCCCCAAAACTTTTGATGAATCCTCAAGGCGGAGGGGACGCTTTCGAGAATGGGGTCCAAGACCTAGCAGACAAGCGTCCGATTTCCAAGGTGTCCCAGGGCCATTTCAGTGGACCAGGCCCAAAAAGGAAACAGCCTGCCGCCATTTTGAGAGTCCTGTGACAGCCGCCTATCGCTGCACCGCAAGAGTGGGCGCAACTCAGCTGAATTGCGGCTTTTGACACAGTGGACCAAAAACGGACGGAATGGCAACTGAAACGGTAAAGGGGCGCCCCACTACAACAGATGAGACTCCACCTGGAGAGGCCCGTTCACGCCGCCTCCCCCGGGGCGCCCCTTGCCGTTATTCGGAGCAGCATTGTAGGATACCAAAACCAGTGCGGCAACTTACTGGACATCACCTTGGTGCCATCGTTCTGCTGCCTTGGAACTATTCGCACAACAGTTTGCTACTGATGACCCACCCCCCGCGACGCCCCACGCCAGAAATCTGGACGTTGTGCTGCGTTGGGACTATTCGCACAGCCGACCGCTACTTCGTTGTTTTTCCCTAAAAATGTTTATATGTTATTACTGTTTTTGTTTTCTTGTATATATTTATAAGTTTTATAATCTTACTACTTTGTCGGAGTGCTATATATTTTTAATGTGACACATAATTGTAAAAACTTTGATGTACAAAGAGTCATCCCTGGAATCTTCCGCTTCAGGCTCGGTCCCCTCACCAATCACAATACAGGATGGTTTTCAGATAATAGGAACGCGTCTGCTGTGACGGATCTCATCGAGTGTGGGCCTTGATCTACTATAACTCCTTTGAAGAGGGGTGATTCTTTACAGCTGGGGCCATAAACTACATCTGCAGGGCTAGCTGATACCCTAGGACCGGCCTGGACAATCGGACACTGAGGAAAAGGAGTGTCAGAGGGTGCGGTAGTGAATAGGGCGAAAGGGAGGTGTCGGGCGGGCACAGGGTGTGATTCTCAGGGAAGAGCAGCGCAGATGGGGGGAGGTTTATTACCCATGCATAAGACAGAGAGCGGGGGTGACCACTGCCTGGGGGAGATGCTTGCGAGGGTGGGGAGCCATGCTAAGGATCGACAGCGTGCACAGAGTGGGTCTGGTCAAGGCATCTAAAATGACTGCCGTGCACGACAAAAGTGTGGCATTTGAAAAAAGACAAGATGGCGCAGACAATGTTTTTCAACACTTCCTGATTTCCTTCGAATCGAACGTTAACAGACGTTGGGGCATATTACCAAAGTTAAGCGATATTTATCCCTAACGATGCTTAGCAACGATTTTTTTACCGCTAAGCATCGTCAGAAATTATCGCAGATAAACCTTGCTATTATCAAGGTTTATCGCAAATACGATAAAAAACGACCGCAATGCATTAATATCGCTGAAAACTCAGCGATATTCATGCATTACCGAGCTAATGCTCTTAGCCATGTTATCCACCTCCCATTGGATAACATGGCTAAGAACTGCTCAGGGCAGGTGCTAGCTTTTGGAGATATTCGCGCTTATCGCGAATATTTCCAAAAGTTGATGATAGGAGATAGCGATGTTAGCGACTGTTTCCAGTCGCTAACATCTTGGCATGCCCACTTTGCATGTCATTAGTGATAAATATCACTCACATGCAAAGTGGGGCCCAAGATGGTCGCTATCTCCTACTAGCCGTCGCTAACTGGTGTTAGCAACAGCTAGGTAATACAGATATAATTTTATCTCCGCGAAGCGGAGCGCTGTTACAGATATATATCTTGTTTTTGAACGTTAATTTCTCAAAATCCACTGAAGCACATATATTGAGACCTAGCAAAGGCACATCGAGCTACCAGTCCCTACAATTTTGCCAAGTTTCGTGCAAATCCATTCAGCCGTTCGATTATTATTATTATTTTTTTTTTTGCCCCGCGGGGCCCTTTTAAAACCTCCACATCAAACCTAAGAGGTCAAGGAGGATCTACTATGCCCCCTTATGGCCATTTGCCCCTTCGCTTTGGCCTCCTCTTGTCTCTCGATCCTACCGAGAGACAAGATGACGGCCGCTACGGACTGTTTGCAATGTTTACAGACGCCGGAGAACCAATCAGCTTCGCAAACCTCCGTTACGCGAAGCGGAGCGCTGTTACAGATATATATCTTTTTTTGAACGTTAATTTCTCGAAATCCACTGGAGCACATATATTGAGACCCAGCAAAGGCACATCGGGCTACCAGTCCCTAATATTTTACCAAGTTTCGTGCAAATCCATTCAGCCGTTCGATTATTATTATTATTTTTTTTTTTGCCCCACGGGACCCTTTTAAAACCTCCACATCAAACCTAGGGGGTCAGCGAGGATCTACTATGCCCCCTTATGGTCATTTGCCCCTTCGCTTTGGCCTCCTCTTGTCTCTCGATCCTACCGAGAGACAAGATGGCGGCCGCTACGGACTGTTTGGAATGTTCACAGACGCCGGAGAACCAATCAGCTTCGCTTCACAAAGCTCCGTACCGCGAAAAGTCCGCGAACCGGAGCGCTGCCCGGTCCGCTGTTACAGATATATATCTTTTTTTGAACGTTAATTTCTCAAAATCCACTGGAGCACATATATTGAGACCTAGCAAAGGCACATCGGGCTACCAGTCCCTACAATTTTGCCAAGTTTCGTGCAAATCCATTCAGCCGTTCGGGCTAAAAGTGAGGCCAACCGCCCTATGGAAAACTCAATGTTAAAAACACGTTTTGGGACCCCCCTTTTTTCTCGGCCCCCCCTTGACGAACCCCCCCCAAATTTTCAAGGGCTGCTCAGAAACAAAATGTGCCATTTTCCTGAAAATTTCAGCCAATTCCGTCCACAAACGCCAAAGTTATTAGACATAGAATTTTCAAAAATCCCATAGAGAAAAAATCCTAACTATATATACCTACTGGCGACCGCCAGTAGGTAATATATATATATATATGTATGTATGTATGTATGTATGTATGTATGTATGTATGTATGTATGTATGTATATATAGATATATATATATATATATATATATATATATATATATATATATATATATATATATATATATATATATATATATATTAGAGTAACCTTCCTCGAAGAAAAAGGCAGAGGCCCAAAATGGGGACAAATGAAGTCTTTTTAATCTGGAACGGCAATTTTCAGCGGGCGTATGCATTTCGGCCGTGTGGCCTCGTCAGCGCCCAGAATGTAATGGGAGGGTGAGTAGGAATGCTGTTGCAAGTTGATGTCCCAGTTAAATGCAAGTTGGCTCCACCTGCTGTTAGTTCTTGCATGGTGGAGTGCACTACAGGTCCCAGCATGCAATGTTCCTGCAGGGACCACCGCGGAGCAGCGGAACCAGGAGACCCCTCGAACAGCTCTCACCCGGTGTCCCGAGCTGCCATCCACATCAGCAAGGCTTCTCCCGTCCCCGAACTGCACAATCACCATCTTCCGGCATATCATCCACGGGGGTGAGAACAACAGTGTGTCCCGCCCAATGCGGAGTTCAGTGACTCCGACACCGTTTGTTTTCTGCCAGTCGTGTAGTGATGGGCTCAGTCTTTCCGATACCTCGGACCAAAGGTAAGCCCTGCCAAGACAGAACAGCGCCAGCGTTGACCTTGCCCAAAGTGTGCAGGGACCTCTGATGCACGTCGCAGGCTCACAGTGCAAAATTAGAATTAGAGTAACCTTCCTCGAAGAAAAAGGCAGAGGCCCAAAATGGGGAAAATTGAAGTCTTTTTAATCTGGAACGGCAATTTTCAGCGGGCGTATGCATTTCGGCCGTGTGGCCTCGTCAGCGCACAGAATGTAATGGGAGGGTGAGTAGGAATGCTGTTGCAAGTTGATGTCCCAGTTAAATGCAAGTTGGCTCCACCTGCTGTTAGTTCTTGCATGGTGGAGTGCACTACAGGTCCCAGCATGCAATGTTCCTGCAGGGACCACCGCGGAGCAGCGGAACCAGGAGACCCCTCGAACAGCTCTCACCCGGTGTCCAGAGCTGCCATCCACATCAGCAAGGCTTCTCCCGTCCCCGAACTGCACAATCACCATCTTCCGGCATATCATCCACGGGGGTGAGAACAACAGTGTGTCCCGCCCAATGCGGAGTTCAGTGACTCCGACACCGTTTGTTTTCCGCCAGTCGTGTAGTGATGGGCTCAGTCTTTCCGATACCTCGGACCAAAGGTAAGCTCTGCCAAGACAGAACAGCGCCAGCGTTGACCTTGCCCAAAGTGTGCAGGGACCTCTGATGCACGTCGCAGGCTCACAGTGCAAAATTAGAATTAGAGTAACCTTCCTCAAAGAAAAAAGCAGAGGCCCTAAATGGGGACAAATGAAGTCTTTTTAATCTGGAACGGAAATTTTCAGCGGGCGTATGCATTTCGGCCGTGTGGCCTCGTCAGCGCCCAGAATGTAATGGGAGGGTGAGTAGGAATGCTGTTGCAAGTTGATGTCCCAGTTAAATGCAAGTTAGCTCCACCTGCTGTTAGTTCTTGCATGGTGGAGTGCACTACAGGTCCCAGCATGCAATGTTCCTGCAGGGACCACCGCGGAGCAGCGGAACCAGGAGACCCCTCGAACAGCTCTCACCCGGTGTCCCGAGCTGCCATCCACATCAGCCAGGCTTCTCCCGTCCCCGAACTGCACAATCACCATCTTCCGGCATATCATCCACGGGGTTGAGAACAACAGTGTGTCCCGCCCAATGCGGAGTTCAGTGACTCCGACACCGTTTGTTTTCCGCCAGTCGTGTAGTGATGGGCTCAGTCTTTCCGATACCTCGGACCAAAGGTAAGCTCTGCCAAGACAGAACAGCGCCAGCGTTGACCTTGCCCAAAGTGTGCAGGGACCTCTGATGCACGTCGCAGGCTCACAGTGCAAAATTAGAATTAGAGTAACCTTCCTCGAAGAAAAAAGCAGAGGCCCTAAATGGGGACAAATGAAGTCTTTTTAATCTGGAACGGAAATTTTCAGCGGGCGTATGCATTTCGGCCGTGTGGCCTCGTCAGCGCCCAGAATGTAATGGGAGGGTGAGTAGGAATGCTGTTGCAAGTTGATGTCCCAGTTAAATGCAAGTTAGCTCCACCTGCTGTTAGTTCTTGCATGGTGGAGTGCACTACAGGTCCCAGCATGCAATGTTCCTGCAGGGACCACCGCGGAGCAGCGGAACCAGGAGACCCCTCGAACAGCTCTCACCCGGTGTCCCGAGCTGCCATCCACATCAGCCAGGCTTCTCCCGTCCCCGAACTGCACAATCACCATCTTCCGGCATATCATCCACGGGGGTGAGAACAACAGGTTGTCCCGCCCAATGCGGAGTTCAGTGACTCCGACACCGTTTGTTTTCCGCCAGTCGTGTAGTGATGGGCTCAGTCTTTCCGATACCTCGGACCAAAGGTAAGCTCTGCCAAGACAGAACAGCGCCAGCGTTGACCTTGCCCAAAGTGTGCAGGGACCTCTGATGCACGTCGCAGGCTCACAGTGCAAAATTAGAATTAGAGTAACCTTCCTCGAAGAAAAAGGCAGAGGCCCAAAATGGGGACAAATGAAGTCTTTTTAATCTGGAACGGCAATTTTCAGCGGGCGTATGCATTTCGGCCGTGTGGCCTCGTCAGCGCCCAGAATGTAATGGGAGGGTGAGTAGGAATGCTGTTGCAAGTTGATGTCCCAGTTAAATGCAAGTTGGCTCCACCTGCTGTTAGTTCTTGCATGGTGGAGTGCACTACAGGTCCCAGCATGCAATGTTCCTGCAGGGACCACCGCGGAGCAGCGGAACCAGGAGACCCCTCGAACAGCTCTCACCCGGTGTCCCGAGCTGCCATCCACATCAGCAAGGCTTCTCCCGTCCCCGAACTGCACAATCACTATCTTCCGGCATATCATCCACGGGGGTGAGAACAACAGTGTGTCCCGCCCAATGCGGAGTTCAGTGACTCCGACACCGTTTGTTTTCCGCCAGTCGTGTAGTGATGTGCTCAGTCTTTCCGATACCTCGGACCAAAGGTAAGCTCTGCCAAGACAGAACAGCGCCAGCGTTGACCTTGCCCAAAGTGTGCAGGGACCTCTGATGCACGTCGCAGGCTCACAGTGCAAAATTAGAATTAGAGTAACCTTCCTCGAAGAAAAAGGCAGAGGCCCAAAATGGGGACAAATGAAGTCTTTTTAATCTGGAACGGCAATTTTCAGCGGGCGTATGCATTTCGGCCGTGTGGCCTCGTCAGCGCCCAGAATGTAATGGGAGGGTGAGTAGGAATGCTGTTGCAAGTTGATGTCCCAGTTAAATGCAAGTTGGCTCCACCTGCTGTTAGTTCTTGCATGGTGGAGTGCACTACAGGTCCCAGCATGCAATGTTCCTGCAGGGACCACCGCGGAGCAGCGGAACCAGGAGACCCCTCAAACAGCTCTCACCCGGTGTCCCGAGCTGCCATCCACATCAGCAAGGCTTCTCCCGTCCCCGAACTGCACAATCACCATCTTCCGGCATATCATCCACGGGGGTGAGAACAACAGTGTGTCCCGCCCAATGCGGAGTTCAGTGACTCCGACACTGTTTGTTTTCCGCCAGTCGTGTAGTGATGGGCTCAGTCTTTCCGATACCTCGGACCAAAGGTAAGCTCTGCCAAGACAGAACAGCGCCAGCGTTGACCTTGCCCAAAGTGTGCAGGGACCTCTGATGCACGTCGCAGGCTCACAGTGCAAAATTAGAATTAGAGTAACCTTCCTCGAAGAAAAAGGCAGAGGCCCAAAATGGGGACAAATGAAGTCTTTTTAATCTGGAACGGCAATTTTCAGCGGGCGTATGCATTTCGGCCGTGTGGCCTCGTCAGCGCCCAGAATATAATGGGAGGGTGAGTAGGAATGCTGTTGCAAGTTGATGTCCCAGTTAAATGCAAGTTGGCTCCACCTGCTGTTAGTTCTCGCATGGTGGAGTGCACTACAGGTCCCAGCATGCAATGTTCCTGCAGGGACCACCGCGGAGCAGCGGAACCAGGAGACCCCTCGAACAGCTCTCACCCGGTGTCCCGAGCTGCCATCCACATCAGCAAGGCTTCTCCCGTCCCCGAACTGCACAATCACCATCTTCCGGCATATCATCCACGGGGGTGAGACCAACAGTGTGTCCCGCCCAATGCGGAGTTCAGTGACTCCGACTCCGTTTGTTTTCCGCCAGTCGTGTAGTGATGGGCTCAGTCTTTCCGATACCTCGGATCAAAGGTAAGCTCTGCCAAGACAGAACAGCGCCAGCGTTGACCTTGCCCAAAGTGTGCAGGGACCTCTGATGCACGTCGCAGGCTCACAGTGCAAAATTAGAATTAGAGTAACCTTCCTCGAAGAAAAAGGCAGAGGCCCAAAATGGGGACAAATGAAGTCTTTTTAATCTGGAACGGAAATTTTCAGCGGGCGTATGCATTTCGGCCGTGTGGCCTCGTCAGCGCCCAGAATGTAATGGGAGGGTGAGTAGGAATGCTGTTGCAAGTTGATGTCCCAGTTAAATGCAAGTTAGCTCCACCTGCTGTTAGTTCTTGCATGGTGGAGTGCACTACAGGTCCCAGCATGCAATGTTCCTGCAGGGACCACCGCGGAGCAGCGGAACCAGGAGACCCCTCGAACAGCTCTCACCCGGTGTCCCGAGCTGCCATCCACATCAGCCAGGCTTCTCCCGTCCCCGAACTGCACAATCACCATCTTCCGGCATATCATCCACGGGGGTGAGAACAACAGGTTGTCCCGCCCAATGCGGAGTTCAGTGACTCCGACACCGTTTGTTTTCCGCCAGTCGTGTAGTGATGGGCTCAGTCTTTCCGATACCTCGGACCAAAGGTAAGCTCTGCCAAGACAGAACAGCGCCAGCGTTGACCTTGCCCAAAGTGTGCAGGGACCTCTGATGCACGTCGCAGGCTCACAGTGCAAAATTAGAATTAGAGTAACCTTCCTCGAAGAAAAAGGCAGAGGCCCAAAATGGGGACAAATGAAGTCTTTTTAATCTGGAACGGCAATTTTCAGCGGGCGTATGCATTTCGGCCGTGTGGCCTCGTCAGCGCCCAGAATGTAATGGGAGGGTGAGTAGGAATGCTGTTGCAAGTTGATGTCCCAGTTAAATGCAAGTTGGCTCCACCTGCTGTTAGTTCTTGCATGGTGGAGTGCACTACAGGTCCCAGCATGCAATGTTCCTGCAGGGACCACCGCGGAGCAGCGGAACCAGGAGACCCCTCGAACAGCTCTCACCCGGTGTCCCGAGCTGCCATCCACATCAGCAAGGCTTCTCCCGTCCCCGAACTGCACAATCACTATCTTCCGGCATATCATCCACGGGGGTGAGAACAACAGTGTGTCCCGCCCAATGCGGAGTTCAGTGACTCCGACACCGTTTGTTTTTCGCCAGTCGTGTAGTGATGTGCTCAGTCTTTCCGATACCTCGGACCAAAGGTAAGCTCTGCCAAGACAGAACAGCGCCAGCGTTGACCTTGCCCAAAGTGTGCAGGGACCTCTGATGCACGTCGCAGGCTCACAGTGCAAAATTAGAATTAGAGTAACCTTCCTCGAAGAAAAAGGCAGAGGCCCAAAATGGGGACAAATGAAGTCTTTTTAATCTGGAACGGCAATTTTCAGCGGGCGTATGCATTTCGGCCGTGTGGCCTCGTCAGCGCCCAGAATGTAATGGGAGGGTGAGTAGGAATGCTGTTGCAAGTTGATGTCCCAGTTAAATGCAAGTTGGCTCCACCTGCTGTTAGTTCTTGCATGGTGGAGTGCACTACAGGTCCCAGCATGCAATGTTCCTGCAGGGACCACCGCGGAGCAGCGGAACCAAGAGACCCCTCAAACAGCTCTCACCCGGTGTCCCGAGCTGCCATCCACATCAGCAAGGCTTCTCCCGTCCCCGAACTGCACAATCACCATCTTCCGGCATATCATCCACGGGGGTGAGAACAACAGTGTGTCCCGCCCAATGCGGAGTTCAGTGACTCCGACACCGTTTGTTTTCCGCCAGTCGTGTAGTGATGGGCTCAGTCTTTCCGATACCTCGGACCAAAGGTAAGCTCTGCCAAGACAGAACAGCGCCAGCGTTGACCTTGCCCAAAGTGTGCAGGGACCTCTGATGCACGTCGCAGGCTCACAGTGCAAAATTAGAATTAGAGTAACCTTCCTCGAAGAAAAAGGCAGAGGCCCAAAATGGGGACAAATGAAGTCTTTTTAATCTGGAACGGCAATTTTCAGCGGGCGTATGCATTTCGGCCGTGTGGCCTCGTCAGCGCCCAGAATATAATGGGAGGGTGAGTAGGAATGCTGTTGCAAGTTGATGTCCCAGTTAAATGCAAGTTGGCTCCACCTGCTGTTAGTTCTCGCATGGTGGAGTGCACTACAGGTCCCAGCATGCAATGTTCCTGCAGGGACCACCGCGGAGCAGCGGAACCAGGAGACCCCTCGAACAGCTCTCACCCGGTGTCCCGAGCTGCCATCCACATCAGCAAGGCTTCTCCCGTCCCCGAACTGCACAATCACCATCTTCCGGCATATCATCCACGGGGGTGAGACCAACAGTGTGTCCCGCCCAATGCGGAGTTCAGTGACTCCGACTCCGTTTGTTTTCCGCCAGTCGTGTAGTGATGGGCTCAGTCTTTCCGATACCTCGGATCAAAGGTAAGCTCTGCCAAGACAGAACAGCGCCAGCGTTGACCTTGCCCAAAGTGTGCAGGGACCTCTGATGCACGTCGCAGGCTCACAGTGCAAAATTAGAATTAGAGTAACCTTCCTCGAAGAAAAAGGCAGAGGCCCAAAATGGGGACAAATGAAGTCTTTTTAATCTGGAACGGCAATTTTCAGCAGGCGTATGCATTTCGGCTGTGTGGCCTCGTCAGCGCCCAGAATGTAATGGGAGGGTGAGTAGGAATGCTGTTGCAAGTTGATGTCCCAGTTAAATGCAAGTTGGCTCCACCTGCTGTTAGTTCTTGCATGGTGGAGTGCACTACAGGTCCCAGCATGCAATGTTCCTGCAGGGACCACCGCGGAGCAGCGGAACCAGGAGACCCCTCGAACAGCTCTCACCCGGTGTCCCGAGCTGCCATCCACATCAGCAAGGCTTCTCCCGTCCCCGAACTGCACAATCACCATCTTCCGGCATATCATCCACGGGGGTGAGAACAACAGTGTGTCCCGCCCAATGCGGAGTTCAGTGACTCCGACACCGTTTGTTTTCTGCCAGTCGTGTAGTGATGGGCTCAGTCTTTCCGATACCTCGGACCAAAGGTAAGCCCTGCCAAGACAGAACAGCGCCAGCGTTGACCTTGCCCAAAGTGTGCAGGGACCTCTGATGCACGTCGCAGGCTCACAGTGCAAAATTAGAATTAGAGTAACCTTCCTCGAAGAAAAAG
Organism: Lissotriton helveticus; assembly: GCF_964261635.1. Classification (NCBI taxonomy): domain Eukaryota; kingdom Metazoa; phylum Chordata; class Amphibia; order Caudata; family Salamandridae; genus Lissotriton; species Lissotriton helveticus. The sequence continues at coordinate 687,908,395 of NC_136057.1, read as the reverse complement.
GCAGAGGCCCAAAATGGGGAAAATTGAAGTCTTTTTAATCTGGAACGGCAATTTTCAGCGGGCGTATGCATTTCGGCCGTGTGGCCTCGTCAGCGCACAGAATGTAATGGGAGGGTGAGTAGGAATGCTGTTGCAAGTTGATGTCCCAGTTAAATGCAAGTTGGCTCCACCTGCTGTTAGTTCTTGCATGGTGGAGTGCACTACAGGTCCCAGCATGCAATGTTCCTGCAGGGACCACCGCGGAGCAGCGGAACCAGGAGACCCCTCGAACAGCTCTCACCCGGTGTCCAGAGCTGCCATCCACATCAGCAAGGCTTCTCCCGTCCCCGAACTGCACAATCACCATCTTCCGGCATATCATCCACGGGGGTGAGAACAACAGTGTGTCCCGCCCAATGCGGAGTTCAGTGACTCCGACACCATTTGTTTTCCGCCAGTCGTGTAGTGATGGGCTCAGTCTTTCCGATACCTCGGACCAAAGGTAAGCTCTGCCAAGACAGAACAGCGCCAGCGTTGACCTTGCCCAAAGTGTGCAGGGACCTCTGATGCACGTCGCAGGCTCACAGTGCAAAATTAGAATTAGAGTAACCTTCCTCGAAGAAAAAAGCAGAGGCCCTAAATGGGGACAAATGAAGTCTTTTTAATCTGGAACGGAAATTTTCAGCGGGCGTATGCATTTCGGCCGTGTGGCCTCGTCAGCGCCCAGAATGTAATGGGAGGGTGAGTAGGAATGCTGTTGCAAGTTGATGTCCCAGTTAAATGCAAGTTAGCTCCACCTGCTGTTAGTTCTTGCATGGTGGAGTGCACTACAGGTCCCAGCATGCAATGTTCCTGCAGGGACCACCACGGAGCAGCGGAACCAGGAGACCCCTCGAACAGCTCTCACCCGGTGTCCCGAGCTGCCATCCACATCAGCCAGGCTTCTCCCGTCCCCGAACTGCACAATCACCATCTTCCGGCATATCATCCACGGGGGTGAGAACAACAGTGTGTCCCGCCCAATGCGGAGTTCAGTGACTCCGACACCGTTTGTTTTCCGCCAGTCGTGTAGTGATGGGCTCAGTCTTTCCGATACCTCGGACCAAAGGTAAGCTCTGCCAAGACAGAACAGCGCCAGCGTTGACCTTGCCCAAAGTGTGCAGGGACCTCTGATGCACGTCGCAGGCTCACAGTGCAAAATTAGAATTAGAGTAACCTTCCTCGAAGAAAAAGGCAGAGGCCCAAAATGGGGACAAATGAAGTCTTTTTAATCTGGAACGGCAATTTTCAGCGGGCGCATGCATTTCGGCCGTGTGGCCTCGTCAGCGCCCAGAATGTAATGGGAGGGTGAGTAGGAATGCTGTTGCAAGTTGATGTCCCAGTTAAATGCAAGTTGGCTCCACCTGCTGTTAGTTCTTGCATGGTGGAGTGCACTACAGGTCCCAGCATGCAATGTTCCTGCAGGGACCACCGCGGAGCAGCGGAACCAGGAGACCCCTCGAACAGCTCTCACCCGGTGTCCCAAGCTGCCATCCACATCAGCAAGGCTTCTCCCGTCCCCGAACTGCACAATCACCATCTTCCGGCATATCATCCACGGGGGTGAGAACAACAGTGTGTCCCGCCCAATGCGGAGTTCAGTGACTCCGACACCGTTTGTTTTCCGCCAGTCGTGTAGTGATGTGCTCAGTCTTTCCGATACCTCGGACCAAAGGTAAGCTCTGCCAAGACAGAACAGCGCCAGCGTTGACCTTGCCCAAAGTGTGCAGGGACCTCTGATGCACGTCGCAGGCTCACAGTGCAAAATTAGAATTAGAGTAACCTTCCTCGAAGAAAAAGGCAGAGGCCCAAAATGGGGACAAATGAAGTCTTTTTAATCTGGAACAGCAATTTTCAGCGGGCGTATGCATTTCGGCCGTGTGGCCTCGTCAGCGCCCAGAATGTAATGGGAGGGTGAGTAGGAATGCTGTTGCAAGTTGATGTCCCAGTTAAATGCAAGTTGGCTCCACCTGCTGTTAGTTCTTGCATGGTGGAGTGCACTACAGGTCCCAGCATGCAATGTTCCTGCAGGGACCACCGCGGAGCAGCGGAACCAGGAGACCCCTCAAACAGCTCTCACCCGGTGTCCCGAGCTGCCATCCACATCAGCAAGGCTTCTCCTGTCCCCGAACTGCACAATCACCATCTTCCGGCATATCATCCACGGGGGTGAGAACAACAGTGTGTCCCGCCCAATGCGGAGTTCAGTGACTCCGACACCGTTTGTTTTCCGCCAGTCGTGTAGTGATGGGCTCAGTCTTTCCGATACCTCGGACCAAAGGTAAGCTCTGCCAAGACAGAACAGCGCCAGCGTTGACCTTGCCCAAAGTGTGCAGGGACCTCTGATGCATGTCGCAGGCTCACAGTGCAAAATTAGAATTAGAGTAACCTTCCTCGAAGAAAAAGGCAGAGGCCCAAAATGGGGACAAATGAAGTCTTTTTAATCTGGAACGGCAATTTTCAGCGGGCGTATGCATTTCGGCCGTGTGGCCTCGTCAGCGCCCAGAATATAATGGGAGGGTGAGTAGGAATGCTGTTGCAAGTTGATGTCCCAGTTAAATGCAAGTTGGCTCCACCTGCTGTTAGTTCTTGCATGGTGGAGTGCACTACAGGTCCCAGCATGCAATGTTCCTGCAGGGACCACCGCGGAGCAGCGGAACCAGGAGACCCCTCGAACAGCTCTCACCCGGTGTCCCGAGCTGCCATCCACATCAGCAAGGCTTCTCCCGTCCCCGAACTGCACAATCACCATCTTCCGGCATATCATCCACGGGGGTGAGACCAACAGTGTGTCCCGCCCAATGCGGAGTTCAGTGACTCCAACTCCGTTTGTTTTCCGCCAGTCGTGTGGTGATGGGCTCAGTCTTTCCGATACCTCGGATCAAAGGTAAGCTCTGCCAAGACAGAACAGCGCCAGCGTTGACCTTGCCCAAAGTGTGCAGGGACCTCTGATGCACGTCGCAGGCTCACAGTGCAAAATTAGAATTAGAGTAACCTTCCTCGAAGAAAAAGGCAGAGGCCCAAAATGGGGACAAATGAAGTCTTTTTAATCTGGAACGGCAATTTTCAGCGGGCGTATGCATTTCGGCCGTGTGGCCTCGTCAGCGCCCAGAATGTAATGGGAGGGTGAGTAGGAATGCTGTTGCAAGTTGATGTCCCAGTTAAATGCAAGTTGGCTCCACCTGCTGTTAGTTCTTGCATGGTGGAGTGCACTACAGGTCCCAGCATGCAATGTTCCTGCAGGGACCACCGCGGAGCAGCGGAACCAGGAGACCCCTCGAACAGCTCTCACCCGGTGTCCCGAGCTGCCATCCACATCAGCAAGGCTTCTCCCGTCCCCGAACTGCACAATCACCATCTTCCGGCATATCATCCACGGGGGTGAGAACAACAGTGTGTCCCGCCCAATGCGGAGTTCAGTGACTCCGACACCGTTTGTTTTCCGCCAGTCGTGTAGTGATGGGCTCAGTCTTTCCGATACCTCGGACCAAAGGTAAGCTCTGCCAAGACAGAACAGCGCCAGCGTTGACCTTGCCCAAAGTGTGCAGGGACCTCTGATGCACGTCGCAGGCTCACAGTGCAAAATTAGAATTAGAGTAACCTTCCTCGAAGAAAAAGGCAGAGGCCCAAAATGGGGACAAATGAAGTCTTTTTAATCTGGAACGGCAATTTTCAGCGGGCGCATGCATTTCGGCCGTGTGGCCTCGTCAGCGCCCAGAATGTAATGGGAGGGTGAGTAGGAATGCTGTTGCAAGTTGATGTCCCAGTTAAATGCAAGTTGGCTCCACCTGCTGTTAGTTCTTGCATGGTGGAGTGCACTACAGGTCCCAGCATGCAATGTTCCTGCAGGGACCACCGCGGAGCAGCGGAACCAGGAGACCCCTCGAACAGCTCTCACCCGGTGTCCCGAGCTGCCATCCACATCAGCAAGGCTTCTCCCGTCCCCGAACTGCACAATCACCATCTTCCGGCATATCATCCACGGGGGTGAGAACAACAGTGTGTCCCGCCCAATGCGGAGTTCAGTGACTCCGACACCGTTTGTTTTCCGCCAGTCGTGTAGTGATGTGCTCAGTCTTTCCGATACCTCGGACCAAAGGTAAGCTCTGCCAAGACAGAACAGCGCCAGCGTTGACCTTGCCCAAAGTGTGCAGGGACCTCTGATGCACGTCGCAGGCTCACAGTGCAAAATTAGAATTAGAGTAACCTTCCTCGAAGAAAAAGGCAGAGGCCCAAAATGGGGACAAATGAAGTCTTTTTAATCTGGAACGGCAATTTTCAGCGGGCGTATGCATTTCGGCCGTGTGGCCTCGTCAGCGCCCAGAATGTAATGGGAGGGTGAGTAGGAATGCTGTTGCAAGTTGATGTCCCAGTTAAATGCAAGTTGGCTCCACCTGCTGTTAGTTCTTGCATGGTGGAGTGCACTACAGGTCCCAGCATGCAATGTTCCTGCAGGGACCACCGCGGAGCAGCGGAACCAGGAGACCCCTCAAACAGCTCTCACCCGGTGTCCCGAGCTGCCATCCACATCAGCAAGGCTTCTCCCGTCCCCGAACTGCACAATCACCATCTTCCGGCATATCATCCACGGGGGTGAGAACAACAGTGTGTCCCGCCCAATGCGGAGTTCAGTGACTCCGACACCGTTTGTTTTCCGCGAGTCGTGTAGTGATGGGCTCAGTCTTTCCGATACCTCGGACCAAAGGTAAGCTCTGCCAAGACAGAACAGCGCCAGCGTTGACCTTGCCCAAAGTGTGCAGGGACCTCTGATGCACGTCGCAGGCTCACAGTGCAAAATTAGAATTAGAGTAACCTTCCTCGAAGAAAAAGGCAGAGGCCCAAAATGGGGACAAATGAAGTCTTTTTAATCTGGAATGGCAATTTTCAGCGGGCGTATGCATTTCGGCCGTGTGGCCTCGTCAGCGCCCAGAATATAATGGGAGGGTGAGTAGGAATGCTGTTGCAAGTTGATGTCCCAGTTAAATGCAAGTTGGCTCCACCTGCTGTTAGTTCTCGCATGGTGGAGTGCACTACAGGTCCCAGCATGCAATGTTCCTGCAGGGACCACCGCGGAGCAGCAGAACCAGGAGACCCCTCGAACAGCTCTCACCCGGTGTCCCGAGCTGCCATCCACATCAGCAAGGCTTCTCCCGTCCCCGAACTGCACAATCACCATCTTCCGGCATATCATCCACGGGGGTGAGACCAACAGTGTGTCCCGCCCAATGCGGAGTTCAGTGACTCTGACTCCGTTTGTTTTCCGCCAGTCGTGTAGTGATGGGCTCAGTCTTTCCGATACCTCGGATCAAAGGTAAGCTCTGCCAAGACAGAACAGCGCCAGCGTTGACCTTGCCCAAAGTGTGCAGGGACCTCTGATGCACGTCGCAGGCTCACAGTGCAAAATTAGAATTAGAGTAACCTTCCTCGAAGAAAAAGGCAGAGGCCCAAAATGGGGACAAATGAAGTCTTTTTAATCTGGAACGGCAATTTTCAGCAGGCGTATGCATTTCGGCTGTGTGGCCTCGTCAGCGCCCAGAATGTAATGGGAGGGTGAGTAGGAATGCTGTTGCAAGTTGATGTCCCAGTTAAATGCAAGTTGGCTCCACCTGCTGTTAGTTCTTGCATGGTGGAGTGCACTACAGGTCCCAGCATGCAATGTTCCTGCAGGGACCACCGCGGAGCAGCGGAACCAGGAGACCCCTCGAACAGCTCTCACCCGGTGTCCCGAGCTGCCATCCACATCAGCAAGGCTTCTCCCGTCCCCGAACTGCACAATCACCATCTTCCGGCATATCATCCACGGGGGTGAGAACAACAGTGTGTCCCGCCCAATGCGGAGTTCAGTGACTCCGACACCGTTTGTTTTCTGCCAGTCGTGTAGTGATGGGCTCAGTCTTTCCGATACCTCGGACCAAAGGTAAGCCCTGCCAAGACAGAACAGCGCCAGCGTTGACCTTGCCCAAAGTGTGCAGGGACCTCTGATGCACGTCGCAGGCTCACAGTGCAAAATTAGAATTAGAGTAACCTTCCTCGAAGAAAAAGGCAGAGGCCCAAAATGGGGAAAATTGAAGTCTTTTTAATCTGGAACGGCAATTTTCAGCGGGCGTATGCATTTCGGCCGTGTGGCCTCGTCAGCGCACAGAATGTAATGGGAGGGTGAGTAGAAATGCTGTTGCAAGTTGACGTCCCAGTTAAATGCAAGTTAGCTCCACCTGCTGTTAGTTCTTGCATGGTGGAGTGCACTACAGGTCCCAGCATGCAATGTTCCTGCAGGGACCACCGCGGAGCAGCGGAACCAGGAGACCCCTCGAACAGCTCTCACCCGGTGTCCCGAGCTGCCATCCACATCAGCCAGGCTTCTCCCGTCCCCGAACTGCACAATCACCATCTTCCGGCATATCATCCACGGGGGTGAGAACAACAGTGTGTCCCGCCCAATGCGGAGTTCAGTGACTCCGACACCGTTTGTTTTCCGCCAGTCGTGTAGTGATGGGCTCAGTCTTTCCGATACCTCGGACCAAAGGTAAGCTCTGCCAAGACAGAACAGCGCCAGCGTTGACCTTGCCCAAAGTGTGCAGGGACCTCTGATGCACGTCGCAGGCTTACAGTGCAAAATTAGAATTAGAGTAACCTTCCTCGAAGAAAAAGGCAGAGGCCCAAAATGGGGACAAATGAAGTCTTTTTAATCTGGAACGGCAATTTTCAGCGGGCGCATGCATTTCGGCCGTGTGGCCTCGTCAGCGCCCAGAATGTAATGGGAGGGTGAGTAGGAATGCTGTTGCAAGTTGATGTCCCAGTTAAATGCAAGTTGGCTCCACCTGCTGTTAGTTCTTGCATGGTGGAGTGCACTACAGGTCCCAGCATGCAATGTTCCTGCAGGGACCACCGCGGAGCAGCGGAACCAGGAGACCCCTCGAACAGCTCTCACCCGGTGTCCCGAGCTGCCATCCACATCAGCAAGGCTTCTCCCGTCCCCGAACTGCACAATCACCATCTTCCGGCATATCATCCACGGGGGTGAGAACAACAGTGTGTCCCGCCCAATGCGGAGTTCAGTGACTCCGACACCGTTTGTTTTCCGCCAGTCGTGTAGTGATGTGCTCAGTCTTTCCGATACCTCGGACCAAAGGTAAGCTCTGCCAAGACAGAACAGTGCCAGCGTTGACCTTGCCCAAAGTGTGCAGGGACCTCTGATGCACGTCGCAGGCTCACAGTGCAAAATTAGAATTAGAGTAACCTTCCTCGAAGAAAAAGGCAGAGGCCCAAAATGGGGACAAATGAAGTCTTTTTAATCTGGAACGGCAATTTTCAGCGGGCGTATGCATTTCGGCCGTGTGGCCTCGTCAGCGCCCAGAATGTAATGGGAGGGTGAGTAGGAATGCTGTTGCAAGTTGATGTCCCAGTTAAATGCAAGTTGGCTCCACCTGCTGTTAGTTCTTGCATGGTGGAGTGCACTACAGGTCCCAGCATGCAATGTTCCTGCAGGGACCACCGCGGAGCAGCGGAACCAGGAGACCCCTCAAACAGCTCTCACCCGGTGTCCCGAGCTGCCATCCACATCAGCAAGGCTTCTCCCGTCCCCGAACTGCACAATCACCATCTTCCGGCATATCATCCACGGGGGTGAGACCAACAGTGTGTCCCGCCCAATGCGGAGTTCAGTGACTCCGACTCCGTTTGTTTTCCGCCAGTCGTGTAGTGATGGGCTCAGTCTTTCCGATACCTCGGATCAAAGGTAAGCTCTGCCAAGACAGAACAGCGCCAGCGTTGACCTTGCCCAAAGTGTGCAGGGACCTCTGATGCACGTCGCAGGCTCACAGTGCAAAATTAGAATTAGAGTAACCTTCCTCGAAGAAAAAGGCAGAGGCCCAAAATGGGGACAAATGAAGTCTTTTTAATCTGGAACGGCAATTTTCAGCGGGCGTATGCATTTCGGCCGTGTGGCCTCGTCAGCGCCCAGAATGTAATGGGAGGGTGAGTAGGAATGCTGTTGCAAGTTGATGTCCCAGTTAAATGCAAGTTGGCTCCACCTGCTGTTAGTTCTTGCATGGTGGAGTGCACTACAGGTCCCAGCATGCAATGTTCCTGCAGGGACCACCGCGGAGCAGCGGAACCAGGAGACCCCTCGAACAGCTCTCACCCGGTGTCCCGAGCTGCCATCCACATCAGCAAGGCTTCTCCCGTCCCCGAACTGCACAATCACCATCTTCCGGCATATCATCCACGGGGGTGAGAACAACAGTGTGTCCCGCCCAATGCGGAGTTCAGTGACTCCGACACCGTTTGTTTTCCGCCAGTCGTGTAGTGATGGGCTCAGTCTTTCCGATACCTCGGACCAAAGGTAAGCTCTGCCAAGACAGAACAGCGCCAGCGTTGACCTTGCCCAAAGTGTGCAGGGACCTCTGATGCACGTCGCAGGCTCACAGTGCAAAATTAGAATTAGAGTAACCTTCCTCGAAGAAAAAGGCAGAGGCCCAAAATGGGGACAAATGAAGTCTTTTTAATCTGGAACGGCAATTTTCAGCGGGCGTATGCATTTCGGCTGTGTGGCCTCGTCAGCGCCCAGAATGTAATGGGAGGGTGAGTAGGAATGCTGTTGCAAGTTGATGTCCCAGTTAAATGCAAGTTGGCTCCACCTGCTGTTAGTTCTTGCATGGTGGAGTGCACTACAGGTCCCAGCATGCAATGTTCCTGCAGGGACCACCGCGGAGCAGCGGAACCAGGAGACCCCTCGAACAGCTCTCACCCGGTGTCCCGAGCTGCCATCCACATCAGCAAGGCTTCTCCCGTCCCCGAACTGCACAATCACCATCTTCCGGCATATCATCCACGGGGGTGAGAACAACAGTGTGTCCCGCCCAATGCGGAGTTCAGTGACTCCGATACCGTTTGTTTTCCGCCAGTCGTGTAGTGATGGGCTCAGTCTTTCCGATACCTCGGACCAAAGGTAAGCTCTGCCAAGACAGAACAGCGCCAGCGTTGACCTTGCCCAAAGTGTGCAGGGACCTCTGATGCACGTCGCAGGCTCACAGTGCAAAATTAGAATTAGAGTAACCTTCCTCGAAGAAAAAGGCAGAGGCCCAAAAAGGGGGACAAATGAAGTCTTTTTAATCTGGAACGGCAATTTTCAGCGGGCGTATGCATATCGGCCGTGTGGGCTCGTCAGTGCCCAGAATGTAATGGGAGGGTGAGTAGGAATGCTGTTGCAAGTTGATGTCCCAGTTAAATGCAAGTTGCCTCCACCTGCTGTTAGTTCTTGCATGGTGGAGTGCACTACAGGTCCCAGCATGCAATGTTCCTGCAGGGACCACCGCGGAGCAGCGGAACCAGGAGACCCCTCGAACAGCTCTCACCCGGTGTCCCGAGCTGCCATCCACATCAGCAAGGCTTCTCCCGTCCCCGAACTGCACAATCACCATCTTCCGGCATATCATCCACGGGGGTGAGAACAACAGTGTGTCCCGCCCAATGCGGAGTTCAGTGACTCCGACACCGTTTGTTTTCCGCCAGTCGTGTAGTGATGGGCTCAGTCTTTCCGATACCTCGGACCAAAGGTAAGCTCTGCCAAGACAGAACAGCGCCAGCGTTGACCTTGCCCAAAGTGTGCAGGGACCTCTGATGCACGTCGCAGGCTCACAGTGCAAAATTAGAATTAGAGTAACCTTCCTCGAAGAAAAAGGCAGAGGCCCAAAAAGGGGGACAAATGAAGTCTTTTTAATCTGGAACGGCAATTTTCAGCGGGCGTATGCATTTCGGCCGTGTGGCCTCGTCAGCGCCCAGAATGTAATGGGAGGGTGAGTAGGAATGCTGTTGCAAGTTGATGTCCCAGTTAAATGCAAGTTGGCTCCACCTGCTGTTAGTTATTGCATGGTGGAGTGCTCTGCAGGTCCCAGCATGCAATGTTCCTGCAGGGACCACCGCGGAGCAGCGGAACCAGGAGACCCCTCGAACAGCTCTCACCCGGTGTCCCGAGCTGCCATCCACATCAGCAAGGCTTCTCCCGTCCCCGAACTGCACAATCACCATCTTCCGGCATATCATTCACGGGGGTGAGAACAACAGTGTGTCCCGCCCAATGCGGAGTTCAGTGACTCCGACACCGTTTGTTTTCCGCCAGTCGTGTAGTGATGGGCTCAGTCTTTCCGATACCTCGGACCAAAGGTAAGCTCTGCCAAGACAGAACAGCGCCAGCGTTGACCTTGCCCAAAGTGTGCAGGGACCTCTGATGCACATCGCAGGCTCACAGTGCAAAATTAGAATTAGAGTAACCTTCCTCGAAGAAAAAGGCAGAGGCCCAAAATGGGGACAAATGAAGTCTTTTTAATCTGGAACGGCAATTTTCAGCGGGCGTATGCATTTCGGCCGTGTGGCCTCGTCAGCGCCCAGAATGTAATGGGAGGGTGAGTAGGAATGCTGTTGCAAGTTGATGTCCCAGTTAAATGCAAGTTGGCTCCACCTGCTGTTAGTTATTGCATGGTGGAGTGCTCTGCAGGTCCCAGCATGCAATGTTCCTGCAGGGACCACCGCGGAGCAGCGGAACCAGGAGACCCCTCGAACAGCTCTCACCCGGTGTCCCGAGCTGCCATCCACATCAGCAAGGCTTCTCCCGTCCCCGAACTGCACAATCACCATCTTCCGGCATATCATTCACGGGGGTGAGAACAACAGTGTGTCCCGCCCAATGCGGAGTTCAGTGACTCCGACACCGTTTGTTTTCCGCCAGTCGTGTAGTGATGGGCTCAGTCTTTCCGATACCTCGGACCAAAGGTAAGCTCTGCCAAGACAGAACAGCGCCAGCGTTGACCTTGCCCAAAGTGTGCAGGGACCTCTGATGCACATCGCAGGCTCACAGTGCAAAATTAGAATTAGAGTAACCTTCCTCGAAGAAAAAGGCAGAGGCCCAAAATGGGGACAAATGAAGTCTTTTTAATCTGGAACGGCAATTTTCAGCGGGCGTATGCATTTCGGCCGTGTGGCCTCGTCAGTGCCCAGAATGTAATGGGAGGGTGAGTAGGATTGCTGTTGCAAGTTGATGTCCCAGTTAAATGCAAGTTGGCTCCACCTGCTGTTAGTTCTTGCATGGTGGAGTGCACTACAGGTCCCAGCATGCAATGTTCCTGCAGGGACCACCGCGGAGCAGCGGAACCAGGAGACCCCTTGAACAGCTCTCACCCGGTGTCCCGAGCTGCCATCCACATCAGCAAGGCTTCTCCCGTCCCCGAACTGCACAATCACCATCTTCCGGCATATCATCCACGGGGGTGAGAACAACAGTGTGTCCCGCCCAATTCGGAGTTCAGTGACTCCGACACCGTTTGTTTTCCGCCAGTCGTGTTGTGATGGGCTCAGTCTTTCCGATACCTCGGACCAAAGGTAAGCTCTGCCAAGACAGAACAGCGCCAGCGTTGACCTTGCCCAAAGTGTGCAGGGACCTCTGATGCACGTCGCAGGCTCACAGTGCAAAATTAGAATTAGAGTAACCTTCCTCGAAGAAAAAGGCAGAGGCCCAAAATGGGGACAAATGAAGTCTTTTTAATCTGGAACGGCAATTTTCAGCGGGCGTATGCATTTCGGCCGTGTGGCCTCGTCAGCGCCCAGAATGTACAACAGTGTGTCCCGCCCAATGCGGAGTTCAGTGACTCCGACACCGTTTGTTTTCCGCCAGTCGTGTAGTGATGGGCTCAGTCTTTCCGATACCTCGGACCAAAGGTAAGCTCTATATATATCTGCAATACCTCGCAGATTAACCTCGCATGCACGCAAATTCACGAGCGTGGACCCAATTGTTGTGCATTATTTTATTTCCTTTCTTGCAAAAGTCGACACGTTTCGGCCGTCACATGACTCACGCAATGTTACAAGCCCCTTTTAAAGTGCACATGCATCCAATTTATAATAGATAGAAATAATACTATTATGTTTAAATACATATGTACAAAAAATGTTTTTACATGTCTTGTTTTTTGTGTATATAACCGTTTAAATACGTTACAACCAAAAAGAATGTTAATCACCGCATAAATGCTTGGTATTTCATGACAAGTAAAAGCAGAAAACACAACGGAGGAGGTTCTTCCAAGTTACATGTACTTTTTCTTGGTGCCTATAATGCTCTGGAGCCTCATCAACCATATAGTCATAGACCAATTAGATGCACTTCGTGTACAGTTTTCTCAAAATATACGTGCTCACCACAACGTGCGAAGTTGATAAACCTGAGAATCGCTGTTCTCCAAATCATAATAAAAAAGCTAAAATTCATCATATGTTAATAAAACATCCTTTTCATAAACAAGGACATAATCATATTCACAATGTTGAATTGTTGATGCAAGATGTTGTTTAAACAGGTCTACCAATACTTATTCATCTAAAGTGACCTGTGCTTCAGTGCAACAACGCAAAAGTGCTCTAAAAAAGTGCGAAAAAGGTCAGGGTTACAGTTTTTTTGAGGGAGAGTACATGTATATATGTATATATACATGTATATATATATATATACATGTGTATTTATGTGTGATTTGAGAAGGTTAAACAAGTGTTCTCCTTGGCGAGCTCAGGTGCAGTCTAGATGTAGTGACTAATTTACCTCAATATATTTAATGCCAATCTGGTCCTTCCTGGTCCTTCAGGACCAGCTCTGGCATAAAACGGAGACATCTTAAATTAGCTAGAACTTTACAATCAAAATCAATCAAAGAGAGGGAGCATTATGTATTGCATTGTTGAGCTAATTCTACTGGTTTTAATAATAGATTAATAGAAGTTCCTCTAGTATTTTGTTACAGCTTGCCTTTATCTAACACCTAATACATTTGCAACATATAGATTAGATTGCCTCAACCTCAAAAGTAACCTGCTCCAGATGTTGTCTAATTTTGTCCATCGATGTGCTACGTAAACTCAGTCATAGCACTCTGTGTTAGCTGATTTAATGTTTTCCATTCCTGTCTCAAAAGCATCCATTTCATTCTTGATGTACACTATTTCTCTTTGCTGTTAACTTTTCAGCATCCATGAAAGTATAGAGTCGGACCTCTCTCCTTCATCTTAACACATTGCTGTAAAAGGGTGTTATACCTTCCACCAGCCATGTCTGTGTCTTCTTCAATTTGATTCTTGTTTCAACTGGCACTTCCATGTCATCAAACCTCTCACTGAGATTTAAGGCGTATCGGGCACTCTTTCTGCACGCGTATCAACCCCAGGAAGAACTGAAACATACCATTTTCTGGCAATACAAATCATCCATATATAACCCCTGAGGACCTTCCAAACAGTGCCCTGCCCCGGTAAAGAGTCTCTATTCAACCTATAACTAATGATGTGCTCTCAAACCACTAAAATTGGACAGATTAGGGTATCTGCTAAAAAGCAGTGGGTGTTAGTTCTTTACTATTTAAAATGTTTGGAAGAGCTATACACTCTAAACAGGGCAGACAGAACATCTTGTCACTTCTTGGCGGGTGTCCCACATCTGCCAAACTTTAATCAGTCCCTAAGGCTGGTGTTGTAATGAGTCCATATTACATACATGAGCAGAGGACTGTGGTCTAATAGTGTCCTATTGAATAACAAGCTACATACATCAAGGAAACATCATTCACTCAGGAGTAACATTTTTATTCCATTTCCTCAAGCTGTACATCTAACATTTATGAGATAGTATTGGTCTTCCTATTGAAGCAATAGTTTAACTTCTAGTGTCAGGCCTCTTGCACCACTCACCAACGCCCAGTATCAGCTAGGTTCAATACATGATTTAATGGGCCAAACTTTAATGTATTTTCCCTCATTAAATATGATAGACCTAATAACTCTAAATTCCATAAAATGATGTATCATAATGACAACTACCCTAGAAGGCTGCATGCCCTTGGTTCATCGTTGGCAGTCATCAGCTTTGGCAAACCTATTGAACCTCATCTATTCAATGCTAACTGTAAAAACTCACAGAAGAACCAAAACCATATTTTCAGTGATTATAATTATTTTTTATGGTAATTCTTCATTGGTCTTTCCCATGAGTTACCAATATTATACAATAAGAGCAAAGACAGGTGCAGTATAGTGAAATCAAAACTGATAATGCAAGATCCAAACAGAATAAGGAGACTGAACAACAAACCTGAAAAAAGCCAGGAACAGAGTAGAAATGCAGTGGTCCATTCCAAAAAGCCACACTGCCTTGCAACCGTAGTAGCGAGGGGTGGGGAGAGGGAGTGCAATGGTGCAAGGGAAATAAGGATGCCAGTCAGAGGAGTTGTGGGGACTGTGCAGAGTGAGTGAACTAGCATTAAACGAGGAGCCCAAGCGGCCCATAGTGTACAACGGCCTGCACCATTAACATAGTGAAGTCTGGGCACCATTAACAACCCACTGCCTGCAAATAGTTATCACCCAATTAGTGCCCCCAGGGAGGTCAACAACTCCGACCCAAGGAATAGAGTTAGTGGCCCTCCATCTCACTGGGAACAGTGGTGCTAAGAAAGTGTGTTTGACCACAGGGAGTGTAGGGTAGACAGTGATAAGGGCCACACTGATGATAATCCCATGGTGATTCATAGACGGGGACTACAATGGATCCATGTAGGGTGGAGCTCCATGTAGTGGTATGACCAGGTGCATATCCGGTTGCTGGGGTGTGGCTGTGGAGTTGAGTGGAGGGAGGGTTTCCAAGCAGCATTAAATGTGTACAGTTGGTTGTTAAGTCTGTAAAATAGCTGTTCACATTCTGCAACCCCAGCCAGTTCTGACAGCCGCTCCGAAGGGGTGGAATTGGAGGGTAATCTCCGATGTCGCATGATGAAAAACCTAGCCTCTTTTAAGTCTGTTGACAGCTAACATTGGGCATGTTTAGTGGGCACTACACACTCAGTCATGTGGTTTAAAAAGGAAAAATGCATTGAGGTGCTTATTTGTGGACCTTGATTACCAAAAGACTACCACGCAGCTGTCCAGTATGGCTGAAGCACCCAACAGTGCCTGAGAATATGTGGGAGGTGGCAGCCACCAATACCGCATCTTCAGCACTGATCATAAGATAGAAGGCCGCCCTGTACTGTCTCTGAGGAGTTCAATACCTGTCTTCCTGGGCAGTCAGTGGGCGACCTTCGTACCTGGTATGTGGGGCCTTTCACTCCCTGTGTCGAACACCGCTTTGCATGTTTACAGTTGGGTCAATCATTTGCTTGGCTTCGCACGGAGCTCTCTTCTGGGATGGACTGCCTCCTGTTTCCCTGTCTATTCCTGTTCACTGCCTCCCAGCACCTGTCCCACCACCCGGCACCTACTTAATGGAGGCCACAGCACAACCCCATTGAGCAGGTCCCAGGCCCAGCTCTACCTGTGCGGCTGCAGCTTTTGCTCCTACCTTCCCCTTTTTTCTTTCCTGTTTTCGGAGTGCTCTCTCCTTGCTTTTCCCCTCATTTTTAATTGCTTTTTCTATTCTTTCTCCTTGCTTTTCCCTTTTTTTCACTGCTTTCTTCTCATTTTCTCCTTGCTTTTCCCTACTTTTGCCTTCCTTTTTCCCCGTTTCTGAGGGCTCGCTTGCTTTGCTTTTCCCTAAATTTTCACTGGTTTCTCCTACCTTTTCCCACCATTGCTTTTTCCTTACTCTTTTTTGATCTTGGCCCTTTTTGCAGGGTCATTCCAGAACTTTTTGCCTTCCGCTTGGACTTTTTTCTGACCTGGTGTTGGTGGTGTTAGGACTCTGGGCACTTTATCACTGCTGTCCAATGGTAAAGTGCATGTTCTCTCTAAGGTAAACGTGGTACTATTAGTTTACACCTGTTTGGCGTATTTAATTTACCTATCAGTCCCTTGTAAAGTGGTATCTCATATACCCGGGATCAGTAAATGAAATGCAACTCGTGGGCTTGCAGCGCTGCTTACGCCACCGACCAAAATAGCCTTTCAAGCCATTGCAGGGCCTGCGCACGGTCATTTACTGCTGCTGTGACGTGTGTGACTACATATCAGTCACCCCTAAGGTAGGCCCTAGCTTTCCCTTTGGGAAGGGTGTGCTCTAGGTAAAAGGTAGTACAAAAGGGGGTGGTGATGGACGGAGCATCTGAACCAATCAAACACTCACACCCAGTCAAAAGATCTGGGTTTGATCCATCACCGTTCTTTAGCCCACTCTGCCACCCCAGTTCAGACAAAGGTAGGAAAGAGGTAGGACATGTGCTTTAACGGTGTGGCATGTCCTGGTAGTGACAAACAGACTATTTGATTTTTCACTACTGTGAGGCTGCCCTCCTGTAGGAATGCATTGGGGATTCCCTGATATGTGTTTCAGTGGTAATTCCTGACATGAGAGGAGTAGCGTGATCAAGTTTGGTATGTTTGGAATAGTGGTGATAAATGCTGCATAATGGTTTTCTCAGATTTATTATCACTATTTTAGAGATGCCACTTTTAGAAGTGGGCATTTCTGTGTACTATGTGTCTTTGTGTCTGCCTTTTGTGTATTGCATGTCTGGCTCTGGATGACAGGGGCTGGGAAGGTGCAGTGGCTCCAGAGGGGCTGGGTGCGTCAGCGCTAGGCTGAATAGGCCGATCTGCATTTGGAGTAGTGGGAGGAGTAGCACCTAACCCTGAATAGAACCATGCCTGCCTTCCACAATGCTAGCTCCTCCCACTTGTGTTGTGCCTAGGGCCAGAGCCTACAATGACAGTTGAGACTATTGTGCACTTGTTAAGTGCCACCCCAGAACTGGTTTGGACTAGGTCCAGTGCCCTGTGCCAGGGCAAAGCAAAGACTTCATGTCATATAAAAATTGGGGCTGTGACTCCATGACAATTGAACTTGGTGCTTACTTGGAGCTGAAGGAGACTGCGTGGGACCAGGGGGATCAACGGGCTGCCAGAGGACCACCATCTGAACTTTCAGGTGTGCTGGCCTGAGCCTGCCCCCCTATGTGGGGCCCCTAGACATGCGTAGGGCTGTGTGGCTGGCTCTGAGTGAAGTTGGCCTAGTGTGTGGCGAGCGCTTTGGACTCTGCACTTGCCAGTCTGTTGCAGCATGTGGCGAGCGCTCTGCGGTTTACCTCCTCTGTACTCAGTGTGTGGCTGGGACACAACGCTATGTGTTTTTCAGGGCAGTCATGCCGGAGGATTCTGCCTGAGTCGGGAGAGCAATAGACAGGAGAGCACCTGTTGAGCACTCTGGTTTTCAAGGGCCAGGAAGAATTGGGCCCGACTGAGACTTCGCTCCGTATCCTCAGGCTGTGAGGAGTCCCGGAAGTCAGGCAGAGGACGCCTGACTGTGGGCAGGGCTCCCGTAAGGAGGAGAGCCCCACGTGTTCCCTTAGCCTGGTTGTGGGCGGGGCTGCGTTCAAGGTGGAAGCCGGAGAAACCGGGCCGACAGAGACTTCGCTCCAGCCCAGAAGAAGCTACACCTCCTGCAAGAGCCTGGTAGGGAGGTGATTGCCCAGGGGAAGAGCCAGCCAGAGGGAAATCACTGTCCCCCATTTGCCACAGGACGGAAGCTGCACCGCAGGGTAGCGGGCGGCTGCTTTGGGGCCATTTCATTGACTTTGCAGGGGGTGAGGGGAGGCCAAGTGAGGTTGTCCCGTCTTTGGGTGGCATTGTTCTACCTGGTGGCATTGCAGGGATTACACCAACCCTGGAAACGAGACTGGAGAGGTCTCCAATGTATTTGGCACCAGCAGCAGTACATTGGAGAGTTGCGGCAGTTAGCACTGGTGTGTCCTTTTAGGGGCCTCCTATTCTTCCTGGGGGCATCGCGGGGTGAGTCCATGATGGGCCCCTGCTTCGGTTACGATGGTTTCTGCATCACGAGTGGTGGGCAGCTGCCTCTAGCTAGTGGGGGCAATTTGGTGCAATGTGATTACAATATGTGCACACTAATAAGGTTTGTTACGTGCACTACTGTTGGTGTTTATGCCTTAATGTACTGAGTAATTGCCTAATGTGTGTCCTCTGAAAGTGGGTACGTTGGTGTACTGTTGCTGATGCTATTGCATGATGTGTTTGTGCTAAGTGCACCTCTACCAGTAATTACTGTTCTATTTCACTAACTGTGAATCATGATGGTGATGACAGTGGCCGGATTGCCCTGTAGTGTACATAATCACTGTAAAGTGATCCGAAGTGCCAGGTGGCACAGTGTATATATGTGATTGCATTCTAATGTGTTTTATGAGTAATACAAAGGCTATTTTTGATATAACCTTGTGTGGAGTTTCTTTTGTGGTGTGCCTACTGTGCCGCTGCTGTGTGTGAGTGTTGTGCAAATGATTCACAAATTGCCTCTGGGATAAGCCTGACTGCTCTGCCAAGCTACCAAGGAGGTGAGCAGGGGTTATGTGCAGCGTGTACCTCTCTAGCCCTGACTAGAGTGGTGGTTTCTGCCTGGCTTAGGCGCATGCCCTAGCCAACCAGAAATCCAGTTTTTAACAATTTTCCATGGTTTTTCACAGCTTTCTCCTTGTTTTATTCCCTCTTTGACGCTCCTGCCTGTTTTCCCACCTCTCACCTAGCCTCACCCACTGCCTCGCCCTCCCAGGAGCTACTTAATTGAGAGCTTAGTGCAGTTGTGCTTCTGGCATGCTAAGGCAAGCCCAAATGTGCCCATCCACACCTGTACTGCGCACAGCACCAGGAACCCTGGTTTGTCCACCCTGCAGACCTCTGAGCACTGGACCCAGTGTGCGTTGACAACAACAACTGCTGCCATGCAGCTCCACGCATCACCAGAGGACCGTTCTTCTGTTAGCACTGCCGCTTCACGTGCAAAACCAAGCAGCCAACAATGCCAGAGACACCACAAACAAAACTGCACCCACCACGCCAATCGAGACCACCATGGCACAATTCCAGTGCATTCTACTCAACACACGATAATTTGACAAGCACGTCATGGTGATCTGGGATATGATCTCGTCCCTCACTTTGGAAGTCTTCTTCCTCACAGAGACCTGACTGAACACCACCTCCATACCAGACATCACCATTGCCATGATCTACGGCTACAAGATAACACACCTGAATAAGCAAACACGGAGGTGGAATTGCCATCATCTACAAGGACCCCATCCACTGTCTAACATCCTCAGACGACCCAACCCCAATAATGAGCCTCCTAATTTCCAACTAAGAATTCTTTAACAGACTTCATAGAAGCCAGCACAAACCATAGCAACAAGCTCTCTGACTTCATAAAGTAGTACTCCAACTATGCAGCCACAGGGAATGACATCACCATCTCACAACAACTGTGTGACACTCTAGTAGACTTCCACAACAAGATCTCAGCCATCTACGAGAACTTCAAACCCTAACCCCGCTGCCAACAGCAACAGTTTACTCACACCCACAATCAATAACCCGAACCCCTGCTCACCCGCTGGGATCCTTTCCCAACTCACACCACAATCTCCATCATGAACTCCATACACTCCGGAGCACTCTCTGACCCATGTCCCCGCCACATCTTCAACCTCCTGAATGTCTCCATCACCACGGCCTCCTTCCCTGAGGACTGGAAACTTGCTGAAGTGAGGCCCTTCCTGAAGAAAAAATGCACTGACCTATCAGATCAAAAGAACTGCCAACCCATCTTTCTGCTCCCCTTTCGGGCGAAGATCCTCAAAAAAGCAATAAACCAGCAACTTACTGAATCCCTAGAACACTACAACCTCCTGGACCCCTCTCAATCCAGATTCGCAGCCAACCAGAGCACCAAGACCGCCCTGATAGCAGCCACCAATGACATCATAGCCTTCCTGGATTGCGGCAAAACAACACCACTCATTCTTCTTGACCTGACATCTGCCTTCAACACCCTCTCCCACCACAACTTGATCAAAATACTCTACCAAATCAGAATCCAGAGAGACACCCACAAATGGATTGCCTTATTCCTCACTGGAAGAGCCCAGAGAATCTGTCTCCCATCATTTACCTCAGAACTCAAGAAGATCATCTGTGGCATCCTACAAGGATCGTCCTTCAGCTCCACTCTCTGCAACACATATATGACCCCGTTGGTCAACACCGTCACATCGCAAGGACTCAGCATTACCTGCTATGCAAAAAACACCCAGCTAATCCTATCGCTGCCAGAAAACCTCTCCACCACCAGAGCCAACTTCCACAGATGTATGACGAACGTCACTGATGGATGAAGGACAATTGTCTCAAGCTCATCATGGACAAGACATAAGTCCCAATTTTTGGTAACAAAACCTCGCCATGGAACAACACTTGGTGGCCTGCTGAAATTGGCCCTTTCCCCACCCTGACAGATCATGCCCACAACCTTGGACTTCTTGGAGAGCAAGTTATCTATACAGAAACTGTTAAACCTGATTCTACACTCTACACATGCTCCGTAAGATTTTCAGGTGGCTCCCAATCAACACCAGAAGGACCATCACTAGGCCCTCCCACCAGCAGGCTGGACTATGGGAACACTCTGCAGAGAAATTACTGCACACCTCCTAAAGAGACTACAGACAATGCAACACTTGGCAAGGCTTATCCTCAAGCTCCCAAGATGGACTCACATTACTCCGCACCTCAAGAATCTACAATGGCTCCTGATTCAGAAGAGATGCCAGTTCAAAATGCTGACCCACACATACAAAGCCCTGCACAACAAAGGACCAGCATACATCAACAAAGGAATGACCTTCCACTAACAGACCAGACACCTGCAATCTGCCTCCCTCTTCCTCACAGACACTTCCTGGATCTGCCGAGCCAACACCTGAGGATGCTCCTTCTCTCACCTCGCGGCTAAAGCTTGGAACAACCTTTCCCCTGCACCTTAGGAATGTTGCATAACTCGGGAAATTCAGGAAAGGACTCAAGAACTGGGTGTTCAACTAAACAGAGCACTGCAAAGCAGCCAGCAACTCCAGTGCCTTGAGACCCTCACAGGTAATTTGCAGCACTTTATAAATCCTGATTGATTGAATAACGGTCATGCAATACCTTGAAGTAGTGAAATTTAAGTTTTGCCTCCCAGAGGAAGGCACCATTTGTCTTAAGGAGAGCAGACCAGTCCTCAGCCTTATAGTTGCTGTTCAAGATATGCTGCAATGTGGACCGGAATAGATTAGGAAGTTTCAATGTTTAGGTTATACAGGCTAGACACAACTCCCTTAAACATGCCCCAAGTCTCCAGATATTTGCGGACAGGGGATGGTGGATGATGCCATTACCCCAGGTCCCCTTAAGACAGTGCATCAATTGAATATAGGACCAGTACTGGGACTGAAGTAGGACAAACTATGAATGGAAGGCTAGAAAGGATTTAAAGGAGACGCCATTGAGTTTGGCGGCTTTCCAGGATGGCCAAGAAACATGGCAACCCCAATACAAATCCCACAGTTGTCCCAAAGAGGGGCAGAGGCATTGAGCCAGGGATTTTGCTTCTGTAAACCTTGCTCTGTTTACCATAGCACCAGTGATGACTGGTTTGGGAATCAAAGTAAGTATGCCTCATATTTGTAGAGGGCATTAAGAGACATGTTGTTCATAAGGATTTCTCCTTCAGTGGCTATGGACGCAGGCCTGTCAGGGGCCTGGGCTATCCAGTTAGCCAGCTGCAAAAGATTGTGGTCTGTGTGGTAAGAGGCTTCTCTGTGTGAGAAGCCACCTACTTCGGTATGAGTGTAGGAGAGTAGGGTCTGCTATCCTATGGTCACCCCAAATTTTTGCTTTTTGCTTCACTGGTTTATGACTTAATGTGGCTGTGGGCCTGCTAATCAGACCCACAGCCTGCTGTTCTCTCTCTAAATTGTAACCCATGTACTTTAGGTGCATAACGAAATTGGAACTGGTTCACCTTATTGGCCCCTGTAACAGTGTACCCAGGTACCCAGGGCATAGGTGCTTCCAAGGCCTACCAGGGGCTGCAGCATGTATTGTGCCACCCCTGGCCTGGCCTCCATATTTGACACAACTGGCTGATCACTCAGCTGGGGTATGTCGGTGTAACCACCCCTTACTTAGGTGTAGTATGCCTATACCTAACCTAAAATGGACACATATGTTCCTATCAGTCACTCCTATGGAAGGCCTCATCAATCCTGGAGGCAGAGTGCTTGGAAATAAGTGAGATGGTGCTCTGGCATGAGCTGAGCCTGTCTGCAGCTTTCGGAACCATGTCCTTTAGCTGTTTCATGATATTGCCATACCATATACTCTTAAGTGCATTATGAACCTCGCGGTTAAATGCTATCTTAGGTTTGGCTTTATCAAAACATGTCGAGTAAGGTGTCATACGAATTGGAATACTACCCCCTCGCCAGTTCTGGCGACGGGGGTAGCATTCCACCCTTCTAGAGGGACACGACATGTACCTAGCCTGAACCCCGGTTAAAGTTAAACAGAGCCTTAGCATCACAAAATGGATGCTGCCACCACAGACACAAGTCTGACCTCCTGCTGCTGGGAGTCCTTCCAGCGAGGGCAGCTTGGACAAAGGGTTTCCTGCCTGGGGAGGTGCTAGCACCACTCCAGACAGGATTTTGTGTATTGGGTAGGACAGGGCTGAAAAGAAACAGACATGCCTGGGGCACACAAGGTGTCCCTGTGCATAGGCCAGTTCAAACCGGTGCTGGGGCTTTCCAGCCCCAGTCCTGGCGCGAAACTGGACAAAGGAAAGGGGGTGTAACCACCCCCCTTCCTGGTCCCACCCAGAGGAGGGACCTAGTAGGTGATCCGGCCCCCCAGATTCGAATAAGAGTGGGAGCTGTGTCCTGAGACTTCAGATCATCCTGAATCAACTTGAAATAAAGAAGAAGACTGGACTTCGACATTCTGCTGCACAGAAGACGGAAGAGAATCTCCCTTGTGGCCAAGGAGTGACCACCCTGTGAACACAGGCACCAACCAGCAACCCGACGTCTGCTTTGCCGCCGCCTCCCGCTGGAGCCCGAGCCCAGAGCCTGACAAGACCCAGACTCCCAGACTTTTCACAGCCCGATCCACAGTCCCTGCAAAGAAGGGACCCGTGGAGGCACCGAGAGACGTGGGACCGGACATCTTGGAAGACCCCCGAGACGCTTACTGCGCAGCATCAGAGGCATCCTTGACGCTGTGCTTTGGGGTTTGAGAAGCCCCAACCTCGAGCAGCCCTTGCATCGAAGATCAGCCCCCCAGCATCTCCACGATCTGCGTGGGGCCCTTTTGCATCGTGCCACTCGACGCGCCTAACCGTCCACTTGCCACGCGGCTAGTGGCCATCTTGGCGACGAAATCTACAACTTTTACTGCGGGTCTGGTTGCTCCAGACTTGCCCTTGCTCCTGTAAAAAGGAGTACCTGCTCTGACCTTGCTGGTCCGAGTAACAAGCCTTTTTTGATTCCTGCGTGGCTTGCATTAGCCAAGGCCTGTTTGCTTCTATCAAGTCGCCGACACCGCCAACAGCGAGAAGCCTGCGTGGGACAGCTCGTGACCGACTCCTGGACGTCTTTGACCCCTCGTGTCCACGTGGCTGCAGAGAGAAGCTACACCTCGACGCCTGTTTGCACCCGACATCGCCTGGTTCCACTCTGGTTCCACGGTAGTCACTGGCTAGTGACTTTGAACATTGTCCCCTCTGCTTTCAGGTCTTCACCTCTTCAGATCCACCCTTGGATCCACCGGAACTCTTCACATCGAGCCGCCTGCAGCATCTTCAGCTCCAAGCACCATCGACCTGCGTGATGAAACCCGACACTACTTCGACCCTATGCACCCGCTTCCTGTGGGTGAGGTAACTCAGCTCCGCCAGTGTTCCCACACTGGTACACACCTCTAGTGTCTGTGTCTCAAGTTTCAGCTTTCTAGGTCACTCGGAAGGTTCCTTTATAACTAACTTTGTACTTTTTACGCACCATTGACATTGCATTGGTAAAGCGTGCACTTTCCGCACTGCTCCCGAGTCCCGCGGGCCTTTCCCGACTTCTTCACTGCTAGTCCCGAACAGCTCCAGCGATTCCCTAGGCCCTAGGCCTCTTCACTTTCCCCATAGTGGTTCTTATACCACTATTTTAGTATATGGTTTAGGTGGCCCCTAGGGCTCATCCATATTGTGCAACTTTTGTGTATTTAAACTGTGTTTTGTTTTAACGCATTTGCTTCTGTGCTCATAAAGAGTATCAGGGATATTTGTAGTAATAAATTCATATATATTTTCAATATATATCTGTGTGGTGTCCTTTCATTTGGTATTCAAGGGATTGTGTATGGTAAAACAGCTTGCTTCACATGCCTTTACAGAGTTTAGCCTAAGACTGCTTAGTCCATGCTACCCCTAGGATAGCTTGTCTATAAGGTTGACTTTACAACCTGCACCATAAGGGTTGCTTGGCATGATACAAGGTGATCACTAGAACTAGTGAGCATCATATATCAGGCCAACTTCTCACATTGGTGAGCAGCGGATTGGGATTTGAGCTTGCTGTTGTTTTACCATTACAATCTTTGAAAATATCATTTGAAAGATCATACAGGTACCTGATAGGTACACTAAAACAAGACTAGATATACTTAAGTTCTACTGAACTTAGTTGTTGTAGAGGATAGGGAGTAGCACACCCTGACTACAACTACTAGATAGGTTTTGTAGGAAAACACCAGTGTAGGTAGATTGCAACACATCCACCACACTAGAGCAATGTCTGGAGCAGAGGGATCCACTGGACTCATCTCTGTTGAGAGTGAGCCTCCAAGGGCACCATCCAAATTTGCTACTTTTCCATTTAAGGAACTGAGGCAACTGTGTTCCATGAGAGGAATCAAAACAGGTCCTTCGCCTACAGCAGGACACCTCAGAGAGCTTTTAGACCAGTCTGAAGCTCTAAGGGACTCCAAACCAGGCCCCTCAGGGACTGGAGATGGAGGATCCCCCACTGAAGATGATAACTCTGATGCCCCTGCCCCTGTAGTTCAGGTAGATGAGGAAAACCAGACCCCTGGGAATACTCAGCCTGAGGAAGAAGAAGAGGAGGAGGAGGAGGAAGAGAGTGAATCTGATGATGGGACTAGCCAGGTGTTAGTCAGCAGGCTTAACCAGGCTAACTTAAGCTTATTTGGGACTGAAGGTGGGTCCTACCCATTCAGACCCCCAAATGGACTTAACCAGGAGCATAGGAGGAGGAGGAATCACTCAGGTGAATCCAATACTTCCCATGTTTCTAGAGGTTCTCATGGCAACTCCAGAAGGGAGTTGACTAGCCCTCAGAGAAGGGAACATGAGGCCAAAATGAGAGAGGCTGAACTTAGGATCCAGAGACAAGAATTAGAAGTTGCCCTGGCCAAAGAGAAACTTGCTAGAGCAAGGCAGCCTAGAGAGAGTGGATCAGATTCCACTGGTGGCAGCACTATCCCTAAGGATAAAGACAGGTCCTATGACAATAGAAACCTGAGTAAGATTGTGCCCCCCTACAAAGCTGGGGATGATATCCACAAGTGGATGACTGCACTTGAGAGAGCTTGCAAAGTACAGCAGGTTCCTCAGGAGCAGTGGGCAGCAATCTTGTGGCTCTCCTTTGAAGGTAGAGGCCGAGACAGACTCCTCACAGTTAGTGATGGGGAGTCTAGAAACTACCTGGTCCTGAAGAGTGCTCTGATTGATGGGTTAGGCTTAACCACTGAACAGTACAGGTTAATGTTCAGAGATACCCAGAAGACACAGACTCAGGACTGGTCTGAATTTGTTGAATGTGCCACTAAGGCTCTGGAGGGCTGGTTGCTGGGAAGTAAGG
This sequence comes from Lissotriton helveticus, assembly GCF_964261635.1. Taxonomy (NCBI): domain Eukaryota; kingdom Metazoa; phylum Chordata; class Amphibia; order Caudata; family Salamandridae; genus Lissotriton; species Lissotriton helveticus. The sequence continues at coordinate 687,882,650 of NC_136057.1, read as the reverse complement.
TTACAGACTATGAAGGATTGTATAATTTACTTATGAGAGAACAGATTTTAAATAACTGTCAGAACCAGCAGTTGCATCAACATTTGGTTGACTCAGATCTAACCTCTCTCCAAGAATTGGGAAAGAGGGCAGACAAATGGGTCAGAACCAGAGTTAAGCAAAAGAACCAGAACCAGAACAAGGGTGGTGACCAAAAGAAAACAGACCAGAAGGGTGGGGAGCAGAAAGCTAAAGACCAGAAGTCTTCAACAGGGCCCCCAACTAATACTGAGGGTGGGTCCCAAACTTCCAAGAAGAAGAAGAAAGAAGGTCAAAGAAAACCCTGGTGTAGCTTTTGCAAAAACACCACTCACTGGACAAGTGATTGTAAAAAGGGTGGAGCCACCAACACTGCAGCCCCTAAGGCACCTGCACCCACTAGTACAGTTAGCAGTGTTGGACCACAGACTAAGGGGGTAGTGGGTATCACCTTGGGAACTGATGGAGATTCTGACCTAGTCAGAGTCCCCACACAGGCTGTTCTGAACTGTGATGGGGAGATTGATTTCTCCCCTACTGTCAGTCTCAATAATTTGGGCAAGTACAGACAGACACCTTTAATTAATGAAAAAGTGGCTCAAGCATACAGGGACACATGTGCCAGTGTCACTATGGTGACGCCTAGCTTTGTGGACCCTGGACAGTACATATCAGGTGATAATTACCTGGTGACCAATGCCAGCAATGTCACTACTACACATAGTGTGGCAATTGTTAACTTTTCCTGGGGAGGGGTAACTGGCCTAAAAAGAGTTGTGGTTAGTGCTGATCTCCCAGTAGAATGTTTGTTGGGCAATGACCTGGAGAGCTCTCTATGGTCAGAAGTTGAGTACAGGACTCATGCAGAGATGTTAGGGATATCATCACATGTCCTTGCTGTGACCAGGTCACAGGCCAAAAAGTGCCTCTCTGAACCTCAGGTCTTGGATCCTGGAACAATGGACCAAGTACCTTCCAAGACAAGGAACAGGAGGGCAAAGGCTGTGCCTTCCCAAATGCCTACATGTGAGGATCAGCCTTCACAGGAAGATGATTCTGAGACCCCTGAAGGAACTGTCCCTATAGAGCTTGAACCTGATCAGGTTGAGTTTCTGGGGACAGGGGGACTTTCTAGGGCAGACTTGGGGCAGGCTCAGTTATCCTGTCCTTCTCTTGAACCCCTCAGACAGCAGGCTGCTGCTGAGGCTGCTGGGAATGCTCAAGGTACCCATAAGGTTTATTGGGATGATGGGCTCCTTTATTCAGAGGGTAGAGACCCCAAGCCTGGTACAACCAGGAGGTTGGTCATACCTCAGCAATTTAGGGGCTTCCTTCTTACCTTGGCACACGATATTCACTTAGCAGGGCACCTAGGCCAGAACAAAACATGGGACAGACTTGTCTGTCACTTTCACTGGCCTCACTTGTCAGAAGATACAAAGGAGTTTTGTCGCTCCTGTGTAACCTGCCAAGCAAGTGGCAAAGCAGGTGGTACCACAAAGGCTCCCCTAATACCACTACCTGTGGTGGGGGTGCCCTTTGAAAGAGTGGGGATTGACATTGTTGGTCCAATGGATCCCCCTACAGCATCTGGGCACAGATTCATACTGGTGGTGGTGGACCATGCCACCAGGTACCCAGAGGCAATTCCACTTAGGACCACAACAGCTCCTGTTGTGGCCAGGGCCTTACTTGGAGTTTTCTCCAGAGTGGGGTTTCCTAAGGAGGTAGTATCTGATAGAGGTGCAAACTTCATGTCAGGTTACTTGACAGCTATGTGGAAGGAATGTGGTGTTAACTATAAGTTCACCACTCCCTATCATCCACAATGCAATGGACTTGTTGAGAGATTCAACAAGACCCTAAAGGGCATGATCAAAGGATTACCTGAGAAGCTCAGGCGAAGATGGGATATCCTTCTGCCCTGCCTTCTGTTTGCTTACAGAGAGGTCCCACAAAAAGGAGTTGGCTTCAGCCCCTTTGAATAGTTGTTTGGACATCCTGTAAGAGGACCCCTATGTCTGGTGAGGGAAGGATGGGAGTTACCTCTCAAAAAGCCCAAGCAAGACATAGTGGACTATGTACTTGGTCTCCGCTCCAGGATGGCTGAGTATATGGAGAAGGCCTCCAAAAACCTTGAGGCTAGCCAGGCCTTACAGAAAGCCTGGCATGACCAAAAGGCTGTCCTGACTGAGTACCAGCCTGGACAGAAGGTATGGGTGTTGGAGCCAGTGGCCCCAGCAGCACTCCAAGACAGATGGTCTGCACCCCATACAATCATGGAGAAAAAGGGAGAGGTTACCTACTTGGTGGACCTTGGAACTCCCAGGAGCCCTTACAGGGTGCTCCATGTTAACAGGCTGAAAGCATATGTTGACAGGGCAGACATGGGCTTGCTCATGGCTACAGATGAGGGGCAGGAGGAAGAGAGTGACCCTCTCCCAGACCTGCTGACTCAGAACCCTGAGGATAGCTCAGGTGATGGTGTGGCCTTAGATGGCAGCCTCACTGAACATCAGCAACATGACTGTAGACAGGTTTTGCAGTCATTTCGACATATGTTCTCCCTGACACCCAGTCAGACTAACTGGTGTACCCATGTGGTGGACACTGGTGATAGTCTTCCTGTAAAGAACAAAATTTACAGGCAGCCTGACCATGTCAGAGACTGTATCAAGGCTGAGGTACAAAAGATGCTGGAGTTAGGTGTCATTGAGCCTTCTGAGAGCCCCTGGGCTAGCCCAGTGGTTCTGGTCCCCAAACCTCACACCAAAGATGGGAAGAGAGAGATGAGGTTCTGTGTGGACTACAGAGGACTCAATGCTGTCACTAGGACAGATGCACACCCAATTCCAAGAGCAGATGAGCTCATAGACAAATTGGCTTCTGCCAAGTATTTGAGCACATTCGACTTGACAGCTGGCTACTGGCAAATCAGGTTAGCTGAGGAGTCTAAAGCCAAGACAGCATTTTCTACCCCCAGTGGGCATTACCAATTTGTGGTGATGCCCTTTGGTTTGAAAAATGCACCTGCCACCTTCCAAAGGTTGGTGAATCAAGTCCTTACTGGGTTGGATGACTTTTGTGCAGCATATCTGGATGATATTGCTGTCTTTAGCTCCACCTGGGAGGATCACCTGGTCCACCTGAAGGAAGTGCTAGAGGCTCTGCAAAAGGCAGGCCTCACTATCAAAGCAACCAAGTGCCAGATAGGGCAGAGTAAGGTTGTGTACTTGGGCCACCTTGTGGGTGGAGGCCAAGTTCAACCACTGGAGAGTAAGATTCAGACCATAAAGGACTGGACTCCTCCAACTACCCAGACTCAGGTCAGAGCTTTCTTGGGCCTGACTGGGTACTACAGGAAGTTTGTTAAGAACTATGGGTCCATTGTGACTCCTCTTAATGATCTGACATCCAAGAAGATGCCCAAAAAGGTTCAGTGGACAGAATACTGTCAAAAGGCATTTGATGACCTGAAGAAGGCCATGTGCTCTGCACCTATCCTGAAGAGTCCTGACTACTCCAGAGAGTTTATTGTCCAAACAGATGCTTCTGAGTTGGGAGTGCGAGCTGTGCTTTCACAACTTAATGTAGATGGTCAAGACCAGCCCATTGCTTTCATTAGCAGAAGGCTGACCCCCAGAGAGAAACGTTGGTCAGCCATTGAGAGGGAGGCCTTTGCTGTGGTGTGGGCCCTGAAGAAGTTGAGACCATACTTGTTTGGCACTCACTTCAAGATTCAGACCGACCATAAGCCCCTCTTATGGCTTAATCAGATGAAGGGTGAAAACCCCAAACTGCTCAGGTGGTCCATTTCCCTACAGGGGATGGACTTTACAGTGGAGCACCGCCCAGGGACTGACCATGGTAATGCAGATGGTCTCTCCAGGTACTTCCACTTAGAACATGAAGACACAACTGGTCAAGGTTAGTCTAATGTCCCTGCGTTTGGGGGGGGGTTGTGTAGGAGAGTAGGGTCTGCTATCCTATGGTCACCCCAAATTTTTGCTTTTTGCTTCACTGGTTTATGACTTAATGTGGCTGTGGGCCTGCTAATCAGACCGACAGCCTTCTGTTCTCTCTCTAAATTGTAACCCATGTACTTTAGGTGCATAACGAAATTGGAACTGGTTCACCTTATTGGCCCCTGTAACAGTGTACCCAGGTACCCAGGGCATAGGTGCTTCCAAGGCCTACCAGGGGCTGCAGCATGTATTGTGCCACCCCTGGCCTGGCCTCCATATTTGACACAACTGGCTGATCACTCAGCTGGGGTAAGTCGGTGTAACCACCCCTTACTTAGGTGTAGTATGCCTATACCTAACCTAAAATGGACACATATGTTCCTATCAGTCACTCCTATGGAAGGCCTCATCAATCCTGGAGGCAGAGTGCTTGGAAATATGTGAGATGGTGCTCTGGCATGAGCTGAGCCTGTCTGCAGCTTTCGGAACCATGTCCTTTAGCTGTTTCATGATATTGCCATACCATATACTCTTAAGTGCATTATGAACCTCGCGGTTAAATGCTATCTTAGGTTTGGCTTTATCAAAACATGTCGAGTAAGGTGTCATACGAACTGGAATACTACCCCCTCGCCAATTCTGGTGACGGGGGTAGCATTCCACCCTTCTAGAGGGACACTACATGTACCTAGCCTGAACCCCGGTTAAAGTTAAACAGAGCCTTAGCATCACAAAATGGATGCTGCCACCACAGACACAAGTCTGACCTCCTGCTGCTGGGAGTCCTTCCAGCGAGGGCAGCTTGGACAAAGGGTTTCCTGCCTGGGGAGGTGCTAGCACCACTCCAGACAGGATTTTGTGTATTGGGTAGGACAGGGCTGAAAAGAAACAGACATGCCTGGGGCACACAAGGTGTCCCTGTGCATAGGCCAGTTCAAACCGGTGCTGGGGCTTTCCAGCCCCAGTCCTGGCGTGAAACTGGACAAAGGAAAGGGGGTGTAACCACCCCCCTTCCTGGTCCCACCCAGAGGAGGGACCTAGTAGGTGATCCGGCCCCCCAGATTCGAATAAGAGTGGGAGCTGTGTCCTGAGACTTCAGATCATCCTGAATCAACTTGAAATAAAGAAGAAGACTGGACTTCGACATTCTGCTGCACAGAAGACGGAAGAGAATCTCCCTTGTGGCCAAGGAGTGACCACCCTGTGAACACAGGCACCAACCAGTAACTCGACGTCTGCTTTGCCGCCGCCTCCCGCCGGAGCCCGAGACCAGAGCCTGACAAGACCCAGACTCCCAGACTTCTCACAGCCCGATCCACAGTCCCTGCAAAGAAGGGACCCGTGGAGGCACCGAGAGACGTGGGACCGGACATCTTGGAAGACCCCCGAGACGCTGACTGCGCAGCATCAGAGGCACCCTCGATGCTGTGCTTTGGGGTTTGAGAAGCCCCAACCTCGAGCAGCCATTGCACCGAAGATCAGCCCCCCAGCATCTCCTACATGCGCCTAACCGTCCACTTGCCACGCGGCTAGTGGCCATCTTGGCGACGAAATCTACAACTTTTACTGCGGGTCTGGTTGCTCCAGACTTGCCTTTGCTCCTGTAAAAAGGAGTACCTGCTCTGACCTTGCTGGTCCGAGTAACAAGCCTTTTTTGATTCCTGCGTGGCTTGCATTAGCCAAGGCCTGTTTGATTCTATCAAGTCGCCGACACCGCCAACAGCGAGAAGCCTGCGTGGGACAACCCGTGACCGACTCCTGGACGTCTTCGACCCCTCGTGTCCACGTGGCTGCAGAGAGAAGCTACACCTCGACGCCTGTTTGCACCCGACATCGCCTGGTTCCACTCTGGTTCCACGGTAGTCACTGGCTAGTGACTTTGAACATTGTCCCCTCTGCTTTCAGGTCTTCACCTCTTCAGATCCACCCTTGGATCCACCGGAACTCTTCACATCGAGCCGCCTGCAGCATCTTCAGCTCCAAGCACCATCGACCTGCGTGACGAAACCCGACACTACTTCGACCCTATGCACCCGCTTCCTGTGGGTGAGGTAACTCAGCTCCGCCGGTGTTCCCACACTGGTACACACCTCTAGTGTCTGTGTCTCAAGTTTCAGCTTTCTAGGTCACTCGGAAGGTTCCTTTATAACTAACTTTGTACTTTTTACGCACCATTGACATTGCATTGGTAAAGCGTGCACTTTCCGCACTGCTCCCGAGTCCCGCGGGCCTTTCCCGACTTCTTCACTGCTAGTCCCGAACAGCTCCAGCGATTCCCCAGGCCCTAGGCCTCTTCACTTTCCCCATAGTGGTTCTTATACCACTATTTTAGTATATGGTTTAGGTGGCCCCTAGGGCTCATCCATATTGTGCAACTTTTGTGTATTTAAACTGTGTTTTGTTTTAACGCATTTGCTTCTGTGCTCATAAAGAGTATCAGGGATATTTGTAGTAATAAATTCATATATATTTTCAATATATATCTGTGTGGTGTCCTTTCATTTGATATTCAAGGGATTGTGTATGGTAAAACAGCTTGCTTCACATGCCTTTACAGAGTTTAGCCTAAGACTGCTTAGTCCATGCTACCCCTAGGATAGCTTGTCTATAAGGTTGACTTTACAACCTGCACCATAAGGGTTGCTTGGCATGATACAAGGTGATCACTAGAACTAGTGAGCATCATATATCAGGCCAACTTCTCACAATGAGCATGGAGCTTGTCCAATTTTAGACAGGGACGCGCATCACCCCAGATAATAAAATGGATCTCACGCCAATTTTGGATCGCAGTGCCTTGAGGATCTTCATCGGGAACATGCCAAAGAGGTAAGTAAAACACCAGGCAATCACCCTTTTTACAGCTTGTCCCTGTCCCCAGAGTGAGAGATGGAGGGCGACCACCTGGTAAAGTGACTTGGGTCTTAACAAGTAGGGTTTTCAGGTTGCCTTCTGCTATGTAGGATAAAACATTGTTAAGAAGAATTCCCAGGTTTCCCACCCCTTTTGGCACCCACCAGAAGTTGTAGCCCTCCATGCAGATTTTGGTAGTGGTTATATGACCATTCTACCCGATTAAATGCCTTCTCTGCTGCGAGAGAAGGTAAGAGTCTTTGTCATTAGAGGCGGCACTTGCCCATTGCACCAGTGTCCGCGGATGATTTCTAGAAGATCGCTCTGGTACAAACGTAACCTCATAAGGAAGGATTAGGGATTGTATCACTTTACCAAATCTGTTCGCTAGGAATGGCTAGGATTTTGATACCCACATTCATAAGGAAAATTGGCCTCTAGCTCACACAATCCAAAGGATCCTTGCCATCTTTCGGTAAAAGGATGATGATGACTTTGGTGCAAATGGCACGAAGGAGTTGGAAGTATCAACAACCATGAAGGCCTCATGGAGCATTGGGGGTCAATAGTGGATTGGAGGTTTTATAAAAATTCCCTTTTACATCCACCCTCCCCCGCTGAATTACAAGTAGGAAGGTTGGAAATAGCCTTGCTGATTTCCTCGGATATTATGTCGCCATCTAGGGGGTCTCTGCCCTCCTTGGGCAAGAAAGCTAGTTTAAGATCATCCAGAAAGCAGTCTTCCTCAACAGGATCAATTGAGAGAGAGGCAGAGTAAATGTTTTATTAAACTGCACAAACCCTTCCAAAATATCTTCTGGATGTGTAAAGATTAAACCTCCCGAGTCATTAAAGGCAGGGATTGCCAGTTGGACTTCCCTCTACTGTAATTGTAGGGCATGCAGTTCACCCCATTTCCCCCCATCATATGCATTCAACTGAGTTTCATCAGGGCCTTTTCTGCGCTAGGTTTTCCACTTCTAGGCTGCGTTGAATCCATAATGAGGGTGTGATGTATTCCTATAGGTACTGTATCGATTCCCCTATTCCTGACCCTGGTTTGGTTAATAATTAACTAGCAGCCATCCAACGGTGCAAAAACCGTTATCTGATTAAGCCACACCACGGCACAGAAGCGCGTTATCTGATTAGGTCATAACGCATGCCATTTAATTAGACAAGCGATATTCCTCCAGCCCCTGATAAGGCATACGGAGTTCTCAAAACAAATCAAACCTACAGCGACCTGGGAAATTCCCATAGCCATTGTTTTGATTTTACCGAGAACTTCAGTAAAAGAATGTGCGAACGAACCCGTTCATATGACATCCTTATTGACGTATATATGTCCAACCTTACGTCAATCTCGGCACCTTTCAGGTAGAAATATTACCGACATTGCCTTAAGCAAACACATGCGGTGGTGACGAGATTGGAGCAGCGAGACGTGCCGAGGAGCCCAGCAGAGAGCGAAGCCCACAGGTGCTGCCCCTCCTTCCTGACGCGCTGAGAACGAGACGCTGCCTTTCTCCTGCTGAGAAATCCAGCTCCGGTGCTTCCAAGCAGCCCTCGCAGGCAGCTGGAATATCAAGACCTGGGATAAGAGATACCAGCCCTCCACCATTCTAGATCTCAGGTACAGAACTGAATAACCCCTTTGCAGAGAATTCTCGAGTCAGTCCCTTGGCAAAACAAACTTAACTTAAACTGCTACTTATCTACTCCCGCCCACGTATTAGGCTTAGGTCAGGTACACTGGGGTAGGCGTGGTTAGAAGCACCAGTTGAGTACGATTAGTCAAATGTATATATGTATGTATCTATTTTATCCATTTTAAAGTATCATATGGCTCAGAAACCATATCAATGCTTTTACAGTATTATTTTATAATTCTGTCTTTACTGTATGCACTTTACTTAACTACAAGTATTGAAATAATAGCGATTCATTTCTCTTGTATGAGAAAAGAGACTGATCAATAAATAACATCTTTTTTTGAACACGCCCGTCTCTTCCTTTTCTCTACAATCTGGTGAAACTAAGAATGCACTGAACTGACTGAGTAAAATATGTTGTCTTTTGTTTTCACACGACTCTAGAGATACACTCTTGATTAGGGGAGAGCAAAGTTGTCATGTTCTATGGTTGTCAGAAACGAAATCCCTTCTTGTCTATCCAGGGAGGTTAAAATCCTCCTTGCCTATTCGAGAAAGTTTCTAGTGAACTCTGAGCTAGCTGGCAAACACAAAACTTTAAGTCTAATATCGTCGGTAGAAGACCTAGTTAACCTCTGCCCTAGGTCTATACTATTGAAGATATTATTCCAATGCGCAGAGCCTATTGGGATAATAGGAACTACACTACATGGCGCCCAACGTTTGGATAGGCGATAAAACAAACGCAAGACATTAGAGTAACTCAGTCGTGCTTTTTCACACAGACCCTTTTTCCCATAATACTCCAAAGACGTCTGGAGTGGGTGAAAGGTCATATCCGCCAAACCTCGCAGGAGGAGACTCCTATGTATGGTTCTTGGTTTACTCAACGTTGAAGGATACACTGTTCCAAAATATTGTGCATCTAATCTTTGTTTCCATAGAAACCTGATCTGCAAATAAATAAAATAATCTTCTTGACAATAGTATGTCAGAAACTGAAGAAGAAAGGGAGACAGCTAGATTAGCAACTGAACTCCTAGCAGCTGACAATACTCTGCTGCAAAATGATCCGGATATAATACTCATCCCGGTCAACATAAGAAAATCTATAACCTTAAAACTTATAGAAAATGGACTGACACCAAGAGGTGGTACAGTCATATTCGTAATTGAGGCACACGAATAGCGACAGACAGAGGTATTCTATTCATGGATAAACTTTCCAGCAGCAAACGCTGTAACAAAGGACTTCCACTATTACAAAATAGAGGAACCTCCTAATGAGTACACTCCTTTCGAGGAGGTGGAAATACCACTCAAATTCCAAGAGCACCTGCTCTTGTTTAATGGCGCCCTAAAACATAATAATCACATCACCAGGCTCGGTCCACTAGGCAGACCAGGAGCAACGTGGCCGGTCCTAGCCGGATACACACCACATCAAGACATTGAAGAAATGCCTGCACCAGATCTTTTAGCACAGCTAAAACAATTAATAAAAATACATAGACAATTAGTCCAATATGTAATGCGGACTTCAACAATCCAACCAGCAATTAAAATTCCACAACTGACCACTCATCAGGGGAACACAAATAAAATTACACCACAGAACATACAGTCCTGTCTAGGTAAAGTACCCGCAAAACGGGAACAAATTCCTTTCTGGCCAGCACAAAAAATCACTCAAATAGAGGCGGTGTTTCCAGATACCACCCCTGTTGAGAAACATAGGATTCTGACTATCTGTCTCCCAATGGGAATCGCACCACATGTGATGGACTGTGACACTTGGGGAACAGTCTTTGCTTCCATTTACACAAAAACACATGGTGTACCATCCATGTCAGTAATACCAGATGTGCTAAAACAGATTCAAGATGAATACGGTCCAGAACCCGCCTTAACTCTCGGTATGAAACTACTGAAAGATTTCAAGCAGGTCTCTGCAATATTATTAGCCAACATAAAGGGAGAAGCAGCAAATGTGGCGATTCGCCAGAGGTTAAAAGAGACAAATATAGCAGACCAACCATCTGAAATTGCCAGAATCATAGAAAAATCCTATGAAGAACTAGGAATAGATAGTTTGGGTGGAATACCAGTGAAACCCCAACTAGTTGAAAGTCCTGAAAAGGTATTTATAAAAAATAATTTAAACACTCAAAAAAAGAGCTGGGATGGAAATAAGCAATCCAATCCTAAAGAAAAAAGATTCCAGTCCAGAGGAAGGTCTCCTCGGCGGAGAGAAAGATCTCCTGATCAAGGATGCAAGTCTCCCCTAAGGGAGCCCTCTATGAAAAAATACAACCTTAGAAATAGGGATAATATAAAAAAACCTGATAGATATCAAGATATTGATACACGTCCCTCTCAATCTTTTCAGACTTCCTCGCAGAAATCGGAAAGAAGAGGACGATCAGAACACAGGGAAGAGCACGTCAAGTCCAAAGATAAAGAACCTGCTCATCTGAATAAAAAATTACAATTCCCAAAAAAGAAGGTAGCCAGTATTAAAGTAATCAACAATGCCGAGAATACTGAGGACACAGCTGAAAAACGGAGAATGGGCTCAGACAATGCTAGACAGCGCAGCAGAAGTGAGCATAGCTCGCAAAGTCCTTATGAATCATTTGGAGACAGTGGACACGAATGAATACATTCAGGTGGAAACTGCAGATACCAGAGTTAGCAAACCTCATAAAATATATGAAATAACATTGCGTATAGAGGGGGATAAGACTAGAATAATGAAGGGTCTATTTTGGGATAATCTCTCCAAGGGCTATGACACCCTTCTAGCTGAACGAGACTGGCCTCCAGAGTTTGTCAGGGAGTGCCCGCATGGCGAAGAAATAATTATGCCTGCCTTCTCAAACCATATGCCAATTCATAAAAAATATACACTTGCAAGAAAGTGGGCAGTAGCTCAAGCCCCTGCCTTATATAAAAATCAAGTGGGATGGGATGAGGACTCTCCTCCTCACAAAAACCAGTTAAAATCACAACCTACTGCACAGAGGCAGTACCCGATTAAGCAAGAAGCTAAAAAACAGGTAAAAGAGATCCTAGATCAACTTGAATACCAGGGGGTGATTGAAACTTGCACCTCACAAATGAACAACCCTTTGTTTCCTGTCTCCAAACCAGACAATTCATATCGTCTTGTTTTGGACTACAGACACCTTAACTCATGTTGCAAAACATTTGCAGTACAAAACTCGCATAGTGCTGCACTAATGAATAACATAGTGCGCAAAAAATACAAAACCACATTAGACATTTCTAATGGATTCTTTTGTCAAAATATAGCACCAGAGAGCAGATATTTGACGGCGTTCTCAATAAATGGCACGCAAAAAAATTTCTGTCGTTTGCCCCAGGGGTTCAAAAACAGCCCAGGATTATTCTCAGCGAGAGTAACAGAATTACTACAAACATATGATGACGAGGCATTATCTTATGTCGACGACATCTATCTAACAGATGATGACTTGGATACTCACTTGAAGAGAGTGAACACCATAATACTTGGGTTCGCAGCAGAGGGTTACAAATGCAACTTTAAAAAGTCAAGAATTGCCCATCTAACAGTCCTGTTTTTAGGATATGAACTATCAAGTGAAGGCAAAATCCTGGCCGACAATTTCCTAGAGAAATGTGCTGTAATCCAAGCACCTAGAACACTGAAAAACTTACAATCAATTCTAGGCTTCCTAAATTTCGGAAGAACTTACATTATAAATTATGCAGAGAGAATTAAACCTCTCTATGATCTAATAAAACCAGATTTTAAAAGAATCAATTGGACTCAAAAACACACAGAAATTTTGAGATCTTTACAAACAGATATGTTAGTTAAAACAAAATTACAAACACGTGACAACACACGCAACCTTGTGATTCGAGTCATCCCAGGAAGATGCGGATTCACATACCTGACCTCTAATGAGGGAGAGAAGGTACCAATAGCATACAAATCACATTTGTACACAGAAGCTGAAAAAAGGTTCAGCATTAAGGGAAAGATTGTTCATGCGGTTCAAACAGCTGTAGCAGAAGAAAAATACCAAGCAGACGGTAGACAGGTTACAGTCAGAACAGCAGAATCAGCTTTTGAGGCATTAACAACACCATGTAATTTACCGACAACTGCACTAAATCCAGAATGGATACAATGGGTAAATTCTGTTGCTACAGACAAAGTAAAATACTATTTTGACCCAGAAATGAAAGCATTAAAATATCTAGAATATGAGAAAGAATACCCTCTGCCAATCGACATTCTGCCTTTACGACAGTACGCCTGTGTAATATATACAGACGGTCATGCTCAACCCTCAGTTTGGGGAGAGCTGGCTTACAACGCCACATGCGAAATTGTAAAAGAAGTGTGTCGCGGAGGCAAATTAAGACCTCTACTTACAAAAACACACTCAGTGGAAAATAATTCAGAACAACAAACTGAAATAATAGCATTAAAAATGGCGCTAGATAATGCCGATCGCGAATTCCCGACACTTATTGTGTGCGATTCGTATTACTGCGTCAAATCATACAATAACGATTTGCAGAAATGGATTCAAAACGGTTACAAAGATGACACAGGTGCCACAATAAAGCAGAAAGCTCTTTGGGAACAATTAGTTCTTTTAAAGAAAGAACTACCAAAAACTCACGTGATACATTCACTGAGTCATCAGCGTGATGGCGTTCACGTTGCAGGGAATTCATTGGCTGAGACAGCCACAGCGGTAGCAACTAAACCGGCCTCCGTAGCTACAAAAAAGCGTACAGTAAAACACATTGACGGTGAAACTGTGCTGGCGGTGAAAACGTCATCAAAAGGCGACTGCTCAGCGCTACCGATCAATTATCCACTCAATTATACATACATAATCGATGCAAACTCAGTCCCTTTTGCTCGAATCCCTGGAGTGGGGGATAGAGTAATTCCAAACACGGACAGGAGAGGCTTGTTAATAGCAGACGCACATATGGGTGAGGGTCTCAGACACCTTAAGCAAAAAGATTCTCTGGAAGAATTACAATCAGTGTACTGGTGGCCAGGCATGAGCCTGCATCATCACATTTTTGTAAAAAACTGCCCAGACTGCAATAGAGATCGCAGTGGCGAGCGAGGAGGACTAGTGACATGGCACTTCGCTCCAGAAAAACAACAACAATAAGAAAGTACCCATCACGAAAAAGCGTTATATTAACATAAAAAGACTAATTTTCACTTATAATGTAGACCCCAGCGCTCGGCTGACGTCTGGACTGTTATAAAAAGATTTGCGAGTCTATAATGGCATATACGCTAGGAGCATGCTACGTTTTGACTAATGTATTTCCTTTAGCCCTCAAGCTTATGGGGAAGCATGGCCAAATGAGCATTGCATAGCGGGACTCTTCTCACTTCCTTCCTGAGGGATACGGGATGGTGTAAAGAAAAAACCAAGACATAAAGCAATCTAACCTAACCAAGGAATTCTCTGAAAGGGTTCAGTCCGTACGAACTATTGTTCGGGACTAGAATGATGATCCAAGATCTTGATAGTCAGACTTCAGTGGTTAAAGACAAAAGCTTTGATATCAAAGATCGTTTGGCTATTTTGCAGGACTTAAATGAAACAAGAAAAAACCTGAGCAACATAAAGTTGAAACAACAGCCAACAACCACTGAAGAAAAACCACCTGTCCCAGCAAGGCCTGTCTGGATTCCAAAAGTCGGGGATCTGGTCAGAGAAAAGATCGTGGTAAAGAAGGAATTTGGGCCTTCTTACAGAAAAGCAGTTCCTGTCTTGTCTATCAACGGGACAAGATCAGTAGTACTACCGCCCCTTGCTGGTAAAAAGGAGAACCGAGTCATATCCATCGACCTGGTAAAACCACAATCATGTGGCCGATAACAAACAGTAGGCCAAGTGGACTCCCAAGAAGTAGCAGAACACCAATGTTTGCTACGAATACAGAGGTTCAAACTGAAAGACTGATCACATTTGGAAAATCTACAGTGAAACAACAAGGACTATGCAACGAAGCAATGGAACTTGAACCTCTTAAAACCCAAATCAAAGCTTTTCATCAAGAAACAACAACCTATGATGATGTAACTACAGACTTTGCTAATGAAACAAAGCAAAATCAAAAAGCAATTGGAACAATTGACAGAACAGCATCCGGCTACTTCATCAACTTCGATGATTCATCTGAAGATCTGAGTGAACCTAAGAAACAGCCATCAACAAAAACGTTTAAAGATAAAGCTAAGGAACTTTTTCAACAGCTGAAAGAAACCTATCTGATTTCTCCATGGATTGAATTTTGGGTGGCCTTAGGTGCATTTATCCTCATTCTTTGGCTCATCATGGTACTATGCTTGGGACATTTCATTGAAGGAAAATATGCTAAAATGGACACAGCAAGCCAGAAAATCAACTTGGTCCTTAAACCACACACATCTTCACACATCGAGAAAAGAGAACTTTCTTCAGTGAACTTCACAGCCAATCCTATACCAGGCGGTGTAGCATGGGACAAAACTGATTATGAAATCTATGGTCCGGTTGAAATCCTGAAGTATCCACACCAATTCAAGATCTCATTGAGTGACTTTGTAAAACCAAGCACATTTGCTGATGATTGGGACTTTGAAAATATTAATGATATGATGTCTGATCTTGTGATGTCTGCTAAATTCACAGAACATGATTATTTGCAGGGTTCGTCTAATTATGATCAGATGTTCTGCTACAACCACTATGGTAACCATTATCTACATAAATCTGCACAACCTAGAAATGTTTTAAATTATAACCAATGGGAACATTGTGCTACTCCTCCAAAAGATAGCTCGAAAACATTTTATGATAAATATTCATACTTTTCAGGGTTTAACACAAGTAATGCAGAAACATTTTATTTCAAATTGTCAAATAAGACAGGTATGAAGACCATGCTTACAAACACAAAATTGATATATTCCGATTCATTTTTTGAGCAAATGAATACATTTGGGTTTGATTTCTGGAACAATAATATTGAAACAAAAACAGTTTGGGGTACAAGAGATTGGCAAGTACAAGGTATAGAATCATTGTTTAGAGCCTGCATGATCCCAGAACAAATTATATTTTTGAACGACACTATTCAACAAACTACCTGTCTCTGTCAAAAGTTGCAGTGGAAGTTAAGACGGCTGTCTTCCAGGGATTGCCTGTCTTCCAGAGCACGTTGTTTCTTTAGTGTCACACACTTCATGAGGAAGCCCAGCGTTTTTTTGTGGGCAAAAATGTATCTACCCTATCAGTATATGGAGGGATTTGCTGAGAAGTATTGCAACCCTGCACTTTTTGGAAGTGGCACTAGAACAAGGGAGGTCCAAGGGTCCCAAGTACGTCCAGCAACTATGCACCACCCTGCCCACACAGTTCATCTTTAGTTGGGGATAAATGCATCTCCTGGATCAGAGTGACGTCAGTATGTTTATGTTTGAAATAAGTAAGAGTCTTTTGTCACTTCATGTAGGTATTAAGTCTATTATTGTTAAGGGAGAGTATGTGGACTGGAACGTGGGGGGAATAGGTGTAGTCATTGGCACTCGAGTTGAGCTAGTCATAACAAAAAAATGCAGCAAGAAGACTAAGTAGCGCAGCAGGGGCATGGAGCTCAAGTAGAATGAAACTGAGGCGCAGCACTAGGTGCTACTTAGGGTGACAGGTCTGCAGGCCCCTCTGGGCAGGAAGGGGGAGAAATCAGGGGAGTGCACTGGAGAAGGGTAGGAGGGTGGGAGATTGAGATAAAGGCAGGGTGGAGGCCTGAAGTGAACCTTTCATCTGCAAGCCCTACTCTGCTATCTGATCCCCATGGGGAACCCAGGTAGGGAGTCACTGCCATAAGCTGGTTGAGGAAGAAGCAGGGACATACTGTGAGAAGTTGGCCTGGTATATGCTGTCCACTAATTAAATTGGGCACCTTGCATCAGTCAAAAGACCCTTATTGATGATTAGGTCAAAGACAACCTTCAAAGAAAGCTATCCTAGTGGTAGCTGTGGAGAGCAGCCTTCCGGCTAAGTCTCGAAGGAATGTAAAGCAGCTTGTTTTACCAGATTAGAACCTCCTGAATAATCAAATAAAAGCAGAACCACACAAAAGATATATATATATATAATATATGTATTTATTAGTAAAAACTCTCTACTAACCTCATTATGAGATTAGAGCACAGAACGACTGTAAGTAGCACAATACACAGTGGGCTCCAGGGGGAGACCAAACCATATACTAAGAAAGTGGTATAACAACCACAACCTAACTAGACACCGTGCCTAGAGCACGTAGAATCACTGGGACCCCAAGGAAACACCCAAAGTAGCGACACAGGAGACCCACGGAGGACGGGTGCGGTGTGAGAACACATACTTGAGCTTCAAATAACTCTATGGGAAAGTTGCTGTTGGAAAATTAAAGATTAAGGACACTTCGAAGAGGACTTTATGCAAAGCCTTTGGAACTTAGAAGGTTCTAAGGCCAGCACCCGTGTGAGTACCGGAGTACCCGTGTTACCTATCCCAGGGGAGCCGAGTGCATAGGTGTCAAGTGATGTCTGAAACCTTTATTGTTTTCAATGGCGTGACTCAAAGAAGTGCTGCTGCTGGGAAGATGAAAAGTGTCCAGTGGGATCCAAGCCTGGATCCGATGTGAGAAGAACCTGAAAGCAGAGAGGACAGAGTCTGGATCACTTCAGGGTGACCAGGGGCTCGGTAGACAAATGCCCACCGATGTCGGGTGCTTCAGGTGGGATGACAGGGAGCTTGACTCTGTAGCCACGGGGACCAGGAGATGTCGATGATGACCAAAGTCTGGAGTTGAGCTGTCCCACAAAGGATATCGAGAGCTGAGGGGTCAGTGTCTGGATTGAACACCAACAAGCCTTGGCAAATGCAACCCACATGGACAGAGGAAAGCAGGCCCGGTGTGAGCCAGCAAGGTACAGGAGACTCTCCAAGCTATGAGGAATCAGGGCATGTCTGGAGCAACCAGGAAAGCCCAGGAAAAATCAAAGTTAACTTCACAGGGACCCGCAGGTCAATGAACCAGGGATCACGAAGGGACCTCAAGCTGAATCACAAAATACCAGCCCACAGAACACTCGTGGAGTGTAGGCCAGAAATCTTTGGTGCAATTACTGCTTGGGGTCAGGACTTCAGGTAGCCCAAAGCTCACCCTTAAGGATTGCTAAAAAGCATATGCTGCTGCAAAAGTAAATGGTGCACTGGGGTTCAGGTTGCACCATCCTCACGAGGGATACTGGTCTCAGAATTGCTGAGAGGGCAGATCAACCTCGGGGATACACAGGAACCCACCTCCTGTGTTGTAGAAATCTTCAGAGTCCTCAGGAGCTTGGGAGATGCAAACCATTCAGACGCATTAAAGGTGCCTGCTTTGCAGGGGAGTAACTCCTTTACTCCAAGGGAGATTCTTCAGTCATCCAGCGTAGTGTAGATCATCAAAGTACTTGGTTTCTGCTTGCAGAGTTTAGTCCAGGTAAAATCTAGAGTTCTGTAGTCAGGGTTTCTACTTTATATCCAAGGAAGGGGTAGGACAAACTCTGGGGACCCACCTATGGGAGGGTCAGGACAGAGGAGTGGTTACACCCATGTCTTTGTCTAGTTTGGCACCACAGCAGGAGCAAATGGCTCCTGCAACTGGTCTGAACTAGACTATGCACAGGGAGACCAAATGTGCCCCCAGTGCAGACTGTCAGGCACCCTCAGAGTGCACCCACCCAGCCCCAATACACGAAATCCTGTCTGGGAGGTGGCCCCACCTCCCTGTGACAGGTAACCTATTTTCAAGCCTTCCCCTGTTTGAGCTTGGCTTAGCAGCAGAAGGGCAGACTCGTGTATGTGGTTGTCAGCATCCATTTTGTGATGCCCAGGTCGAGAAAGCTGGTACCCGATGTGTGTCGCATATGTCCCTTTAGGAGGGCGGAATCATACCTCCCCCGGCAGTTACTGGTGAGGAGATATGATTCCAAGGTGTTTGACACCAAGCACAACATGTTTCCAAGCAACCGTTTTAAATTAGTATTTACTGCGAGGTTATAATGCACTTAAATATATATGGTTGGCTGCATCACAAACAACCCTGGAACAAAGGTTCTGAAGGCTGCAGAGGGGCTCTGTTAATGCATGGGCACCCTCTCACATAAAACCCAGCACCCTGCCTTCAGGATTGATAAGGCCTGCCATAGGGGTGACTGATAGGTTTATATGTGCAGTGATTTAGGATAGATAAAGTGAACCTATATCTAAGTAACGGGTGCATGCACCACCTTAGACAGGCTGCAGTAGCCGGCCTGTGGTGTCAGTTTGAATGGTCTCTCGGGGGAGGCACAATACATGCTGCAGTCCCTGGGAGGCCTCTCGGGTACCTATGCCCTGATTACATAGTATACCATATATTAGGGACTGATAAGGGTACCCAGAATCCAATCTGGAGTGTACCTAAAGTACATGCAATCAATTTAGAGGAGAAAGCAGCTTAACTGGGGTCCTGGATAGCAGGATATCAGTCAGTCCAAGTCGAAAACAGTGAAACATCAGCAAAAAGTGGGGGTAACTGTAAGAAGTAGATCCTACTCTCCAACACATACCATAAAATCAGAGAAGGGTAAGCAATATGTGTACTGGGTGGCCAAGTGCAGCCCACAACGTGCAAGCCACTGAAGATCTGTATAGTGGTACCAACGCAGGTTCGCGGGAAAGGCAGTAGTGGATGTGGCCTTTGATAACAGACTGGTTGCATATAAACAAAACACAAACAGGTAACAAAGGTGGGCCCCAGAGTTTGATACCCCAGACCGGTGCAGTCTTCCAATGCGTATACATACACTGTCCAATGTCTCAATCGACAATTCAGCTAAGTCGATGAGCACTGACCGCTAAAGTCAAAGTTCATCCTACCACAGATGTCTATGCATGAAGAATATTGCTGATCAGAAATCAGATCAGAAATCAGAGATCAGAATTGACATTTTAGCTGGACAGTAGGCTACTTAGAGTATGACATGAAGGTTATTTGCTGGTGCATGTTCTTGGTACATTTGTGGGTCGTGACATTTTTTTTATTTTTTTTATTGGCTTTTCTTAACTGTCATGCTGACTGTAATGTTATGTAGGTGATTGGGAGATGTTAGGGTATTTTTGAAAGATGATGGTGGTTTTCTTGACCAGGTATGGCGTTTAGGGTAAGCGGAAAAAATTGTGTGGAAGCAGGGCAACAAGGATGTTGGTGAAGGAAATCTACAAGGCTTATTTTTGTATGAGTGAGCACTTCTGTGGCTAATGGCTTGTGTGTTGTGCGTGGTGACTGATGTAGGCATGATTTATGCATTTTTATATAGCGCGGACTTTACCCGAAGGTGTCAGAGCGCTTCACAAAAGGAACAGAAATGGAACATAATGAGAGAACATTACAAAAGCATACGTTACGTTACATTAAGTAATAGTGACATTTGTGATCAAACAATATACATGAGGTAATAAAAATTGTGAGCAACCAAAAATACATGAGGTAGTAAAGGTAATAATGACAATTGTGAGCAAACAGAATACATGAGGTAGTAAAAATTGTGAGCAACCAAAAATACATGAGGTAGTAAAGGTAATAGTGACAATTGTGAGCAAACAGAATACATGAGGTAGTGAAAATTGTGAGCAGCCAAAAATACATGAGGTAGTAAAAAGTGCACAGGAGGAAAAAGTGACAAGTGTGCAGTTACAAGAGAGAACAAAGTATCATTTGAGGTATAATACTGCAAAAGGTGCTAGACACTCAGGCATGTGTTGCTTGGCGGTTTAATGAACTCATGGAAATTCCTGAATGCACAAATGGTCGCAACAGTTGTTTGTGCACTGCATATGGTCTTTGATTGACGTATTGTATGCAGTATATGGGAAACTGAGGTAACAATTTCATTTGAATGTAATGCTTATGACAATAAATGCAAGTCCTCTGCACACGTTTGAAAATACAGATATAAATGGTACAGTTACAAATCACACTGGTGTTAGTTTTTCATTTCATGGCTGTTTTATTTGA
This sequence comes from Lissotriton helveticus, assembly GCF_964261635.1. Classification (NCBI taxonomy): domain Eukaryota; kingdom Metazoa; phylum Chordata; class Amphibia; order Caudata; family Salamandridae; genus Lissotriton; species Lissotriton helveticus. The sequence goes on along the minus strand of NC_136057.1, from coordinate 687,862,048 downwards.
TTTTCTTCACTGGATGGTGTTTGTTCGCACTCCACTTAGTTCCTAAGGTTCCCATCCAACAAGTGTTTCATTGCTTAACAGGGAATAAACCCGCAACTTCTTCAGGGCTATTATCTTTTCTTCAGGGTTTTCTTAAATTCGGTGATACTTCCGACCCAAATTGAAGAAAATCAAATGAAACAACCATGAAATCAAAAAAGAACACCAGTGTGATTTATAACTGTACGATGTATGTCTGTATTTTCAAAAGTGTGCAGAGGACTTGCATTTACTGTATCTGTGGCCATCTTGACCACGATTTCTTTGGGACTTGGTGATTGTCCCTACCTTGTTGCACCGTACTAAACAGAAGCTAGAACTAGATCCTTGAGCGGTAAGATCTTGGTGCGCCATATTCCTATTACTCACCCCACCT